>NC_143173.1:5010000-5635000 GCF_047325235.1 Durio zibethinus | reverse complement strand
ATTTAATTTTTAAATTTTGAATGGAGAAAAATTTAGATAAAATTTTTAATAAGTAATAGTTGATATTTATTTTAAAGTAATAATAAAAAATAATAAAAGTGAGACATTCTTAGAAATAACAAAATAAATTTTTGAATTCAATTTTAAACCTTGCATTAAAATAAAATAAATCCCATGATGGAATTATGAAAAACTGACAGCTGTTGATTTTCTTTAAAATTTTAGGTGAGAAAATATTTTTTAAAATTTTATAGAATTGTGAAAATTTTAGATATATTTTCAATAAAATTAAAATAAAAAGTAGAAAAAAATTGAAGAAAGTAATTAAAATATTTAATAAATTCGATAATGAAATGTCTTTAAGTGGATGAATGGGTATCTTAATATTCTTTAAGTGAGAAATATTTTTTAAGAATTCTGCTATAATGGTGGTTAAGACCTAAGACCTAAAATTTTTTCAGTAAAAGTTAATTAAAAATCAATCACTTGCATATGAATATTTAATAAATTTGATTATAGAGTATTTTCAAGAGAACAAACGAGTTTTTAGAATATTCTTGAAGTGAGAAAATATTTTAAGAATTTCATCATAATGGTAAAGAAAAGTTAGAATCTTTTCTAGTATTTAAATAATAAAAATAATAATATTAAGTTAAAATAGAAAAACCATCTAGTTAAGACAATTTTAAAATAATTAAAATTAACCGGTACCATTTTATGATGAATGTTGTATAAGTGTTAAAACGTTCTATACTTATAATCGAACTCTCAAACTTATCTTTGTTAAGTAGAACAGAACCTATTTTTTTAGGAACCCTTAGTCAAGCTTAAGATGTCCTTCGAAATAAATTCATTTAGGTGATCAGTCACACCTAAATTTATTTCTAATTTTGTGTCTAACTATTGAGTTATTGCACTTGCACATTATGACACATAGTTAAGTCCATTAAGATTTTTCTTGTTATTGTAGCATACCATGATTATGAAATATGGCAAATGGATGTCAAAACTGCATTCTTTAATGAAATTTTGCAATAAAAAATGTAAATAAAATGCTAATAAGGTATGCAAGCTTTAAAAGTTCATCCCTAGATTTTAGCAAACATCAAGAATTTGGAGCATTTGTTTTTAGGTTTCACCAAGAATGTAGATAAACCTTATGTGTACAAGAAAATTAGTAGGAGTGTAATCATTTTCATAGTGCTATATGTGCATAGCAAATAGCTTATGGAAATATTGTGCCAATGCTCTAAACTAATAAGATTTGGTTATCTAAGAAGTTTTCCATGGAGGGTTTGAAATGCACAAATGAAAAAGTTGCTTGGACTATCACAATCCATATCACAAAAACAATATGCTAAAGCAATTTTCACAGGAGATTCTAAGAAGGGATACTTGCCTATGGCATAAATCTCTCCAAGGATTTGTCCTAAAACACGAAAAGTGAAGGATCACATGGATAGAGCTTCATAACAAGCTAATCCGAGTGAACATCACTCAATGGATAAAGGCAATCCTTACTTAAGAAGAACTAAGGATGCTTTTTAGTCTATGAAGAAGCCAAACTCCATGTTAAGGTTTTTTGTGATACTAGCTTTAATCTGACAAAGATGATAGCAAATTTTAAAATGGCTATATTTCATTTTAAATGGTGGAGTAGTTAGTTGGAAATTTTTCAAACAAGCTATAACCGTGGATTCTACAACTAATGGCGATTATTGACGTCTAACTTTGAAAGGGCGAAAATAATTTCATGATAATAATTTTTATATTTTTTTTCTCAAAATCTATCACATCTACTAATAATAGAAAGAAGATCTTTATATGCAACACATACAACAAATTTTACAATTATAAATATACTAATATGTAAATATATGTTTAAAAAGATGAATATAAATTACTTGTAACATTCTTTATAAAAATAAAACCGTTATATTTTTTGCACATTAATTTATTATATCATATTTAATATTTTAATAGTATAATAAAATATCATAAAAAATTATTTTTTAATAAAAAATAGATTTTAGAATAATAAAGTAGAGATTTTGGTACAATATGTTGAAACCTTATAATTTTTGTGTGGTATTTTTAGATTTGGAAACTCAAGTTAATGTTGTTAATTATTTTTGTATTTAACATTTTTCAAAGAAAATGGGCATGCCTAAGTATTAAAGTAAATGAGATCATAAAAATATTTTTTAAATTGCAAAATATATTTTAGAACGATAAAGTAGAGACTTTGATATGATAAGTTGAAATCTTCTAATTTTTACATGGAATTTTTAAATTAGGAAAAATGAAAAAGTACTTAAACTAATTATGTTAATTATTTTGGCATGTAACCATTTAAAAAAAATGGAGCATGCAAGAAATAGTATGAAAAAAGTTTGGTTGAAAAAAAAAAAAAAGAAAAGGATCTCAATTGGATATTTATCAATTTGGTTTTAGTTAGTATAATAATAAGGGATCCACTTAAATCAATGTAAATTTTACACTTTTTTTAACCATTGGATCAAATTGGTAAAGATTAAAATTACTATTTTGATCCAAATTAGTCATGAATTTAATTTTGATCCAAAGATCAAAAAAAAGTGTAAATTTTACTCTAGTGTAAATGGATCTATACTCTATTATAATACACATATATGTTAAAACTGAATCTACATGTTATGAAAATATAGTGATAACAAACTTATTCATTTTAACTTAAAAATCATTTAAAATAAGTAAATCCAACTTAAAGAATAATATATATGAACATAATAAACTTAGATTTGAGGAGGCCTAATTAATTTATTTTTAAAAATTCAAAATTTAGAGGGCCATAGGCTCCAATGAGCAGTTACCCATGTCTACAACAAAAGCCAAATACATCTCTATATCTAAAGTAGTGAGAAAGGTAGTTTGAATCAAAAAGTTCATTAGTAAACTAAGTGTGGTCCATAGTATCATTTTGTTATATTTTCTTTATTATGCAAACTGAATCTTAACTTTGTATAATCTTAATGCTAAAGCCTTAAAATAAAATGATTTTCACAATTTATTAATTAATGAAAAGTCATACTTTGATCCATAATTTTTTTAGAAATGATGTTTTATAATTTTTTTTTCTTTTTTGATCCTTTGACTTAACACACAATCTTGACAAGAAAAAAGTTCCTTTTATAGGTAGAGAAAGAAGCAAACTTACTTTTATTTAATGACCTTTATTTATATGTTCCATCAATGTATAAATTAATGACAAAATAATCTCTCTTTAGTTTCATTTGATCAAAATAAGTTTTAGCAAATAATAGTTATTAAGCTATAGTTACTTAAGTTATTAAATCATAAATAAAAGGTTATTTACTTAAGTTAGAAAACGGCATGTATGCCATAATATGTAACATTCTTCCACTTGGTCTTCATGTTATTATTCAACTTTATGGTTTAATAGTGAAACATAATGCATAAAATATAAGTTAAGTCCTTTCTTAATTTGATCAAATCATAAATCATCATTAAGCAAAAACTAACAAGAATCATAGCGATTGTATGCCATTAGATTGACATAGTCCATTTTATGTATCACAATATTAGTTCTATACTCAAAATGACCTTTAATTAGAGATACCATAATGGTTTAACAATAATGTCTTCGTTAGAAACAAATCATGTTTATATTTCATATAATTCAATCATACATATATATTAACATAATGGAACATGATGTATTAACGTGTTAGAAATAGTATTTAAAAAAGTTCGGAGTATCAAATACTTATGAACATAAAACTTTATAGTAATATCGATAATGGTTTTCCATTATACCCATTCTTTTAAAATGTTCATTAAATGTCTTTGGTGATAAACCTTTTGTTAACAGATCCACAACCATAAGATTGGTACTAACTTGTTCAATTGACACTTTTTGTTTTTGGACTTCTTCTTTGATAGCCAAGTATCTCAATTTCATGTGTTTAGTACCTTTTAAATACTTGTTGTTTTAGGAAATAATATTGTTATGGCATTATCATTATAAATTTTCAGTGACTTAGCAATACCATTGACAATTCCAACTCTTTAAATAAAGTTTTGTAGCCATAAACCATGAACAGTGGCCTCAAAGTATGCCATAAACTCAACTTCCAGGATGGATGCAGCAATGATAGACTACTTCACACTATTCCATGAGATTGTTCCACCTGCTAAAAGAAACAAATAGCCAAATGTGGATTTTTTGGTATCCACACACTAAACAAAATTTGAATCTAAATACCTTATCACTACAAGATTATTGAACCTCCTACAAGTGAACATGTGATCTTTCATTCATTGCAAGTATTTCAATACTTTCTTTATAGCCCTCTAATGATAAATCCTAAATTACTTTGATACTTACCAACATTCTGATGCCAAAACTTATGTTTGGTATGGTATAAGTTTGGGCTTACATCAAGCTTCCAATAATAAATGCATAAAGAATTTGTTCCATTTGTTTGCATTCCAATTCATTCTTTAGGCATTTCATAAAACTTAATTTCCCTCTAAGAATTTTGAAATTAAGATATAGGTAAGGCATCCTATGTAATTGGAATTGAAATATTCCATCATAGATCACAAGAATTGTTAGGAACTTATACAATATTAATTCTAAATGAAACCTTCTTAGAAACTAGAGAAATTGTCTCTTTATAGTCATTACCATCTTTCTAAGTAAAACATTTGGCAACAAGTCTAGCCTTATATGATTCAATATTACCATTTAAGTCACGCTTGGTCTTGAAAACCTATTTACATCCAACTATTTTACAACTTTTAACCAATTCAACAAGATTCCAAACATCATTACAATCCATTGATTTCAACTTTTTTCATGGCATCTTACCATTTGATAAAATTATCATTGTTTATTGCTTATGAAAATGAAGCTAGATCCTCATGGTCAAATTTTGACTCTTGTAGATAAATCACATACAGAAACTCCATTTAGTTCGAGATCAATTTATATTTTAAAATTAGGTTTTGAATTTTTTTTATTTATCTTTGGAATTGTATTTAGTTTAAAGTTATTATTATTTTTAAAAAAGGGGGAAATTTTGTTTTGCTAAAACTTGAAAAGGGTTTAATTCTAATTGGGTTAATGAAATGAAAGTCTTTTAAATTGAAAAAGGACTGTAAAAGGGAATTGTTTTGAGAGATGGATTTGAATTAAAAAACCAAGGTTGAAATTGATTAGAAGATTCAAACCAAGAAAACTCATTTTTCTATTGTAATTAAGATTAGAGGCGTATAAAAAGACCCCATTAAGATCAATTAGAAACAATCAAGAATTAATTAAAAAAATCAAGAGAGAGAGAGAAAAAAAAAAGAAAAAAGTAAGAGTTTTTTAATAGTTTTTTTTGGTGTTTTAGGTTTAGTTAATTAAGATTTTCTTTTGAGAGTTTTGTGTTAGGGAAAAAAGTTGAAAAGAAACACAATTGTAAAGGCCCATGTGTTTTTAAATCAATTGTAGCTCAATTTTTGGTATTTGCTTTTTACTTATTTTTTTCTTAAGTTTTAGTTATTTTTGTATTTTATCATAATTGTCTATTTATTTATTTGTTTGTTTATTTGTTTATTTTATTTATTTGATTATTTATATATTTCTTTATTTGTAAATATTTTTTTAAAAAGGAAAAATATTTTTTGAATAAAATAAAAAAGCTTTACCAAAATATTAGAAGGTTCAAATTTTCTTAAAATAAATCTTTAAGTAAGAAGAATCTTACCAACCTATTGGCAAATTCAAATTTTTAATAAATTGTTTTACTAAAACAAAAAGCCTTGCCAACATATTGAAAAGCAATTTTAATTTCAAAATAAGGTTTTACAAACATATTAGAGAACCTTATTAATTTTTCATAAAAAACAAATTTCAAGAGAAAAAATAGTTTTCAATAAAGCTTTATCAACATATTGAAAGGTAATTTGATTTTTTAGATAACGTTTTACTACCATATTGGACAACCTTATGATTTTTAAATAAAAAATAATTTTAGAGAAGAAATAATTTTCATAAAATCCTACCAACATATTGAAGAATAATTTTTAGCAAAAAAAATCTTACCAACATATTAGAAGATATTTCTAAAAATAAAAATTATTTTCATAAAATTAGATTTTGAATCTCCCATTAAAGAATCATTAACAGTGTTGAAAATAACAATCTCTATATAAATTTCTAGGTGAGAAATCTTTTTTAAAATTTTACCAACATATTGGAGAATTTAGATAGAAATTTTTTATATAAAGATTCTAAATCTCATTTGATTATCACACTCAATTTTTTTAAAATATTAATGAATCTGACAATAGAGCCTCTTCAAATGGTAAGAAATAGTCTCCTTGAATACTCTTGAGATGAAGGAATGTTTTTAAATTATTACTAATATATTAGAGTAATTTAGGAATAATTTCTGATATTAAATTACTTGGTAAGTTTTTTAGGCTTTTGAATAACACAAAATCAAGCTAATATCATCCTTTGGGTGGGCGAAGTGAGAGTGCTATAACTTTTCACATGTAACCGTACTCTTGAACCTAGTTCTAGTTTCGTAGATATGAATCTACCTTTTAAAGATACCGAAGTTAAACTTGAGACTTCTTTTTAAAATGGGACAGATTTAGTTAGGTGGTCAATCACACATAGATAAAAAAAGATTAGTGGTAACTCTTACAGTCAGGTATAGTGATAGCTCTATGGATCTATATGTTATGACCTTCTTCACATGTATCTATAGCTAGTATCCTTTGGGTGGGTGATGTGAGGGTGCTATAACCTTCCTCACACGTATCTTTTTTTTGTTAGAAACGATATCTCTTTTCCTTTTGAGACCTTCTAATTTCTACATCACGTGGTTCATCCAATGCAAGTTTATTGAAAATAATTTTATTATAGGGTGTTTGGTCATTTATTTATTATTCTTGTAAGTTGTTAAACTGTTCATCAATTGTAGAGACAACAATTTGATAAGAAGTTATAAGTAAAGAAATTTACATCCTAACTTCTTGAATTTCCACTTTGCTTGGTTCCACATTCCTACTTATTTCATCATTTTCAATAAAACTAGTATTTCTAGTTTCAACAATTCTTGTATTATGGCTAGAACAGTAAAATCTATACCCTTTAGATTTTTTTAGATAACCAATGAAAAAACCATGAATTTTTCTTGAATCTAGTTTCTTCTTATATGGATTATAAATTCTTACTTTACCATGTACCCACAAACATATAGGTGCGTTAAACTAGGATTCTTTATCGTCCACAATTCAAAATGAGTCTTTGGAATTACTTTACTAGGAATCCTGTTTAAAATACTTTACGGTTTTTAAAGCATACATACATAACCATTTTCTTACGATGCACTTAGCATTGTGTATTGAGTATATATGCAATTCTTTCAAGGAATTTAGCAAATAAACGATAACATTATCCATTTTCATTATAGCTTTCATACTATTTACCACTTCTGTCATATCTTATAACTTTTACCTTACTATTTAATTGTCATTCAACCTCATTAATGAAAACCTCTAAGGTATTTAGTAATTGAGATTTTTCATGCAATTAGACATAAATATAATGTGAAAAATTGTCAATAAAAGTGATAAAATACTTTTCTCCACCAAAAAATAGAATATCAAAAGGTCCACAAATATTAGTGTGCGTAATCTTAATAAGCTATATGGTTCTTGTGAATACGTTCTTAATAGTGTGTTTTGTGTGCTTTCTCTAAATACAATATTTAAAATACCAAAATCAATAAAATCCAAATTATGAAGGATTTCATTATTTATGAATCTTTGTATTCTTCATTTAGATCTATGACATAAATGTTTAAGCCACAAGTAAGCTAAATTTTTATTCATTAAATCACACTTAATACCAACATTATGATGCAAGGTCAACAGAGTCTCAACAAAAAAGTTATTAAGATTTAATTTGTATAAACTATCACACAGATTACCAAAGCCAATAAAATAATTATGTTTAAATAAATTAAAACATCCATTTTCAAACTTAAAAGGAGACCCAGATGTATCAAGTTTAGATAAAGAAATTAAATTTTGAGTAATGAAAGGAACATAAAGAGTTTGAAAAAGATCTAAACGGTGTTCAATGTCTAAAACTAAACAATAAGTTTCAATTGCTTCAATTGAAGCTTTAACTTGATTTTTTATAAAAACAAATTTTTTTATTTGGATTTATAGTTTGGGTCATAAGGAATCTCAACATAGTATTTGAAACATAAGTGATACAACCAGAATCAATCCTACAAGTATTATAAAAAACTTTTGCCAAATTTAATTCAAAACATAAGAAAGCACTATACTTACCTTTCCTTTCAAACCGTGCCTTACGTTTAGGCATTCTTTTTTATAGTGTCCAAACTTTTCATAGAAATGACACTTATCTTTTTTTTGTTCCTTTTTGTGGATTTGGACAAATGAAGTATTAATCTTAAGTGGTTTTACATTACCCTTTCCATTTTTCTTTTTCGGTTTCATTTTAGCTCATGGCTTCTTTAATAGTCCTAATTGAGTGAATTCCTTGCTTTTTAGTTCAATAAGCACACTTTGTAGTTCAATAACATTTCATTTATCATTTATAGTGTTGTAACTTTTTTGAAATGGAATATACTCAAAAGGCAAAGAATCTATAATAAATTGTGAAAGAAAACTTTCGCTCACTTTCATTCCCATAGATCTTAATCTTGCTACTATATTTAACATTTCAATGACTTGCCCATGCATGATATGATAACCATCAAATTTCATGTTAATTAATGTACCCATTAATGTCCTAGTGAGTGACTTATCAGTAAAGTCAGACTAAAACATATCTTTCACAACCTTCAAAAATTCTTTAACATTATCAGTTTTAGAAATTATTGACTTAATGTTATTTGCTACTCTCATTTGCATGAATATTAAACTCAGTCTATTTGATTTTTCCTAAGTATTATGAAAAGACTTTTGTTCATTACTACTAGAATTAGAAATAGCAACAGGCTATCAGTTAGGAGTGCCAAATCAAGATCCAAAACACCTAGATGAAACTAGACTTGTTCATACCATTTAAAAAATTAAGCCCATTGAACTTTATAATAGACAAAGCTTGCGAATTAAGAGAAATACGAATAGATGTTGCAAAATAGATAGAATGCTCATATGTTAATGCTTTGAGTTGTAACTTAAACATATAATACATATTCAAATAACAGTCATATAAACATTAAATGTACATTGAAGTTTTCCTTTGGGTAATCTAACAATGTACAACAATAAACATAATTGATACTTAATTTTGATTTCATATAATTGTCAATTATATATACTCTAATTAGACATACTTGTTATTTTTGGATATTCAAAAATATCTAATGAATTATATTAATTAACTATGATCATGTTTATGATTACAAAATTAATCAATCTACTTTTGGATGATCCTTAAATATTTTATAATCACTGAACTTCAATTTACTCAATAAACAAATATATATTGTCATAACTCTAGATCCGGGGATCTATCGCTAGATATTGACTTTTAGGGAGTCGCCATCAATCTTTTTATCTAGGTGCGATTGGCCACCTAAAGAATCTGTCCTTTTAGGGAACACCTAAAATTAAGGGTTCCTTAAAGAATAGGTTCAGGTCTGCTAACCAGAACAGAGTTCGGGAGTTCGGTTACGTGTGAGGAAGGTTATAGCACCCTCACAACGCCCATCAAAAGATGGTACCAGCTTAAATTTGTGTTATCCAAAAGCCTTAAAATTTCACCAAGTAATTAATTATTGAAAATTTTTCTCAATTGACTCTAATACTTTTAGCAAAAAATTGAGAAAATTTCCTCACCTCAAGAGTATGCAAGAAAAACTACTGTTTCACTTGCAGAGGCTCCGTCGTCGGATTAGTTAAAGAAAAATCAAAATAAAAATCAAAATAGAAAGGAAGGAAAGAATTGATTGTTTTTGTGTAGGGAAATTGATACTTTCAACTTTTCCCCAAAAATATTTTTTTGAAAATTTATTTTTAAGGAAAATTGATACTTTCAACTTTTCCTCAAAAAAAATTTTTTTTGAAACTTTGATTTCCAAGGAAAATTGAACTTTTCCTCAAAAATCCCTTTTTTGAAAATTTATTTTTTAAGGAAAATTGATACTTTCAACTTTTCCTCAAAATATTTTTTTGAAAATTTTGATTTTCAAGGAAAATTGATACTTTTAACTTTTCCTCAAAAAAAAATTTTTTTTTTTGAAATTATTATTTTTATTATTAACCAATGTTTTTAAATCATGAAAACATAAAATAAAATGAGTGAATAAATGACATGCTACAGCCAAAAAAAATTCAAAACGGGAAAGAAAATATCTTACCAAAAATTGAGCTTAATCCCGGATCAAAATCAATTTAAGTCAACTTTCTTATTCAGGCCTAGATTGTTTCTTAGGATGGATTCCAACTCAAGGCTTTGGTTTTGATTAGCGAATGGCTAGGGTTTAAGGTCTTGGGTGAGCCTGTCTTGAAGCTGTTTTTGCTAACTGTATTTTTCTCTCTATCATCACAAACATAGGATAAGCAGCTACCCCTCTTCGAATAAATGCAGAGATGTCTGGTGCTAACGTCAATTCTGGAGATGACACACGAACAGTCTCCACGTCCTTCTGAGCAAAGGGTGGCAGCAACTGACTGTTTTCAGAAAACATTTAGAAATGCTTCAGCAAGTTTATCATCCACTTCAAAAACCATTTCAATCAGTTCCCATCTTTTTTCTGCAATTGTGGCTTCCATTTCTGTTGGTACTTTTTCAGCATCAACTTTTTCTTCGCTGGTTGAGAACTTTCCATGGATCAGCTCCCATTCGATCGAGTTTGTTAATAAAGGTGAGTCTCAGAACCTCATATCTTCTCATTTGTCGATCAACAGTAATTGACTGACTTTGTACACCACCAATACTACACAGAACCCAAATGGCACCGTCAAGAATATGCAGCGCCCTCTCCACTTCAATCGTAAAATCAACATGACCAGGCGTATCAATTATATTAATCTGATAATCTTTCCAGGTGCAACACGGGACAACAGATTGGATAATAATTCCTTTCTCTCTTTCTGAATCCATGGAGTCCATCTCTGCTCTGACGCCGTCTTTGCCACGAACTTCATGGATGTCATGGATCCGACCCGTATAATAGAGAATCCACTCCGTTAGCGTGGTCTTGCCCGAGTCGATGTGAGCGGAGATTCTGATGTTTCAAAGTCGTTCCATTGACTTGCTTCGCTTTGAAGGAGAAACTGCACTGTTTAGCATTGCTTTTGTTTCCTGCCCAGCGTAAACCACCACGCCTAATATCCAATCCATGTTCTTCAGCTGATAACCACGTAAAACAATGTTTGATTGGCTGAAGGGGAATTTTTATCCATTAAACTCCATGTTGGCTGTGAACTCATAAATATTCCTATTAGGCTGCTCACATCCGATCAGCCCCGATGTATTACAACCTTCAAATAACAAAGAAGTTATTTCCTTCTTATTTTTTTCCTTCTTAAACTATGAACACTCTCGTTCCAGATCTGCTAGCTGCTTTGAAATTTTTCCCAACTCCTTCTTTAAGCACTCAACCTCGAGATTCTTAGTGTTTTCAAAATCGTGAACTAGCCACACAGGAGTCAAAGGAGTAGTACATTTATTTGGACTCTGATCTGGTCGTTGTTGATGATATCACTAAGTTCTGGAGTACTAACCTGGGTTCAAGAACAATCGGGGCACCAGAACATTGCCACACAAACTCCACAAAATATTTCACGGGTGGGTTCTGAAAGGGCGAACGGTTTTCAGGGACTTTCAAAGGGAGGAAGCCTTGCTATCTTAACACGGGGATTAATGATGTGACGATATTGGTGGTGGTAGCCGTGGCAAAGGTGGTAAATAGGAGGAAAAAGGAGGGCTGTTTCGGTTAGCAGGAGAACAAAAAAAGTTTCTTTAACTTGTATATGTTCGTCCAGGAAACTCACGTCTCGTTCTTCCTCATTTTTTTTTCGCTCATCCCTTTTTCTTAGTTTCTGTTTGACCTTTTCTTTTGCGACCTCCCCTCTCCTATTCGGATTCTTCTTCCATCTTTTTCTCCTTTTTTTTTCATCTCCTATTCGGACTCTTCTTCTATCTTTCCTCCCCCTATCCAGATTCCTCCTCTATCTTTTTTTCTGTTTTGTTTTTTTTTTCTATTGCTGTGAATTGTAATGGCATATAAAACCAAGTGATTGTGTTTCAGTTTGATTCCCATTAGTCATCAAATGCTAAAGATTAGCACCTAATTTTTTTATCATCATCAAACTTAATCTCAATCTTTTTTTTTTTTTTAAATAATCAGATAATCAAAAGAAAGAAAAAGAAAATAAATCATAAAATAAAAAAAATGATAAATATGAAATAAACAAAATCTAAAATAAAAATGAATAAAAATCCATGCAACTGAGCTTGGATTAGTCTTAAATGACAAAGAATCTCGGACAAAATGAGGTGTCTACATATATCATCATCTCATTTTATTTATAGCATCACATAATCATGAGTAATTGAATTTTATTTAATTTGACATCTGTAAAAAATTTTTAATTTGGCCACTTTGGTATAACAAATTATACATACTATAAATATCAAACTAAATAATCATAATAATTATTTTAAAATAATAGACATAATGATAATCCAAAATATACATATGCAGAAAGTGTTACTATTGTGAGTAAATAAAATTTTCAAAAACTATCATATATAAATTTCACATAATTATTGAATCTCACATATATAGTAAAATATAACATATATATCATAACAAGTAGATATGAATAAAATAATAAAAACTTCATTTACATTAATGACTTTTGTGATCATTATAAAGTATGTAATATTAAATTGTATTATATAAAAAAATAATTATAAAAAAACAGGCATTAATGACTAAAATAAACTTTCAAAACCTAATTAGTTTTTAAACAAAAATCAAACAAACAGCACTATAATTAAAAGCATCCTAAAAATTAAGTTGAATTCATTTATTTATATTTATTATGCTAGAGTTATTAATTTTTTATGGTAAATTTTAAATATACATAACCTTTCATTATATTATGCGTTTCGTATGATAAAAAGAAATTTTATTATTGCTTTTGGGATTTCATGGTTGAAAAACCTATGACATTAAGTATGCCATCATTAGCTTGCAAAAAACACTGAAACTCTTAACTTTCAACATAATATAAAACAAAATTAATAACAAATAACAACATGAAAATCAATCATAAAAATAATAACAAATATATAGAGAGAGTATTTTTTAAAGAAAAATCACAAATTCATAAACCAAAAGCTCTGGTACCATATGTTATATTTGCTTTATTATGCAAATTGAATCTTAGTTTTGCATAATCTTAATACCAAAATCTTAGAACAAAATAATTTTCCAATTTCTTAATGAAAAGTCATACCTTGATCCATAAAATGGTGTTTTATAATTTTTTGTCTATCTCTTGACCCTTTGACTTAACATACAATCTTAACTAAGAGAAAGTGCCTTTTATAAGTAGAGAGAGCAACAAACTTTCTTTTATTTAATGGCGCCTTTATTTACACGTTCCATCAACATATAAGGTAATGACAAAATACTCTTTCTTTAGTTTCATTTGATCGAAATGAGTTTTAGCAAACAATAGTTACTAAGCTATAATTACTTAACTTATTAACAAAGTTATTAAACCATAAATAAAAGGTTATTTATATAAGTTAGACAATGGCATGTAGGTCGTAATCTCTAACATATTTATCTAATAATGATTTGTTGTGATAACAATGGAGTCATTGCACAAGCAAAGGAACCAAGGTCTCTTCCTAATATATATTAAGGTGTTACCATCTCATTTATTATGATTATCACTAGATGTCATATAAAACTAGAATGACTACCTGCGAAGGATAATATAACACATCCTTTAATTAGAGCCTCTAAAGCCTCTATACAAATAGAAGAATGATAGGCATTTAGCTTGATATTGTATTAGATACATAAGTAATTGATTTTAGTACAAGTGGGAGATTGTCAAAATATGCCTCAAGGGCTAATTAGATTTATCCAAAGTACTCACCTTATATTGGAGATTTTATGTCTAATAATAAAATGGCTTTATTTATCTATAAGCTTTCACATACTAGGAATAAATAAGTTTTACAAAAAAATTATAAAGAGTTGTATTTATAATATTATCATTGTATCAAAGTATGTTCCTTAAATGTTTCTAGTTAGTTCTTTGACAAGAAAGGATAATGATAAATGCAGTTGAGATCAATATATGATTATATTCTTTTCTTATAAAATAAGCAACTAATCTTATAAGTTGAAGTTTGGATAAACTTCAACTAATATGTGGATGACTGTTAGAGAAACAAGTTGAACATGACCTAATATTATAATGCCATTTGATAAATCACTTAAGTGTCTACAATAATATTTTCATGTGATAATTATAAAGGTAACACTTCAACTTGATATTACTAATAAACTTATTTAATAAATGTTATATTTTGATATTACTTATGATCCTAACCTTAGATGCCCTAATCGGATAATCGAATGTTGTAATCAATAAAAGGTTCATCATTTTGAATGATAGAGAAAGTATCTCATTATTCTTGATAAGAATTAACTTGAGAATTCTTTAAATAAAGTGGCATGAAATTTTGGAATTGTTTTAAAACTTAATCAAAGAGTTAATGTCTAAATCCGAGATATAAAATAGTTATGTCTTTTGAAAAGATATTATTAATACATATTCAATGATAAATCGAGATTTATAATAATGAAAGGATAATAATTATGTAATAAAATCTAATATCAAATAATTTTATTTAATATAATTTAATTTTTATATAAATATTACTTTTTAAATATATTTTAGTTAAATTATTTAATTATAATATTATTTAAATAATATTAAATTTTAATCTGATAAATTATAATTTTTAATATTACCATCAAGTAGTATAAAATAGTATTATATAATACTATGTGAATAATATTACTTAAATAAAATAGTTTGATTTAATAAATATAACATTATTTCATTTAATTTTTTTTAAGATTTTAAAATTTTAAATTTGACAAAAAAAATCGAAGAAAAAATGCGACAAATGTACGTGATTGTTACTTTAAATTGATTTTGAAAAGTATACGCGTTGACCCGTTAAAGCACAATTGGCGTTGGAAATTTCGTGTTTCGTCACATTCAATGCACTCCATCGTAGCTAGATGATATCTGTCACTATGACATTAATTTGTAATGAACAAGTTTCTTTACCATGTCGGCTACGACATGTAATCTTTTTCTTTTCCAACCCTTTTTTCACGAAAGAATTTTTTTTTTCTCGGAAAAAAATTTTTTCTTTATTTTTCCATCTATTTAAAGCTGGAATTGATAAATAGCAAATGAAAAAGGTATTTTCTCGGAAAAAGCTTCCATTGAACAGCCTCATATTCAGTTGAAAAGTTTTGTTTTAATTTCATCTTACACATAAAAAAGGAAAAAACTTTAATGAACATTCGATTGCAGAATTAATAAAATAAAAGCAAATCCCAGGAATGAAACAAAATTCCCACTGAATGTAAAGCATCCACATAGAATTTTTATGTTATGTTTTATTTTTTTTAATTAAAGCATGATAAATCCATAACTTGATTGGTTAAGTATCACGTATACCGGTTAGTTAACGGTGTTAATCAATTTGCTAGAAAGTTTGAGAAATTATTTTTATAATTTTATTTGTTCAGATATTAATTTATATAATTTTTTAAAAGTTTAGATATCAAAATCATAAGTAACTCTAAAAAAATTGAATCTAAAAAGCAATCAAATTAGAAGAGTTTGAAATAATTAAGGGCATGTGGAGCATTATAATTTGCATATTTTCCTTAAAATCCATTTCTCAATTCGTTTAATACGGAACCAAGTTTTATATGTAGTTTTATAATGAAAAAGGTTATATGCACATAAAAATTTACTAACATATCCCAACATGCTGTATAATTCGTCACATGTCCCTAGGACATCTAACAACATGCTTTACATTGGTTTTTTTTTTTTTTTTTTGAATAACATGCTGTATATTGTTGAATTCATCAATTTGTCAAGTATTCCCAAAGCCCAGTTTTTAGTTAAGGTAGCTCAAGTATGGGTCCAATTGAGTTCAAATATTTTTGTTTATTTGAAATTATGAGGTATTAAACCTTGATCTGTGAAATTGAGAATTTGATAATTTATTAACAAATCACATAATTATAAACAAATTTAAATACTTTCATCCTACAGTTATAAGTAAGCAACTTAAGAACTTAACAAATAGTTTTCTAAAATTTCTAAATTAATTTTTTTGAATTTGAGTTCGAGTGAGAATTTGAGTTTAGTAAGTAGTAGCATGTTGTTTGAAATAATAATAATGGTGTCGAACTAGCTGAGACTGATAACTTGATTAGTTTTTCAAGTTGAGAAAAATAATATTTCATTTGCGTAAATTATTTGTTGTATTTCTTAGATGTGTAAATTCCAGTTGGGTCGTCGTCAAACTAAAATTCTATAAAAGCTCTTCGCTGCCGTTGATTTCCTTGCATTCTTGACAAGGGGTTCAAAATCTACATGACAAAGAAGAAATTATGGGGACTTCATCGGCTTTCACCCTTCTGTCTCTCTTGCTTTCTTTTTTTCATTTCACTTGTTCTCTTTCTTCGGTGCAGCCGTTGTGTCATAGTGACGAGCGACTTGCCTTGTTGCAATTCAAGGATAGCTTGATTGTCCAAAAAGAAGCTTCTGCTTATCAATTTGCTTATCCTAAGGCCGATCGATGGAAATTTCAGGGGGTTGATTGCTGCTCCTGGGAAGGAATTGAGTGTGACCAAAACACTGGTCATGTAACTGGCCTTGACCTCAGCAGTAGCTGCCTTTATGGCTCTATCAACTCAACCAGTACCCTCTTCCATCTTGTTCATCTGCGAAAGCTTAATCTTGCGGACAATGACTTCAGCCACTCTGAGATACCAACCAGATTGGGCAATCTTTCGATGCTGACATATCTTAATCTCTCTAGTTCGTTATTTTCTGGTCAAATCCCATTTGAAATTTCATGGCTTTCCAGGTTGAGTTCACTCGATCTATCATACACGACGGAATTGGATTTTGCCTACCAAGGATTGAAACTAGAAAGGCCTGGTTTGGGCAGTTTGATAAAAAATCTAACTGCCCTGAAACACCTTCATCTCTCTCATGTGAGTATATCTTCTCCGGTGCCTAGCATCTTGTTGAATTTATCCTCATTAACGTCTCTTGATCTCAGTTATTGTGGGTTGTTGGGCGAGCTTCCAACAGCCATTTTCCAGTTACCAAACCTTCAGTTCCTTGAGTTATATAGCAACTTGCATCTCTCGGGTACTTTCCCTGGAACTCTTTTCAGTAGGCAGCTTAAGTTTTTATCAATAGCGTTTACAAATTTCTCTGGTGTTTTACCTGCTTCAATTGGAAACCTTAATTCCTTGGAATTCTTGGATGTTAGTGCCTGCCAATTCAGAGGAGTGCTACCGTCTTCACTAGGTAATCTCACCAAGCTCACTCATTTGGGCCTTCTAAATAATTCTTTTGCCGGTGATTTACCATCTTCCTTGTCAAATCTCACTCGAATGGTTTTTCTATCACTTGGCATGAACAAATTCAATCTCAATAGCATCCCCTCTTGGTTTTCTAACCTCAACAATCTTAACGAGTTACACTTGTCCTTCTGTAGAATTAAAGGTCCCATCCCATCTTTTTTTGTGAACCTGACTAAACTTGCTCTGTTGGACCTCAAATATAATCAATTTACTGGACATTTTCCGGTTGAAATTACAAACCTAACTCAGTTAAGATATCTTTCTCTTGGGTCAAATATGTTGGATGGGGCACTTCCAAACTCAATTTTTAGACTTGAGAATCTTGAACTTCTTGAGATTTACTCAAATAGATTCAGGGGCATAGTTGAGCTCGACCAATTTTTTAGACTTGAACATTTGTCAGTTTTGTATTTGTCTTCAAACAATTTAACATTGCTTTCCCAAACAAGTCCTAATACCACTTTTCCAATGTTTAGCGAGTTGGGGTTGGGTTCGTGTGATCTAAGACAGTTCCCAAACTTCTTAAGTCATCAGAACCAGCTGGAGTATCTAGACCTTTCCCATAATAATATTCATGGCCAGATACCCAAATGGATATGTGAAATGAGTGTAGATACTCTATATTTTTTAGACCTTTCTTTTAACTCTCTAATAGGATTTCATGAATCTCCCACTGTTCTTCCTTGGTCATACATACTCCTTTTGGACCTCAGCTCTAACTTGTTTCAGGGCTCTCTTCCAATTCCATCATTTTCCATTATGGTTTATTTGGCCTCAAACAATTCATTCACTGGAGAAATCCCACAATTATTTTGCAGCATGACTAATCTTGGAATTCTTGATTTATCTCATAATAACTTGGGTGGAATCATTCCCAAATGTTTGAGCAATGTTAGCAAATCCTTGTCAGTGCTGAATTTGCATGTGAATAACTTTCACGGCTCCATCCCTCAAGCATGGATGAGTCGAAATAAATTGAAGATGATTAATTTAGGTCAAAATAATCTGCAAGGGAAGTTGCCAAGATCAATTGCAATGTGCAGAATGTTGGAGTTTCTTGACATTGGGAACAACCAAATCAGTGATGCTTTCCCTTTTTGGTTGGAAAGTCTTCCAGAGTTGAAGATTCTCATACTACGTTCCAACAAATTCCATGGTGAAATAAAGAGTAGAGAGTTCAATTCTGTGTTTCCTAAGTTGCGTGTTATCGACCTCTCCAACAATGGATTCGTCGGCCCTTTACCGTCACCTTACATGGAAAGGTGGAATGCTATGAAAAGTTTTAATGTAGAGCATTTGTCATACATGCAAACAGATCTGTATAATCACATGTTTATGGCTGGATTAATTATCCCTGATGAGTATAATTACTCGATGACATTGACAAACAAAGGCATAAAAATGGAATATTTAAAGATCTTAGAAGTGTTCATGGCCATTGATCTGTCATGCAACAAATTCAGGGGAGAAATTCCAGAATCAGTTGGAAATCTCAAGGGGCTTCAATTGTTAAATCTCTCCAACAACAATTTGGTTGGTCAAATTCCATCAGTGATCGGATCCCTAACAAAGCTCGAAGCTTTGGACCTTTCCCAGAACAAGCTAGTTGGAAGAATTCCTTGGGAACTTAAGCAACTCAACTTCCTTGAAGTTTTCAACGTGTCTCACAATCATCTTAGCGGCCCAATACCAGGAGGTAAACAATTTGACACATTTTCCGACACCTCGTTTGTTGGGAATCCGGGGCTGTGCGGGAAACCACTGCAGAAAAAATGTGAGGATACCGAAGTCTCGCTGGCTCCACCATCAACATTCGAAGAAAATCAAGGTTCGAGATTATTGGTTGAATTGGAATGGAAGGGGGTTTTGTTAGGTTTTGGAAGTGGCTTCCTAATTGGAATGGCTATCGGATTCATTGTGGTTACAAGGAACCTTAATTGGTTTGCAAGGACTTTTAGAATCAGGCTAGGAAGAAGGCCAAAATAGTGAATGAATTGGAATATAGGAATTAAATCTACTAGTTTTAATATATATATATATATATATATATATATGTGTGTGAGTGTGTTTGATTTTGATAGATATCATTTAAATTTATTATAAAGTAGGATGTCTTTTACATTATTTGAAGATTTTTAAGATGTTTTATGGATTTGATTATTCGATTATAATTGTTTTATAATTATTAATTTTAAATTTAAATAATAGAGCTATGATCCTATTTAATCTATATGTTTTTAATCATATCAAAATCCTTTTGTTAATGCTTGTCAAATAAATTTGTTTAAATGTTTCAGGATAACTATTTGTCACAAATTCATGAAGGCTTAAGCCTGATAAAATATTTTGAAATGACTAATCAAATAAAAAAAAAAGGAGTTTTGAATCAAATGGTGCAAAATGTTGTCTAAGGAATTAATTTGAAGTATAATGTGGATGCAATTGATTTTGAAGTAAAGCCAATGATCAAAGATAAAAGAAAAACTACCTTTGAAGATTGTTTAAATCAAATAGAATTGATTTGGAGAAGCAATTAAAAGAAAATGAAAGAAAAGACTAAGGAAAACATGATGCTACTCGGGCACCCAACTGCAGTAAAAGGGGCATCCAACTGCCAAGGGGATTTTTCAAAAATAGATGGTGAAAATTTTATGACACCCGACTGCACAAGATATTTTTGAAACAGAAGCTTATCAAATGACAAGGCTGTCGACTGCCCGCACTTGGTGTTCGACTGCCCAAGCAATTTTTCATTTTAAAAACTTATCAAAAGCAAGAAATCTTCAATTTTGGCAAGAAATCTTCAAAATTTTCAATGCTCCAATAACCTCTCCAACGACTAGAATGCTTACCCCCCCTATAAATCCATCCAAGAAGGCTAAAGACAAACATAAAAAGCAACTTGAGAGCACTATGGGCAACCAAGAACAAAAAATCAATTCCTCTTTTCAACTTATTCAAGAATTCATTCTTATTTCTGAGTGAAGTCTTGTAGTGAGCCATTTTTTGTGTAATTGATCATTAGAGTGATCTTCTACACATTCTCTTTTTGTTTGTTTGTTTGTTTGTAACAAAGTGTGAGAAGCACTTTGGTCCTTGAGCGTGCAAATAGCATTTAGGTTGGGATTTGTACATAATATTTTTAAGTTTGGAGTAGCTCGACTTTGTAAAGGATTGGTGGAAGTTACAATTTCATCTAATACTAGATTTGAAAATCCTTGACTAAGCTTGTTAAGATAATGGACAATCAATGTGCATTATCTTCTTCTTCAATCTTATTAGGTGAAATCTACTCCTTGCTCTTATTTCTACATTTAAAACACTTGAAGTTTTCGATCTTCATATTATTCTCTTCAAAAAGTTCTTTTCACCCCTTCTAACACATATTACTCAGAACCAGCAAGTGTTATCAACAAGTGGTAAAAGAGGTTTTATAAATTAATTTGTTTAACTCAACATATTTGAGTATATTATTTTTAATTCAACTTATTAAAGACGCATAGGAAAAGTGCTTTTTTTAGTCAATTTTAATGGCACAAGTGATCAAAGAATTACATTGATACAAAGTTTAGACAATTGAGGATTTAATTAAAATTTTTTAAAATTCAAAGAACAAAATAGAATCAGACCCAAAGTTTGGGAGACTACTATTATTGACTCTATTTATAAATAAATGAAGAAAAACAAATTTTGAAGTTCATAAGCAAACTACTTCTCACTAACTTTTTTGCATTTATATGTTAAATAAACGGTGAAAATCATTCCATATGTTACTCTTCACTCCATGTAACTATTGATTGAATACCTTTGTCAACCGTTTCTAAAATCCTTGCCTCCAAGTTGAATTTCTCTCTACTTCTTCCAATTTTGTAGGAATTATTTTTTATATTAAGTCGTTATTTATAAAATTAATAATTTTAATAATATTAAGTTATTTATAAATTAAAAAATTATAAACTTTCTAGTTATTAAGTTTTAAACATATATCCACATCTAAAATTCAATTTTGATAAGGTATGGAAGAATAGTACATGACCAAACAGTGTCAAATAGCAGTCCATTTTTTTTTTTTTTTGCTTTTTTTCTTTGTTCTCTTTTCCCATTTTTCCCATTTTTTATATTTAATAAATACTTTTTATAGATTTTATTTTTTAAAAAATATAATCCACTTTACACCAAATTTTTTTTTCCTTCTTTATTCGTGTATGACTAAGGGACTGCTATGTGGTGCTTCTTATTCTTTATTTCTTTTTTTAATTTTTTTTATTTTGCCTTTTTCTTTTATATATTTAATAAATATTTTTAATAAAATTTATTTTTTAAAAATGGAACCCATTTTACACCATTTTTTTTTATCTATTTTAGGGTTTAAATACTATATTCATAAATAATTAAGATATAATACATACATTCATCCATCTATTATATAAATTCTATTTATTTCAATTTTTGTTTCACCTTCATTAAAAGATATTACTTTATGTTTCTTTCTTTTTTTTAAATTTTTTACCCATCTTTTGTTTTTTATTTATATAAATTGTTTAAAAAACCTTCAACTAAGGTGTCCCCGTGACATTTTAATTTACTTTTTTTTTCATTCCTTTGTTTTTTTTTTTTCTTAGTTATGTAAATTTTGCAATGAAAATAACTAATGATAGGCAAAATAATTTATATTTGATAGGTTTTAATTTAACTTGATTAGATAGTGGGCTTTTTTTTTTATTTTTTTTTGTTTTCCTTTCTTCTTTTTTTTTAATTCTATCATTTTTGTAAAAAAAAATAATGTTATTGAAGGGCCTACATAGCATATCCGTTTGTTTATTTTCTTTTTTATTTTTTATTATTTTTTATTTTTTAATTAGATTAATTTTACATCTAAATAAAAAGATTAATAAAAATGATAAAATAATTAATATCTAATAGATTTCTGTACATCTAGATTTGATATGAGTATTTTTATAAAAATCAATATTGAATCAATTTAAGTAAATATTTTGACAAAAATCGAGAATATATCAAAAATAAATTTAATCTTTTACTTAATTTATCTAATGATATATATAAAAGTAGATATTGTATTATTTATTTAATTATATTTATATATATATTCATCGTACTTCGTTTAAAACGTGGGATATATTAAATGATCTTACTTGTATAAAAAAATTTTTTTAAATTATTTTTTATAATTTATATTTAATAAAAATAAGAAACCAATTTAAGTATCCATCTTTACTTGCATTTAAAATTTTCACCTTTTATTTTTTAAAAATTAAAAAAATAATAAATGAAAATAACCAAAAATAAAAAATAAAATATGTTGACTCGTACTACCGCACGAGAATTTCACCAAGAATTATTAAATTTAAACAAATATTCACATGCAATGGTTTGCGCTCACAAATAATAATATTATTAAAATATTAATAATAATGACAAATAACCCCACCTGCCATGTGCTCGACGTGTATCTCATTTCTCATCCGAACCCTTTATGTCTCCACCATGCTTTCGCTGTCTGCATTTAATGCCTTTCGTCCTTTTTGAATTTAAAAATAAATTTAAAAAATTCTGGTATTATTTTAAAAATTAAAAAGCGATAAGCCTAACCTATGGTGTCAGACTCTCCGTTGATAAAAAAATCATGGTGTCGTGACCACTCATATTTTTAAAGTGTTCTAAGGTTTTTTTTTTTTTTTTTTTTTGAAGTGTTTAAAGGTTCCTCGACTATTGAAGCATCGATGCGATAAGGCACGGTTTCGCCCACGAAAACCTTTCGAAAAAAGGTAAAAGTTTTTATTTTTTTATATTTAGCGAGAGGAAAAATAGAAAAGAAAATTAATTATTAAAAATCTTAGAAAAAAAATTTTAAATAAGTACTTTCTTTCATTCTCCTTTAAAAAAAAAAAGAGAAATTCAAAGAAAACTTTTAGAGAAAACGATTTGTGGCTATTGCTATTTTGTCTCTTCGGGCTTCTCTCCTTCATATTTAAATATTTTTAAATTTTTTAAAATATTTATATTTTTTTTACACGTTTAATTGATATAATTAATTAAATCTTACAAGAATTTTTTTAGTAAAACGAAATATAAGGTAAAGAGTGAAATTAGTACCTAAATATTTTATTTAATATAGCATGTTCTTATAAAATATAATTTAAGATTTTCTTCCTTAAAAAATTTTAATAAAAATAAAATTAAAGATGAATATAATTTCACGCATTTTATCATTTTTTATAAAATAAATATACTAAGTATAAAATAAGCAAATATTTCAAATTTATTATTTAATTTTATTTCATTTAATTTAATAAGTATATTATTTCTATGCTTTCATTTTTTAAAAAATTATAAAATCAGAGTATGCAATAAAATGTTTTTAATGAAATATATAATTTATTGAAATAACACATAAGCATAAGAAATAAAATCAATTTGAACATTTATGTTATAATGGATTAATATAATTATATAATTTTATTCTTTATTATCACAAAATTTATAGTTGAATGATATTTATTAATTTTTATTTAAGCACATATTTGAATGTAACCCTTTCATTTTAGTTTTTATTTAATAAAACAGTTTTTATCTCATTTTTTAGTGTGAATTTTTAGTTTATTTTTAATTGAGATTTTGATGATATCTTGTTAATGTTTTGTTATTTTAAAAAAAAAAAAAATTATTTTTATTTTTGCCAAAAAAAAACCCAAAAATACTTAATTAACAACCGTTTTGTGAGGATGAATAATTATGCATTTGTGTGATTGAGATTCTGTAAACGCATAGACTCTACATGTAGTAAGTTAAAGATCGTTCCTACATAAATTGAAAAAGAGGAATTCAAGCATTGAAATTAACTCACTTTTCAATATTTAGAGAATTGAGAATAGAAATACAGTTACTTATTAAATAATCAAAATATAATCTAAACAATACAATTAAACTTATAACATACAATATCAATAAATTAATATGAATTTAAATCTTAACTAATGCAAACAGCTAGTAATTAAACGAAGTAAGATACAAATAACTTAAATTAAACTAAATCAAACTTACTAGCAAGTTAAAATTAAAAACTAAGCATGCAAAATCAATTTAAATATGTATCAACTCTAAACATAACCCTAAATATGCAAACTATGTGATTTAACTAAAATCAAGATTTAAAACTTATGAATCAACTAACGTAGCAACTTAAATAAACAATTAAATATACAAATAGAACAAATTAACTAGAACCCCATAAGAAAAGATGAATTAATACAAAACCGACTACCACTTAAACTTTTATTAACTTAGGCCTATGTAATTTACTTAGTTGAAAATGAAATAAACATAAACTTAAGAAATCTCACGTAGTAGAAGCAAAATAAAACTTATTAAGCCCTAAAATATGCAACTACTATAAATTAAATTTAACTTAAAACCTTAAACCTAGAAACTTATTCAACTATTTAACATACAATATTACTACACTAAAACTTACCAACTTAATTAAATCAATTAAATTACTTATTAAACCTAATAGCATTGCAACCAAAACAAATTAAACTTATTTTAAATTAACTAACCCTAATTAATCTTTAAAACATGCAAATTAAACAAATTAAACTTCAACTAAACTAAATTGAACCTAAGAACATGCAATAGAATCAATGAGTAGTAAATTAAATTAATACCTAACTAAAGTGTGTAAAACAAAACTGTTATGATGAATTAAAACATATAAATATCAAATTAAGAATAAACTCATGCAAAAATCTTATGAATTAAGAACACTAAGCAAGAACGTAATTGAAATTAAACAAGAACCAAAAAAATGATTTGGGAAAGTTTAAAATAAAACTTAAATTAACTTAAAACTTAAAGCAAACTTGCATAAACTGAAATCAAACTTAAAAGAGTTTCAAAAACAATGAAAACTTAAAAAGAAATCAGGGAGAAAGCTAAACAACTAAAGATTGGTTTGTCACCTCAATCATGCTTTTTCCTTTAACCTAAACTTGCTATTTATAGAATTAGAATACAAGAATCCCTTAACAGATAAATAAGAAATAGTGGCAGGCTTTCTTAAATTGAGAAGAGATTTAGTTTCTTTAAAACTCTCTTAAGTAGCTCCCAAAGTCCTAACTTTGAGCTATTTTCTTGAATGATAAGTCTCCTATTTTCTTGACTTTGAGCTACTTTAAAAGTTTTAAATTTTTCAGCTATTTGTTTTTTCTTAAACCCTTTCTTTATGAGTTCTTGAAAAGTTAAATCACTAAAACTGAAAATGTAGGTTCAACTAAATCTTCTTGAAAATCTTCTAAAAAGTGTTCAAGTTGGAATAAATCTTGTTCCTTCTTAGAGTTTGCCTTCAAATAAGACTCTTCTTGAAAAGAAAAATCAATTCTGAATTTAAATATCATATGTATGCTATGCCCCTCTTTAGAAGTCTTTATATATCCATGCAAATCCTACCCTAAGTAAGAATAATTGCAATCCAAGTAGAGATAGGATTTCCAAATCGATGTAAGAAAATCAAGAGTTATTTGGACTTTTCTAATTTGAACAAAATTGCCAAGTCATTATGCCACATAAGCCTTCATATCATCTCTTTTGGACAATGAGAAAAAACTTACTACCTGTTCATCCATTAGTAATCCTATACACACGCATTACATAAGTTATCATGGACTTGCATTCAACTTGAAATTATAAATCTAACCTTCATCATAGTTGAACATGTTTTTCTTGGTTCTTACATGAATTTTTTGAATTTTCATCAAAATTAGACAATTTTAACTTCCCTAGGTTCAGCAAACTAAATATTATACAATTTTACACTTTCACTCCAAGATTTCAAAGAACTCTAAGAATTATCGAGAACATATCAAAAACAGTCCAAGATTCATTAACATATCAAGAATTATCCAAGACTGATCAAGAACTTTCAAGATTCTTCAAGATTTACCAAGATTCTATCTTTTCCTTAAAATTCCTACAAAATAGCAAATTAAGCATTTTAGAAGTAAAATAAGCTTATTTAGCTAGGAACTAAGCAAAAATAACCCAGTCAATAATAGAAAATAAATCTAAATAATTTTATTTTATAGAGTTATCAAAGATGTTGGATCTGCTTGCATTCGATCAAAGCCATTAACTTTATCTTTAGCTAGTGTCTAATCTAGTTTAATTACTTTAATTGGGGTTCACTATCAAATGATAAACAATTAAAGCTTTAATTGAGATCATAAAAGAAAATAATATAAAAACTCAATTTTAACATATCGTTATGTTATAGATTTCAATAGTAAAAGTTCTTCTTTTCATTCTGCTATTTCTCTTTATAGTTGTACAAGATAATTGTAATAACAATGTTGTCCAAACACTTTATTCTTACACTATTTTAAAAAAATATTTAAAAAATAAGAAAGTTGTCACTATTTTTTTAAAATGTGATTGACTACTTAAAAAAATTTATTTTTTAATAAAATCTTAAAAGTAATTAACATCTATCAAAGATAATTTTGGTCTATAAATAAGTTTGGATTTGTGAATTTGGTTATGTATAGGGAAGCTATTATCAACCCTAAAGCTCCTATTTTTAAAATGCAATGCTAAATAATTGGTTAATCTTGATAAAAACTTTCCTAAGCTTGATACTTAGAAATAATATCCTTAATTCCTTTTATTTTTATAAACTTTTTATGAATTATTTATTTAAGAATAAAATGAAAATCTTTAGTTTCGAAAAAAAAATATTTTAAATTCCATGACATCTAGGTAGAATTTTGAATAATATTCTCCATTAGAGAATTCTCACCATAACCTTTCAAATTGAAGATAATATTAAGAATAACAGTTGAAAGTCCCTACAATATTTAGGTGTCTAAAGAATTATTTTTGCTTAAAGATATCATCATATTTTTATTTTTAAGAATATGTTTTCTCAAATCATTATTCAAAATAAAATGTACATGGTGTAACAAAAAAGTATGATGTACAGGAATTAATTCTTACAAATTTATTTTTTAGGAAAATAGATTCATTTTATTTAGTTTTTAAAAATGAATAGGAATCTTTATGCATTAAAAACTCTTCTAAATACTCCAATATATTAATAACATTTTAAAAGAAGTTTTTCACATAACGATTTCTTAAGAATTATTACTCGAACTTTCTTAAAATCCCATCCCCAAAGCTTTTGTTTATTTTATTTTTTTTATATGTCATAACAAAAGTGTTAGCCTTAAATTGATCTTTATTTTGAAATAACAAAACATTAAGCTAAATAAGCTTATCAAGATTTTGAAAAAGATTTATTTAATACATGTTCTTAATTTTGTATTTTTGTACTAAATAAATAATATGTTTTTCAAAGTGTAAACAAACGTTTTTTTTATTTTCATATTTCTCAAACCAAATCTATCTTTAAAGATTATTTATTTAAGCTTAAATGAAAATCCAATTGTTGTTTTTAAAGTGAACTTATTCATTTTGGACTTAATACAATTTTGATAATATTAGTTTTGAGAAATAAATTAACTTAAGAAAATTATTTTACAATAACAAAGTTTTCCAACATTAAACTTGTTTTATTTTGTTGTATTAATTCACAAAGCTTTAATATTTGAATTTTATATGGTTGGAAAGCTATTTGAGTCTAATTTCTAATAGATCAAATAAAATCAAAATCTAAATTTTTTAAGAAAAGATTTTTAATTTTTACTAGATACTTTATAGTTGTCTAAAAATTGCACAAGAGATATATTTAAAATTTTACTATAATTTGTATACTATGAATTAGGTGATGAATTTTATATGGATAGAAAGCTCTTTAAGTCTAGTTTCTAAATCTTTAAATGATTTTTAATTTAAAATTATATAACTTAAGATATAATCAAATTAGTGAGTAGAGTACAAAATAAAAGATAACTACTTTGTTGGATAAGATCGATCCCCTCAAAAAAGGATCGATTAAAAACCATTTGAAGATTTGGCCAAGCATTGCTTCACCATGGCCAAACCTACTTTTGGTTCTCCTTGATGATTTATTTGCTTCTAAATGTTGTATATGATGATTAAATGATTGCTTTGCTAGTATTTTACCTGAACTTTGTCTAGTTAGTGACATATGTTGGTGTTTGGTTCATGTTTTAGTTTTTACGGTTACCTTGCTATTCTAGTTTACTACATATTTGATTGAATTCCTCTTGTGGTAGAAATGCTTTTATATAAGGAATATATTGATCTCTAATGCATATTTGAGTTGAAATTAATGAATAAGTGTCAGTGGGAAACCATAGAAGCATTTGGCCAAGTCTTCCATGCCTAAGCTGAATCTTTCTTTTTATCTTCATGGAAAAAATGTGTTTGGTTCTTATTTTAATGTTTTTGCATGATTCTTCAAGTTTTCAATGTATTTTATTTAATTTTCCTTGAATGTTATTTTAGTAGGTTGTTTGGTGAATTTTATGTTTATTTGTATGGATTTAAAAAAAAAAAAGATGGACCATGTCTTAAAAGTTATAAAAAATTTTTGTGTTTGATTCATTTGCCTCATGTTTTGACATGCACATTTAGTTCTTAATATTGTTTTTAAATGTTGAGACTTATAATTAGTTTATTCTTTAGTTATGCATTTTTAATGCATCAATATTCACATTTTTATCAATGGCATTTTCACTGTTTGTCACTCGTTTCAATATTTACATTTTTACTAATGGCATTTTCAATATTTGTTTTTATCATACGCACTTCCTATAAAACCCCAAATTCCAAATCTTAAATTTCAAATGCTAAACCACCCTTCAAATCCCTAACCACCCACAAAACCTTAAACTACCGTTGAAACCTTAAACCACCAATAAAACCCCAAACCACCCACCAAACCCTAAACCTTAAACCAAATCACAAAATCCTAACCTAGACCTCAAACTAACCTAAACCCTAAATTGAACCATAAACACTAACCTAGACCTTAAAACTACCTAAACCCTAAAACCTCGAACCAACCCTCAAACCTTAAAATCAACCCTTGATCCTTTTTATCCATTTGTATTTCACTTTACTTTATTCTTACATGCATTTTAAATTGTCATGCATTCATACTTTGTCATTCATATCCAATTATCATGCATCCATATTATTATTATATTCATGCATACATGTATCGACTTTATAAATAAAGTTTCTTCAAAGAAAACCGTTTTAAAATATAATGATATCTTAAAAAATATAGCATTTGAGATCTAGCTTAACTATAAAGGGACTCTCAACGACTATTATTTATGTAGAGTATTATCTCAATTTTGTAGGACAAACTAAAAATCCCTAAGTTAGAAATATTTTTGAAATTCTACCTAAATATAAAAAAGTGAAAAAGATATGTCGATACTTAAAAAATTTTTATTTTGATCTAAAAATAAATTATTTTGCTTTTCAAATAAAAAAATTAAAAATATTTTGTCTTTAAAAAAAGGGAGAAAAGATTTGTTTTTTTTTAGAATAAAAAGAAGAAAAAGGAATTAATCTTAAAAATTAGAATAATACCATTTTTACCAAAATTTAAGGATAACATGTAGTTAATTGGTACTATTTTAACGATTGTTATAGGGGTGGTAATCATTCTCCATGTATAACTGATTCTTGAACCCTAAATCTGATTTTCACATATCTCAATTTGTTCTTTTTATAAAACTTTAAACCTATTTTAAATGTTTTATTAAAAGAATAAAAAAATTTTAATGACCAATCAACCCTAAAAAAGATTGGTGTCAATTTCTTGCTTTTGGTTTTATCAAAAACAACTTTTTTAAGCCCTCATTTTTCATATTCCCCATCGTCCAGTAGATGAGCACTTTTTGATCTTGAAATGTCGCAATAATTATAATCCAAATACAATATATACAAATTGATATACTAAACAAGATTAAAACTTAGACTAATATGATATAAAATTTAGAAATTATAAATGCAAACTATACATTATTTTAAATTATAAAATGCAAATTATATATTTTTTTACTTTCATAACCTGCCATTTTATATATATCAAACCTGAACATTTAATATGATACCAAAAGAAGTACTTTTTATATTTTAATCAATGATAATTTTCAATAAAAAAATTCAAAGCCTTAGAAATTTGTTCAATAAACGTCACTACAAGAATGAGTACTTTCTATTCTATTTTTTTTTTCTTTGATAGAATCACTTTCTATTTTACTCCCTCTGTCCCAAAATAATTGTTTGATATTGATTTTCCTGTCAAAATAATTCTTTTTTATCTTTTAATTAAAAATATAATATTAAATTAAAATTTTTAAAATATATATATTTTAAAAATTTTGAAACTCAAAGTTTACGAATCTTACTTTAAAATTTTATTATTTTATTAAAAATAATGGTCAAAATTGAGTTAGTTTTACCAAAAAAAATCAATTAAAAACAATAATTTTGAAACAGAAGAAGTATTAATTATTGATTACAGACGTAAAATATTTTTCATGTGATATACTTTGCCATTATTTGTAACTGAGCTAAGGGATTTTTTTACCAAGCTGTATATAATTGTCTACAATATCATAATAACTAAAGTTTATTCATTTTTTTAAAAAAATAGTCTAACAGTAATGTAATTTATTGGTAGATTCTTAAATTTATAATTTCAATAATTATAATTCAATTTATGATAATATCAAGTATTAAAATATAAAAATATTTCCGTAAGAAAAATATTTTTTTTAATTTTAAAAAATAAAAAGATTAAAAAAAAAAAAGTCGATGATTGGAGTCGGACTAAACTTAGTTGAGACGCTTCCGAAGTTTTGTCTAAAACTTCAATGTTCCGGTTACTTAGCCTTGAATAGATTAATTGCTATTTTAAAATATTAAACATATATAAAATTAATGTTTTAAGTATATTTTAAAATTAAAATTAAATAAAAGTAATTTTTAATAATAAATTAATATTAAATTTGATAATTTTATACATGATACCAAAATAATAAAAAATAAAAATGATATAATTTAAAATTGATAAAAATTATATAAATTTAAAAATAAAATATATTTCAAATTTAATATATTTATGATATAAAAATTTTTATATTTTATAAATATTTTACATAAATTAAATATAATACAAATATAAAATAATCCTATTTAATTAATATTCCTGTTAAATTGAATCTAATCAAACATCAACTTAAAAATCTTCACTCAAAAATCTACCCAAGTTAGATCAGGCTTCGGAACTGGCGAGTAACCCAGGCCATTACAATTGTTATTTCTCAAAATTTTTTGTTTTTTCTTCAAGTATTATCTCAAGCTCTTTTGAAATGTTGGAAATGGAAAAATTTTCAATCTTGAATGGAGAAGTCAAAAAGCCATTCCTTTCGAAGTTACAAAGAAAACCCGCATATTCTTTTACTAAAATACCCCGCTACAACGTAGTCAAACGTCAAAATGCTTCATTCACCAGTGCTTGCCATTAGGTAAAAGGTTTTCTAAATTCTAATTCTAACGCGGAGAGCAGATCTAGCATATCAGTAGTGTGACTCTGTCAGTAGTCGTTTGCTGCCTATTCCCAATTTTCCCATAAAGCTAGCCACGCCTTAATTGCCACGCAACTGTTTCCTCACAGCTGCATGACTGTTACATTGTACGAGAGCGAGTCGCCAACTTTTTGAGGTAAAAGGAGGATGACTCTTTGGAAAAGCTGAAGAACGAGTCGCCGAGTTTTTGAGGCAACAAAAAGGACGATGGCACTTCGAAGCGAATGGTACCGAACACGGCACGTATCCAAACGATGCGGCGATTCACTCAACGCCGAGTCACGACTCATTTTTTCACTTTATCAATCGACTCTCTTCCAACAAAAATAAATCTCTTCCAACAAAAATAAATTTAAATGGTAAACAACATTTTATTTATTATAGTGATTTGGTTGTTAAGAAATTTTGATATTGAAGAAGAAATTAATAAATCAATGTAGAATTATATGAATTTGGGTTTAAAGATTCTTGAGGGTTATAATTTCCGATACTAAAACTAGCACATTACTATTAACATTTTCTTTTCTTTTCCTAAGAAATTAATGGGTATTATTATAACATATTTTCAACCAAAATTTATTAAATTCTTTTGATAGATAATATTAGATAAATATGTTTTAGAAAATTTTAAATATTATTTTCCATGATAATCTTGAATAAAATATTTTACGTTAATAATATTTTTATAATTAAGTGGAAACATGAAATGAAATTTATATAAAATCGTTGCAGTAAAATATTTAGAGTGTAATAGAGAAATTATAGAATAATAAATGCTTCAAAATAATTTTTATGACAAGTTTTTATAGGATAATAATAAATTTAATTAAATAAATTACTACTATTGTTGTGTATAAAATATTTAATTCAATGAAAGAATATAAGTGTAACAATTTAATATGATATCTTATTAATAAGAAAAATTAAAAGTAATGAAGTTTATAAAAATAAATATTAATAAATTTATTTAAATTTAATTAATTATTAAAAATAAGATGTTTTAAAAAATAATTATTTTTAATTTTATTTATTAATAAAATATCATTGTAAATTAATTAATAATATATAAATATAACTTTTATACACGATCAATATATTAAATATTAAATAATATTATTATTAACGGTTCAAATTAAAAAGAATGGGCAAAAATAACAGGCAAGGTTAGGTACTATGGGCACGTAAACAAGTAGATGGACGCATTGTTGCCACACACAATTATCAAATTTTCTTTTATTTCCTTAAAAAACAAAAAGAAAAAGGAAAGGGAGAGAGATCGGAAAAGCTTTTACTTCCTATCCAAAACGTTGCCTTTTTTTTTTTTTTTTCAATTTCTCTCTCTACGCATTTGTGACCGATCAAATCAAAAATTGCCGAAAGCCAAAATTAAAATAAAAAATCAAAATAAAATAAAAAAACCTTTATAGCCATACCAAACGTTACAAAATTAAAAAAAAAATAATGAAAAGTAGGGAGAGACAGTGCTGTTCGGGAAAAAAACATCTCTGAGCCGTTTTGCAGCCCCTGGTATTAGTTAATAGCAAACGAAAGCATAGAAAGAAGGAAGAAAACCCAAGTGTGTTCTTATCGTCTGTCTGGTAGTGGCAGTTGTTAACAACTTTTTATCTTTTATTTTTTTCTTTTTTTGGGGGCGTTTTTCTTAGTTTCCTTTATAGTTTAGTTTTCTTCTCCAGAAAATTTAAGGTGTTTTCGTGGATTTTTTTTTTTTTTTTACAAGAATCTGCCGAAAACCCAAACAACCCAACCTCTATTTCTGCCAATCTTGATTTTTTGTTGGTATCCTCAAATCTTATCTTTGACGTAATCCTTTGGATCGTCCCCATCATCGTCAGATTACCAAAACTTTCAAAACATCCCCCCCCCCCCCAAAAAAAAAAACCAACAGTATTGAATTAATAGTTTGGAGGCCTTTATTTTGATCGTCTATAAGAAAATTCCAATTTTATTGGGATCCGATTCTTTTGATCTGAATTGGGTTGATTATTTCACACACAAAAATAAAAGATTGCGATGAAAGGTTTGCCGTTAGAGCAGTGGAGAGATTATTTCCGGACAGCAAATTCAGACATATTTGATATAATCGATCATGCAATTACGGTAGCAGCTTTGGATTGTCCTAAAGAGTTCAGATTACGTAGAGATCAAATTGCTGAGAAGCTCTTCACTTGTAAATTCACTCGCTGTTCCGGTTGCGACCGTGTCGAGTTGGTTCTTCCTCAATATGAAGATAATAACGGTAGAGGCCGCCAGGCAAGTTTTAAAAGAGAAGCTGATGATGAAGATGGATGTGAGTTTTTTGAGGCAGGTGGTAGCAAAGAGAGCAAGGCTAATAGTAGCAGAGATGATCCTTTGATGAATCAATTTGCTAGTAATTATAGCTATGGCGAGGCCGAGGCTTTAACTGACGAAATTGAACAAGAGTCTATGATTGTTGGGGAAGTCTTCAGGATCAAAGAGGTTCTTCACAATAGTCAAGACGAGGTTTGTTTGTCGGAGTTCAACATATTGCTTTTTTGGATTTGTTTCAAGGATTATTTTTTATGGATGGTTTCTTTTGTAATTCATGTTTCTTGCAGCCTGATTCTGTACTGTTTGAATCATTGAGGAAACTTCAGTTAATGGCTTTGACAGTAGATATTCTCAAGGTCCTTTGATTGAAATCTTTTCCATTCTTTTGAGTTGCCATTTTGTTACTCATATTAATACTTGGACTGAAACATGGTAATTTGTTTTTTTTTCTTTTCAGGCAACTGGGATTGGAAAGGCTGTTAATCGTGTCAGAAAGCATTCATCCAAACAGATTCGTCATCTTGCACAAACTCTTATTGAGTATGAGTTTATTTCCTGTGCTTCACTGAAATTAAATGTTTGATTATGTTGTGTGATAAACAAGAATAATAAGTGCTTGTTGAGCTTTACAAGTATGTTAATTTACCGGTCTTCCGTATGTCCGTATGTCCTTAAGGGCTATCCAAGATTGACTATCTCTACCTATTATCAGGCAAAATTTCTTGATTCTGTAATGCATGTATTCTATAAGCTCAGCTTCATAATTCACAATGACAGATTGGGTGTCAAGTGTGAAACTGTTAGCTAAGTTTAAATGGCATTTTTGAATTTATCTCGCCCCATCTTTTCGATTAAGTATAATTGTTATTGCAGAGAGATCAACTTTACCAGTTGAACAGCCTACATTGGTTTCTTCTTAGTTATTAAAACGTATGCCTCCATTTGCTGTATCTTCACATCTGTTGGATAAACGAGGCTGATTATGTGTTGTTTTGCCTCTTTAATCTGTTAATATATTAATTAATGGACCATTTGATTTGTATAGATAGATGGTTGTACTCTTCTTGACTAGTTTCAGCATCATTGCAACATACAGACATTGGAACACTCGGTAGTCCTTTTTATAAATGATTGGTGGCTTACTGAACACGTCAATGAAGCCTTAGATGATGCTAGACTTGTTTACTTGATCTAAGAATATCTAATAGCTTTTTTGCGGCAGTACATTCTATTATTTTATATTGTCCAGATACGTATAGATGCATGTTTTTCAACCAGTTTTGTGGATTGCAGTGACTGGAAGGAATTGGTGGATGAGTGGTTTAGTGCTACAAAGACTATAGCTGGTAAGAAGTAAGAACTAGTTTACCGGTATTTGGCAATTCATGGAAATAGGCATTGCTTCTTCTCATTTTTTGATTTATTTGTGAATTTGTCAATGAAGAGGGTACTCCAGAATCTGTGAATCCATCTGTTGTTGATGAAGAAGAAGTAGAAGAAGAAGGGCTTCCATCTCCTCCTTTAGATGTAGGAGCTTTCTTTGCTACTCAACCTACATCAATGGAGCTCTCACAGGTCTTTTTTAATCTTTTTTCATTTGTTCTTTTTCATATTCATTGTTAAAAGAACTTCTTGCTGTTATGCTTGTGGACTGATTGGAATTATTTTTGCCCGTCACTGGTGCTGCATTATGTGAAGTTTTTTGATGGCATGGATGACGATGGAAGTGAGTAGAATTTGCTATCTCTAATGCTTCTATTGGATAGCTTTTGCCATTTGGTTCTCTATTTGAATTCCCCACTTCTTAGTTAATGATTATGATCGGGGAATGCTGTTGCAGATCCTCGAAGCAGTGGGGGATTCATCAAGAACTGGGATAATGGAAGAAAACCATCACAGGAGAACCAAAATTTTTCAAAACAGAAACAGCAGACTTCAGAAAAAGCAAATCTGCTCCCTAAGGATGACAAGAGTCAACAAATGAAGAGACAAGAACCTGTTGCAAAGCCTAACAACAAGCCGTTGAGCGCAAATAATGGGTCTGGGAGACTTCCAAAACATAATATGGATCTAAAAGTCAACAATGAACCAAAGTTGCTGCAGAAATCAGATAAGATGGCTGTCACTAAGAAGCCTCTCAGCAGTCAGCAAGATGTAAGTGAAGGATCCCTTTGTACTTAGAACATGCACCTTCAAACTTTTTTCTGATTACTGCTCTTCTTTAATCAGAAATTCAAGTCTTCAGATGAAGTTGCTGTCCAGCGAAAGCTTGAGGCAACAAAAAGGAAGCTTCAAGAGCGATATCAACAGGCTGAGAATGGTTCGTCTATTCCCCTCTAAATTCTGTATGAGTCCTCTATTATAAACAACAACAACAACAACAACAAACTAAACCGTTTATCCCATAACTCTAGGGTCGGCTGTATGAAAAGCCAAAAAAATGAATAATGTTATGTCGTAGTTTTGAATCATCTTAAACCATTCATTTCTATCAAAAACAACCTTTTGATCTACTTCTTTAACCCTCATATTATTTTCTAATACTTGCATCCACCTTTTTTATAGTCTACCACTATTCAAAATTTGTTTTAAACTTAATATTTTCCTAGTGCAAATGAGATACTTCGTTACTGAGGAACTGTTTTATGTTTGAGTCAAATGTCAAATTTTGGTATCGCCTCAAAATTTTATTAAATCTCCCACTCAATTATGGTTGCATCAAGTTACTAAAAACTGCTCTGAATGTGTTTTCTGTGTTTAACAGCCAAGAGGAAGCGGACAATACAGGTCATGGAGTTGCATGACCTCCCTAAGCAAGGGTCTGGCCCCAAAATTCCATATTTGAAACCTGGGAACCATAATCGGCACTGGCTAAATGGAAGGAGATAGTCTCTCCCTTCTGGAAGATTGGTGTAGATAGCCTTCCATGTTTCTTCCATTTTGCAAATTGGTTTGAAGAATACCAATAACAAATGGGTGCACAGTGACCTGACCCACTTCAGCAATCAATAAGAAGAATTCTTTTCAGTGATGATCATGTTGCAAAGCCACGGAGGGACATTCTCAAAAATAGAGAAAAACAAACTTTGAGGTATAGGGACTTTTCTTTTACTGCATAGATAGAAATTATAGGATGGGTAAAATCACACATTTGGGGACTGAATTCTTGAATCAATACTCGAATGGATCTCTGTATAGAACCCAGATTTTTTGCCCATCCCTTTGACTACTCAACATTCTTTTTCCTCGTAACCATCATCTGAGTTTACTTTGGAATAAGTGCTTGTTAATGAAATGATGATGATAGTGATCAGTTCTAATCTCTTTTGCTCTTTTATATGCTCTTTTATTCCAAAAAGAATTTCACCAACCAAGGTGAGGTTAATGATTTAATTGCAAATCACTTGTATGGGTTTTCTTTGAGATACGAAGATCCTTACCTGTCACCCCTTGGCAAAAAGTATAAATTCTTGTTTTTAACTTTACCAACCTTGTAATATAAATCTTTATCTGTCATAATTAATGTATTGGTGATATAGTATAGTTGGTTTATTTATTGGTGAAATGTACCCTTTGGTGATAATTAGGGGTGTAATTGATTTGAGTTTGAGTCGATACAGTATTAAGCTCAAATTTGAGCTTGACTCGAAATTTGAAGTTTAAAATTCGGTTTGAATTCGATTTAATTTTATTTTTTTAGTTTGAGTTTAATTCAAAATAAAATTCGAATTATTTGAGCTCGTTTAATTAAGCTCGATTAACATGTAAAATTAAGCTCAATCTTATATTCGACAAAAATTTTATTATTTATATTTGAACTCGAGTTCAAGTTCAAAATATTTTATTAATTAAAATAATTAAAATATATTAAAATGTAAAAGCTCGATTAAGCTTATAACTACTCAAGTACAGATGTTGATAAAATTTTATTTTAATTTGATTTAAAAAAATTAATAAAAAATTAATGGCAAAATTTTTTTTGAAATTATTGATATGATTGAGATATATATAAAAGTACAGATATTGGTAAAACTTTCGATTGATTAAAATATACTTAGGATGTGTTTGATTTAGTTCAATTTTACTGAATAAAGATTAGATGTCTTTAATAAATATTGAAATTAATTTTTAAGAATTTTATATTTCCAATACGTTAATAAGACATTTTTAAAAGTTACTTAATAAAATATTTTCAATGAAAAATTATTGTATTGGAAATCCAAAGTAGTTAAAAGTTACTTAATGAATTAACTCAATTTTATTTTTAAAAAATTATATTAATTATATTAATCAAAAAAAAATTTAAATTTCTTTGGCTTGAAAATATTTTGTTTTAATCATTTATTATTTCCATTTCTAACTTTTCAATGCAAAATACCTATAAAATCATATCTCTTTTACAAATAAATAAATAATCATATAAAACTTTCAATAACATATCAAATCATTTTTATATTACAATTTCAGTACATCAAGTTTTTCATAACATATAAAAATTTAATATTTAATTTTTTTACTATGATTTTTTTTTTAGATTATCAACATCATCTTAATTTTATTTATACATCATTTGCACCCAAGAACAAGAATCTAATAGATGCCTACACTTTTTGAGATAACGTTAGTGAAGAAAGAAAAATCGAATTATGCCAATCCTTGGCATCTTGGTAACACCTATACAAATTCAAAGATATGACCTAGTGCAAATGTCTTATCAATTTATCTATCAATGAAATATTCCCAAAAGTATTTCGTTGGAATAGAATTTTCTCCATGCTGGTTCGCAAATGTGTTACATGGCATAGATAAAGAAAGTAAAGGTATTAAGTTGTGTATTCTAATCTTGGATTTTGGATTTGAAATTTAAAATTAATAAAAGTGGATGATAGTTGAGATAAAAAATAATTGATAAAATTTGAGTTTAAAAAATTAGTTGTAACGGTTCAAATTAAGTTCAACTCAATAAAAAAAATTAATTTTATTTGGATTAAAAATGATTAATAAGTAATTAATTAATCAAATAAAAAAGATTAATATAAATGGAGTCTGAACCAAAATAAATTCATCCTATTTGAGCTAGTACGGATTCAATTTGGAGTTAAAGTCACATAAAAAGTGTTATAAGAGCTCCAATGGATTAACTGAATTGGTAAAGTAAATAGTTAATTTCAAAGTTGCATGTTGTGAGGCAGCACAAGAAATCGATGGCATTTCATTTTTTTTCAAGAAAAAAGCTAAGAGAAGTGATAAATAAATGTTGCTTTTCACTGAAAATTATGTAATTAGACGGATTCTTTTGAGATGAAATGATTTCTATTGGGGAGTACACATCGAGGAAAAATCACAAAGCTGATTTCTTTTTTATGCTACCAATTGAATTTTGAAAGGATTACATACAAAAGCAATTAGATTAATGTAATGCTTATCGACCATTTGATTGTACTAAAATGTAAGTATTTTTTTACTCATTTTTAATGTAATTTTTCTTATATTTTAGCTTGTTTTTTTGAGAATTTTGGTAAAAATACTCTAAAATGCATATTTATCTCATGTGTATGTGAAAATATATAAAATAAGGAATTTAGAACTATTTGAACTCAATTTAGAGGATTTATGATGATAAAAGCTAGCAGTGTAATTATGCTTTATTACCTATTAAGGAAGTTTTTTTTATTTTTTTCTTTTATAACTTGTTAAGCTCAAATGAACTTTAAGAATTTTATTTTAAATCTCAATTCTCATAATTTTAATAATATAATTGACAGTTAAAATATTTATCACATGTTATTCACATATAATAAAATAACATTATTGTAAAAAATTTTTATTATGTAATCTGAGATTTTATTAACCAAATAAAAAAAATCATTTTTCTTATGAATTTACACTTTTTTAAAAATCATTTTTCTTTCTAAAATTTAAAATTTCATAAATCAAATTCTCCCTCGATGAAATACAATTGAAGTTTCTAGTTATAGTGAGAATCCGTTTGGCACACCACTCTATTATGATTTTGTTGTTTTCAATTGGATTGACCCCTTATTTTTTCACTGGTCAATGCTCTCCTTTTGGTGCAAATTCAACACACCACCGCACCTCTCTTTTCTTATTTTACTCCAAATTCTCTTTTTTTTTTCTTTCTTTTTTGCCCTTTAAAGTCAATGTATGGACAAATTTGTCCCCTATACTTAAGCACTTTGATTTGACAATTTTTTTATTTATTTAGTTTTTCATTTTTATTTTATTTTTTCTTTTTCTAATTTAAAGCTTTTAAAACTAGTTTGTTATAATTATTTAAAAAATTATTTATTTTATTATGTAATAAATTAATTAATAAATAATTACATAATAAAAAATAGATATATAGATTTATATAAAAATAATTTTATTATTTTTTAATTTTATAAATAACAAATATATTATGAAGTTTATTATATATCAATTTTAATTTAATGCTTTTAATAAATTTTTATTACACTTCATTTCTCTATATCATTATTTTTAGCCCAAATATAAATTCTACCATTAATTTTAATTTTATCATTATAATAATTAATTTTACTATAATTATTATATTTTATCTTATCAAAACTAATAATATCTTCCATCCAAATAATTTAATTAAATTTAGGCCTTAATGCACTCTAGTTATAACTTTCTAATGATCAACTTTTATTATAGAAAAACTAATGAATGGCTGATCCATAACCATAGCTTCCTTTGCTGTCATGATCCATAAATCATGATCGGTGGGAGTGAGATCCACACATCACTTCAGAAGAATAAGATAAGAAGTATGGGCCCTACAGACTTTTGGCGCGTGTTGTTGTTTAGGATTTAAACTAATGTACGACATGCCGTCATACAAACGCAACGCCCGGACCATTATATTTGTTACTTTAACTTACCGGTCGAGATTTTGGGGTGTAGGCCCCACGCGTTTGGACTCCTTAAAATAGAGAAAGAGGATACATGTCATGGCACGTGAATATCCTTTTTCTTTGTCGTTTTTAATTCTTTGCACATTTTTCATTCCTTTTTTTTTTTTTTTTGTTATGACTATTTTTTCTCGCCAATGTAAAACAATATGTTTTTCTTTTTAATTTTAATTACTCTCTTTTAAACAGTTTTAAATTTTTTATTATAATTAGATAATTCTAAAAATAAAATAATCAAAAATTTTTTTATTTATCATCATTTTCTTCTTTATATATATTTTTACAAATTTTATATGCTCTTTACTTAACTTTAATATCAATAAAATAAAAGATACAATGAAAAAAAAATTATCTAAAGATTGAATGACATAAAAATATGTTATTTTGTAATTCGACTGTTAAATTAAAACATATTTTTATTTTCTGTTTTCTTCTTATCAAAAGAAATTATGTTCAACATATAAGATAAAAAGAAAGAAGAATAATTTTTTTTCAATGATTGAGATTCATAATAATATATGTTAATTTATAATTCAATTATCAGATTAAATTTTAAACAAATCTTAAATGAATTTGTTTCAAAATATAAATAAATTAAATAAATATTTTATTTATATTTAATTCATTTAATAAATAAATATAAAAATATTATTTAAATTTATTTATTAAATATAATAAATAAATAAAATTTAAATATATTTATAAAAAAAATTTATCAAAAACTCTATTTATTTACGTCCCATGAAAAATAGAAGCAATACATTTGAGGATAAACCATCACGTAAAAAAGATTATAATTCAATTGTTACAGTCCCACATTGTTGCCAAGGAATAATGAGCTGGAAAACAATATGCAAAAGCAAAAGGGAAAGTACATCATGGTTTAAGGTAAGATAAATTTGACTGATGATAAAAGTCTTCATGGCCCCGGCGTTCGGTTCGTTCGCGGGTCTGACTTGATTTGGATAGAGATTTGAACAAGGTTTGTTTAAACTCCATTTAATATAATATATAATTTATAAAAAATAATTATTTTATTTATTTTTATTTTAAAATATATATTAAAATTTTTTAAAAATAATATCATTTAATTTATTTTATTAATAAAATGATACTACCTAAATTTATTAATAGTATATAAAATTCTTATATTAATAGTTTATTTATAATACGACGGAGCATTATCATATTTGGGCTTCAAAGGATAGCTGCCCAACAATGAGCCCAATTATCATGTTGCTTGCTCAAGGGTTGAGCCAACTACTGGCTTGCACGATTGATTCATCTCAAGCCAAGTTTCGAATAAAAATTTTTTAACTTGAGTTTAATTCGAAATTTTATTTTATTAATAAAAATTATTTTTATTAAATTTAATTTTAAAATATATTCAAAATATTTAATAAAATAAATTTTAATATTTTAAATAATAAGCATACCTAAATAGGATGATAAAATTGGCTCAAACCTTGAACAAAGTTTTTAAAAGTGTCAATCCAACCTACTACCTTCGGTACTTTTTAAAAAGTAATTTTTGCTTTAGATTGTTGATATTGCATCTTCGGAACTTTGGGAGTGAAAAAGTATGTATTTCTGTTTCATGGATAGCCACCTTGGTAACAGCAAGGGCGAGGACAAGGGCATTGCCCCGTGTTTAGTACGTTGGGACTAGGACAACGAAAGCTCGGATTTTAGACCCTACCATGTGCCCAGCGGCGGAGCCACATGGGTGCTAGCGAGGCCCCGAGATTTTTGGGCTTACAATTATATTATTTTTTTAATTTACAACTGGCTCCTCCAAAAAAAATTATGGCTTTTCAAAGTAAAAATTATTTTTTAATTATAAAAGTTTAAATTTTAAGGTAAAAAAATAATTCCCAAATCTCAATCAATATGTCAAAAAATAAATACTTTTTTTAATAAAAAAAAACTACAATAGAAATAGCTTTGTAAAAAGTTTATTCTTTTTAAATTTTGATGTACACATATGAATAGATTGTGAAAACTGTTTCAATTTTTTTTCATAGTAAAAATAAAATTTCATATTGTTTTGTACAATGAAAAAACTATTTGATTTTATTTTTTCATTATATAAGTTTATCACTTGAAATTATTTTATATTTGTTATTGATTTAAACTTCAAGTATAATATATATGTTAAAATTTTAATTTAATACTTTTTTTTATTGTTATGAAAATATTTTTTCAACTTCACCCTTTTGTTGTTTGATTGTTATTAAAATAATATATATACATGTGTATATGTATTTTTTTTAGAACAGAAATGCTATATTTTATTTCATATATGATTTTTTTTATAACTTTTCATAAGACAATAGCATATAAAATATAAATTATATGTTAAATCCATTTTTTATGTTACTACTTTATATTTAGCTTAATCTATGGATAAAAACGAGCTAAACTACGTGTAAGCTCTTAAAGTCAATCAATAAATATTCATGCATAACTTATTTATTATTGAGTTAAATTCAAATTATTCGTTAATAAATTGAGTCAAAATAAAATATTTTAAAACTTAATTCAAAAGTCTCAAGAATTTAATTTATTTTTTAAATATTTTTATAATATGTATACATAAATAAATAATAAAAAAATAATATTAATATTTAAATTTATAATTTTATTAAACTTAATTGAACATATATAATTAAATTTAAATAACTTAAATAAATTATAAATTAAAATAAAATTTGATCAAACTCAAACTTAAATATCGAGTTTTCACATCAAGCCAGTATGATAGATTGACGGTGTACCTATGATTGGATTCGATTACACCTTAGTTTGGCCCTAAACTAAAAATCCTGGATCCACTGGTGCATGTGCTTTTGTTGTACATTGCAAATACCGCATGGCATTGGCTTTATGGCTTTTGCCATTCGAGAAAGCAATCTCCTCTTGAGAAGGGAAAGATTAAAGTGCCCCCAGCTGACTTTCAACCTTCATAATTGCTTTCAAGAACACAAAAAAGGGTAAAAGAGAAAAGAAGATAATGACCTATCGATAACGTGGCCATGGGACTTCAAAAGCTGGCAAAACTTGCTTCTTTCTTTTGATGGCTGGCTATTCAGCTTTAATTTGTGCCACTTCTAAGCTCAAAACGGTAACCCCCATTTTTGCCATTTGATTTTAACGTGACAATCACAACCTTAACATCATCAATTTTCATATTTTAGCCGATACATTAGATTGAAAGTAAATTTGTCCATGAATCGGGTTGCTATTAAGGTTTGCAGGTTGAATTCATTTGGGTCGGATCTTATACAAGGATTTTAAGCTTAAGTCTAATTTAGTAGCCGTTGGATCTTATCGTATTTTTTATATGATGTGATTAAGTTTATTACATCTTTAATTGAATTTAAACATCAACTTCAATAAGATTAAATCAATATAATTTTTTCATTAAATTTTTTTTAATCGTAGTTATAATAATTTTTTTTCATCATAATTATAGTAAAATTTATTATTATTTCAATTTTACCGTAACTAATCTCATTATCAATCTAAATAAAGTTTTAATTTGACTTAAATAATCATTTTATTTGAATCTAAATGGGATTTTGGATAAGCCTTTCGAAAATGATAATTGAGTCTAACCAATTCCATTTCCGTACTTCTAGTTGAAAATTGATGTCCTTTTAAGTTTTAGAATATGGAAAATCTTTTTTTTTTGTAATTTATATTTACACTCTAAATATAATTAATAATTAAGAAAAGATAAAATAACTACATTTGACAAACTAAAAATAAGTTTTCAAATATGGTTAAAAAATTGAAACATTAATGTACAATATTCGATTTTCAATTTTATAAAAATATTTTAAAAAATAAGGATTTCCAAATGTAGTAATTAATTAGAATTATTTCGTTGATCATTTAAATTAATAAATTATAAACAATGGAGATAGAAAAAGGGGAAATATATATTTTTTCCAAAACTAAGTACAAGTCAGATTCATGTTCATGTTTCAAACTCAAAATTAATTATAATTTTCACAAGGGATATGTTGAGGCAATGAATAGATACTCTGAAATTTAGAATGCTCTGGAGAATGATACATATATAAAATATAATATAATATAAAAATGATATAAAAATTTATGTAAAAACAACATAGTTTTAAATTGATAAAAATTATATATAAATTTAATAAAAATAAAAAAATATTTTTTATTTAATATATTAATACAAATTGTAATATAATAATTTTTATATTTTATATATATTTAACATAAAATAAATATAACTGGAAAACATGAGCGGCAAAATCGACGTGGAATGAAAGAGATATAAAGGGAAAGGTCCGAAGGGATGGAAGTTGGTGGAATGGGATCGGACGGCACTTGGGATTCCTGGGCCACATTTGGCTACCGCTAATCATGCTTTCCAAAGGTCTTTAGTAGTGTTTAATAATGATTAGGCTAAGGGACAATTAGGTTTACCCAATTGATGTCTGCGGCCGAACAAACCCCACCCACGCTTAATTAAAGCTTCAAACCATCCTTCTTTTGCTCCTTTGCCCAACGTATAACCATCATTTCAACAATATAATATACCTTATTTTGCCACTCACGCACTTACCTTATAATCATAATCAAACATTATATCTATAAATAAGAAATTATTAAATAATTAACCAATAAATTAAAATATAATTATAAACGATATATAAAGATTTTAATATCTCTTTGGATTTTCATATATCCAATGTCTCTAAAAGTATATGCTAATATTATAATTTTAACATGAATTAAAAAAAAATGAGTTAATTATTTTTGGCGCATGTGACAATGAATAAATCCAAGAGGGCAGGCAGCAGGGATTTGAAATCAGAACCTAGTTTTTATTTGTTGAATTTTTAGCAGCCATTTATTTATTTTTTATATGCATGTAATTATTTGAGTAGGAAATGCATGTAGCCGCCGTTAGGCCAGCGTTTTGGTGCAAGTAGGCACATTGTTTTAAGTTAATTACAATTGATATTCTCATTGCTCGGTGTATTTGTCTTTTAGCTTAGTCGCATCTTTAATTTATTTTATACAATAAAGGCGTGTTTTTAATTTTTTTTTTATTCATTTGGTATTTGAACTGTATCTATTTTAATTTAGTACCTAAAGAATATCAAACCGTAATTAGGGTTTCGTTTGTTTCCAAAAAAAAAAAATGATTTTTATAATTTTGATATTTATCAATAAAAAATTAATTAATTAATGAAAAATAACTTACTGATTAATAAATAATGAGATCATTTTTTTTAAAATTATCTTTTATTTTCAATAAAAAAGATAATTTTCCAAAAAAAATTATTTATGAAAAGGGTTTCTTTCTAAACTTGTGAGCATGATTTTACTTAAATCAGACCTTGAATATTATTTTTTTAAACTCGAACTTAATTTTAGCCGATTCAAAATATTATTATGTTAATAATGATATTTTTATTTTATTTTAATTAAAAATTAAAATATTGATATTTAAAATATTTTATACTTTTACTCATGTATGACCCTGAACATAATATTTTGAGTTTAAACCTGATTTAATCCTGTATGAAATATTATTATAGTAATAAAAATATTTTTATTTAACTTTAATTAAAAAACTAAAATATTAGTATTAAAAGTTTTTTGACATTTTAATTTTAAATATTTTAATTTTGTGTATTATTAAGCATAAATCTTTTTAATATTTCAATAATAAATAGTATTATATTATTTTAATAAGATATAATAATATATTAAATAATATTATTATTTCAATAATTAATTTTAAATAATATAATAATGTTATTATTTTCATAAAATGAATATTTTTAAAAGTTTATTATTATTTTAAACTTTAAAATATATTATTTTTCTATTTTATTTATTAATGTATTTATATTATTATTTCATAATAAATATAAATAAATAATTATTTTTGATTTAATAAAATATTTTCAATATAAATATAACAATTTTAATAGTATAAATATTTTTACTATTTTAATAGTACATATGACTATTTTTAATATTAATATATTAATAAAAATAATATTTAAGAATAGTAATGCTATTTTAAATATTTTAAAATATTAATATAAATAATAGGTAGTTTTGTTTTAAGCATTTTTATATTAATGTAATATTTAATATTAAATATTATTACAAAAACATAATTTTTGATTATGAATAATTTTAATATATTTTAATTATAAATATTTTTAATATTTTAATAGTTATGTCAATATTATTTAAAAAACAAATTTTCAAAAAAAAATCACACAACATAAAATATTTTTCCTTAACTTATTCAAACAATAAAAAATCACTACTTTTTTAAAAAATGTAAATATTTTTAAAAAAATTTTCGAAATTCAATTTTCGTGAAATAAACAAAGCTTAGAAATTTGATTTGTATTTTGTAAGACAAAAGTCAAATTATGACACTAATCCATGTATTTTAACAAAATTTATTCTATTATAATTCATAGAAATGTAATCCCTCAATTATTTTAATTTGATAATTTTAGTCTAATTATTAAACTTGTCAAATTTTACATTGTTAAAAATATTGATGTGATTATTGATTTGATAACGATATTGATTTATTGACTTGACAATGATTTTACCGACATAGCATTAATTTTGTTGACGTGATAATATGAGTAACTGAGATTAGTTATCAAATTATGAAATAGTGCAAATAATTCATATACTCATATGTAAGAATATAAGTGAATAATTTTTTTAAAAAAATTATTCGTAAATATATTCAGTTTTTATTCGTTTATTATGTTTAACAAATAATTATGAACAATATTTTTATGTTTGTTTATTAAAAGAATTAAATACAAATTGAGGTCTATTTGATTTATATTCGTGAATAAATTTGTTTAAGATTTGTTTAATTTATTATTTATTTATAATAATAATAAAATTACAATTTTATCATTTACCCTAATCCTATTTTAAGGTATATATTCGTGTGGATTTATTTGCTTAAATTTGTTTGATTAATGTTTGTTTATTATTTATAAATATATTTATTTATATATATTCATAAACATATTCGTTTAATATTCACGACAAAATCTGTTTAACTTAATTGAACTGAAAATAAAATCGAATGCACACATCTTACCTTTTAAATGAATTAAACTCGAATGAATGCAATAATTTTTTTTTAAACCGAACTCAAATATCTCTAAAAATAAATGAATAGATCATAAATAAATTTTTTTATTGGTCAAATAAATGGCATTAACTTTTGACTTTAACAGTGTTAATTTTTGGATAATTCGATTGATAAAATTTAGATTCATGTATTTAATTGCAAATTTTTAATCTTTAAGTATGAAGTTAACAAATAAAATATTTAACTTTTTTTTTTAGTGTTAAAATCAAGAATTAAGGCAAGCACAAAGGACCAATTATAAGAGGTAGTTGGGTTATGGCTTATGCATATGATACATGCAATTTTAACAAATTAAAGGAAAATGAATGAAAGAGATTTGAAAAGGTTCAAAAGTAATTAGTTGCTTTGCTTAACAATATGACAATAACACCACCTAACTAACTACCCATTATTACTTGATTTTATCGTTCAAGAGAATGACCATCAAATTGACAATTAATATGTATATATATAAAATGTAAAAGTAAGATTTTAGAAAAAAAAATTAAATAAAAAATTTTACAAAAAAATGACAGCGACTGAGCGACACACAAAGTCAGGGAAGGAACAAAAAAAGCTTACTCTCTCTTTTCCCTTTCTTTTTTTTTTAACCCTCCTGTCTTTCTCCTTTAGAGAAGGCAGAAAAACATTCTCCAAAACCAAACAATCTACCCAAATCAACTATACCCTTTCCTTTCCTCTTCATATTCTTCTTCATCTTCTTCTCTCTTTGTCTGTCACGGTCATTTGCAGTTTCTTCAGCTGTTACAAATTAAGAATCTTTCACCATGTTCCTCTGTTAGCATCAGTCTCTCATTCTCTGCTTTTCTCTTTACACATTTTACCCATATTCCAATCTACAATCTGTAAGTGATATCATATTTTCAGCTGCATTCTTTCCTTTTCTCATTTGGCTTTTTTTTTTTTTTTTTTTTTTTTTTTTCATATTACTCCCTTTCCTGCATGGGACTTTGACCACTTGCAAGGTTATCATTTTTTTTTCTTTCTTTGCATTTTTTTATTTTCTTGTGGAATTTTAATAATGACTGAAGAGGAGAAAAAAGAATTGTGGGTAAGAAGTTGTAATGTAGGTTGGAAAACTGGTATCATGTAGCTGCCTTTGTAGGTAAGAAAAAAAAAAGATATTTGCAGTCCATAAAGGGTGATAATATCTCCTTTTATTCTTGCAAATAAAAGAGTCCTGCTATTGATCGTTTTCTTTTCTTTTCTTTTGAATTTGTGCTTTATTTAATGTGAAATGTACAAATTTTAATCTATGTTTACAGCTTCAAAGCACAGCTTTTGTTTTTATTTTTCTTAATGGTCAGAAATTTGAAGACTCTTTGGTCAAATGTGAGTAGAAATTTGGGAGTTGTAGCTGAACCTTGGTACTTGATAAGTGCTTATTTGGATCTGTAGAAACTCCTACTTGCTGACAATAGATTTATGCAGATTTCTATTTTGCCTTTCATTCTTCTTTTTTTTTTTTTTTTATTGTAATCTCCTTTTTGGTTGAGTTGATTTGCTTTTGTTACTCAAGTATAGAATGTCTATGTCTTATTTGCTTGATTTGAGTTTTTCTGGTACTTGATGATGGTTTCGCCAAAAGCTGTTACTAAATGCAAGATTTCACTAGCTATATTTAAGTTCGGAATGTGATTTTCTGATTCATATATTTTTCAGTTCAATGAATAAAATATAAATATTTTGTTGGATTAATTATGCAAATTAATTTTGAGGTGAAATTTAAATGTTTCTGATGTTTTAGTAGTTTGCTTGAGGTCTGATCATGAGGTTGTTTTCTTTTCTGTGTTTATTTCTAAGGAGCAGAGAACTGACACAAAAATGATAAAGATAAGTCCTGAAATTGATGAAACAATGCTCACAGAATCAATTCTGGCTGTTTCGGTTGATGTGAGCTTTGCTTCGGACCACTTTCCGAAGTACAAATTAGGACCTGACAATCAGATTTTGGAGGAGACAAGAGGGGACAACAATGGTCCATCACTGAAGGAGGTTGTTGAAAGGGAAACAACACAATTAGCTGGGCAGCACAAGCGACTCTCAGTTCGTGACCTTGCTAGTAAATTTGATAAGAACCTTGCTGCTGCTGCAAAGTTGGCTGATGAGGTTACCATCATTTATTTTTGTTTGCTCCAATATTTTCCAAAAAAGAAGACGCAAAAAATCTGCTTGCTAACATTCAGACTCTAGCTAATTGGGTGTCATGGGTCATCTGAATGATTCTCTTTTTTCCATTCAACTCTATCTGGTATTTTCCAATATCTGAATGGAAATCATCGTGTAGTTCAACAAAAATTTAGCTCCATCTATAGTGTCTTTGTTTAACTCTCGTTTCTTCCATTATCTGACAGCAATATCAATTTCATTGACAATGGATGATTTAGTGAATTACACTTATTTTCTTGGAATTCAGGCAAAACTTAGAGAGGTTGCTTCTTTGGAGGGGCATGTTCTTTTGAAGAAACTTAGAGATGCCTTAGAATCTTTGAGAGGCCGTATGGCTGGGAGAAACAAGGAAGATGTCGAGCAGGCTATTTCTATGGTTAGTTGTTTTGCTTTGTCATTTTCTTTTTTCACCAAGTTGTTGGTTTTAAGCTTAATGTGTCACACCTGTCACAAGTAGCTTTGTTTAATTTAAAAATTTGAAGCAGGTTGATGTATAGTGTTCCAATTGTGCAACCCTTCTCTTTCATGATATAATGTAATCATGTGTCACCAAGCCACATCATGCATTCATACGAACAATAAGCCATATTCCTTTTTTCTTTTTACTGTTAGTTTATGCAGGTCTGCTATAGCAGCTAAGAAGGCCAATCTAATTCTTTTTTTTTTTTTTTTTGAAATGGAAGACCAACCTAATTCTTGCTTTGTAGTTTACATCTCTTTTTCCTTCTGGGCATGCCTAAGTTATTGGACTGAGCCTTTTCCTTATGCATTGAATAAAAATGATTATTACATGGATGATATTCAAAAACACTTATCATGCCAAGGTAGAACTTTATTTTGTGCCTCTCTAGTTCCTGTTATAAATCACAATATAACATTAAAAGGATAAATCCTTACTTTCTAAACATTTCATGAACCATAAAAATACAGATTGGTCTAGCATCACTAAATTCAGAAATTATTCTATTTTATGAATATCTTAGGAAAGTTTGAAAAAAAAAAAATTCAATGCTTCTGTCTCTCTTCTCTTAGGAAATTATCCAGGAAACTGCAAGATGAAGGCAAAAAAAAAAAAAAAAAAGCTTGACAGTGCTTAGCTGTTATGTATTTGTTTAATTTTAATTTACCTCTTGATAGAATCTGGTAGGAGCTAATACCCTAACACAAATCAAACTTTGATTAATATCCAGTTTTATTTGAACTATATGCTTATGTGGATGCTCTGATGGATCCAATTGACCTGAGCCATGTTCCAAGCATTTTGTGGTATGGTCTAAATATGTACAAAAACTTGCTTCATAAAAAAAGGTGTACATAAACATAAATGCTTATTCATCTTAACAAGTGAACATTGAATAAATAGAGAGAAGTTGACTCTGCATGCAACCTTGGCCATTTATTTCATATTCAAATTCTCATGGTAACTCATTACTTTCATGCCAAATTATCAATGTTTTCCATCATTAAATGTTTTCTTTGAGACCAAATAGACATGTGCAAGTGAGTGAGCTTTGCATAGTCATTCATGTATGTGCATCCTCACCTATGGAGTTTTCTTCTGCATAATACAAAATTTCATCTCTGATCTTGATATTTTTTTTCATTGAAGACATTCTACATCATAATTTTTTGGCTATAACTACTTTTTTCACTTTGTAAAACGTTCAGGTTGAGGCTTTAGCAGTTAAATTGACTCAAAAAGAAGGAGAACTGATTCAAGAGAAGTTTGAAGTGAAAAAACTGGCAAATTTTCTCAAGCAGGTCAGTTAATGGCAGTCAAGTTTTGGATTGTGTGTATGTTTCTGATTATCGTGATCAAGCATGTTTTCTGAGTGGAAGAACGCAACTTAAGAATTCTAAAGGTGGCACTAGTATTTCCTGTATGAAGGCATGACGTAACTTGAACTGTTCATTTGTAAGGCCTGGTTAAGTCCAGTGCCAGGAGCAAAGGAGTTTTTTTTTTTTTTTTACCGTTTTTCTGTTTGGTCTGAAACTGTTCTTGATTCTCTTCATGTGTCAAATGAAGATCAGCCTTGTCAGGAGTTTGCAGTTTGAATCTTTATGTTTTGTTTTTTCTTTCTTTTAAAAAAAATCTCTGGGCATTGTACTATTGCTAATGCGCTTTTTTATTGCCTGCTTTTAAAATTTTCTTTCTGAAGGATCATCTGTTTTCATTTTTACTGAATCAAATTTGCTCTTTTATATCTGCAGGCTTCTGAAGATGCTAAAAAGTTAGTAAATCAAGAAAAATCTTTTGCTTGTGCTGAAATTGAAAGTGCTAGGGCTGTAGTGCAGCGATTTGGTGAGGCCCTTGATGAGCAAGAAAGGAATCCAGAAAATTCTCAAAAAACACAGGTTTCATTGAATTGTTTAAGTTAGTTTTCCTCCGTAATTCATCAGTTTCAGAAGTGAGAAGCTTTTTTGTCTAACTTTTAATGCCAAGTAAATAATCCAACTAGACACAGCATAACTACTCTAAGTTGCACTTAATTAGTACCATGCAATTGTATTTAGTCAGCTATTTTAGACTGCAAATTCAGACTAAAATAATAATGCTCTTCATAGAAGTATTGGAAAATGTGGCTTGTATTTAACCAAGGTTTTCCTTGTCACAGGGGTGTCAATCACCATGTAAAAAGAGTGTTGATGCCTTTTAGTTTGTAACTTGCTTTCAGCCAGAAATCTTGGGGTGTTGATGCCTTAAACTTATTTCTATTATTTTCATATAGAAGTCTTTTAAGGTATCATCATTAAGAAAGTCTAACATCGATAAAAATCTTAGTGAGTAACTTAAGATGAGAAATTGGTTCTTTTAGGGGATTCGGTGAGAACTAAACCTCACCATAATCTCATAATGTTGGTAGTGAACTTCTTCATTGTTATGTGTGTATGTAGGTAATAGGTTCTCCAACCATGTATATCTCTTGTGTTGTCTTATCTTACTTTATCTAAGTAGGTTATTGTAATTATCTCATGTTGCAATTTTGGTTTGGAATAAGGTCTAAATTGTAACAAAGATATGCAGTATAGCATATTTATTAATTAGAATATTTTGTCTTTTACTTATTGCATTTGGAAGATTATTGCTTGGATTTGATTGATGTCTTATCATTGAATAATATTTGATTTAAAAGAGTTGGCTTGTCCCCGTAATGTGTCTATAAACATATAAACACACACACACACACACACACACACATGTCAGCTGATGATGGCCAATTTTATACATGTATGCTGTTAACATAGAAAATGATACTATGTAGAGCATGGGGAGTAAATGTTTCCAACATATCTATTTTGTGCCTTCATTTCCAAATGCATTAATTTGTTGTTCTAAGAACTTTTATTTTGATCATTGGATACTCGTGTATCTCAACTTATAATGTTTAGTAAGCTTAGTGTCTTTGTAAACGCTAAAAATCCTTTTGTACACATGATTCATATCAAAACAATTGTTTAAGTTCTCTCATTTATGATTTAGCTCCTGGTATCCTGGTAAATGGCTATTATATACTTCTTACTGCCAGAGTACTTTCCTGTTTTCCTCTTTTGACTTCATTTCCTGATAAGAAAATCACTTTTTACCACAGTATTGTAATTTTGGATGTTCGTTGGTGGTATATCTGTTAATTAAAATTCTATTTCACAATAAAAAGTTTTAGTTTTGTTTTAATGGATTGAATTTTCAATGTATTAATTTTTTTATCCTTCACTTTTGAATTTATATTGGAAATTGATCAGTTTTTCATATAGGTACATGTATGTTTTCCTTTGTGTTATAGTCTCACTTATCTCCATGCCTGTGATGTGATTAAAATAGGAGATGCATGTCAAAGATAGGTTTTGTGCATTGTGATTGAATGTTTCTATGTTGAAGATGTTACATACTTTATTCATCTTTGATTTTATCTCTTGCAGGAGGTTGAGGAGCTAATAGAGGAAGTTCAAGAGGCTAGAAGAATTAAATTGATGCATCAGCCAAGCAAGGTGTGTTAGTATAGTCTCCTAGGTCTTGTCTTTGAACTAAGGTTTCTAGAAAATGCAGATAGTTGAGCATCACTGCTGTTCTATTAGATTATAGATATTTGTTGATAATCTCTAAATGTGGTTATTTGTCTGTATGAGTTTTCTTATGCATTATAGTTTTTACTTTTTAGTTAATTTTTATGTTTGCATCGAAGAGAAAGCTCTCTTTCCTTTTTGTTTCTTTGAGTTATTGTCCAAATTCTTAACTTCTATTTTACCATACAACTACATGAATCAAATGAAATGGCTCTCATCGCAGTAAATGAAATACTATTTGTAAAAGGGTGTTTATAAGAAGTGGCTTTGTCTTATTTCAGCTACTGCATCTCTGTCTCTCTCTGTCTCTCTCTCTCTCTCTATATATATATATATTTAAGGAGGGGTACACTTACTCTGGTGTAAAACTAATTAAGTTTTGCATCGTTTCATGTATTTTGTAAATCCTATTGTTAGATCTTATGTTCTATTCATGTAGATCATGCATGCCAAATTTCAAGTTAATTGAAAATTATAACTATTTGCTTAATAATAATAAAATTTCAACCATTAAATTTATATAAAAAGGATAGCATTCTTGATCATTGTGATATAGATATTGGATTGACTGGAAATTCAAAGTGCATGGTATTTTTGAATAGGTTTTTAAATCCAATAGTTGGCTTGTCAAAATATTCATTGAACTGGAAGTTATGGAAGAGAGTAACGGTATGGATTGTTACATCATTGCAATTTGATCATCTTCTCTCTCTCTCTCTGTCTCTCAGTGTTTTAGAATATATATATATATATATATATGTATGTATGTATGTATGTATGTATGTAGGCATATGATTGAATATGTGTATCATTGAATGAAAACATAAGCACAATTTGCATTTGATAAATAACTTCATCTTGTAGCTTTTAGGAACTCAGTGTCCAACTTATTGGATCATCATTTGCTATGCTTAATTGACATGTCAAGGCTCCAAATGCAACATTATTCATTACCCATGCCATCAATTAAATTGTAGAATTTTGGTGTCATTATTGATGCATAGCTCTTTCCATATTTTTCCACATAGAGGTGAATTGCTTTGCCTCTTTCTTTCTCATTGTATGACATTGAACACAATGTTTTATTGTGGTACCTATTTGTTCATTTGCTTGTATTTTCTGGTTTTTAATAATATAGCCTCACATTAATGATTTAAGGCCCAACTGTGCTACAAATATTGTCACTTACTGTTCTTTGTTTATTTATCCTTTGTAACAAATTATAAATCTATTTTCTAGTTCTACTTTTCTCTTACTATTATGTATGCTGCTTGGCTACATTTACATCTGCAGTTAAGTAGATGAGATTTATTGTTAAATATATGATTGTGATATAATGGCAGCTGTTGATGTCATGTTTTCAGGTGATGGATATGGAGCATGAACTTCGTGCTCTAAGAACTCAAATTCGAGAAAAATCTATATTCTCAATAAAGCTCCAGAAAGAGGTATGTTGAATTTTTTATGTTACAATAATACCATTGGACTGCTTGATGGTACTTTTATGATAAAATACAGTAGATTTGTCTTGATAGTGAAATAGAGTTAGAGAGAGAAGAGTGCGAGAAACTCTTGCATGTGAGTGTGATTCTCCTATGAGATTAGGATAACACATGTAAAGAGGTAAAAAGGGTTTAGTTAATACAACGAAGGGCAGTAATAGCTCACCAGATTGAAAATGTGTTAGGGTGAGTGGCTGTTAAGGTGAGTCTTCTGATTGGTAATGTCATGTGTGTCAAGATTTACACATAGGTGTCATCAAACATCTCAAGGGAAGGTTAAGGGGTAGCACCATATTTGGACCCATGAAGTCAGCACTCTCTAGGAAGACTAAGACATCCCATAATCTATAACTAACCCTAGGATTCTGCTAATAATAAAGAATTAACCCCCGTCCCCCGTGGTTATGTAGCCTGTTGTTGAACGTGTGCAATACTTGCAATTAGTCGCTGCAGATTATTTGATGTAGAACAAGTAGAGGGAAGAGATAGAATATAGAAATCTAGATGGAAAATCAGAAATAGACTGAAACAATTAGGGAGAAACATCAGAACTATGTGAGAAACTAGAAAAGAATCAATAGATGGAGAAAATCTTGATACTCAATATCTAAATAACTTAAATATTCATCATTCAAAGCCTAATTGAAACTAAAATAACATAGGTATTTATAACTAAACCCAAAACCCTAATAAAATGAAAATTACCAAATATAATCCTAAAACTCAAAAACTTGGAAAAAAATGTAAAATACTAATTAATATATTATTACCTAAATATTTTAAAATATCCTAAATGTATATAAAAATTAAAATTAAACCCACAAAATATAAAATAAAGCCCTAGGTAATTTAATCCCTCAACTAGCATAGTGCATCCTCCATCATTATGCTCATGGGTAAACTAGTAAAATTATAACTACTCAAGAAAAATCCATCTAAGGATGTTGCAAAATGGTTATATATGTCTGATATTAAGAAGATCTATACATAGATTCAACAGAGAAAGTTGGTAGTAAAATCATTTAAAATCATATAGCAAATGTAATTATGCTTGGTTATATACTTATTATATATCTTTTCGGTATATAGGTTTGGAATTTGGATAACATGGTGGTGGATTAGTATTCATGAGTTAATCTTCTTGAAAGATACTAATTGAATGAAACAAGAAATAAGAGCCAACTTGGGAAGAGCTGCGATAATGTTTAGATAATTTCCGTGGTGCTGAAAACCAAAGTGCATCAAATTGACAGAGCCTACCAAACTCTTCTTGGAAGTCATTAGGTTCTGTGAAAGTTGAATATTTTGTAATATTACTGTATTAATATAACTCAAAATGTTGGAAGGTAAATTTCATTAGCCTACAGGTTAAGGTTGTTACTGGATGTTGGTAGCCAATGCTTCTAAGTCTTGAACATCATTTCCTTGCTTCCAACAAGGTCTTTGGTTAGTTTTAAGATATATTTCCTTATTAATTTCCTGTTGTGACTATCTTTTTCCTGGCATGTTATCTCTTCACAGTACCAATCAAGCCTTAAATATTAGTGGGTGGAATGGCCTAGTCTGGTTTATGATAAATTCTGAGGTTCTAATTTATGCCTAGTTAATTACAGCTGGCAATAAACAAGAAGGTTGAGAAGAACAAATCCCTTGTATATGTGTTGCATGGTTCTGAAACTCTTGGTTCATGCTTACGACTCCAGCCTTGCTCTGATAATGCTCCATTGCTTTCAAAATCTTCAATTCAGTGGTATCGACTATCATCTGACGGAAATCAAAGGGAAATAATTTCAGGTATCTACTTCATGAATGTTTTTTTACCTGCAAGTCTTGTAACCTCACTGAAGCTGTCTTGGTTAGTTATGTCATTAAACATACCGTTCGGTGAACTTTCTATCTAGGGTTTTCTACCAAAGAGTCACGGTATTGCAGGTGATACTAATGCTCTTAAATTGAATACCTATTAAACTTGTCAAACAAATTCCACGTAATTGAGATATTTTAATATGAACATTAAGTGAACATAAGGCCATGTGAAATAAGGCCTTGAGTACTTATGTTGTTGTATGAATACTACTTCTACGGCTGGAATGTCAGAAACATCCTTTACCGTTGTTAACTGGTTGTTAATTGTTATCAAAAGAATATAACTGTACCAGTACTTGCCCACACAAATGACGTACAGGCAGATTTATATAGGTAACTCAATTTATCATAGTGTTTTCAAGGGGTAAAATACATGCTCTCCAACTTTGGATGACCTTTTATTTTGATCACCCAACTATAAAATCTAAAGTTTTTGTCAATAACCTTTGAGTAAATGTTTTCTTTGGTCACCCAGCCTTATGAGGGCTAGCAGTGGATGATGTGGTCACACACCTAGACTGACAATCCCACATGACTTGGCCATGTCAGCTCAATTGCCACAGCTTTTTAAAAAAAACAGGTGTCCTTAGCCAAAATTTTTTTCATTTTACTACTTCTCTTCTCTCTCTAGACTTCCCAATCTCTACTCTCTCTTTCATTCAACACCACTACTGCCATCATTTTCCGGATACTGGTGCTGGATCACCATCTGTGACCGTTTTCTGCTGCTTGCTGGTTCCAGATTTCTTTCCAAATCTTGGCCCAAAGTCTTCTCCTTGATTCCCTTTTACTTATATCATATAAAAATTTCCTAAAAACTCTTAGAAAGTCCTAAATTTAAAACCAAATCCCACACATTAAAACCTATTTGTCACGGGCACCGTTTCCTTCTTCCTCTAGTCCAGTTCTACCCCTTCACAAACTTGAGAAGCTCCTAAAACAACCCCAAAAACCTGAGGTGAAAAGACCCTAGAACCCAAAAATCTGAGACTCAAAAGGCCACCTGCATCCACCCTTCTCTGCTACTAAAACCAAATTTTTTGCTGCATTTTTATTCTATTATGTTATGTTGCTTCCTCTATGGCAATGATGCTGATAGGTTTTTATGGCTAGGGTTCTCTGGCAGCCACTACTGGGCAGTGGTAACAACAGTTTTTTCAGTTTGAGGGTTTTAGGTGTAAGGAAAGATAAAAAGGGAAAGGGGAAGAGGAAAATCGTATTTGGACTGCGGCTGTGGTGGCGGACTAGGGGCTTCAGGTTTCGGTTTTTAGGTAGAATGGAAGAGAAATGATAGGGAAACAACCTAAGATGGTTTTCTGGGCTTCGGATTGGTGCAGCTGGAGTTTTTGGTGTAGGAAATATCAGGTTTAGGTCTTAGATATAGGAGATTCTAGGGGTTTTTTAAGAAATCTAGTCTGGAAGAAGTGTTTAGGAGGTGAATAGCAAGAAGTGAGCTCATTTTGGTAGGATTCCGACATCAATGAGTGGCGGCCGGATGGGCATCATGGTGGTAATGTCTACAGTCTGGCATTGATGGTATGTGATTGGTTTTTTGAAGCTTGAGAAGGTAGAGAGAGAGAGGGAAGGGGAAAATTTTTTTTATTATGCCACGTCAATGATGCCAACGTGGCATTTTTTATGATGTGAGCCTGCCGTATGGCCACTGACATCTTAAGTAGAGTGCCCTGTCAGTATTCCGTTAGATACTAATGGCTAGGTTACAAAAAGAAAACTCTTTCTCAAATGTTAGTGACTATGCTGATAGATTTTATAGTTGAGTGACCAAAAGAAAAAGTAGTCCAAAGTTGGGTGACTCTCCGTGTATTATTTTACCCATTTTCATAGATTTTATAGTTGAGTGACCAAAATAAAATGTCGCCCAAAGTTGGGTGACTCTCTGTGTATTATTTTACCCATTTTCGAAAGTGATTTAATGTGCATTTAATTGCTGTAAACTCTAACAGATGTCTGTGATATTCTCTATTTCTGCCATCAAGCCCGATATAACTTTATAAATGTCCTATCCTCCATGTTTATTAGTTCAGTTGCTTATTCATCCTTCTGTAGGTAGTGCTTTAGTTTAGATCCAAGCTTTTTTTTGGCCCATAGGTCCAAGTTAGGTACATGGGGCCACAAATTTAAAAAATTACAGCTAGCTGTGCTGATCAGAGTTGCATTATATCTGTGGAAAAACTAAGAAATAAATCAGTGTGGAAATTGAATGTATATTGGAAAATTGCTTATTGAGAATTATACAAGAATCTTAGGTTTATATACAACTAACTAGGGGTTAAACTAGGAAACTAAATCTTTCTAACAAACAAATCCTATAATTGAGGGATTCTCTATCCAAATACTTAATTCTAGAGATACAAATATAAATATACAGATTACAAGATTATAACCAGCTGTAAATAAGTGTTTTTCCACACTCCCCCTCAAGCTAGTGAATAGGTGTTTTCCATTCTTAGCTTGGAAATAATTTCTTGAAATGTTGCACTACTGAGACCTTTAGTCAACACATCTGCAAGTTGACCCTTGGTTGATACATAAGGTATACAAATCAACCTACTGTCTAGTTTCTCCTTTATGAAATGCCGGTCTGCTTCAATGTGTTTTGTTCTGTCATGTTGCACGGGATTGTGTGCAATGCTTATTGCAGACTTGTTATCACAGTAGAGTCTCATTGGTCCATCTCACTTGATCTTCAAGTCTTCTAGGATAATCTTTAACCATAATAGTTCACAAATTCCTTGAGCTATTACTTTGAACTCTGCTTCAGCACTTGATCTTGCCACCACATTCTGTTTTTTACTCCTCCAAGTCACAAGATTACCACCGAAGAAAGTGCAGTAGCCTGAGGTGGATCTTCTATCAGTTACTGAACCTGCATAATCAGCATCTGTATATGCTTTTAGAACTAACCTCGAATTTCTTTTAAATAAGATACCTCTCCCAGGATTGGCCTTCAAATAGTGCAATATACGGTAGACAGCCTGTAGGTGCACTTCTTTAGGACTATGCATAAATTGACTTACCACACTCACAGCATATGCTATATCAGGTCTAGTATGTGAGAGATAAATGAGTCTTCCAACTAATCTTTGGTACATCTCTTTATTTACAGCAGTATCTTCATTAGCTTCTCCAATTTTATGATTAGGATCTATAGGGGTATTTGTAGGTTTACATGCAAGCTTCCCAGTTTCCTTCAGAAGATCCATCACATATTTTTGTTGTGAGATGAAAATAACATGCCGTGAGTGAGCTACTTCAATTCCTAGGAAGTACTTCAATCTCCTTAGCTCTTTTATCTCAAATTCTCTAGCCAAACATTGGTTTAGAGATTCTCTCTCTTTTTCATCATCTCCAGTTACAATTATATCATCAACATACACTAATAGAACTGTGACTCTCCCTGAATCAGAGTGCTTGATAAACAATGTGTGATCTCCTTGACTCTAATTATATCCCATTGCTAGCATCACTTTGGCAAATCTCCCAAACCAAGCTTTAGGAGACTGTTTAAGGCCATATAAAGCTTTTTTCAGCTTGCATACTTTGTTTGCTTCTAGATGACCTCCAAATCTCGGTGGAACCTTCATATATATTTCTTCTTCCAAATCACCATGTAGAAAAGCATTCTTTACATCAAATTGTTGAAGCTGCCAATTGTAATTTGCAGCCAATGATAATAAAATCCTAACTGTATTCATCTTGGCAACTGGAGCAAAGGTTTCCTAGTAATCCACTCCATAGGTTTGAGTGTAGCCCTTAGCCACTAACCTGGCGTTATACCTTTCAACAGTACCACCTGCCTTGTATTTTACAGTGAAAACCCATTTACACCCCACTTGATTTTTTCCTTTAGGCAACTCTACCAGTTTCCATGTCTGATTTTTCTCTAAGGCCTCCATTTCTATTTTCATGGCTTGCCTCCATTTCTCATTGGATAATGCCTCGGATAATGTAGTTGGAACAGAAATAGTGTTTAGGCTCACAAGAAAATTTTTGTGGGATGGTGAGAATTTTTCAAATGATACAAAATTAGAGATTGGGTATAGTGGATGCTTGGTACATTCTCTGGTTCCTTTCCTAATGGCAATAGGCAGAGCATAATTACTAGTTATAGTTTTAGGAGATTCATGCTCATTTTGAGAAACAGAGTAAAAAACTGTAGTTACCTCATTTCCAGAGTTAGGATAAGGTTCTTGGACTGGCACTGGTTCAGGATTTGGACCTTTCCTTCTTGAGTACACCTGTAATTCCTTCATAGAATCAAGAACAATATTATCCTTTGTCACATCTTCCGTATTTGGAATGGGTTCAGACTCAAATTCAGTGTTTGACTTGGGCTTAACAGAAACAGGTTTCGACTCAGAAGAATTAATTGGTGTAAATGTTGAAGAAGGGGGCAAATCAAGCAAAAAGAAGTCTTTATCCTTATCTTCCATGAATGAAGTCTCTCCCTGAAGATAAGGTTGAGTAAAAAATGGTCTATTTTCTTTAAAAGTGACATCTGTAGACACATATAATTTTTTGGTAGGAGCATGATAGCACTTATATCCTTTTTGAGTTGAAGAATACCTCACAAAAATACACTTAATCGCTCTTGGATCCAACTTTCCTTTGTTATGACTGTGAACATGAACAAATGATGTACAACCAAATATCCTAGGTGTGAGATTGTTTGTGGTATTGAGGTTGGGATAAAATTGTGAGAGTAGTTTCATAGGAGTTTTAAATCCCAAAACCCTTGAAGGTAACCTATTTATAATATGTGTGGTAGTGAGAACAGCTTCCCCCCAGTAATATTTAGGTACATTTGCTTGAAAAAGAAAGGCTCGGGTTGTGGCTAGTAAATGGCTGTTTTTCCTCTCTGCCACTTCATTCTGCTATGGAGTATTAACACAAGATGACTCATGGATAATCCCCTCTTTTTGGAAATAGGTAGATAGACTCTGGTTGAAGTAGTCTCTTGCATTATCAGACCTAAATCTCTTGATTCTCACTCCAAATTGATTTTGGATCATGTTTTGGAAGCTTAAAAACACACTATTCACATCTGATTTGGATTTAAGTAAAAAAACCTAAGAGACCCTGGTACAATCATCTATGAATGAAACAAATCATCTCGCACCAAAAATATTAGGAATTGTAGAGGGACCCCAAATGTCACTATGAATCAAGTAAAAGGGAGTAGAACTTCTTTTGTTACTGATTGAAAAGACACACGTCTATGCTTTGCAAGTTCGCAAACATCACAATGAAAATCTTCGACATTTAATCCTTTGAATAAAGAAGGAAACATGTTTCTCAAGGTTCCAAAAGAAGGATGTCCAAGACGAAAATGATTAAGCTAGATTTTGTCTTTATTGGAAGATTTTTCAGAAAGAAATGACAAAGGTAAACTATTCTTGATACTAGTGTTATTTGATGTCTCAAGATAGTGTAGTCCATCCTTCTCCTTAGCAAGTTCAATCATCTTCCTCGGACTCTGGTTCTGAAATTCACGATAAGAGAGATAAAAAGTTACTTTGCAATTCATATCTCTGGTAAGTTTTTGTATAGATATCAGATTAATAGACAATCCAGGAACATGAAGAACATTTTTGAGAACAAACGAGGGATTAACTCGAACATCTCCTAATCCTACCACTGTGGTAAGTGAACCATCTGCAACAACAATTTTTTTATTACTAGGACACAGGTTATATGTACTAAACTTTTGTGAGGAATGTGTCATGTGGTCTGTGGCTCCTGAGTCAATGACCCAAGAACTCGTAATAGGCTTAGCCGAGACATTTAATCCATGAGAATTGGAAGCTTTACCTGAATTAGAAACCTTACCCAAAGAATTTTCAATAAGTTTCTCAACTTTTCAATCTCTTCTCTGTCGAACTCTCCTTGTTTTTGAGACATCTGTAGTACTCCAATGATTTTTCCAGTTAACATTTCCTCAAATTGGGTGATAGTGATATCTTTCTTTGAAAGAGTTCGGTAATGAAGGCCTAAACAAGATTCGGCAATGAAGGCCAAAAAAAGTCAGCATTGAAGGCTGAAAATTTTGCTTCCCAAGAAGAGCCTAAAGCTCTGATACCATGTGGAAAAACTAAAAAATAAATCAGTGTGGAAATTGAATGTATATTGAAAAACTGCTTATTGAGAATTATACAAGAATCTTAGGTTTATATACAACTAACTAGGAGTTAAACTAGGAAACTAAATCTTTCTAAAAAACTAATCCTATAATTGAGGGATTGTCTATCCTAATACTTAATTCTAGAGATACAAATATAAATATACAGATTGCAAGATTACAACCAGCTGTAAATAAGTGTTTTCTTACAATATCATACTTGACTTCTGTCTGATCAAGTATAAGAACCTAACACTCATTGAAAGGTTTAATTTCTCACTTGAATGGGTTAGAAAAAACATTGTTGTTTGATAACCTATGTCATTTACATTGCATCCTACTCTATTGACTAGTTCAATTTTTTGCATTATCAGGTGCCAACAAAACAATGTATGCCCCAGACCCCCTTGATGTTGGTCGAATTTTGCAGGCTGAAATTCTCTCAAATGGCCAAAAAGTCTCTGTGACAACTGCAAGTCCTATTGATTCTGGTTAGTTTACATCCAAATGTACAATTTGACTTATCGAATGCTTGTTCTCTTCCAATTTTTGCTGCCAGCTTTTGATTTATGTGCCTAATTATTTAATAGTATTAAAATTGCATGTTATGATTAAATGTCAGATCATGCTCCTCTGCACCTCTTCTGCCTGGCATTATTGTATTGATGCCTAGAAAAGAAGGCAAGAAAGGCTGATAAAGTTACTTTTACAGCTGCAGGTTTGGGAGGCTATGTGGAGACACTTTTGCGAAAATCCAGCAGTGAATTTAATGTATGCTTGCTTCTTCTGTTAGTTACTTCTACTCTTTGCCATGCTGCCAAAGACCAGGCAATGGGTTTAGAATTACTCCAATTAATTTGGCCATTAGTAATATTATGATCCTTCTCTATGTGTGATTTTGTGCTAGTATATCATTATGGTCTCTCAGCCATGGGGCTAGACAACTTATTTTTGCTTAGGTTCTGTTTGTTTCGCAGAAATTGGTTTTCAGAAAATATTTTTTGGAAAATGTTTACATTTTTATTGGAAGAGCAGAAATTTTTGTTTGAATGAGTAAATGAAAAATGTTTTTTGTAGTTTGGTTGTTTTTTGAAAAATCTATATATTTTTTTAATAATATTAATGTAACTATTAAAATATTAAAAATTATTTATTATTAAAATATATTAAAATTATTTATTATTAAAAATATTAATATTAAAAAATAATTATGTTTTAATAATAATATTTAATATTAAAATATTATATTAATATTATACACTTAAAAAAAAACTATTTGTTATTATTTATATTAATATTTTAAAATATTTAAAATAGTATTATTATTCTTGAAATGTTATTTAATTTTATTAATATAATAATATTAAAAATAGTAATATTTATTATTAAAATATGTTTATATGATTAAAATAATTATATTTTACATTGAAAGTATCTATTATTAAATAATAATGAATGCATTATTTATTTATTATTAAAATAGTAATATAGATGTAATGGCCAATAAAATATAAAAATAATATATTTTAAATTTAAAAATTTAAAAAAATGATTAAAAATATTTGTATTATTAAAATTAAAATTTTATTATATTAAATAGTATTAATTATTAAAATAATAGAAATATTATTTACTATATTGATTTTTATTATTAAAATAATAATATAATAATATAATACTATTTATTATTGAAATATTACAAATATTTATAGTTAATAATACACAAAATAGAAATATTTTAAATTAAAATATAAAATACTTACTATTAATATTTTAATGTTTTAATCAAAATTAAATGAAAATATTTTTTATTAACATAATAATATTTCGAGTCGAGTTAAATCAAATTCGAGTTTAAAATGTTATGTACAAGGTCTATCTTGAGTAGATGTATAAAATATTTAAAATTAAAATGTTAGATGACTTTTAATATTAATATTTTAAATTTTAAACAAAAATACATTTTTATTAATATATTAATATTTTTGGTTGTGTTAACTTAAGCTTGAACTTAAAAATTATGTCTGAGGTCTGATTTAAGTGAAACTATGCTCACGAGTTTGGTTATTTGTCTTACCCATAGATAACCTTTTTTTGGATATTGTCGTCCTTTTTTTTTAGAAGCAAAGATAATTTTTTAAGAAATAACCTTATTTTTCATTGACTGTAAGTCTTTCCGTTGATCATTCAATTTTTTTCTACTAAACAAATATTAAAACATACAAAAATAATTTTCTAGAAGTTATTTTTTACAAAACAAATGGAGCTTTATATATGTGTTGCATTTTTCTGGGGTTGGGGTAATGATGCAAATTTTGAGCATTTGCCCCTTAGGCCTAAAGTGGTTGGAAAGTAGGGGCAGATAGAGATCCTAGGTTTGAGCCTTATTATTCTTTTCTTGTGTCTAAAACAAAGGCAAAGTAGCTTTGGTGTATTTCAAAATGATAATTCTGCTTATTTTTGTTAGATGGTTCTTGCCACTTTATCCACCTACATATGTGATTTCAAATATCAAAAAGTTTCTTTAAAATGTGCATTTGGTTGTTAAATCTTTTAGTTCTAATTGCTGATTTTCTGTAAATTGCCATCGTGCCATGATTTACTTCATCATCCTTATGTTGTCCATGATCATTCGATTTTGGTTGAGAGATAATGAGCTGATTGAAGATGGTAATTGATGATGCCTATGATTTGTTTGGTTTTGTCATTAAAGTGGACAAAGGAAATAATAAAGCAAAATAAAGAGGGAGGGTAACAAAGAGAGGGGAGAGAAACTCTTTTTAATTGCTTTGTTTGCTAAATAAGGAAAACTATGAGAAGCTTGGCTATCATCAATTTCTTTTAATTGACATGTTTTAGCTACTGCTTGTATTTGTGTTGCATTTTCTTGAAAATGGTTTCCCTTGAGATCTCCCATTTTTTTAGCAAATGTAAAACAATTTTCTTCCAAGAGGAAAAAAAATTACAAAAATTTACTTTTAAAACTCTTCCCTTCCAATCCTTATTGGGAAAAAAACAAAGTCCAAGTACTTCACTTCTCTTTTTGTTATCCTTAACTAAAAATTTTCTAAGATTGGTATTCTTTTAGTGCTCATTCTGTGTTGCACTTTGCTAGTGCAAGGGCTGCTAGTCGAATTACTCGTAAGCTACATAGGTTCAACTTGCTGAATAAGGACTTGATTTAGTCATTGTCAAGCCATGCTTGAATACCAAGTTGACTCGAGTTTGAGTATTTTAATATTCTGCTTAAGCAATTAAAGAGTCTAACTAATCTTTCAACTTTTTATGATAGAGTAATGCAGTTTTAGCTAAAAAATATTGATTCTATTTTAAAAAATATGATATCTTTTTTTAAGATTTCATTTGGTTTTAAATCAAACTCAAGTCTGAACTCAATTCTAGTTTGACCTTGTTATTCAGGTTGATAATCAAGGTGAATTAAGTTGAACTTGAGTAGCTTAATTGCTTTTTGAGCTGAACTTAATATAACTAAATTTTGACTGAAATTTAGTGAGCTTGAGCTTTTCACTAAATTGGCTCAATTGCATCCCTTAGTTAGCACCACCAATAGGTGCAAAATGTCAATGTTTTAGGTGTTTCTCTTGGCCCTTGCATGGCCAACTTTGAGGCTTTGTATTTCTTTTCATTTCTTGGCTCAATTATCTTTCCAAATAGCATTAGGAGTCTAATTGTCTCATCCAAACTTAAGAATTCCAATTCTCTTAAGTGGAATCCATATATTTTCTGGGTCCAATATCATTCCTAATTTGGTTATCATAGCTTTTTCATTTCTTTTTTAATTATTATTAAGTAGAGCTAATATTTGATCAAGCTCTACCAGATTCAAGGGATCGAGTTTTGTTTCTTAACTTTTGGTGTTTAAATTGAAAGCCATGGTTCTACGAGGTGGATTAAAGTCTTAAATCATGTTGATTGGATGCAAAATTGTCCTAAACAAACTTCGCCTAAACATAGTGAATTGAAAAGTTTAAGTTTTTTTCTTTTTTCTGATGTATGTTTGATAATTTATTAGAAAGAATTTATAGATGCATGGGCGCTTGTTCTGAATCTATAATTTGACTTTTCTCCCCATGTTAGTTAACACAAAGAAAGTTAAGAAAATAGTTATGCTTCAAGTGTTGTTGTGGTTCATTATAACTTTTATTCTGGCACCGGTCCACATGGTAGGGATATTTGTATCATCCAGTTTTAATTCAAGTTTCTTCATATGATGTTTTTCTAGGTAGTCATTTCCCAAATCAATGGTCAAGATCATCCATCACGTTCGATCCATGCTTTCAGTGTTGGAAAGATGAGGATCAAGCTTTGTAGAGGATGGATCACTAAGTCCAGAGAAATATATTCCACAACAATGCTGGTAATTGTTTTGGTTGTTTTTTTATTTCTTCAGTATTTATGATGCAGTCGGTACTTTACTGATAGCTATTCCCACATTTTTGCTTTCCCAATTAAGCTATGTGGAGTTAGAGGTGATGCTAATGCTCCGGCGAAGTCGTTGTTTTGGCAACCAAGGAAAGGACTATCTTATGTATTAACATTTGAATCCGAGAGAGAAAGGAATGCAGCTATTATGGTTGCTAGAAAGCATGCTCTTGACTGTAGCGTAAGTTCCTAATGGAGCTTGTAAGGTTTCTTTTTCCAAAGAATTTTAAAAACCAAGAATTTTAAATGCGTTTTGTGGGTACTTTTGTTTTTTTCTAAAAAAATAATTGAAATGTGAAAAATATGAAATGCAGGTGATGCTTGGAGGACCAGATGATCAAATGTAGAAGTAAAAATCTAACTTGACAGAGTCTTTACAACTGTGAGATAATCAGGGTTTGATAGTGTGAGTAATTATATTGTATGGTGTGTTTGGCAACGAGGGAGAAGAATATGAAAATTGGGTTTGGTTTTGGGTTCCACTAATTTGGTTGCATTGTTTAGGCAGTGTTTTTTGTTTTGCCTAACTACCAGTTGTAACGAGCTTGCTGTTTTTAATTGATTGGTTGATTTTGTGCCTCGTTTGCTCATCAATGCCGAAAATTTGATGGCAACTTAATTGCAAAAAGACAGTTTTTAAATGGAGTCCAAAAATTGCTTACCGTAGTCAATAGTATTTTAATGAAAAAAAAAAAATTACCCTCTTCATAAATTACTCAATTAATCTTATTCAATCTACTCCCTTCTTTTCATCCCCATTTCCAGTTTTTCATAAATTACATAATACTGGTATACATTTGTTAAATGCCTTCTCTAGTATCCTGATTATGGATTGTACTTATAAAACTAATAGATATCATCTCCTATTGCTAGAGATTGTTAATGTGACATCTACTAAATGATATTTTTTGTTGCATTAATATACACGAAGGCAGAGCCCTATGATAACTACAGTTGTGCAATGTGATGTTAAAAAGTTTGATGTCTCCTGATATATTATCTACTGTTATTGTTACTAGCAAGGATTTGATATTAATGAACGCAATACAGATAGTGTTTCCTAATGACATAGGAGTGTTCAAGATAATGACATCAGATCAAATTGAAAAGGAGTTTCAAATCCCAACTCTAACATGTTGAGTAGCAGATTCCTGCACAAGGGCAAAATTGCCTATCATTTGAAAATCTTAGAGGGAGATTTGGCTGATTCATTATAGATAGGTCCACTGCTTAGATTCTTGTACATGGCATTACTTTAGGATTAAATCTATATTGATTGATAATAAGTTAGCAAGCTTACCATGTATAGTTGGCAAGATTTGTAAATTTGTGGGAGTCATTTAAACACTAGTACTGTAAATTTGGCCTATAATTAATCAAATTCAATGTAGCTGGCTTCTATAACAATATCAACAATAATAACAAGAACAAAAAGAATCTCGTTATTAACTTCACAAACTTTAACAAGAATAAAGCCTATACAAATTACTTGACTGAGTTGATTCAACTGACCATTCCATGTATTCAACGTAACATGAGACATGAAGCTCTTCAAGATAAACTTATCTGTTAGACTTCCAAGAAGAGGCTCAGACAGCTTGTCCTCATCATTTCACCCTATCATCATGCTGATGGGTTGGAGTACTTTCTCAAAAAGAATATGATCCTCTGGATGATTAACAATCGGCTCAACATCAAGTTGTTCGACTCGTTGTTTCCTCTCAGTTGGACACCATTGACTTATACTTGGCCCAGGGTCGGCTACACTATGTGCCCTACCGCTACATACCCCACCTCCTCTCGTTTGTGCCATTTTGTTGTCAGATAGAACAAAAGGTCAACAATTTGTCTCTCAACCATTCCATCAAAATAAATTCAAAGCCAATATGCAAATTAATCCTATATTGAATATAGTTTATACTGATGCTGAATAATATATAAATAAATATGAATACAGGTATTGAATTATAAAGAAACAACATGAATTCAATGCTTACCGAAAAAGATTACGGATATGCATATTTGTTGCCATGAATTTAATATCCGAAATGAGTTACTGTAAGATTTTAAACGAGGATAGATATGAATTTTCGTTCTCTTTTGAAACCTAACGAAAACACATTTTTGTACGTTACTAATTCATGCAAAAAAAAAAAAAAAAACCCAAAATATATAGATTTTAATCTAGTTCAATCAAATAAAAAGAAAATCAAATGACCTCTTTATTGGAATGGATTACTTGAAGTTGTTGATTTCATCCAAAAGTTGGAGTCTTAAGGTTGATTGAATTGAGGATTGAAGGGTTTGGGAGAATGTGAAGGACGGAAACAAATAATCCATAAAAACGAATGTGAGATTAAAGTTTGAAGGTTAGAGGGGAAAGGAAATGCAAGGGTAGGGGTAATGGCTTTGAAGAGTAAAAATTTCTCTTCGGTGCTTGAGTTTTGATTGTAAAGAGCTATTGGCTGTGGAGAGTAAAAAGGGGTTGCAGATAGAAATTTCTTTGCAAAAGTTTATGGTCACCTTGTAAAATTACCCAAAAAAAAAAAAAAAAAAGAGAAACGTTTCAAAAACTGCCCGATCATTAACAATTAAAAAAAAAATTATTCTCTCATCTTATCTATAATAATTTTTAAGTCCTAAAATAGAAATTTCCAAATGTTAAGTATAATTTTGTCTATTTTTGTTAACTAGTGTGTTTATATTTGAGGTACAAGGTTGAGGGGCGAATTAATGGGAGGAGGATTGATCTATGGAGTAATTAGGGATGAGAGAAGAGAGAAAAGCACTGGTGAGGAAGGTTAATTTGTACCTTCCCATCCTTGCATCGAATTGACAGTGAGCAAGGTTGGATTGACTCCCCTTGTCAGCAATGGCTTTGACAAAATTTGTTTTTTTTTTTTAGACAAAAATAGAGAGGAAAAGAAAAAAAAAGTTTGAAAAATTTCAAAGAAAAAAAATAATTTTTACTTTTCTTAATTTTCTCATCTTTGTTTCCTTATATTTTCCTTTTTTTAATAAATTTTAATAAAAAATTATAATTTAGAATAATTTCACTAAAAAATTTAATAAGTATATATTTGGTGAATTAAATTTTTTTATATTGAGTAAAAATATTTTGGGCTCTTAATAAAAATAAAGAAATAAGTAGAAATAATAAATTATATAAAAAAGTGAGAAATATGAATTTTTTGTATTAATTTTATTCCTCTCATTTTTTATTTTCTAGTCATTCCCTTTGGTTTTCAAATAAATGCTTCTAAAATCAATATTTAGAATAACTTATTTAAAAATACCAAATATATAAGATTTTATATATTTTTATTTTTTAAAAATTATATATTGCTTTCATAAAAAAATTAAAAAGCTTTAAATATAGAAATGAGAGATAAAAAGCATGTATCCATGCAGGTATAATCACACACACGTGCACACACATATATATATATATAAATATTTTATAAAAAAAAGTTGAGTTTGAATAGTTTTGGAGAAGAAAAAAACTATAGTTGATCTATCACCCCATCTTTTGCCATTTTTTGTTTTCTTACTTTATTTTACTCTTCCTTTTATTATGCATTTTCTATAAAAATATTTAATTTAAAATAATATAAAAATTTATCAATTAATATTTGAAAATAAAAATCTACAACTCCTATAACATAGCCCAAGATTTTTTCAAAAAAAAAAAAAAAGAGAATAGCATGTCCACGAGGATCATCAGTGGTATTAATAAGTTTCTTCACAAAAGCATCTTGCAAACATGTTCCCAAGCAAGTTTAGCCTAACAAAATTTCATAAATTTTGCTCTGAAAAAGACAACCATGTCTCAAACTCATAGTAAACCCCATCACTATCACGCCTACATATCAAAGAGTATCACTATCACAAATTTTGATATTTTGTTCAAATGAATATTTTAATTAAAATCAGGTTAAAATATTAAAAAAATTCTTCTTTTTTTATTATATCAGAAGAGTAAAATCTTAATACAAGTAAAAGAGAAGGAGAAACCTAATTCAAAACTAAACCATTGATGTCCCTTCAAGTGCTTTTAGCAATTAGATCAGAGATTTGGAAACACATTAAAAAAATTCTAAACTATTTCATCATTTTAATAAGATTTTATATTTTTATTATATTCAAATATGTTTTTATTTTTAAATTTATATTTAAATAAAATTTTATTTTAAATAAAATATTTATGTTAGGTATTTATTTAGGCACAAAATAAAGTTTAAAAATTTATTTGGATATAAATTAAATGTTAAGGATTTATTTGGGTTCAAATTAAAAATAAAGAGAGTTTATTTGGTGCAATAAAAATATATGAATTTATCTAAATAAAATGATAAAATTCATGAGTCTTTTATTATTTTAATCTAAAAATTATAATAAGTTGTTTACAATTCATCACTTGTTTACTGAGAAATTTTATGTAGATATTGTTTATAGTTAATTTCGTATATATCATTGAAAGGTTTTAATGTTCAAGCATAGTTATAATATATATATGTATGTACTAAACATTGATCATGTGACTGATTTAACTTCAAAAAATTTATAATTTCATCTTTTTCTTTTTGCATAATGCTAAAATCACTATGGTTTTGGTAATTTAAATTTGTTATTTTTAATATAATTAAATATAAATTTTATAACAAACAAAAATTAAAGATTGGATCATTTTGTTACTAATAATAATAATAATAATAATAATAATAATAATAATAATAATAATAATAATATAATTAAATGTAAGGCAAAGTCAAAACGCAAACGGTAACTTTTGTTAGCTCCCTGTACATGAAGCCACACACATAAGAGATAGGCTAACGGCTCTAATTTGCAGAGCGTGTTGTCAACCGTTGGATTTAAAAGGATCCAACGGGAGAGATTGAAAAGAGAAATATGACCGTTGGCTCCTCAGTTTCGAAAGGAAATAAATCTTCCCTCTTTTCTCATTCCCAAAAACCTCAAAAATATACAGAGGAGAAGAGAGAGTCAGAGAAACCCATTCGAAATAATCAAAAATGGCTTCAAGACCCATTGTACCTCAACAAGCCAGAGGTATTATTATCATCGTTCATCGATAGTCTCTTTCAATCTCTTAAAAGATTATATATTCATGTTCATCGATAGTCAGTTTTTGTTTGGGGGAATCCCGAATTAATTTTCTTTTTCTTTGTTCAATATTTGTTAGGATATGCTTGTTTCCTTTTTGTCAAATGATTTTATGGGTATCTTCAAAGTTCATTGGCCAAAAAAAGAAAACGATTCTTTGTTTAATTTTAAAGGGTCATAGCGTTTTGCACTTGTTTGGGGGGAATCTATTGAAACTGTATCAATCATTCTTCAGTCTTCAGTGTTTTAGCAGGACTGAATCATTCAAGAAATAATGATTTCTTTGCAGGCGAGGCCGGCGTTGGAGGAGCAAGAGCAGCAGTTCATAAGCAGACAAAGAAGACTGAGGTAGGAGATGGGAGGCGCCGCCGTGCATTGGGAGATATTGGGAATCTGGTGAATGTTAGAGGAATGGTTGATGGCAAGCCTCAGCCTCAGATTCATCGTCCCCTCACAAGGTCTTTCTGCGCACAATTACTTGCCAATGCACAAGCTAACGTAGCCGCTGAGAACAACAAGGTATATTGTAAACCTTTTTTTTTTTTTTTCACATTTCTTTACTGGAAATAATAAAGTAAAAGAGTTTGTAGCAAGAAGTTAGTTTTTTTACTTAATATTTCAATTTGTTCCTTGGAATACAGAAAAATGTTTGTGTTAATGTCGATAAAGCTTCTGTTCTTGATGGAGCCGCTGTGCCTAAAAGGGCTGTTGTTGCTGCTGCTGCACCAAAGCCCGTTCAAAATAAACCAACTGCTAAGCCCAAACCGGCGGAAGTTATTGAAATTAGTCCGGATACTGAAGAAGCGGTGAAGGTGAAGGAGAAGAAAGACAAGGTTCCTGTCAATAACAAGAAAGCAACTGAGGGAGAGGGATCATCAAACAAGAAACTACATACTCTTTCCTCAGTCCTCACAGCCAGAAGCAAGGTGATTTTTTGTATCTTGAGGGGGTAATCTTCACCGGTTTCTAATCTTATGTTTCCAACTTCAAATTTGATCCTATTGCAGGCCGCCTGTGGGATTGCCAACAAGCCAAAGGAGGAGATTGTTGATATTGATAAAGCAGATGCTAATAACGACTTGGCTGGGGTGGAATATGTTGATGACATCTACAAGTTCTATAAATCAGCTGAGGTAACAAATATATATCAACAAATTCATCCGTTTGTATTTTGTATAAGATGACTTTCAAGTGCTGACATTTTATGAAACGTTTGAAAATGCAGAATGAGAGCAGGCCACATGACTATATGCACTTGCAAACTGATATTAATGAGAAGATGAGGGCAATTCTTATTGATTGGCTGATAGATGTCCATCAAAAGTTTGACCTTTCACCCGAAGCACTCTATCTCACCATCAATTTGATTGATCGGTTCCTTTCTGTGAAAATTGTGCCTAGGAGGGAATTACAACTTCTGGGCATGAGTGCCATGCTTATTGCAACCAAATATGAAGAAATCTGGCCCCCAGAGGTGTGAGTTTTTATTTTCTTTATCATATCTTTTATGTGTCGCCTTGGCTAACTGTGACGATGAACTAAAAAAATGTAGGTCAATGATCTAGTATGCATTGCAGATAGAGCTTACACTCATGAACAAATACTTATCATGGAGAAAACTATACTGGGAAGGTTGGAATGGACTTTGACAGTGCCCACACCCTATGTATTCCTAGTTCGATTCATCAAGGCATCGGTTCCTGATGAGAAGGTGAGGATTCTTCTTCCTTTCCAAGTAAAACATACTTTTTTTTTGTTTGTTTCAGATGCTTACTTTCTATATGTTTGCTTTGCTTGTGATATAGATGGAAAACATGGTATATTTCCTAGCAGAGTTGGGAGTGATGCATTATGAGACCATAATGTTCTGCCCATCAATGGTAGCTGCCTCAGCAGTCTATGCTGCTCGTTGCACTCTAAACAAGAACCCTACTTGGACTGACACACTCAAGTTTCACACTGGTTACTCTGAACCACAGCTCTTGGATTGTGCTAAACTGCTGGCTTGTTTCCATTCAAAGGCTGCAGAAAGTAGGCTTAAGGTTATATACAGAAAGTACTCGAGTTCTCAGCGAGGAGCTGTTGCATTGCTTCCACCAGCCCAAAAGCTATTATCTGCTGCTTCAGTTTAAAAATATGCTTAGATTTTTATTTTAGGTTCGGAACAGTTTACTTGCTGTCAACGATTGATCCCATTAAAAAAACTCATTGATTAGCAGAGTTGTTTTTGAGTTGGGTTTTATTTTCAGCCCAATTTTGAGTTGTTTTAAATTGTATTGGGGCTTCATAGTTATCAAGCGGAAAGAAATTTTGTATATATAACATGGATGCGCATCTGAAATTCATCGAAAGTTCAAAACAAACTAATCTTGAAATGCAATAAAAATACGCCAAATTTTTATTCGAAATTTGTTCGAAATACATGAAAAATACATGCTATCTGAAATTCATCAAAAGTTAAAAAAACATGCTACTTTCATAAAAATATGAACTTAAAAATAATTTTAAAATTCTAATTTTTTTAATATTAAAATATATTATTATTTTTTAAAAATTTAAAATTTAAACTTTCAACTCAAGTTATTTAATAATTCAACCACAAAATTATAAATTCTAAGGTCATATATAACTACAAATTTTGAAATATAAATAAAATTCATAGAACAATTAATTACTAGTTAGAAATGAAATTACTTAATATTTTATTAAAATCGTATTTTATATATTAATAGTTAGATATAATATTTATATTTTAATAAATATAATAAATACTAATAAATAATTATAAATAATAATTATTTATATTTATTAAAATATGAATATTATTTATTAAAAACAATATCTATATATAAAATTAATAAAAATGAAATATTTATATTCATATGAAAATTAGTAAAAAGGAAATTAAAATCATTTTTTATATTTTTATATGAATGTAGATTTTTTTTATTAATTTTGCATATATACATTTTCTTTTATTAATTATTTTCGATCATGGTGAAATAGTTAATCATTTTTATTAACATTTCATTTTTATTAATTTTATATATTATTGTTTTGATAATTACTTTTAATTATGGAATCAATTAATAAAATATTTTGTTAGATTATCTTTTTTTAAATTGCTTATTTTTACACATGTATAAATATTTTTGCAATGTCATTATTTATATGTCTCAAAATATATCAGCATATTATAATATAAAGATACAAGGGTTTTGATAGTAAAAAAAATAAAAGTTTAGGGGTTTATTTAGATCAAATAGTAATATAATGGTTTAATTAGATTATTTTGAATACTTGAAAGGTTTTTTTTTTTTTTTCATATTTTACATAGATTTATTAGTTAGTATTGAATCAGTCTGATTTAAAAAACTCGCATGATTTATTGATTTATTAAGTAAACAGCTAGTTTATAACAGTTTAAAGTGGTTTACTTACAAATAATTATAGAATTAGACCAGTTTCAGTATTGGTTTATTGATTCAATTGGTTAGACCGACGATCCGATCCCATTCTGATAATCATGCTTTCTCCCTAAATCACTTTCTAAACATAGTAATTGATTACTATATTTTATCAATTACTACATTTTCAACTAAGAAAAGTTGTTGATATTAAAAATATAAAATTTATTTTGCTATTATTTTATACAATAATACTTTTGAAATTATAAAAAGCTCAAAATTAAAATTTTTCAACAATTTACAATTTTCTTTTAAAAATGTTTTTATTATAATTAATTTTTTTATAACATATGATAATATATGACTATGTTTCTAACATAACAATATTGTATAAACGAAAAAAATTGCATTTATTTTTATTTTATTTAATATAAGATCAACTACATTTATAATTATGAAATGTTGTCTTTTTGAAACTTATCATTGAAAACAAATATTTAAATTTATAAAAATTCAATTATACATAATCATTGCCAGATGTCCAATTATGTGGCTTAGAATGTAGCTTCGCATGTCAAAATGGATATTAATTTATCATGTAATTACGTTGATTTTCAAGGTAAAATAAATCGTAAAAAATTATTATTGAAGGCAAATTAAAAGTGGGATAAATTTTAAATTTCGTTATAAATCTTATAAAACCTCAAGAAAAGAAGGGTTTCTAATTTAGGGCGATCACCTTCCTTTTTTGATACTGTTAAAAATCTTAAAAAACCTTAAACATCAGATTTCCTTAACCAAACTAAAAAATCAAATTGTAAAAGTAAGATTTCGGCTAGTAATTTTATTTTCCTCCTAATCAAATGCCACCAAATATTAATGAGTATTTCACATAAAAAAATAAAGTTTGGAAATGAAAAGAAAAGATAATAAATAAATAGGAAAAAAAAAGGAGAAAAGTAATGCAGGTTTACAAACCAAAATTTATTAATATTTAGGTATAATACCCTGTTTTTCTTTTAAAATGAATCAAGTTTTCTACTAAAGTACATTTACTACTTTACAATGATAATCTTGCAAAAAATATCAAATGCTACCTTAGACTATTTTGTAAAAGCATAAATGCCTTTTTTTTGCCAAAAAAAAATTCAATCAATCATTAGACTTTACAAAAATCAAAATAATGAAATAAAAGCAAACATATTTAAATAATAAATAAACAAGGATATTCGAATAATTCATTTTAACATTTTCTGAATTCATTAGATCATAGATAGAGATAACATCTTGACTTGATAAAAACCTGAAATAATTACAGAAGGTGGTTTATGGCAGATAGTCGCCAACCATATTTATTCAAATTAAGGTTTAATTGAAAAAAAAAGTCCACAGTCTTTATTTGCATTTGCTCAATTATGGGCATTGAGATGAACAACGTGTTGTAATGCTGATTGTAATTGCTCATTCTTCATTCTTCATTCTTCAATCTTCGTTGTTCTTGTTACTTCCATCGTCAGCACCTTTCAAGAAGTGCTTGAACCAAAATGCAGATGACTTAGGATGGCGATTGAGGCCATTTTTGTAGTCAACATATACCAAACCAAAGCGCTTGGTGTAGCCATGAGACCACTCAAAGTTGTCCATTAATGACCATGCGAAATATCCCCTCACATCCACTCCATCCCTGCAGTCAATGCATGCAATTTCTTCCTTAATTCTCAAGTATCTTATCAAATCTGCAACGATTTATTGGCTCCTCGAAGAAACAATGAGGTAATCTATGCAAGTTCTATATTTTAAGTACTTACTTGATTGCTTGAGCAACAGCAGCAAGGTATCCTTTGTAAAACCGAACCCTCAGTTTGTCATCAAGCATCTCATGCAGAGCGGCACTGTCGTTTTCTTCATCATCCATACCTAAATTGCAGCAAGCATTGAAGGTTTTTTTTTTTTGAGAATATCATTAGTTTTTAAACTAAATATGACAAGTACATATTTATTCTTGTATGCAAAGTAGAAAAGGTTTAATTGCATACCATTCTCCATAATATATATTGGTGGACAACTGTATGTATCAGCTATGTAATTAAGAACCTTCCGCATGCCCCAAGGAACAATATAGAGCCAGTCTGATGCCGCCTGCCATTAAGAAAATCTGTTCAATGACCGCAAATTTTATATATAGTAGTGTTGCATATGATATTGACTAAAGCAAATAAATTGCAAGAAAAATAAACTTTAGAAAAGGCACTTGAAAAGCTATTTAAGGATAATAGTTTCCCCGCAAAAAAACTTTTGAAAATATTTTCCTCATGATACGTACAATGCCTTAATCAAAGAATAACAAGATTGCACTTAAAATTTTTTTTTTTTAACACACTTGAATCAAAAACAAGAAATGAGAATGATAGAGAATGATTTAATTCTTCAATTGATTATATATAAAGTTGTGTTAAATAAACGGTAATAAAATTATTTATAAGTCCAAATCGATAATGTAAACACTTATTTATGAAAAGGCACCACTTTTTTGGAATGAAGCATCATATCCAACGGACAAGATTTTTGGATTTCCAGCAAAGGCATTCGAATGCCTGATCCATAAACCGTTGACAAATTTCACACAGAGATTGATATTCATACCTTTTCACCAATCATCTCGCCATCTTCCCATTCCACTGTCAATAAGCATGGGCATTAATGATATGAACAACCTAACAAAACAGTTGAAAATTCTTGGAAATCGGTTGAGGTGTTTATCATTACCAATTTTCTGAATCTGTTGTGCTTTATCAAAATGACCTTCTTCAGCACCATCTGCTGCATGAGAAACTAACCTCGACGTATACTGATTTAAACCAACAAAGTCCATGGAGCTATCAAGTAACTCCCTGTCTTCCTCTGTGAACTCTGGAAGCTGATCCCCGAGTCGCTCACGCATGCTTTTAGGATAGTCTCCAAAATACAATGGATGCAAGAACCTGTTAATAAACGTTTATTGGAACAACAGCTGATATGGGTCAATATGAAGTGTCAATACATACAAGATACATACATACATACATATTAATAGAAAAATATCCGACTTTCTCGAGCAGCAAGCTCTTTTTATTTTGTGCATTATCATGTAAGTGCACATAGGTGAATGCATGTAGGAGTGCATAGGCATAAAAATAGTACTTTATAATTAATTTTTGTAAAACAAATAATAACAATGACTGAGTTTGAGGGAAACTACCATCCAAGCTGAAATTCAACCCGCCTTACTGCAGCACATTTATCCTCCAATTTATCTGAATTTGCCTCTCCCCATTCGCAATCGACCACTATTCCTACCTGTCCCCCTTGCTTATCCTACAAAATAGGTACAACAACAGCAGCAGCAAGAATAGCAGGTTATTTTTATAGCAATGCAAATATTTTTCTATTTTTTCCCAATAAATGCAATTAATTAGACAGCATCTATATTTACAACTCTTATAAGTTGAAATATCAAATCGTAGCCACCAGACGGAGGTCATTCTTGCTGTTATATGCCATTACATTGGATAAACAAAAAATGATAAATCAAGAACTAAAAAGAGCATGAAAGTAGAATGTCTTGTTCAAACAGATAACTAATTGATTAGAAGAACAAAAAAGATTCAGTGGTAGGAAGTAACTTACCTTGTACTTACTTTGGTATATGGAAACAGCTGCAGCATGGGCCAAAATCATATGGTGTGCAGCCAAATATGTTTCTGTTGATGAATTTTCACGTCTCCCAGGGGCAGATGTTCCAGTATCATACCCTCCCACAGCAATATGCAGTGGCTCATTTATTGTAGTCCAGGTCTTTACTCTATCGCCAAAATGTGCAAAGCAAGTATCTGCATAGATAGCAAAGTAGTCTCTGGACATTGGCCAGATGAACATTGTCCATCAGTCCTTAAATACAGTCAAGAGGGATTTCATGGTAAGTTAAATGTTGTATAAGATGCACTGCTTTAACAAATTAAAGCCATACCAAAAACACATCTGTAACATGTAAGCTTAGAATGTGCACATGCATGAAGCAAATGCATTTCAAAGCAATAAACAAATTCATCATATATAGGATGAGCATAAAACAATAACCAGAAGGATGAAGTGCTTTTACAATTGTTAAGGGTGCTTTATAACAAGCAAAATGGTAAAGTAGGGATATCTAAATGGACCATCACGTTGGAATAAAAAAAAAATGAAGCAACTCTAAATTGTTCTATGCCTTATGGAACAGCTTTCTTCTTGCATCAAATTGCTTAGGGACTGGAGCTATCATTTTTTGTGGGCTAAGAAAATAGAAGAGGTTACGTTAGATGTAAGGACCTTTTACTCGTATGTATGTATGTATGTACAGTAACTGTTTAATGTATCAACCAAACAAGTGTTGATGATAATATGATATCCTCAAAAAGTGTTTTCATCAATTGCATCACAGTCACTATCATGCAAGTTTCACTGTATATCAGCAGTCAAACGTCCTAGCCATTGATGCGAAATTGTTCCGTCAGGAATAAGAATAAACAGCAGGTTTAGATGGAATCAGTAAGCTATGTATACATCAAAGAAAGATCAGGACATGAGAGGCAGAAATGAGTGACAAATACACGAGACATTCCAAATACATGAAGAAATTAATGTTGAAGTGTAGATATTGGAATACACTCAGAATTTTTATGTAGAAAAAGCATTTCACTACCAGAAAGAAAAATCTCTCTTCAATTTTCCATGTACAATATGCAAGTAATTACGCAAGAAAACATTACTGAACATCGGCTCATGAACAAAAAATTTAATGGTAATGTGAAACTTACACAATTTGCTTGTTTAACCACCCTCCTATTGACTCATGAAGATGCAATGGAAGATCCCAATGATGCAAAGTCGCATAGGGTTCAACACCTGTAAGTGCAAAGGCAATATTCTTCAAGTTGTATATTGATATGGCATTTATAAGGAAGTTAAGCCCAAATAGTATCATACCCTTTTCAAGAAGGGCATCAATCAAATTGTTGTAGAAAGTAATTCCCTCCTCATTAACTTGGGTTCCCAAACCATCTGCATGCATCAACAAAAGATATGAATACTACTTTATAATGACCATGCTGGGTAACACTATAAGATAATAAAGCAATGAAAGTCATCAAATAAGTAGTTCAAAATTACTGTTCTATAACTTTTTGTGAAAATGATCATGATTGATGAAGTCATGGACTAGTATCAGAAACAATCCTCATATTACCATTTTTTGTTCTTAAAAGAGATATGACCTTTTTAATCAATTAAAATGTCAGAACTCGCGGCCTGATAAGTCCCATGCCTTAGATTCACAGTGCACATAATTGAGCCAAAGGCTCACTGACATCCCCGCACCCCACCTTTTCATTTTTAAGTTGCTCTCCTAGTTTTGTATGTCAGATCGTAGCAGATTGTGCATTTGCTTGATATGTACAATTTTTACTCACGTTTGTACCACCCGATTCACTATCTAAGTACAGAGCAGATTGGCAATGTTATCTATTGTAAGTAATTGCTGCTTAGAGCACTGGTACAGCATTTCTTTTCGAATGGCAACCAACTCTCCATTACCCAAAAGAACATTCATCAGAGGTATAGGGGGAAAAGCCAAAAACAAACAAAAGCCAAATGGATGCTCAATGCTATATTATATTCTATTGTGCATGGTAATGATACATCTGAAAATGAAAGTCGAAAATAAAATTAAAATCTTGAGAAGATGAACATACCTGGGAAAATACGAGGCCATGATATCGAAAATCTATAAGCTTTGAACCCCAACTCAGATATAAGGTCGACATCTTCCTGTATGCCACCGTTTACTTTAGATTCAGAAAAGAAGAAAAATTGACAGATAGAGAAAAGAGGATTCTTAGGAGAGCATATATAAAAATTGATGAATAAAAACCATAATATGCAAGCATATGCTATTGTGTGCGACGGCCAAAATTAAAAGCTCTCGAGGGTCAAAACAAAAGCTGCCAAAGTTTAGCGATCTGCTGAGACCTGCACAACCAACATGGGATATTGTCCTGTTTTGACTCAAAAGTCTCATCTTGCATACATAGGTTAAAGTCTCTGCGTATTAATCATGATATATCTTCGCAAATTTCAATTATGGAACTTGGGGGAGTTACCTACTCGGTAGAGAAATAATATGAAAAAAAAAAAAAAAAACCAAGTTGATCATATCTAATACCTATAATATACACTAACCTTGTACCGGTGATAATGATCCACTGCCACATCACCACTGCTTCCATCAATAATTTTTCCTAATAAAACAAGAAAGATGAACAACCAAAACCGAGTATAGCACATTATGACAATTCAACAAGCGTAAGTATATTTTGCAGTTTGGGTTTCGAGGGAGAAAATAAATAAATAAATTCTTCAGAAAAAGGAAAACATGTTGGCAGCTGCCAATTTCCGCTAGTATATGTATTATGGATACTTATTTTATTTATTTATTTATCATATTCATATAAACCTTCAGTGTGTGAGAAAACATCCCATATGCTTGCACCCCTGCCACCCTCCTTGACACCTCCTTCAATCTATCAAAAGAAAAAAAAAGAACAAGTTTGAAAATGAAAATTTGTGTCTGATCCTAATTAACAGATACAGCAGCAGTTACTATTGTTAAAAGCAATTCCAACAAGAATAATAAAAAAAAAAGACCTGATAGGAAGCAGTAGCAACACCAAAGACAAAGTCAGGAGGGAAATCAGCTCGACAAACTTCTTTTGTGTTGGAATCATGTTCTTCCTCTTCCTTCAGAATATGCTTCTTCTTAGCCATTTTTCTTGTTAAGAAATCTGAGTGCGTGAGTGAGTGAGAGAGGCAGTTGCCTATGTTTATATACCGAAGGGCACTTGAAGTACTGTTGCTTTCACTGTTTGGACTTGGTTCCTATCCTACATAAGCTCTTTGGCGCCAACTATAAATACTAATATATCAAAATTTATATAGAGAGAGAAGTCAACTTTTATCATACGTTTTTTTAATAATTAATTTTAATAAATTAAAGAGATGAAATTAATTTTTTTTTGTTGTCTCACATTATTATTTGAATTTATTGAAATTAATGATTAAAAAAAGTATAAAAATGAATAAAACTTTTTGTTTAACTTGATCTTTTCATGTATGTATATATATATATACATATATATATATATATAAAGAAAAATTAATTTATATTGTATAAAACTAAAAAATTTAATGAGTTTTTTAACTATTAATTTCAATAAATCTAAAAAAAGAAAAAATCAAGTTAAAAAGTAAAAAAAAAAGGGCATCTTATTATTTGCATTTATTAAAATCAATGATAAAAAAAATATAAAAATATTAAAAACTTTATCGGTATAAATCGATCATTCCTTCTATATATATATATGTATATGGGAGGAATTAAGTTCTATTAGTATAAAACTAAAGTTATATTTTTTTAATCAATAATTTTAATATATCTAAAAGATAGAGAGAGACAAGTGACAAAGAGAAAAAAAAAAATCTCTTTCCTTAAATTTATTAAAAATAATAATAAAAAAAAGTTATAAAAATGATGTAAAAACTTTATTAATATAACTCCATCCCTCTCTCTCTCTCTCTCTCTCTCTCTCTCTCTCTCTCTCTCTCTCACACACACACACACACACACACACACACACACACACACACACACACATATATATATATAAACTCGATCCCTAATTGCAAGTTGATAAGTGCTATTTTTAAGATCATTTAAGAGAGAATTAGTATCAACAAAATTTGAGATATTTTTTATTACATTATAAAAAAAAATTGGGATTTTTGTCTTGTCTAGATGATAGGGAAAAAATTTTCAAATATTTAAATTTCAGATTAATTAAGTCTCACCAAAATATAAGCATTTTTTTAAAAATTTAATTGTTCAAAATTTAAAGTTCACATGAAACTTAATTTTTCTTATTTGACCACACTTCATATTGATTTTTCTTCGATTATGTATTGATCTTTACTTGCACATATACTCTGATCATAATATAAAGATAAGTAATTGAAAATGTGAATCACAACCCTAAATTAATATCTAATAAAAGAATAAAAATAGCTTAAAAATCTAATAATTAGAATACCAAAAATTAATTATGTTTTTTTAATGAAAGTACTAATACAAAATAAATTACAATTATATTTAAATATTTATTATATATTAAAATTAATAAATTAATTCATATAACTTGATAAATCCATCATAAAATTGTATCAAATCTTTAATAGAGGACACTTTAAACTTGGAATCTCAATATTTTAAAATCACTTTCTTACCATTAAGTTGAAGTATCATTAGCTTAGTGATAAATAAATTAATAATTCAAAGAAAAAACCTAAATTGTTAAATAAATTTTACTTTCGAAAATTAGATTTCAAGTTAAACTCTTTTTTTTTTTTTCAATTGAATCATTAATGAATTAAGAAAAGGAAAAACTAAATAATAGATCGATCACAAGATTTCAAATTTTTAAGATCACAAGATCTTAAAAAACTTGAACAAAAATTAAATAATTATTCAAATTCTTCTTGTTTTATAATAATCAATTGAGATTTTAAATATTTATTTTTATTTGATTAAACCTTTAAACATTTATTTTCTTCTAAGTAAACTCTTAAGTATCTACTTTTTCTCAATCGAGTCTTCGATTGGACGGAAATGCATGTTGGCAATTAATCAATTTTTAAAAAAAAAAGATTTAATAGATAAAAATATATATTTAAAGATTTAATTGATTAAAATAAAATGATAGAACATTGGACGATTATTTAATTTTATTTCTAAAACCTTTTATACTTATATGCCTAAAATTTTTTTATCTCATTTATATTTTCAGTCAGAATTGAATAATTTAATCCTTTTGAATGCTTAAAATATGGTTTTGTAAATTATGAAAGCATATTTTACCATTTATGCTCATATAGACAAGCTGGCATTGATTTATTTGGTGCCTGTCCTTCAAAAGTGATGTTTTTTCTGCTTTTAATTTGAAACAGTGAAGGATTTTTCTTTTTCAAGCATCTAATTCTATTTCTTTCAATTCCATCTTTGCATCTATAAATGCTTTGCATTAGCTGTTAGATTCTTTACATGAAAAGGAAAAAAAAATATAATTTTCTTTGGAATAGGATGCCTGCTCAATGAAATTAACGTGGGAATTTAGTTCTATACCTTTGTCCCCTTTCCTTTTTTATGGATAATAACTAATAAGACCTTTGTAACATTTTATGTGATCAAAATACTCAAATTTAATTTATATATGAGTTTTTTTTTTTATCATGGTTGTAATAGTTTTTGATTTAGGTGAATTAGAAAAAAAAAAAGAAATTTTAACTTTGAAGAATGAATAACATTTTATTAAAGATAATTATATATTTAGTATATAATAAAATTTTAAACTCTTCAAATCTTCGAAAAAAAATAGAGAAAATATTTATAGAAAAGGACCTTTTTATAATTCATGAATAGTCACAAATTTATGTTATCATGCAACTGATACGAGCAGTTGTTTTTGTGAAACATAACTATTCAGAAAATAAATAAAATTAAATAGATTAATTTTATTTAGTCTGAAAATAAAAAATTAAGTTGTTAAATATAACTATAAAGAAAATAAGTAAAATTGAATGGATTAATTTTATTTAAATTCTAAAAATAAAAATTTAATGTAAATCATCAAACAAGTGGAAGACCCACATGCATGTTCATCTTTTGATATTTGAGATTATCAAGATTGAATCATAATAATTAAAATTAAGTTTCCTATACTTTATTCATAAATCGCAAAAACATTGATATTAAATATTTTATTGGTCCATCAAGGCAACCATAAAAAGCCCAATTCATTTGACACTCTCTGCTTGGCTTAGCTTAATTGTTTATGACCAAAGACAATTTTTTTTTTTTTAACATTTCCAAAATTCTTCCAGCACTTTTAATAAATTTTAAGAAAATATTTACTTGAAAATTCATCATTTGTGACCTCATTTTAATTCCATGGTTGAAAAAGAACTTATTTTTTTTTTAGAATTTATTAATTAATTTTTATGTTGTTTTAAAAAATAAATTTATTTCTATTGGAATAATTCCGAAGCTCTCTAACACCCTTGATGAAATTTGAAAATCTTCACCTAGAAATTTTCAATAAAATCATCACTTGTCATTTTATTTTAATTTCATTATTGACATTTTTTACTTTATTTATTTTTCTGAAACTTCTATTATTTTTATTTATTATTCAAAGTAAATACAATTCTTTTTGTTGAAAAAATTTAAATTATTTACAACACTTGAAAAATATTTTGAAAAATTGTTCACCTACAAATTTTAATAAAATCACCTATTGTTGATTTTATTTTAATTTTTGGATGAATTTCATTTACTTTAGAAGATATTTAAAAGTAAAAATGGATGAAAATCTTTTATTAAAAAATATTCTCAAAATTATTTCGAATGATTTTGGAAATATATTTTTTTTTCGTAAAAAATTTCTTAGTAAAAATTATCGATAAAACTGTCACTTACAATTTTATTTTAATTCCATCTTTAAAAAATTTTATTATCTTCAAGTTTTATAAATTAATCACCACTTGTGATTTTATTTTGATTTCATTATGGGAAAGTTTTTTTTTTTTTTGTATTAATTGTTAAAACTTTTAGAAATTTTTATTTGTTGGTAAATTTCACTATATTCTGCTAGCACTTTTGGTAAAATTTTTGAAAAAATTCCTTATTTATAAATTATCAATAAACTCATCGCTTGTGATTTTATTCTAGTTTCATCATTTTATTATTTTTAATACATTTTACACTTATAATACCTTTTATTTTTATTTATTACTAAAAAAAGAGACTTAATTTTTATTTTATTTTTCTTTTTATATACCAAATAATTAAAAATAGTTTCCAATTTATAAATTAAAATTTACATGCACATGAAAATAAATAAAATGGTAGTAAACATAAATAAGAATAAATAAATTAATATTAATATAAATAAAAGGAAAAAAAAAAAAAGAGAGTCAAACTTGGTCTAAGTGAGTTGATATGCGGATTTTGAGTCGAAACGGAGTAAAGGGCACATATCCGTCTATGTCAAAACAATGTCGTTTTCTTTAGGCTATAAATACTCTTACATTATTTTATTTTTATTTTTTTTCTTTTTCTCTCTCTCCTCTCCCTTCTCTTTACTTTCCTTCTCTAGATACCCAATATCCAGTCACCTTTAAATCCCAACCTAGATCTAGGTTGACATTCCATTATTATCGCCACTACCTCAACCACTAATCGTCACTTACCAGTACCAATTTTCTCCCAAAATCAACTAAAATCTTTCTCTCTTCCTCATGAACACTTTTATTGGATTAAATTTCTCCAAAAACTATTAAATTCTCTTAGATCTAATTTGAAGCCCTTAGTTCTAAACACCTAAAATTCCTAACCTCTACCACTTTAAAAGCCTTCTACTTTCCTTACGTTGTTCCCCTTCCATGGCCTCCATTTCCCCTAAAAATCAAGTCTCGAAACTCCATAGAAACTAACATAACCCAAAACCCTAATGAAACCTTTTTTTTCTCTTTTTAATTTTTTGCAATTTTTTAGTTTTTTTTTTTTTTTTTTGGTTTATTATGTTGGTTTCCCTCGGGGATAAGGTTACAAATTTTTTTAATAGTGTTTTTTAGTGTTGTTTTGGCTATGTTGTGGTTAGCTTTAGTTGAATTTTTTTTTGGTTGCTTTTAGGTGGCTATTGTGACGTGTGGGTTGAAAACCCTATCATCAAACTTGAAGAATAAAAAAAGAGCTAAAAAGCATTTTTAATAAAAACAAAAAAAGAGTCATCACTAATTTTTTTAAGGTGTAATTAGTCACCTAAAAATTTTATCCTTTAAATAAAAAATTTTAAAACAAGTTTAAAGTTTACTAAAAGAATATTTTATGATCTGCGAAAATCAAAGTTGCGCATAAGGAAAGATTAGCACCCCCATAGCAATCGTTGAAGGTAGTACCAATTAATTGCATGTTATCCTTAGATTTTGGTAAAGATGGTCCCAATTTAATGTTTATAAACTAATTCCTTTGTTTATTCCAAAAAGTTGAATCTTTTTTTTTTAATTTTTCCTTTTAAAAGAAAATCATTTTAAGTTTTTTTTTTTCAAAAGCAAAACAATTTAATTTTAGATTAAGATGAAAAAGTCCTAAGTATTAAGACACTTTTTTCACTATTTTATATTTAGGTAAAGCTTCAAAAATATATTTAATTTAGGAGTTTTCAAATTGCCCCCACAAAATTGAGATAACATCTCCCATAAATAATAACCATTTAAAGTCTCCTTATATTTAGGTTAGATTTTCAAATGTTATATTTATTTGAGATATTATTTTATTTTTAAAATATGTTAAAAAAACTCATCTATAAAACATATGCATGGTGTGCATGGATATAATAATAATGTATGATGAATGCATGATAATTAAACATGAATGACAAAGTGTAAATGCATGACATTTCAATAATGTATGTAACAACAAAATAAAATGCAAATGCATGAATGAGATTAAGTTAGTTTTAGGATTTAGGGGTTGGTTTAGGATTTAGGGGTTGGTTTAGGACTTTAGGTTAGGGTTTTGATTTTAGGGTTTAGGATTTAGGTTTAGGTTTGAGGTTTAGGGTTTAGGTTAAAATTTAAGGTTTAGGGATTTGATTTAGGGTTAGGGTTTAGGTTTAGGTTTCCATAAGAAATGCATATGATAAAATAACAAAAATGTCATTAATAAAAATGCAAACTTTAATACATAGAATATGTATGAAAATAAACATATTACAAACTTAGGCATATTTATAAATATATTATAAACTAAACATGCATGCAACAGTATGGTCAAAATAGATCAAACACCAAAGTTTTAGAAACTAAATAAGGCTTGGACCAACCATTTTATGGAGAATTTCTTGGCCAAAAACTTAAGACACGTCTCCACCATTTTTTTTTTGAATCAAACATATGCAACTATCATAACGTATAGATCTGAGGACCTATCGCTAGACATTGACTTAAGGAGTCGCTACTAATCTTTTTTATTTAGGTACGATTGACCACCTAACTGAATCTGTCCATTTTAAAGAGGAATCTTAAGTTTGACTTAGGTATCTCTGAAAGGTAAATTCAATGTCTGTGAAACTAGAACTAGGTCCGAGAGTATAATTACGTGTGAAAAAGGTTATAATACCCTTATAATGCCCATCGAAAGATGGTACCAGCTCAATTTCGTGTTATCTAATAACTTTAAAAATTACCAAGTAATTAATTATTAAAAATTATTCTTAATTAATTTCAATACTTTTGGCAAAAAATTAAGAAAATTCTTTCACCTCAAGAGTATATAAAAGAACTAGTGTTTCTCTTGTAGAGGCTCCATCGTTGGATTATTTAATATTAAAAATTTTTCAAGAAAAGAAAAAAAAAAGAAAAAGGGATGATTTTGACATAGGTCTTTTTTGTGTTTTACCAGACAAAAACTCATGCTTTTATATAAGAAAAATTGATATTTTTAACTTTTTCTTGAAAATATTTTTTAATAATTTTATTTTCAAGGAAATTGATACTTTCAACTTTTTTTTAAAAATATATTTTTTTATTTTTGAAAATCTTATTTTCAAGAAAAATTGATACTGTCAATTTTTTCTCAAAAATATTTATTATTTTTTTTGAAAATTTTATTAAAAAAAAATTGATACATTTAACTTTTTTTTAAAAATATTTTAAAAAAATTATTTTAAAAAAATCATTGAAAAAAAATTTGAAGAATGTTTACTTAAATAAATAAATAATTCCAATTTAATCAATAAATAGTAATAGATAAATAGATAAAAGAAAAAAAAAACCTGGATATAGCTCGGCTCAACTAAACTAGGTGCGACTTTGGAAACAAGAATGGCTAAGCAACTTGATTTGTGGCTCGGCTCAACAAGGTTAAGTGATATAGGTAAATGGGTTGTGGCATTGCAGGTTAGGTCGAATCGAAAGAAAACACACAGATTGTGCTGGGTTATTAGCTCAAAATGAAGTCGTTTTTAGGCTATATAAAAGGCAAAAAAAATCTTTTGATTCTCAGATGTTTTTTCTCCTTTCTTTCTCTTTTCTTATGTTTTCTCTGTGTCTTTCTCTAAATGCGAAAAACACTAACGGAATTCTCATTGATTTTTGGATTTTATCATCAAAAACTAGGTTTTTCACTGAAAAAATCATCGAAAAACTTGAATTTCGTCAAAAAATTCAACAAAATCTGGAATAATTTTAGAAAAAATTCACCAAAAATTCAAAAAAAATCCTTAAAAATCTTAAGACCTTTTCTGCACCTTATAAACACTTTTTTTGCTTTTTTTTTTTCCTCAGTTTGCTTTTTATGTCTTGTGATTTTTCTTTCTGGTTCATGTCCCTTTTAACTTGATTTGTAAGTCTATTTATAGGGCTTTAAAACCATAGACTTCAAAGCTGAATAGAAATGTCAATTTCCCTTGAACTTTAGTCTTATTCAACCACTTCAAATCCGCCTTAAACTCCTTAGCCCAGTTTTACATCAATTCATCCACCTTTTTTTCATTTTTATTTTTTTTAATTAATAAAAAAGGTAGACCTTGAATAGATTGGGTGTCTATAGCTACCTCTCTTTGCACATTTTCTATGCAACAGGAATTGTACAAAGACGTAAACACCCTGTATATGATCATCCCAACACATTAATTTTATTTTTGAAAAAGTAATAAAGCTCCTCTAAACAAAGGCTCAACAACTTTAAAAAAATAAATTTCTCCTCTAAATAGAGGCAACCACAATTTTTAAAAAATAAATTGCTTTTTAAATAGAGGCACCGCAACTTGGAAAAATAAATTGCACCTCTAAATAAAGGCAACTACAACTTTTGAAAAAATAAATTGCTCTTCTAAACATAGGCAACCATGACTTTGAAAAAATAAATTGCTCCTCTAAACAGAGGTAACACAACTTTAAAAAAAATTTACTCCTCTAAACAAAGGCACCACAACTTTGGAAAAATAAATTGCTCCTCTAAACAGAGGCACCACAACTTTGAAAAAATAAATTGCTCCCCTAAATAGAGGCAACCACGACTTTGAAAAAAATGAAATGCTCCTTGACAATCATGTCTAAAGGAGCTATAGATCGTGTCTGAAGGAATTCAAGGAGATCTGAAAATCTATGCTAGACTTAACAAAATGGATGGAGTCACCACAAATCTTTTTTAACTAGGTGTGATTGGCCACCTAAGGAATCTATCATTTTTGGGAGCTCCTAAGCTTGACTAAGAGTCTCTAAAAGAATATGTTTGATCTTCTAACCAGAATAGGGTTCGAGAGTTCGATTACATATGAGAAAGGTTATAGCACCTTTACATGCCCATCTAAAAGATGGTACCATATTATTTTAAATTTATCCTAGGGTCTTGAGTCTAATGGTTTTAAATTTTTATGTTAAATATTGAAAATAATTTATAAGATTCTTCCATCAATCTAGTAAAACTCTTAAAAATATTTTCTCACCTCAAGAGTATTCAAGAATCCCGTTTGTTTCTTTGAAGAGGATTTGTCATCGAAAATTTTTTTGTTAGTTTTATTTTTTGTTGAAATATATCTAATTAATCCACCATTTGTGCCAAATTAGAAATATTTTCTTGTTTTGAATTTCTAAATTTTTCTACCATTTTGGCTTATTTAGAAATTCCTTTTAATTTTTTTTCTTGCAAAGAAAATAATATGACAATTATTCTTATTGAAATTTCATCTAAATTATTCCACCATTTGGGCCAAATTTAGAGAAAATTTCTCACAAGGAGATTTCTTAGTAATTTACCATTTGAAATTCCTAAGAATTTCATCCTTGGATAATTATCACATATTTTCAACCAAATTTTATTTTTTGAAAAAGAATACAATTATTTGTATTGAAATTTCATATAAATTATTCTATAATTTGGGTCAAATTTAGAAGAAATTTCTCACCTAGAGATTTTTTAGGAACTTACCATTTGAAATTTCTAAGAATCTCATCCTTGGGCAATTTGTATTTAATTCCAAAAATTTTTATATTTTTATGTTTTTTCTATATTTTATATTTTTGTTTGAAAATAAATATTAATTATTGCTATTGAAACTTTATCTAAATTATTTCATAATTTGGGACAAATTTAGACAAAATTTCTCACCTAAGAATTTTATAAAAATTTACCATTTGAACTTTCTATAAATTCCATCATTGGATAATTAATATTTATTCCCAAAATTTATTTTATTATTTTTTTCTAAATTTAATCATGAAAGAAAATAAAAAAAAGTACTAAGAAGGAAAAAAAAACTAAGAAAAATACTAAATAAATAAATAAAAAAACACCAAAGAAAAACCAAAAACGGCTTGGTTGGTGGCTAAATTGGCTCGGTTGTAAGCACGAATGATGGCTCGAAGGCGCGACTAGTCTCAGCTCGACTGAGGGACTGGCTAGAACGCGGGTCGATCAAACGAGTTGGCACTCGAGTCAGGTTGCCTGAATGGAAACATGTGGATCCTGGGTTGATTTAAACGCCAAAATGACATTGTTTTGGGGAGGCTATAAAAGCCCAAGTTTCAACTTGCTGTTTCAGATCTCTCATTTCCCTTCTCTTTCTTCCCTTTATTTTCTCTCCCTTTTCTCTAGAAATCGGATGAACTCCAATGAACTTCAACCAGATTCTAGGGAATACCATTGGAATTTGGGTTGGGTCACCTAATGGTCGTCGAAAAATTCAACATTCGTTAAAAATTTCACCGATTTTTGGGAATCCTGCCAGAAAATTCAACTGGTGCTGGAAAACTTGTTGAAAAATTCAATTGATATCGAAAAATTTCGTCAAAATTTAAAAATTTTCTAGAAAATTTCCTGAAAAATTTTCCAAAAAAATCAAAAAATTTTTTTTCTCTCTGCTTACTATGTTTTGTGTTTCTGTGTTTTTCAAACTTTCCTAGGATCTATATTTATTGGACTTTAGGGCCACAAAATGCAAATTTAAGTACAAGTCCCAATTTGCTTCGGTCTATAACCTCGTTCAACCTTTTCCAATTCAATTTAAACTCTTTAATCCAGTTTCATGCAAACTTAACCACCTTTTCCATTTTCTTTCATTTTTATTATTTTTAATTTTTTAATTAATATCTTATTATTTCAAAATAAAATAAATAATAATAATAAAATAAAAATAAAAACCATAATAATAAAAAAAAAATAAACAGTTGGGCCTATCACTTAAACCCCACTGAATTGAGTCCAATGGGCTTAGGCTTGGGCCCTATTAAACTAGGCCTAATAGGCTTGGACCAATAAGGTATCTACAGCTGCCACTCTTTGCACATTTTTTGTGAAACAAGAATTGTACAAAGACGTAGATACCCAATCAAGACTCAACTCAATTTTTTTTTTTGAAAAAAGTAAGCAAAGCTCCTCTAAATAGATACTCAACAACTTTGAGAAAAATAAATGCTCCTTTAAACAGAAGCACCATAATTTTAGAAAAATAAATTGCTCCACTAAATAGAGGAACCACAACTTTTAGGAAAAATAAAATGCTTCTCTAAATAGAGGCAACCACAACTTTGAAAAAATAAATTGCTCCTCTAAATTTTGAAGAATAAATTACTCCTCTAAATAGAGGCAACATAACTTTAAAAAATAAATTTTTCTTATAAATAAAGGTAACAAAACTTTGAAAAAATAAATTGTTCCTCTAAATAGAGCTCTAAATAAAGGCAACAGAACTTTTTAAAAAATAAATTACTCCTCTAAATAGAGATAACAAAACTTTGAAAAAATAAATTGCTCTTTTAAATAGAGGCAACAGAACTTTGAAAAAATAAATTGCTCATCTAAATAGAGGCAACAGAACTTTGAAAAAATATATTGCTTCTGGACAGTCATGACCAGATGAGTCATAGATCATGTCTGATGAAATTTATAAGGGGAACTCAAAGATTTACAATTTGAGTTCAAAATTCAAAGGTTCAGATTTGCAAGAACCTTTCAGCTTTACAAGAATTCACTAAAATTTAATTCTCAAAATTTCAGTTTCACTAGAATTTAATTCAAAAAATTTTAGATGTGCAAGAATTTAGATCTGTAAGATTTCAAAATTCGTATTTGCAACTTGCAAGTCTCGCATCCAACATTTAAACATTCCATTTGAAGTTTAGAGATTCACATTTAAAAGTTCAAAGCTTCTCATTCAAGTTTAAAGATTCACATTTGACAAATCTGATGGTTTCATATCTAAAAAATTCTCGTTTGAAATTCAAAGATTCTCATTTGAAATTCAAAATTTCGCATTTGAGAACTCAAAAATTCTTATCAAAAGATTTGTAATTTCTTTTTCAAGGGACTTAAAATTTTGCATGTAATGAATGTCATGATCAATGATGCAAATGCTTCCTTAATAATCAAATGCAACAATCTAGATTCTCACAATGCCATATTCTTAACCATGATTCAAATGTCTACTGCATAATGTAAATGTATATCCAAACCAAAGTTTCAAACAGTCTCCAAACAATAATGCAAACGTTTTGCATGTAATGTGGATGTCAATGTCATGAAATTCTAATCAAAACGTGGTAATATGGTTTTCAAGTCTCCACCATCTCACGTTTTCTCCTTGCTTAGCTTTTCAATACTTTGGAACAAGTTTCATCAACTGATCATCATTATTTTCATCACTTGATCACCATTCGTAGGCTTCTCAGCATTAAAAATTCCAAAACAAGTTTCTTTCATTGCCCCATATCATTTAATCATAACTCACAGGCTCCTCGGTATTAGTAATTTTAGCATAAATTTCATCCACTAACCCATACTATTTTCATCACAATTCACAGACTTCTCAGTACTAGCCATTTTAGAATGAATTTTATCCTCTGATCCATATTATGTTCATCACTTGATCACCATTAACAAGCTATGTTGACCAATTCATCTCTATATTCATCATTTGATCACACCATATGCCTTCTTAAATCATCATTTTTTAGGTTTCTACCATTTTTTCCTTTTTCTCTTATCATCTTAGATTTCTCTTCAAAGGAATGCAAGACTTTTTTTATGCACATTGTCATTCATTCATCATCATTTCAAATCATGACAAATATAATGCACTCATACATTTTTTCGATTTATTCTGGGGATGTAACAATAAGAGAACACTAGGTAAATCTAAAAAAAAATAATAAATGAGGAATGAGTTTGGTACAAAACAAATGAGGAAAGAAACAAGTTTGATGCATATCATTGGGGAACAATGAATATTTAGATAATTTTGAACATTAATCCAAGATTTTTTTTCAAAAACTCATTTCATTGACTGTCGAAATTATTTTGAGCTTATCAAACCTTGCTCCAGCGTTGGAGGACTTCAGATATCTTTAATCTTTCATATATGTAAACTATTAACTCAGAGATTTTTTACCCAAATCATCTTTTTGGGTTTTCAATTTGAGTTTTCCTTTTCTCTCATTTTGATTTTTGATTTTTCTCTTTCTTTTTTTTTTCATTTTTTTTCATTTTTTTCCCTTTCTTCATTCATTCACCCATCTTTCACATCAATCTTTAGAGTAACTAAGCATGATTCTGTCATTTCATCATGAGCATGCCTTAGCCTAACATATGACCATTCAATTCGAGCATTCACATTTGATCCAAATGAACTTTTTAAAGGTTGTAATGTAGGCCATGGTGAAGGGTCATGAAAGAAATAGATATAATAGGCTTAAAACATGTATTGAAAGAGTTCAAAACCAAAAGATCATTACTTAATGCAATTTGGCATTTTACCTTATTATTTCACTACTTTTTTTTTTCACATTCACCTCACTCTTCATAAAAAAATTCACATTACTTTACCCTAAATTAGGTGTGGCATTTTTCTTTGCTCTCTTTCTTTTCTTCTTGCTTTTTTTTTAGATCTTTTGTGATTTTTAGGCTATTTTCTTTCTAAAAAATTACCTTTCAGTGTGAAGGGTGATCCTTGATTGGAGTTCTTTTAGAAAAAGAAATCATAGCAGGTTCAAAGAGGTAGCAATGAATGATTTTTCAAATGATAAAATAAAAATGGTCATTTTTCATTTTAAATGTGAATACTTTTCTTGAACATCATTTATTGAGCAAAAACAAGCTCATGAATTTGTATAAAAGACTATACATCTTCAAGACATATTACTTTCACATATGCTAGTGTCACGGGTCGAGACTCAAGCTCCGAACCCGTGCGGCTCCGAGACCCGGGTATTCACCCTTCCGGCGTCCCGGATCAGCCTGACCGTCACGGTTCACACCCTTGTGAGGTATTGTCCGCTCTGACCCCCTTGGCCTCACGGTTTTGTCCTACAAAAGGTGCCTTATAAGGCGGAGATGGTGTGAACCCCTTTATACCCCAGGGACCTTCCTATTATGTTCGATGTGGGATTCAGGACTCCCCCTTAGGTCCGTGACATTCTCTCGCACCCAACCTCGTGACGCCCTCGTCACGGAGGCCGGCCACCCTGCCTACCTCCCTCGAGGCGCTCGGCGTGGATCGAACGGTTTAAGGCTAGCTCTGATACCACTTGTCAAGGGTCGAGACTCAAGCTCCGAACCCGTGCGGCTCCGAGACCTGGGTATTCACCCTTCCGGTGTCCCGGATCAGCCTGACCGTCACGGTTCACACCCTTGTGAGGTATTGTCCGCTCTGACCCCCTTGGCCTCACGGTTTTGTCCTACAAAAGGCGCCTCACAAGGCAGAGATGGTGTGAACCCTTTTATACCCCAGGGACCTTCCTATTATGTTCGATGTGGGATTCAGGACTCCCCCTTAGGTCCGTGACACTAGTAGCTAGCTTCTTTTGCTTAAATAATCTCCTCAGATTAAGGTGAATGAGTTCTCAAAATTAAATCATAGAATTATTGTTATCATTATCTAAACATTCATCATCTGAAATTTGAGAATGGAAATGAAAAGTATGAAAGGTAACAAAGTATGGAACCATGGTTGAATGAAAGAGAAAATATAATGAAATGCATTATCCTTGCCTTTATTAAAATGATAACAAATGAAATTCTATTGCATAAAAGAAATCCTAACATTACTCTAAAAAAAATCTTAAAATGACAAACAACTCTTAACCACCCTTAACATCATTCTTCAAAATTATGCCCCTGTGCAATCAGGTGAAGGATTGACATCTTGTCTCCTGATTCATTGCAACTTTCCAGGCTCTTTTGGATCATCGTGTTGTTGATTCTCACTTAGAGCATTAACATTATATTAGGTAATGGGTTGCCACTAACATGAGGTGTTATTGCTCTTCCTTGATCAAAACTTATCATCCTATCCTTGATTAATTGTTGCACCTTATGTTTCAAAGTAGTGCAATGTTTAATAGAATGACCAATAATTTTATAGTAGTAGTCACAGTGAGCTGTAAGATCATACCACTTAGGATAAGATGGCTTGAGTGGCTTCAAATGATTGGAGGCAATTAAGTGGCTGCTATAGAGCTCTTGATATAACTCCGTATAAGTCATAAGGATTGGATCAAATATGAATTTTTTTTGAGTAATTCATTGCTCTTGTGAACCATTTACTAGGCTAATAGGATGAATTTAGAATTTTGTGAGAGGTTGAATGTTAAGGTTGTATATGAGAGCTTGGGGGCTAAAAACAAGCTGGTATATTGATGGGTAAGATGGTTATGGTATGAGCTGGTATGGGTAGGATGAAATATTGTTCACAGCATGATAGTGTGGAGAGTAATATTATGGATATGGTTGATATCCTTTAAACTGTCTGTTGAAGTTCACAGCTTGAGCTTCAATCTCTTTCTTCTCTTATGCTTTCTTAGTTTCTCCTCTTTTTAACTTGTCATTTTTAATAGCATTCTCAATGATTTCACCTGAGATCATCATGTCAGCAAAATTTTTTGTTACATTTCCTATCATCTTTTCATAATAGGAAAATTTTAAAGTGCTGACAAATAACACCATGATTTCTTTCACAGTCAAGGGAGGTTACACATGAGTAGCCATGTCTTTCCACCTCTGGACGTATTCTTTGAATGATTTAGTCACCTTCTTTTCCATATTTTACAAGAAAAGGTGATCGGGGGCTAAATCTATGATATGTCGATATTGATTGATAAAGTCATGGGTAATATCACTCTAAAAATGAATACGAGTTCTATCCAGCTGGACATACCACTTAGCAACAGAGCTAGTGAGGTTGTCTTAGAATACATGCATTAATAGCTTCTCAGTATTAGCATGGGCGACCATTTTTTAATAGTACATAGCAATATGGGTTTTTAGACACTTTGTACCATCATATTTTTTAAACTCTGAAACCTTGAATTTTAGAAAAATAACCATATCTAGGACTAAACAAAGTCTAACAGCATCCACTGAACCATAAAAACTGATACCCTCTACGGCCTGTCACCTATCCTCTAATAAGTTTATTTTTGTTCAGCTTTTGAGCCTTTTAAAGCCTCATTCTCCTTTGGCCTTAGCTTTTTTCTTTCTTCTGGATCATCCAAATTAGGGACTGATATTGGTTTTACTGCTTTCTCAGTAAAGACAGGATTTATGTAGCTCTGGTACTGTGATGGATTTGAAACTGATGGTATTTCAGGGATGTGTACCTTATAAGATATATGAACTGTTGGGGCAGTGAACCTTGTGTGGGTTGGGCTTGATATGGCCCAAAATCAGGAGGGTACAGTGGGTCATCCACCTCTTGTGATGGATGATCTTGCTAGCTAGTATTTTCTTCTATTCTTTTTCCCTTGTTCAACTTGTTCAAAGCCTTCAAAATCTTATTGAACTCTCCTTTTAGCTTTTTTTGGGCTTTCTCTATCCTCTCGAGACGATTGGAATTTTCTTGTTCCATCTATCTAGCTCGAGCCCTTGTGTTGTATTGGTGAGTGGGGTTCTTGCTTGGTGGAGCTATCCTTGAACCTTTCATACCATAATTATGATAAAAAATAAAATGCTATGCTTTATGTTTAGTATATTGATGCATGAATGAAATGTACATTTTCACGGATGAAATGAGAATGATGCAAACAATAATGTTAAAACATGATTATGAATATGATGTATAGAATGAAATGATAATGATGCACGCAATGAAATGCTATGATAATATGAAAATGATGCATTGAATGAAATGAAAATGACGCAAGTGCACAAAATCAAACAAACAAAATGGTTAGATCACAAATTGTTCCTTCTTGTGTCCTAACTTTGGGTTACATCTATTGATGGGTAGAAATGGCTTTATCCTAAGGCTGGCCTCATAAGGATGAACTATATGCAAGGTTAGGTGACTTTGACTACTAAAGGTTTTCAAATTGTTCCTTACATCATTGTCTATCATAGACTAATAAGGCATTCCAATCCTCACCCATCACAGGCTACCAACGGGAAGGATTCAATTTAAGTGGGAGTATTTCACTAGCCATTACAGAGATTATCATCTCATGAAAGCATAGGTACTTTACTCCCTCCTAAAAAGGAAAGAGCCTGGGTATAGATCTCATGTAATGTAAATGCATGTGATAGTGTGTATGAAGGAACATATAGATTTCATGCCCCAAAAAAAATCAAATAAAAGTTAAAAAAGGAAAAAAAATGTTAGTAAACAAATAACATAAATCATTAAAACCATTAGACCAAAGGATAAGATAAATTTAAAAATTTATGGCTTGCTCTTTATAGCATCCCCAGTGGAGTCGTCAAATTGTCATAACATATATATCCAAAAATTTATGCTAGACTTAACAAAATGGATTGAGTCACCACCAATCTTTTTTAACTAAGTGTGATTGGCCACCTAAGGAATCTATCTTTTTAAGGAGCTTCTAAGCTTAGCTATGGTCCTTAAAAGAATAAGTTCGATCTTCTAACCAGAACAGGGTTCGATTACATATGGAGAAGGTTATAGCACCCTCACATGCCCATCCAAAAGATGATACCATATTATTTTAAATTTATCCTAGGGTCCTGAGTCTAATGGTTTTAAATTTTTATGTTAAATATTGGAAATAATTTATAAGATTCTTTTATCAATCTGGTAGAACTATTAAAAATATTTTTTTATCTCAAGAGTATTCAAAGATCCCGTTTGTTTCCTTGAAAAAGCTTCGTCATTGAAAAATTTTTTGTTTGTTTTATTTTTTGTTGAAAATATATCTAATTATTCTAGCATTTAAGCCAAATTAGAAATATTTTCTTGTTTTGAATTTCTAAATTTTTTCACAATTTGGGTCTATTTAGAAATTCTTTTTAATTTTTTTTCTTGAAAAAAAAATAATATGAAAATTATTTTTATTGAAATTTCATCTAAATTATTCCACCATTTGGACCAAATTTAGAGAAAATTTCTCACCTAGAGATTTCTTAGGAATTTACCATTTGAAATTCTTAAGAACCTCATCATTACATAATTATCACCTATTTTCAACCAAATTTTATTATTTGAAAAAGAATACAATTATTTGTATTGAAATTTCATCTAAATTATTTTACTGTTTGGGCTAAATTTAGAGAAAATTTCTCACCTATAGATTTCTTAAGAACTTATCATTTGAAATTTCTAAGAATCTCATCCTTGGATAATTTGTATTTAATTCCAAATATTTTTATATTTTTATGTTTTCATTTATTTTATTTATTTATTTATTTTGGTTTGAAAATAAATATGAATTATTGCTATTGAAACTTTATCTAAATTATTCCATCATTTGAGATAAATTTAGACAAAATTTCTCACATAGAAATTTTATAAAAATTTATCATTTGAAATTTTTATAAATTCTATCATTGGATAATTAATATTTATTCTCAAAATTTATTTTATTATTTTTTTTCTAAATTTAATCATGAAAGAAAAGAAAAAAAAGTACTAAGAAGGAAAAAAAACTAAGAAAAATACTAAATAAAATAAATAAAAAAATACCAAAGAAAAACTAAAACGACTCAACTGGCAGCTAAATCGACTCAGCTGCAGGCACAAATGATGGCTTGAAGGTGCGACTCGACTTGGCTCGACTCGACTGAGGGGTTGGCTGAAACGCGGGTCGATCAAACGATTGGCTCTCGGGTCGAGTTGCCCACATGGAAACACGCGGATCGTAGGTTGATTTAAACGCTAAAAGAACGTCATTTTGGGGAGCCTATAAAAGCCCAAGTTTCAGCCTTATGCTTAAGATCTTTCTTTCCCTTTCTCTCTCTTCCCTTTTTTTTTCTCTCATCTCTCTTTAAAAATTGGATGAACCTCGGTTGAACTTCAACCAGAATTCTAGAGAATACCATCAGAATCTGGGTTAGGTCACCGGACGGTTGTCGAAAAATTTAACGTTCACTAAAAACTTCACTGAATTTTAAGAATCCTATCAAAAAATTCAATTGGCACTGAAAAGCTGATCGAAAATTTCAACTAGCGTCGAAAAATTTCGCTAGAATATGGAAATTTTTCAAAAAATTTCCAGAAAAATTTTGCAAAAAAAAATTGAAAATTTTTTCTTTCTCTTTGCTTACTGTGTTTTGTGTTTTTGTGTTTCTCAAACTTGCTTAGGATCTATATTTACAGGACTTTAGGGCCATAGAATCCAAATCTAAGTACAAGTCCCAATTTGTTTTGGTTATGTTTTCTTTTATTTTTATTATTTTTTTAAAAATTTAATTAATATCTTATTATCTTAAAATAAAAAAAAATAATAATAAAAAAATCAAAATAGAAACCAAAATAAAAATAAAATAAACAAACAGTTGGGCCTATCACTTAGACCCCATTGAATCAGGTCCAATGAGCTTAGGCCTGGGCCTTATTAAACTGGGCTCAATGGGCTTGGGCCCAGACCAAATGGGGTGTTTACAGCAACAACACAAAATTACCAAAAAGTTTACTAATTCATTATTTTTATTCATTGAAGATTTCATCAAACTCATGGAAAACATAAAGAATAAATTAGAAAACATAAGCAAAAAAGCATATCATGAGCAACATTTAGCCATAAAAAACAAGTGAAAAGTCTGGCTAAGCATGGGAAAGCTTGGTCGAATGTCCATTTGGCTTTTCTAAAACATGCAATATTTTATCTAGTTAGAGCATGAATCAAACATCTATAAAACTATCATATGAATGCATTTTTATTATAAAAGAAAATTTATCAAACATGTAATATATTACCTAAAGAGGAATTCAACAACATTACATATTAGCCAAAGACATAATGTAAACCACTAACATAATCAACAATCATGCAAATAACAAGTAGTATAATATTCAAATCATCCAAATTCATCATTCATAGCAAGAAACACATTCAAAATACCCTAAAAAAGTTTGGCCATAGAGGATCACAAGCTTGGTTGAACCTTCAAATGAGCATTCATGGTGGATTTTTTATGTACTTTAATCTTTTTTGCTTTAATCCAAACTATGAATTAGTTGGTTGAATTTTTGGACCAAGCTTGGAGATAAACAACTATGGCAGACGTTGTTGTCTCAAGAAAAAATAAAAAAAATTAAAGGATAAAAACAATATGAAAATGATATGAAATACAACAAAGGAGTAATAAAAATTATACTTTCAATAAAGCTCTAATTTTTTTTCTATTTTTTTTCCTATTTTTATTTTTCACCCATTGTGTTGGTTGCCTCCTCTTGTCATTCCTAGCCCTAAACGGTGAATATATATCCCATGCAATTGTATAACAGCACTTTGATCAAAAGCCCATCTTAATGCTACTATTTCTCTATTATTTATTCACCAAGCAATCACCTTTCATCCTTGGATCAAGGCTTATGAAAGATCAATGATTCAAGATGAATCCAGCACAAAATGAAGCTCTAAGTGCTGCTAAAACCTTGTAAAATGATCAATTTGCCCTTTTAAAACTTTTCACCTTTTAATGCAATTTTCTTAGAAAACCATGATCCCTTCTTTGTTTTTGTGATTTTAAAGCATCATAAATCTTAAAATGATATGAATTATGATTTGAAGGTTTTCATGGAAAATCAACATTGAAAAGGTCAAATTACAAAAATACCCCTTAAAAGTATTTTAGTAATTTCACACCTTCCAAGGTGAGATCAAGGTTTTTAATACACAAAAAATCATAAAATAATATGAAAACATGATTTGAAGTGTTTCGCAAAAAACCAACTTCGAGAATGTCAAATTATAAAATACCCCTTAAGAGATTTTAGCAATTTTGTACCTTTCGAGGCGCGACCAAGGTTTTTAATGCTCCAAAAATCAATAGATAATATAAAATCATGATCTGGAGCTTGTCTTTAAAAACTAACTTCAAGAATGTTAAATTATGAAAATGCCCATGAGGTATTTTGATAATTTTACACATATTGAGATGTGATAAGCGTTTTCAATGTCAAAAATAATAAAATAATATTTAAATGAGATCTAAAATTTTTACAAAAACCCTTAAAGGGCATTTCGATAATTTTATCCTTCTCAAAGTACAATCAAGGTATTGAGTGCATAAAAAATCACCAATTTCATTTCCTAACCTTTTTAATCCTATTTGATTGTGAATTTTGAAAATTGACCTAAGTTCAATATGATTTAATTGAATTTGACTAATTTTGATAAAGTTTGATCTTAGGGCATTTGGGTCAAATTGGTCCCAAATTCAATTTTGAAAATTTGTCAAAATTAAAAAAAAAAAAGGATTTAAATTGAGTTAGATTTTAATATCCTCACAACTAGTTAAATTTTAGTCAGACAAAATTAAATATTTATAGTGGCCTTGTAAACTAGGGCTATGGTGGGTTTTAGGTGATTTGTAAGGCAATTGTGAGCTAGGCTCCCAGTGGTAGTTGGAAGTGGTCACGATGGGGATAGTATTGTGTTGTGGTGTTGGGTAGACTTTTGTTGACTTTTTTTTTAGCTGATAATGGTAAAGGTCTTGATGGTGGCAGAATTGATAGGTAGAGGTAAGGTGATTCTAGGTACTAAAGGTTGGAGTTGATAATGGTTATGGGGGTAGTAGGAGGTTGTGATAATGGTGGTTTTGGGTTGTAATGGTATCAAGGAAAGGTTGATAATTGTAGTGCTGAGGAATTAAAATTGCAAAAAGAATAGAGCTTGGAGATATATGCTTTTTAGGTTTCATCTATAATTTTTTTTGCTTTCCCTTGTATTGTAATTGAAAAGCTCCATTTATAAAGCCAGTTGAGGGTTCAAATCCCAGATATTATGGGATTGAGGAAGAATTTTTGGCATCGTTGGTGACTTTCGAGGCATCAATGAAGAATTTTTGCCTTTTATTATTTCTACTGCAAAATTGGTGTCTAGCAATCAATGCATTGATTACACAAAAACTTTTAAGGAGAAAAGAAAAGAAAAGAAAAAGAAAAATATTAAAATAAAATAAAAACAAAATTAAATCTTTGGCTAAATTACTTTTGGGCTTGGTAATTGGGTTTTAAGATTTGATTTGAGTCTTATAATGGATTTGGACTTTGTAATACTTAAATGGATTAAGTTTTTATTCCTAGCCAAAGAAAAATTGACATCAAACAAATTTCAATTGAACACAATGTGAAAGTAATTCGATAAACTTAATTAAAATATTCAAAAAAGTTCAAATAAAATCGACAATTGATTCTAATTCATTTCAACTCAACATTCGATATTTTTGAACAAAATGGGTGTCAACAATCATAATAATTATTAATCTTATTTTTAATTTTTTTAAAATTCTTTATTAACGTTAGAATATTTAAAAATTTCATGCAAGCACAAAGTCAACCAAAATTTACATGTCCATTTTTTTAAATTTTGGTTTCAATATTATCTCCATCAAAATGTTTGGCATGTGATTTTTTTAAACATCAATTTGGATGGACTTAGAAATTAATAAGATATAAGTTCATGCTTTTTTTATTAACAAAATTTTCAAATAATGATTCTTTAGATAACTTTTAGCTAGTTAATTTATCAAATAAGGGTAACTAAATCTTATATATTGGCAAAAAAAAAAAAAAAACTCATATATGGATCCTTTTATTTTGTAGAAAATGTCTTTTAGAAAATATTTTTTTATATTTTTTTGTGTTTGTTTGGTAAAAAATTGACTCATTAACAAAAATTAACTTACTGGTAAATGAAAATGAGATCTTTTTTTTTTTTTTTTTAAGAAGGAGTTATTTGTGAGCGTGAACATTTACCAAACTTGTAAGTATAGTTCAACTCTAGTTGGACCTTAATCATAATTTTTTAAGCTTGGGCTTAAATTAACCCAACATGAAATATTAGTTATTAATAAAAATATTTTATTTAATTTTAATTAAAAAAATAAAAATATGAATACTAAATTCTTTTAATATTTTAAGTTTAAAAATTTTTATAATTTTAATAAAGCTGATCTTTAGATATGATTGTGTAAACTCGCACTTAATTTGATCTGATTTTAAATAATATTATATTAACAAAAAATATTTTTATTTGATTTTAATTAAAAATATCAACATATTAAAATATTAATATTAATACTAAAAGTTTTCTAATATTTATTTTTAAATATTTTCATTTTGTATAGTATTAGATAAATATTTTTAATATTTGAATAATAAATAGTATTATATTATTATTTTAATAACAAATAATAAATATTTATATAGCAAATAATTTTTTATTATTTTTATAATATGATTAATGTCAATTTCAATCAAATAAATAATAACAAATAAATAATGTTTCCAAAAACTTTTAGAAAGTCACAAGAGCTTTGCCTCAAAGGGAATTTTATATTCTTGATAATGCGGGGGTGATTGTTCATAAGATATTTGAATCTTTTTTACAAAATGAAAAATTGGAAATGGCATCCCAAAAAGTAAGATAAAGAAAAGGGAACATTTGGTGATTAAAAAGAGTTTAAGGTCCTTTTGAACCCTCCAAAAAAGTGTCTTCACCTTTTAAAAAATAAAGGAAAAAGGGGTTCGTTTTGTCTTAAAGTGTAAGCAATATATTTAGATATGACTCAACTATGTCATCTAAATCAAATTGAATTTAGTTGAATCATTAAAATCCAGCTATGTCAATCGTCAACTTGTGATGTACCTTCAATTTTGATTTTTGATAATACATAAAAATAAAGTTTTCAAAAAGTTATTAGATGATATAAAAAAGCAAAAACAAGTGAGTTAACTCATATACTAATTTAAAACTATTTCATATAAAAAAATTGATAATTTAATTTTAAAAAATTATAATATAACTTTTAATCAATTGATATTTGATTTTTTTAACTAAGTTTTTTTATACTTGTGCTCTACACGATTAATTTCGTAATCAAGTAGTATTAAAAATTATAAAATTTTGATAATTATATGATTTTATAATTTATCATTAATATCATAATTATTTCTCTTTTTTAATATATTGCATCTGAATTTTAAATGTAAACATGTAAATCCCAATAATAAAGATGGATTAAATTGTTGTCTTTGCTATAACAATTTGAATATAAATGCTAGTTTTATTGCTCTTTTAGTTATTTGATATAAGAAAAAGATATTGTTTATATCACATATTTATTCCATTTGAATTTTATTTTTTGAGATAAACAATGTGTTTTATTTAGCTAGAGAGAGAAAAATATCTTGTTATTATTTCAAATGGTACAAACCATATATTGACAAAAACAAATGTAAAATTAAGTGTAGAGGAAGTTAGTGAAAATCTCATGTGCCCACATGCTATCCTATTAAAATTAATAAGTATTAAGATGCATTACGAATTTTTATAAGTTATAATTACATTAAAATTTATATTTTTTAAGAGACTATTTTTCAGGAGTTAAATCCAAAAAAATTCATCTATGCCAATCATATTACATTCGAATTCATTATAAAAATATTGTTAGGACTAAAATTCTTTAAAATTGATTTATATTAGTTATATTTAAGCGGTTTTACTCTATTAAGATTTAATTTAAATGTTATTTGTGAAGCTTTTTAATCAAATTACATTTTCTACATAAAAACAAAAATATACAAATATAAAGAGAATAATATATTCTTAAGTTTTAATATAATTGTATCTTATTCACTACATCTTACATAAAATTTGATCTTGTGAATCACATTGATGAATTTGCAATTCTAATGCTAAAAGGACATGTTACTAAATAATTAGTTAAAAAACAAATAAAATATTTTTATTTTTAATTAAAAAAGTATCAGACTCAACTTTATCAAATCCAATAAAAATTTTAAAGTGAAAAAATAAATAGTGCGAAGAGCATTTATCATTATTTTCAAATAGAAGAATCAAATAAAAAATTATTGAATTTGATTATCCAATTGAAGTAAATAAAAATTAAATTAAAACAATATAATTCTTCTTATAATTTCATAAATTATTAGAGGATAAAATTAGAATATATAAAAATTTTAATTAAAAATTTGTTACCACACATTAGAACTTCTTTAATATTTTAATTGGTATAGAAATTCAAATGAGCTTGTTTCACAAATAAAATTTTTAAACTTTTGAGTGACAAACAAATCGCTTATATTCTTAAAAATACCTTTTAATTAATGAATTTGTCAATAAGTATAATCATTGATGATAATAAATTTAATTATATAATATATAAAAAAATTAATAATTAATTGTGATAATTGATATTTTTTGGGCTTTCCTTACCTTTTTGTTTTTTTAGTTTAGAAATAATATTTATCTATTAATTGTATCTTTTTGGCTTTTTTTACCTTTTTATTTTCTTTGATTTAAAAAAAATATTTATCTATTAATTCTGATAATCAATTGTGTATTTTTTTTGCTTTCTTTAACTTTTTGATTTCTTCATTTTAAAAAATAATATTTATTCATTAATTATGATCATTTATTGTGTCTTTCAGGCTTCATTTTTTATTTTTATTTATTTTAATAAAAATAATGTGTTTTTTTATTAATTGTGATAATTGATTGTATTTTTTGGTTTTTTATATTTTATTTTCACCATTTTAAAGAAATATATATTAAATTGTGTTTTTTTTTTTTCCACTTTTGGCTTTACCTTTTTGTTTTTTAAAATAATATTTATCTATTAATTGTGATAGTTTATTGTTCATTTTATGTTTTTTACCTTTTCATTTTCTTCGACTTTAAAAATAATATTTATGCATTAATTTAATAACTGATTGTGTCTTTTGATTATTTTGTCTTTTAGTTTTTTACAACTTTAAAGATAGTATTCACTAATTTAGAGTTGGATTAACTATGATTGATGAATACATTTTTTAGGGATTATTTGCCTTTTGATTTTTTTTTCAATTTTAATAAAAATAATGTATGTTTATTAGCTGTGATAATTTGTTGTGTTTTTTGGTTTTTCTTCCTTTTTGATTTTTCATTATTTTAAAGAGATACATATTATTTTGATTGTGTATTGTTTTCTTTGTCTTTTGACTTGCAATTTAACTCGAAGATTGGTCAATTTCTAAAATATTGAGGTACAAACAAAGTTAAAAGAAAAATAAAAGATATTTTAATAAATTAGCTCTACTTAAATAATGTGAAAAGGTAAGAAATTTATTACTTAAGATTGACTATTAGATTTATTTATCTTTCAAAAGAAGAAACAATTACTTTAATAAAAGTATCAATCTTATGAGAAATAAGATATCAGCTCCTAAGAGGCAAAAAGTTTCCTTAGAGTACATTTCATTCAATGTTTTATTTTACTTTAAGTAAAACTATCATATTTAAATAATGAAATTTGTGAATTTGGCGTTAAATCTATAGTTCAAAGATAAGGCTTGGGCTTATTAATGTGGCTAATTAAACAACAAAGAAAGGAAATATAAAGACTCAAAACAAAGATACTAGGGATGCTTTACTAAATGTGGGCTTGAAAAGACTCAAATGATCCCAAGAATGCCTAAATCATTTCTTGAATCAAATACAGTCTAGAATTTCACTTTAAGGATTAAGTAGGTAAATTCTAAAGTCATACTCATACTTCAAATCTTTATGCAACTTTATATTTTACATGTTTTTCACTAAAATCGATGCATATCAAAGATCAAGATCAAATATACAACATAAAAATCGTAATCCAAAGAAAAACATGTTTAAGAAGTCGTCTATTGCTTCACTATATTCACCTTTTTCCTCTTATCAAACATAAGTCATGTTTAATTAACTCATGAAAAATTAACTAAGTTAGCATTGTAATGATTATAGCAAGTTAACTTGGTTTGAAAACAAAGCATAGAGGAAAATTTTCGAAAAACATTTTTACTCAAAAAGTTTTTCTTTTCCTCCCACACTTGAATTATACAATAATTCACTAGAAATCTTAAGGATTAAAGGTAAAGAAATACTTACGCATCTTTGCTTTCCTTTTGAGGCTAAAACTTACATCATCCATTAGGCATCTTTTTGCATCTCTTCAACCCTAAGTGACAGCTCAAAAACAACAAAAAGATAAAAGCATACCTGTGATAATAATAAAAGAAATATAAAACTTTAAAATGTAAAACTAACTAAAAAATGTAGAACTTGAAAATGAAAAACTTGGGTTGCCTCCCAAGCAACGTTAGCTTTGGTCAGGCTTAACCATACCTAAATGTTTGGTTTAATTAAGTACATTACCCTTTCAACTTGCTTTGCTGCTCCCCCATGATAGATTTTTAATCTATACCCATTAACCTTAAAAGGTTGCTTCTTTACTTCATCCATAATTTCTATGGTTCCATAAGGAAAGATTTTGGCCATAATGAAAAGTCTACTCCACCTTGACTTTAGTTTGCTAGGAAACAGACTTAATCATGAATTGAAAAGCAATACTTGTTGGATTGGCTCAAAATATTTTTCCAAGATCTTTTTATCAAGCCATATTTTCATCTTTTCCTTATATAGCCTAGCATTTTCATAGGCTCGCATCCTGAATTCATCCAACTCATTTAATTGCAACAACCTCTTTTCTCCTACCAAATTCTGATCAAGGTTAAGGTTTTTAATGGCCCAATAACCCTATTGTTCTAATTCCACTGTAAGTGACAAGCTTTTCCGTAAGTTAATAGGCTTAAGATTATTCTCCCGCATTGTATTAGTGAAACACTGAGTGCTTTTGTTCTTGGTAGATTGATTTCTGATGACATTTTAGTTGCCTATGAACTTATGCACCATTTGAAGAATAAGAAACATATGAGAAAGGGTTTCTTTGCTTTAAAACTTGACATTAGCAGGGCTTATGATCAGGTGGAGTGGAGTTTCTTAGAGGCAATAATGGACAGGATGGGGTTTCATTATAGGTGGATCACTAGTCTAAAGAATTGTGTAAGATCTGTCTCATATTCGATTGTGGTCAACGGAAGGCTCACCAATGAAATATTTCTTGTGTCACCATATTTATTTCGTTTGTGTACTAAAGGTCTTTCTGCCTTATTAAAGAAGTGTCAAGATCAGGGGTTGCTACATGGATGACGGGCAAGCCGAAATGGACCTCAAGTTAATCACTTATTCTTTGCGGATGACAGCCTCCTATTCGCAATGGCTAATAGAGGTGAGAGCGACAAAGTGATGGACGTGCTAAAGCGATATGAAGAGAGCTCGGCTCAAAAAATAAATCTTGACAAATCAGCCCTTTTTGTAGTAGCAACACTGGAGTAGGACAAAAGGAGGAGATCAGAAGCATGTTTGGTGTGAATGAGACAACAAATGTAGAGAAGTACTTGGGTCAGCAAGCAATGGTGGGGAGAGACAAGAGAAGGGCCTTTTAGAGACCTAAAGGACGGAATAAAGACAAGGATGAATGGAAGATGTCAGAGATTGTTGTCATTGGGGGGAAAGGAAGTCTTCATTAAATCCATTCTGCAATCAATTCCTACTTATGTAATGAGCTGCTTTCTTCTACCAAAAACACTATGTGTGAAGAGATCAATAAATTGTTTAACAATTATTGGTGGAGAAACAATAAGGAGTCAAGAGGAATACACTGGCAGAATTGGAAGGAATTGGCCAAGGCAAAAAAAGATGGAGGTATGGGGTTTAAAGAGATGGGGGAGTTCAACAAGGTTCTTTTAGCAAAACAAGGGTGAAGGATTCTAACGAATCCTGACACTCTAGCTCATAGAATCTTGAACGACAAATACTTCCCAAATGTTTCTTTTCTTGATTCCAATGTAGGATCACATCCGTCACTCACGTGGACTGGCATATGGGCAACTAAGGCAGTTCTATAGCAAGGCCTAAGGTGGCGAGTGGGTAATGGTCGGTCAATCAGAGTTTGGACTAATAAATGGATTCCAGCCTCTCCTTGTTTACGCCTTAATCACCAAGGGACCATAACGATGAGACAACACTGGTGGCAGACTTAATTGAGGAGAATACCCGTATGTGGAAATGGAATATGATACACGAGTTGTTTTCACGTGAGGAAGCAAAAGCAATATGTGCGATCCCCTTTAGCAAACTAGACAGGCCGGACACTTTAGTGTGGCATTTTGATAGTAAGGGGGAGTATACAGTGCGAAGTGGTTACAAGCTGTTATGTAAACTGTCACAGGAGGGTAGATTTGCAAAAGAAGACAACGAAGATATAAGGGGAAGACAGAAAGTATGGACAAGGTTTTGGGACGCACAAGTGCCAACAAAAATTAAGGTGCTAACATGGAAAGTGAGGAAGGGTTTTCTCCCTGTAATGACAAACCTAGCAAAGAGGAGAATACCAATGGAGGTTATGTGCCAAAGATGCGATCAAAACCCTGAAACAGTCCTACGTGCAATAAAAGAGTGTCGTTGGGCAAAGGGAGTCTAGGAAAAATTAAGTTTCCAGTGGAGCGAGGAAGAAAATGGGAATTGTTGGCACTGTTTTTCTGAGGTAATCACTAATGCCACGATAGAGAAATTGCAGACGTTCATGGTTGGAATGTGGACAATTTGGAATGATCGAAACCATGAATACCACGGTGAAAAAAGGAGGGAAACAGAAAATGCAGATGGATTTACAAGGAAGTACATGGAGGAATTCAACAAGGTACACCAGCAACACATGGGAATGAATATTGCGGAAACTAGGCGATGGAGACATCCTGGAAGAGGCACCATCAAGGTGAATTTTGATGGAGCCATGGATAAGGCAAAAAAAAAATGAGGGATAGGGGTGATCATTAGGGATGAGGAAGGCAGAGTATTGGGAGCCCATAGTAATAGGTTACCTTGGATGACGAACTCTTTCGCAGTCGAAGCTGTAGCGGCAGTGTGTGCTATGGACTTTGCAAAGGATCTGGGGATAAGAAACTTTGAACTGGAAGGAGATGCATTGACGAGCATCAGCAAGCTCCGATCATGGACTAAAAATATGTCCCCTATAGGTCAAATAATTGAAGAAGCAAGACAGAAAATGGGAGAACTGCATGGATGCAAAGCACAGCATATTAGAAGAACGGGGAATGTTGCTGCAAACAGATTGGCAGTACATGGATTGGAGTTAGATGAAGAATTGTCCTGGGTCGAAGACTACCCTGCTTTCGTGCATGAAATTATTGTAACTGATTCAAACGCGAATTATGAGTAAATGAATATGCATTATTATTCAAAAAAAAAAAAAACATTTTGATGGGCTTTGCTTGCTGTTGCATCGTCATTCTGGTTCTATCATTGTCTTTCAATTGGCATTATCGTGGCTAGGAGCATTTTTCGTCTAATTGTTCTATCTTTTGTGTTGATACAAATTTACTTTCTCCAGCATCTTTGTATGCTACAGCTTTCCCAAACATATTTCATGCACTATTCTCCGAAAGCTAGCTTATTCCACAACATTTGCGATGGATTTTCCATTTCAACATCATCTTCCTGGAAAGTGCTCTAAACAAGATTGACTTTCCCCACAATCTGTCATCAATGAACTTGTCATTTAAGCTGTTCACATACCGTCTGGCCTAAAAGTCCAGTGAAAGCTCAGTGTAAGCTCTCTCCCAATTCCAGAATCCTATGGAATGAATGCCGATAGCATGCAGGGGTAGATGCAACCTTTGAACTAGAGAGTTTATAAAATTTCAAATTTTGAAAAATAAGAAAATTTGAAGGAAAATTCTTTCTAGACATCCTTAAAAATTTTTCCTAAACACCCTTTTTGTTTACAAAATTAATAAATTCATCGACACTTTATTAAGTGGACATCGAAAAAAATCCTGCCACAATATAGCTGGTAAATGCTAAAAAAATTGCACTAACTGCTCTTTTGCAATCATATAACACATTAAACTCTCATATGTTTAAATACTACGCATCACTAAGCCCTTCCATGGAACCAAGAACCTTATATTTTGGGTTCATTTTCGAAGAATCTCCGGCATACATGCCTCTTGGCAGGTATGCACCCGGGCTAGAAGTTGACATATGCTTGTGTTTTTTATCAAAAACCTTGTATATTGCCTGATGGCTATGGCTATTTTTTCCTTGGCAAGTCTCGACTGATGGCTACGGCATAAGTTGCCCTCAAAAGTATGTCGAGAAAAGCTTGTCTGAGCACTAGTTAATAAGACCTAAGTCCAATTATCTAAAAAAATATTAAGAATACTAACGGCTAAATCCACACACAACAATGGAATCAGGTCACCTGTAATTCTTTTTATTACAATCTTATAATTATTTAATCACAATTAAAAATTATGCAAAAATCTATCACTTATAAGTGTCGAGTCCACACTAGGAAGTGATAGACCCTACACAACTTTAAATTCTGATTAATTAATTATAGTACAATTATTATAAGTGATTTGCTCCTTACAGCAAAAGGGATTCCAAAATGCTTACAAAGGCAAACCAATTTTGATCCCAAAACTGTCACCAGTTTCAAAAGAAAAAAAAATGGTAAAATGCATAACCTCAAACTTGAAAGGAGGTGCAAGCACAGAAGACTCTAGCTTCAACACTGAACATTACAATGATTGTATCTGAATTGAGCCAATGCTTTATTCATAGTTTTACCATTTATCAAACATCCCCTCTAGACAAGTAATATTACATGTGTCCTCTAAATGGTACTTTAGAGTTTCCCTTGATCCATTTTGTCTCTGTCTACCTAACTTGACACAATGAAGGGTAACCTTAGATAATCTGAGTACCGAGTCTCCAGACTTTTTTTCTCAGCATATACACAGACATCATGCATCAGCAGCCATCTCATTAGGTGAAGCATTTGAACTGCCATTCAACTTGGCACGTTTCGCTTCTACATCTTTTACAGCTGCCTTGATAGCATCTTCTGCAAGCATACTGCAGTGCAGCTTAACTGGTGGAAGTGCTAGATGTTTTGCGATCTCCCTGCAATATTTATGTTAGTAAAAACACAATAAAATACTCATATTTACAGTCCAGCATGAGTAAGTTTGATTTGAAGAAACATTAAGAAAAAAATAATAAAATGAACCAATGATACCAGAAACCAAACAGGGACTTTGTTGTGTACCCTGCACATCCACGCTATAAATTGAAATAAAAGTTAAAACATAACTACATTCTTTGACATCAATCTTATATTTCCTTACCCCATTTCTTCTATCATATGTTGTCCTTCCAACTAATTCACATATATGTTATATATTGTCTTTAAACCTAAACAGGAACACAGCGGCTGAGCTGTTAACCCATGAAAGCTATGAATTAACTTATTCTGCTGTAGGTGAATTCTGATAACTATCTGCTGTATAATCACCTTAAGGCTTCAATTTAGATGTTCTGGAGTTATCTATATAGACAATCATGCAATTACAATTTATGCCATACATATATTTATGTTGCAATGAAAAAATCACAATCAAAAGAAATATTTTTTCACTTGACTAACTGCTTCTATCTTCATAATTGTATTTTTATATTGATTCCTTTGATACTTAAAATCATACTCTGAAACTTAATCAATCAAAAACTGCTTAATACATCTTGTTAGAATAGCTCGATCCTCAGGTGAACATTATTTGATCAGACACTCTGTCTTCCATGATTTATTGCCAATATTAGGCCTTCATTATTGTGCAACAATATAGAAACTAAAACTTCAACATCTACACATAGAGAATAGAGAATATCCTAGAATTACTAAAATAAATAAACAGTTAACAAGCATAATATAGCTGCAATTAATTAACGACTTCCCTTACCAGAGGCAGATATGACTAGATAAAAGAGAAGATAATGCAAGAAAGAAGATGATCTCTACATAGCAGAATTAAGGTTATAAGTTTCTATTACAAAGTTAAAAACTTTAAATTAAAGGAGAAAAGTAAGAACAGAAAGTATAAATTAATTAATTACACAATTAAAAAATTCCACTTAATTATTTCAATGATCAGATATCAAAAAGCCACATAAAAGCATGCAATCTGATGAGCAAATAAACAAAATGGAACGGAAAAAAGGAATACCAGAAAGTATACCTGTAGAATATACAAGTCAAAATCAAATATATAATCATACTTACGTGTTTTTAATGGTTAGCACTTCATCCATGCTTTTTCCCTTCACCCATTCAGTAGCTGCAACATGAAACCCCAAGTTACTACATAGCTCCTCCGGCAAATAAACTCTTTTAAGTACAAAATATTGAATAACATTCATAAAACAGATTAGGCCTTTAATAACATTCACAAACAGATAGGCATTTGGTTCTGTTGGTTTTTGCTGATTCCTTTTATGATCTCTAAAATTAACTAAATGCAACAGTAATTAAGCATATTTGTTGTATACTAAAGTAATTTTCTTTATTAAAAATAAAATTTTAATTTAAGTGTTTAAAATAATTATTTGATTTTGTATGCAAAAACGGACTTTTTTATTTGTTTTGGATGGAAATAATAATAATAATAATAATAATAATAATAATAATAATAATAATAATAATAATAAACAACCAATCCGTGCTCTGTTTGCGTTTTGTTTGTGAGTTTCCCACTGAAATCAAACATAACCCAACTAGGTCGCATTTGAAAACTTAAATTTGGATTCAAAATTTTTGGATTTGGAATTTAAATCCTCATGTAAAGTTTTTAATTCAAGAAAACAAAGATAAAATAAATAAATATTACAACTTCAATGAAAAAGAATTACAGCTTCAATGAAAAAGAATTATACCTACAAATCTCATTAACCAAAATAATAATAATAATAATAATTGGCATACCAACAGAAGAAGACGCAATTGCCGATCCACAGCCGAATGTTTTAAAGCAAGCATCGACGATTTTCCCCGACTTCTCGTCGATTTTGATTTGCAGCTTCATAACATCGCCACAAGCCGGAGCACCGACCAATCCCGTGCCGACGTTCTGGTCGTTCTTATCGAAGGACCCGACATTACGAGGATTGTTGTAGTGGTCGATGACATTCTCGTGGTAAAGACGTGGCAAAATCTGAACGGGCCGTGATGAGACCTCCCTTGACGCTAGCCCAAGCAGCCTTCCCGACGCCAGCCTCAACATTTTTGCCGTAGGTTTTGCAGGGAAGAGTTTTCCAGGTTCCGTTAGGGTTTGGAACTTTGGATTTGTATGAAAATAAATATCAGCTTGAAATGTCAGCTATATTGGCACGTAGAACGCGGGGCTGGAGTCCGAGAGACTGAACACACGTGGGAGTCTCCCTCCAGTTACCGGATTGGATTGCGTTTTCAGCAAACCACGTCATAAAAAATCTAACCGGTTAACCGGGTAAAAGGAAGAGAAAAACAGTAGAAGAATTCAGATGAAATTTATTTTTGTACTATGGCTTAATAATTTGTCTTATTATTGAATTTTAATTTCGTTTAATTTATTATTATTATTATTATTATTATTATTATTATTATTATCTTCATGATAAATATTGCTTAAAAAAATTATAAAATTAATGTGATTTAAAAAAAATTTATAAGTTATCAATAGATAAAATACTTAACTTTTAAAACGTTCCAAAGTACACAATGAAGAAAATCATTATTATTCTTATAATTTTAGGTATAATGATTATGATGTATAAATTTATGAATTTATTGCTAAATATAATTTTAAGAGTCATTATTAATTTTTTTTATTTAAATGTGATTGATTATCTAATTAAATTTATTATCTTTTAAAAAAAATCTCAAACTTGACTCAATAATTCTTAAAAGAATAGAATTTAGTCTATGCGATCAAAATTAAATGAAAGTATAATTATATGTAGAGAAAACTATAATATTCTTACCAAGTCTATCCAAATGATAATGCTATTTCATTGTGTATTATCTAAAACTTTAAAACATTTTTAAAATTTATCAAATAATTTATTACTTTAAAATCAACAAAATCTTCTAATAATTTAGTAAGATATTATTTGATATTTAAATTCTTCAATAATTTGATAAGATTAAAAATTAAAATTTTAACTTTTTTCTTAAAAAATAATTAAATCTTCTAATAATTTCGTAAGATTTAATTCGAGATTCAAATCCTTTAATAATTTAATATGATTAAAAAAATTATAAATTTGTTTAACAAAAATATTAAATCTTTTAATAGTTTGATAAGATTTAATTTAAAATTTAAATCCTCAAATAATTTGGTATGATTGATTTGAAAACATTCTTAATTTAATTTTGTTATGAAATCTTTCAATAATTTAATAGGATTAATTTCAAAAATTCATTTTCTTGAAAAAGATAATTAAACCTTTTAATAGTTTAGTAAGATTAAGTTTTGATATTTAAATTCTTCAATAATTTGATATGATTGTTTTAAAAATATATATATTTTTATTAAACTTCCTTATCAAATTTTTCAATAGTTTGGTAGAATTTATAATTTTAAAATAATTTTTAACCCATAAAAATTCTCTAATGATTGAGAAGGATTTATGAATTTATTTAAAAAATATTTTTAACAAAAATTAATTTAAATAAAATGAGTAAATAAAATTTACATAAAATAAATAAATAAATAACAAAATTACCAAAAAAAAAATCAGTGGTTCGACTCGGGCTTAAGACTTGTGAGATGCAAGTTGCTGGATCTTAGTGCCATGGGTTAGGTCCATAATCAATGATTGAGAATAGTTGTTAGAATCTGGAAGTATCATTAGAGTCTTCATCAAGAACTTTAATGCTCGTTGGGAAATTTTACTAAAGCTTGGGAATCTCATTGAAAAATCATCAAAAATAAAAAAAAGCTTAAATTTTGAAATTAAACTATTTAAAATTTTTTTACTCTCAAATTCTTTTTTATGATTGTTGTTCTTTGTGTTAATTGTAGGTTTTAAATAAGGATTTAATCCTAACTTCAATAGGAGTCTAATTTTGCAAACAATTATCTTAACTTCTTTTTCACTCGGTTTCAATCTAAAAAATCCCAATAAAGCACACCTTTAAGGATTTCGATCCTTTTTCAATCCCAACTCTTTTCTTTTATAATTTTAAACTTTCTTATTTTTTAAACAATCAAAATAATAAAAAAAATACAAAACTCAATAAAATAAATAAAATAAAAATTTAACTTTAACTAAAACCTTGAACTAAATGGGAAATCTACAATTACCCATCTTTGCGCATTTTCTGTGAAACAGAAAATGTGCAAAGATATATACACCTATTATGTTTGGATCCTAATCTACCAATCTTTTTTTGAAAAGGTTTTTTCTAAACAAAGGCTTAACATCAACTTTAAAAAATTTAAAAGGCTTTTCTCATCAAAGGTTTAATAACTTTAAAAAATTATAAAAGGCTCATCTTATCAAAGGCTTAACAACTTTAGCAAATTTATAAAAGGCTCATTTAACTAAAGGTTATGAAACTTTGAATATTTTAAAAAGGCTAATTTGACCAAAAGCTCAATAACTTTAAAAAATTATAAAAGACTCATTTCATTAGAGGCTCAATAACTTTGAAAAATTATAAAATACTTCTCTCATTAGAGGCTTAACAACTTCAAAAAAATTATAAAAGGCTTCTTTTAAACAAAAGTTCAACAACTTTTGGAAAAGTATAAAAATGCTCCTTAACAAAGGTTTATCAATTTTCCTTGAAACTATTGCCTTTATCCAAAAGTTAAATTTCTTATCTTCGACTCTTTTCCTCAATTTATGATTGAAATCCATCTTTATAAAATTTTCTTAACTAAGGATCAAAATCTCATTAAGAAGTCTTATCTTTGTAGAATTTTTTCCTCAATCAAGGATCAACACCTTACTCACTTTCTCAATAAATCTTCCCATTGGGAATCAAAACCTTATCTCTAAAAATTATGCTTCACCAGATATTAAAGTCTCATTTTTTTGAAAAACTTATCTTCAAATAAAATATTTCACACTTTCATTAATCTTAATTTCACAATCCAAGATCACAACTTCTTATCAAACAAATGCAATGAATGACATGCTATGAATGCAATGTCATGAATGTAACCTTTAATTGTGACAAAAAGGTTTTTAAGATCTTTTCAATACCTTTTTTCCATTTTAATTTTGAGGAATCATAATATCAAAACTAGCTAACAAGTTTTATCAACGAGTTTATGAACCAAATCTTCATTTGCCAATTTGATCATAATATTTGAACTTTTTCAAAATGTTCCTTCTTTTCTTTGAAGGCTTTAAGGATTAACATTTTCTTAAGTTTCCTTCGTCACTCATATTTCTTTTTCATGCTAACATGTCATTCAATTTTTCATTTCAAAATGATGCAAGGATCTTTTATGGATTCATTTTTTATCATCATTTCAATTTCATGGCAAATGCAATTCATAAGATATTTTCTCAACTCATTTAGGGAAAATAGAGAGCAAGGTAAATTGGAGAAAATAAGTAATAAATATAAGATCAAGTCTAAAGAACAAATAAGCAAATGAACAATTTCAAAGCATATTATTGGTATAAATGTTTGGATGCTATAATAACATCTAAATAATGAATTTTCCAACAATTTTAGATACAATTCTAGAATTCTTTCTCAAAAACTCATTCTAATGATGTTTTTCATATTTTGAGCTCATCAAACCAAATCTTGCCCCTATGTCATAGGATTCTAAAATGATATCATCTTTTCAAACCAAAGCTATCTTTACAAGTTTCCAACCTAGTTATCTTTTTCTTACTTAAATTGTCATTTCGGGTTTTCAATTTAAGTTTTCCATTTTCTTCCTTTTTCATCTTTCATTTTTTTTTCTCATTTTTCATCACTTTTCATCATTTTATTTTATTCATCATTTTTGCTTCATTCACCATAGTCATTCCCACAAATCAATCCCAAAATATAAGAGAAGATTATAATCTCATTATCCTTTGATTATATCATAAACATGTCTTAATGCATTATACGATTTTTCAATTAAAGTATTCACATTTTATCAAAATGAACTTTTAAGGCATGTATCATAGGCTATGGAAAGGGGTTGTGAAAAAAGAATAAAAGAGGCCTAAAAATGTGTTTAAGGGTAATCAAACCAAAGATTATTCATCGTCATGCAAAACACATTAGCATTTTGCTATATTTTTCAACTTCATCATCTTCTCATTTTTTTCTTTTTTTCCCATTTTTCAAGACAAGTTTAAACTCAAAAGGGTATCTTACTTTTTTTACCCTTGAGTATTATTTCTGGCTTTTACTTTTTTCATTTTTGTGAACATGATTTTTTCAAAATTTATTACTAAAACCTTTTTGTGACTTTTATTTTTTTTTTTGTGAATAGGTTTTTTTCTTAAAATATTGCTTCCCAACATATAGATGATCCTTGGTTGGGTTTTTTTTAAAAAAATATATACAATAGGCTCAAAATTGTAACAAATGGACAATTTCTTGTTTGTAAACGATAAAAGAAAAATGGTCATTTCTCATAAAAAAAAATGAATGCTCTCATTGAAAAACATTTATTGAATAAAAACAAACTTATGGTTAATTAACCAAAAAGAACCACATACTTACAACTCCACTTTCGTCTTTCGATAGGTGAAAATAGCATATCAGTTTACTCTTTTTATATAATTCATCTCACTTCAACTTTCGAGAATCTCAACAGAATATAGGTCCTAATCATCAGTGTTATCAATATAAATAAGATTTTTAAAATTAAATCCTGAATTATTGTCATGACTATTTGAACATTTATTATTTGAAATGTGGGAATGGGTGTAGCATGGAAGGTGTGTAAACGTAACGATGAAAAGAGAAACATATAATAAAATGCACTTGCCATTTTATTGAAACTAAAAGACAAATAAAAGACCTTTTTAATGTTCACAACATGTAAAAACTTGCATTACTATCTAAAAACTCCTAAAACCTTCTAAAAATTATGCCTCTATTTGCTTAAACAAAGGATTTTCAATGACACTTAGCCTTTCCTTATTTTCAAAATTTACCAAACCAACCTTGACTAAACTTTGTACCTTATACTTTAATGCTGTGCAATTTTTTATGGAATGGCCTACAATCTAAGGATGATAATCACAAATAGCATTCGCATCATACCACTTAGGGTGAGGAGGCTTTAAAGGTTCCAAATAGATTTGTGCAACCAAGTAATTCTTAATGAGCTAAAGAAGTAACTTGGTGTATATCATGAGAGTTAGGTCTAAAAGAGTTTTCCTGTTTTGTTACTCACAAAGATCTTAGGTTGAACAACTAGTTGAAATACAAGTGTAAGATCAGGTGCAAGTGTTTGAAAGTTTGTTTGCACACTTGATTGTATAATTGGCTAATAAGTATAAGAATTTGGGAAAATGTTGTTCATAGCCGGGTAGTAAGGTGAGTACATAGAATAAAGATAAGGATTGTGAGAGATAAAGCCTTCAGCTTATTTCTTTTTTATAAATCATAGCTTAGGCATATTTTTCTTTCTTTTTTAGTGCCTTACCATTTGTCTTTGCATTAGAAGCATCACCTTTATTAAGTTTTTCATTCTTGATGACATTTTCTATTATCTCTTTAGAGATAACCATATTAGCAAAAGTTTCTGTAGCATTTCCAATCATTTTTTCATAATATAAGGCTTTCAAAGTACTAATGAATATGACAGTGGTCTTATTCTTAGTAAGAAGTGGTTGAACTTGAACAACATAATTTTTCATCTTTAAGCATATTCTTTAAAGCTTTCAATAGCTTTTTTTTTTTCATATTTTGTAAAGATAAATGATTATGAGCCAAATCTATGATATGTTGATACTGAGTAATGAATGCTCTTGCTAATTATTTTCATGATTAGATATAAATTCTATAAAACTGGACATACCATTTAGTAATAGAGCCTATTAGGCTATTTTAAAACACATGAATCATGAGCTTCTTATCACGAGTATATGGGACCATCTTATGGTAATACATGGTGACATAAAATCATAAGGCATTTGATCCCATCATATTTTTTAAATTATAGGACCTTGAACTTAGGTTGGATTACCACATCAAGTACCAAACACAATTCAAATGCATCCATGGACCAATAGAAATCCATTTTTTCAACAACTCAAAGTCTATCTTCTAATAAAATCATCTTTAAAGTGGATGAGTCTTCTATTGCCTTAAAGTTATTCATTTTCAATTTTTCTTATTCCTTGAGATCAACCAAATTAGAAACTTGAATAGAATCAAATACCTCAACACCAAATGTAGGATTAGTATAAGTTTGAAAGGATCCTTGAAGAGTTGTAAATGACATTCTTGGATTTGAATATTAATATGTCCCAAAAAAATGAAGTTGTTGTACTTATGCCCCTTGATATGTTTAGGCCTCGTATGGGTTATACCCAATAGGGTATAAAAGGTCCATAGCACTTTAGGATGGGCAATCTAGCAAAGTAAGAGTTTTTTCAATAGCTTTACCTTTATTTATCATGTTAAGTCTTTCCATAATCTTTTTCAACTCCTTTTTAATTTCTATTTGGGCCTTCTCAACCTTTTCAATTCAATTAGCATTTTCTTGCTCCATAAGCTTTGCTTGAGTGCAAGTGTTATAATGGTGACAAAAAGCTATCGTAATTCTCTAATAATTGAGTTATCCTTGAACTTTTTTACCACAATTAAGATGATGTGTTACTAGATACTAAGAATCATCCTAACTTGTTAGAGAAATTTTTCTATATGCTTGTATTGAATGTGGTACATAACAATTCAATGATGCATAAATGGATAATAAATGCATGCATATAACAGTTTACTTATGCATGGATTGATAAAATGACTACATGAATGGATGCATGAGTTAATATTTACCCCATAATGATGTATAAATGAATAAATGATTGCTTAAGTTAATGTAACAATTTAATGATGCATGAATAAATAAATGCATTAATGTATTAATGTAATGCATAAGAAGCCAACTAAACCTAAACACTTTCAACTTTATCACCAAATTTGATGAAACTAAAAATGTTCCTTCATGTGTTGGGTTCTTCTAGATATTGGCTGGGTATAGCTTTATCTTACAGCTAGCTTCTTAAGTTTTTCTATAAGTTGGGTTAGGATATCTTGATAATCTAAAGGTTTTCAAACTATTTATCTCATTATTGTCCATGATAAACTAATAAGACACCCTAATTCTCACTCATTAGAGGCTATAAACAAAAAGGGTTCAATTTGAATAGGAGTATTTTGCTAGCTTATGCAAAAACATGAAATCTTATGAAAGCATAAGTACTTTACTCCTTCTTAAAAGACGAAACTAAAGTATAAAGCTTATGTTATGCATATCCAAATGAATGACAGGATAATTAATACTTGAAAATAAACAAAATTTTTTTAAAAAATTGTTAAATTAGGCTTGAACAACACAAAATCAATTACTAGCTTGACTCTCAAAATTCTTAATGGAGTTGTCAAACTATTATAACATATAGATTCATGCACCTATTGCTAGACACAACTTTAAGAATCGTCACCAATTTTTTTTATTTATGTGCGATTGATCACCTATTTAAATCTGTCACCTTTTAAAGAATAGTCTCAAGCTTGATTATACTATTTCTAAAATAGTAGATTTTAGTTTACAAAACTAAAATTGGATTTAGAAGTATGATTGATTACATGTGATAAACGTTATAGCATTCCTACAACACTTATCCGAAAAGTGTTACTAGTTGATTTCATGTTATCTAAAACCTTAAAACATTTTTAATATCTACCAAATAGTTTATTGTTTCAAAATCAACAAAATCTTTATATAGTTTGGTAAGATTTTATTTGAGATTTAAATCCTCCAATAGTTTGGTACGATTAAAAAAATTATAAATTTAACTTTTTTTTAAAAAAATAATTAAATCTATCAATAGTTTGAAAAAATTTAATTCGAGATTTAAATCCTTTAATAATTTAATAATATTAAAAATTATTTTATAAAATCATTTAAAAGAAATATTAAAATTTTCAATAGTTTGTAAGATTTAATTTAAGATTTAAATCCTTCAATAGTTTGGTTGGATTGATCTGAAAACATTCTTAATTTAATGTTATTATAAAATCCTCCAATAGTTTGGTTAGATTAATTTCAAAAATTCATATTCTTGAAAAAGATAATTAAACCTTTCAACAGTTTAATAAAATTTGATTTTGAGATTTAAATCCTCTAACAATTTGATAGGATTGATTTCAAATATATATTTTTATTAAATTTTCTTATGAAATTCTCTAATACTTTGGTAGAATTCATAATTTTAAAATAATTTTTAACCTATGAAAATCCTTCAATAGTTTGGTAGGATTCATGGATTTATTTAAAAATATTTTTAACAAAAATTAATTTAAATAAAAATGAACAAATAAAATTTACATAAAATAAATTAAAGAAAGAAAGAAAGAATATTACCAAAGAAACTATCGACGGCTCAGCTCAAGCTTGAAACTTACGAGATGCAGGTTTTGGATCTTTGCGTTACGAATTGGGTTCATATCCAGTTTGATGCTTAAGGAAACTAATAATCGTCATTAGATTCTAGAAGTATCGACAAAATCCTCATTGAGAACAATGCTCGTTGGAAAATATCACCGAAACCTGGAAATCTCATTGAAAAATCACTGAAAATCGAAAAAAGCGTAAAATTTAAACTTGAACTATCTAAAACTTTTTGGTCTCAAATTCTTCTTTTTGATTATTGTCCTTTGTGCTAATTTTGAGTCTTTAAATAGATATTTAATCCCAACTTTAATAGAAGTCCAAATTTGAAAATAACTAGCTTAACTTTTTTTTACTCGGTTTCAACCTAAAAAATCCAAATATCAATCCCAACTTGTTTCTTTTATAATTTTGGACTTTCTCCTTTTTTAAACAACCAAAATAATAAAAAAAAACTCAATAAAATAAATAAATAAAATAGAAATTTAGATTTAACGAAAATTATGAACTAAATAAGATGTTTATAGTGATATTTGATATATTTTCAATTTTGAATAGGAAATCCTTTTGTCTTTACAATTTAACCTGTAATAATGAACTCAAATTACAAATAAACAATATCAAACAACAAAGTATGAAGTCAATTTACTAGTAAACTTCTTTATTTATATTTCTTTTATAAATTTCAAATTAATTTCTTACCATCTTCCTACCTTTCTTTCACCTTTCAAGTTTCTCAGCTTTATTTTATCTTGCTTGAATCATGCTATTTTCAATTATTCTAGCTAAAATAAGTAACAAAAAATTGACTAATTAGACCTTTGAAGATAACTTATTAAAAAAAATAATCACATCAAGTTTCTTAAAGACAAATAGCTCTAAAGTAGCATACCATGTAAGTATAAAACATAAAAAAAATCATTTTTAATAAATAAATCAAAAAAGTAATTTGCTTTTTCATTACTAACAAATACACAACCTTGTTTCTAAGCTTTAAAACTATATTTGGATAACCAAAACTAATATCCAAGTAGCTAAAATGCATTTTGATTTGACTAATAAGACCTGTGAGGATAGTTTATCAAAAATAATTTATTCAGATAGCACATCAAGTTTCTTTAATGAAAAATCGCTCTAAAGTAGCATACCTATGTAAGTATAAAACAAAACAAATCCATTTTTAACAAATAAATCAAGTATAGAATTTTGCTTTTTCATTGTTAACATATACACATATCTCTATTTCTAAGCTCTAAAATCATATTTAGATAACCAAAACAATATCCGAAGCAGCTAGAGTGCATTCAACATATAACACCAAATACACATCTCGAAATCAGCCCACCTTTTAAAATTTACATTTAAATGGGATAAAACAATTAAAGATTTTGCTTTAATAAATTATCAAGAAAGACTACCTAGACTTATAGTAGCACTATAAAATAAAGGATTTGATCAAATAACACATTGATCTATAGAACTATTACATCATAACAAACAACAATCTTAATACTTTTTTTTCTTTTAAGGGCATAGATTATTATATTATACTTTTAACATTCTAACCAGCACCCATGTTGATGTTCATTCTTTATCCAACCAATCTTCTAAAAAGAAAAAGTAGAGAAAAATATAAAACACATCATATTACCCTTAACTCCAAGATAAAATGGCATACTTTAGTATCATCTATTCTAACCTTCCTAGAATAGGTTTTTTTAAAGGAAGACTCTATATAATGTGCCCTTCCCTTACTAGGCTTTCCTTATTTTTGTATAGCAAGTGGCTTTCCTAAAAAGTACTTTTTATCATGTAGGTTTTCTAAAATCTATACCCCCAGGTTGCTAAATTTACTTATCACATTTACACCTTGTTTTATTTATTATCTAAGGAATTTCATTTACACCATGCTTCGTTGACTCATTTTATATCATAGATTAAAGAAAAGAAGTTACATTAAAAATGAAAAAGGGTATACCCCTTTTTCAAAAACAAAAAAAAAAAGAAAGAAAGAAAGGAAGAAAAGTTACCTTAGAATTATTTGGATTATATGTCAACCACTCAATCAATTAATTAAGTATTATAGGGTAGTACTTCCATTTTGTGACTTAACACCTAGACCATTTGCTACAAGATACTAAAGTGCATTCTAAAATCGTTCCCTATTGTAACAACAATGTTTGTTATGAAAATGTACCATCAAATAATAGGATAAAGACAATTATCATACAATCATCTAGGCCATAATAGCTAATGGAGGAAAGGCTAATACTTTAAAAAAAGTTGATAGTTTGAAATGTTGCATAGGTTCTTCTTAGGATGTGTTAATAGTAATCCTATTCAAAATAAACAATCCAAATCTAAATTTCAATGCTATTTTTCTACTTCACACAACCAATAATACAATAAAGCATATATGAAAAACATTAAATTATACCAAGCATGACCTAGAAGAATCCTTTGCTTTATCAACTCTACTACTTTTTTCTAAGCAATCTGAAATTCATTTGTTGTAAAAGGCAAAAAAAAGTATGCATTATGCCTGAAAGTTTTTTCCTAAAGCAATCATACCCTGTGTACTTTGTAATGCTTCAATAAATGTTCCTAAACCTTTTTTTTTTTCTAAACAGGAAACAAAGTTGAGTTTCAACTCTCATGATAATAATATAAATTTTAAACAATCAATATTTTAAAAATAAAATGCCTAACTATCTCATATCAAAAACCCTTTCATCTTTTTTCTTTGTCTTTGCAAAGCTTAAGAAACCTTTCAATATCTACTAGCAATAAACCTAATATTTGACTTAAAAATAAAAATTTAAATCAATGAATAATATCATAAAATATACAAAATCAAAACTAAATGACAAACATATATACTATAACGGGCCTACCTATTGCATTTTAAGAACCTTTTTATATTTGTTTTGGTCCCTACAAAGCATGAAAAAGCCATTCAATCTCTGCCAATAACAAATCTAATATTTAACTTAAAACTAAAAGTCTAAATCAACGAAATTAAAAAACTTGTAAATATGAAATAAAAATAAAACAGATAAAAAATAATCTTTTGCCAAATCTGAAAATGCCATGAACCCAAAGCATGTTTTGAATATTGACCCATTAGAATCTTCTCTCTTCACCTCTATACCAGCATTAATTCAAAGCTTGAGAAAGGTCTTTCGAAAACCTAAAAAAAGAGACTCATTTTCCTCTCTAATTCTTTATTCTTATTTTTTTTTTGTTATTTCATTACTCTCACTTCATCTCTTGCTAGTTGCTATATCACTCTTTTTTTTTTTAATTTTTTATCCTTATTATTTATGTGGTCTCTATCCATTTATTTTTTTATTTTTAAATGTTATACTTTTATCCTTAAAAATTTTGATTCACATATGTGAACTTCAAAATACCAAATAACAACCTAAATTAGCATGCGACATAATACATGTCAATTTGTGAATTCCTCTGTGCTAGTAAAAAATCACTTTAGTTAACTACACACCTAAATTGCACTTCAAAAACATAGAGATAGATAAAAAAGAAAAAACCTTCTAGAGACATAAAAGAACAATGAAAAATATAATAGAGTAAATGAGCACCCAACCCAAAAACAAAAAAATGTCAAATGTTAAGCCCAAGATCCTTAAAGGTCCTTTTAAACTAGGGGTGTCTAAATATTTATAATTTTGTGTTTATTATATTTTTAATTAGTTTGCTATCGTACAATGCACATATTATCTTTATTTATATAAATGTGAGTAAAAACATAAATTAATATTATTTAATCACTTACATGTTCAAAATATATGTAAAATATAAATAATATAATTAAAATATCAAATCATAATAAAATTAAAGTTTTAATTAAAAATTAACAAAATTTAAAATGTACAATAAATAATTTTAGAGGAAGAAAAGATATCTAAAAAATATTGTAAATAATAATATTAAGTACATCAACACAATATTAAAATAGAAACTAAAGGTTTTATCACTTCAAATTCATTTTCTTTAATTTTTATCATCTTTATCTTGTAAGCTCTTATTTGAAAGTCAAAGTTGACCCTTAAAGATTGGTAGTGATGTACAGAGCACATGTTAAGGCAGTTCTCAAGATTGACCCTGCCTTTTAGGCTCTTTATCACATCCTTAGAAACTAAACCTAAGCTACAAAAAGTATAAAAGGGAATTTGAGCTAAGGTTTCTAAATTTGTGAGGCCTCTTTTCCTTTTTATCACCTTCTTAGCTTGGCTCTTTTTGCTATTCATTGAAATTCTCCTTACCTTTAGAATTTTCATATTTAGAATACTCAGATTCTAAAAGAGTAAGATTCTATGCCTGAGTAATAGCTTAAACCACAATGACATCGAAGGAGAAAGAAGAAGGGCAAAAAGATTTCACAAATAATGGGAAAAAATCAAGGATAGAAATTGAGATCAGTTTAAAAGATTGGAGAAAAAAAATAGAAAGGACAAAATTTTTAGAATGAAGATGAGGAATAGAAAAGAAAAAAGAAAGGTCAGTTAGAGGAGCCAAACTAACTTTAGACATTAGAGCTGTAAGATTTTCAAGCTTAAAGTCAAATGCAACAAGAAGCTCTTCCACCCCATCATGGACCTACCTTTTTTTAGCACAAACATTATCTTCAACTCATTTTGGATTTTTTTTTAATATCAGGTTCAATTAAAAGGCAACTTGGAATAATCCCTTCCTATATGAAAGAAGAGACTAAGACATTTACCATCGACCTTCAAGTTGACCTCCCTTAGCTCCACCTCATAACTCCCTAAACTACAATCCCTAGAACCAGAAGAAGACATGATAAAAAATAAAAGAAAAAATGTATTGAGAAAAAAAAAAAAAGAAAGATCGATTGCAAGAAGCTAAAAAATTTTATGTTGGTTAAATTAGGTCAATTTGAGAGTAAGAAAGTTGTAAAGTAAAAAATAAAGGCTTAGAGGACCTTTTATGTAGCTAACATAATGGTCAAATGTGCACTTCAAATCATGTCACGTATCCTAGACGATTATTGATGATGACTCTTTTCATTTCCAACTCTAGGTTTTTTACCATTTTATTTCTTTTTTTCTCATGAAATTCAACTTTTAGATAACAAAGGGGTAAATTGATCATTTCACTTACTTAGACTGGTCAAAAATCTAGGTTAGATTGATCAAACTGGTCAAACACCAAGTTAACCTTGTATTAAACCAGAAAATCAAATTCTAACACCAAAAAAACCTACAAGTCTCACTTTGGTCCACACCACATCAAACGTATAAATCACATCGACAATTACTTACAAGCTCACTTAGTCCAACCTTTGCCCACCTTGACATTAGGTCACTCACCTTGATAAACCCAAGATCGACCAATTAAGTATATAATTTAAAACCCATGCTCGAGGTTAATTTTAGCACCATCGAGCAAATATTAGGTTGGCACATGCTAGATCAGCTAAGTTTACACTCAATAGTTTGATATTTAGACTACTTGGTGGAGGACAAAATGTTAGGAGTATTTTTGTGTTTAAATGGTAAAATGATCTTTTTTCTTATTAGAGATTGTTAATAGATAGTTAGGGGCATTTATGACTTTTGGATTAAACTGACATATCAAGTCAACCTAACAAGTATAATGCAACATCAACTTGGCCATGTCACCAATTTAGCTCGCATATCCCTCACCTTCCAACTATAAATAAGGCCATCCGGATGTTTATCTAATGATCTTATTTTCTTCTATTTTTTCTTTATTTTACTATTCTTTTGATCTTCTATAATCGATCTTTGACTTTATCATCGGAGTGCAAAAGTAAAGAACACTTCCTATTTTTGCCTTTACCTGTTCTTTTTCTCTCTCTAGTAATTTCAGGGTTTTACCTCTCAACTTGGAGTTAAACACAAACACTTTTCTTGGTAAGGTCTTGGTAATCACGATTGTGCTTATCACTTTAAGCTAATTAACAATGTCACTATAAAGCTAATTTCAAAGATTGTTATGAGTCGATTAAGGCCTTTCTTAGATAATATTGTTGCACTAACTCAATGTAGCTTTATCCTTGGCCAAAATAATACTAATAACATTGTGGTGGTTAAGAAGGTACACTTTTTTAGTATGACTCGTGGGAAATCTGGGGGTATGATTATGAAAGTTAATTTGGAAAATACTAATGATTGAATAAGCTAAGATGTTATTAGATGGGTGTTGTTGGATCTCAATTTACCCTCTACTCTTATTACCTTGATTATGTTTTGTGTAACTTTTGAATAGATGAATTTCTTATGGAATTAGGAGAAAACATAGATTTTAAGCTTACTATAGGGTTTTGGTGAGGAGATCCTCTCTCTTTTCTTTATGTGTGTTCCATTTTAAAAAACTTACTAAGATGATTAAGGAAGAGGCAGATAAAGGTAAGTGGCAATCAATTTTTTTTTATATCTATCATGGTGGTCCAACATTGTCTCACTTATTTTTTGTTGATGACCTAATTTAGTTTGAAGAAGTATTAGTGGTTCAATGTGAAATAATGGTAGACTATTTGAATTCTTTTTGTTCTATATCAAGATAAAATTAAATTTTAATAAGCTAAATTTTTTTCTCCTCCAATTGTTTGAATGATTTGGTGGAATCTATACAAACCAATATAGGCTTGCAACATTGTTATGAGTTTGGAGATTACTTGAAGTGCCTATACATTCAAAGAGGGTGAATGAAGATACCTATAAGCTTTTGTTTAATAAAATTAAAAGGAAACTTTTGTTTTGGAAGGCAAATCAATTATCATTTGAAGGAAGAGCCATTTTTGTGGAATGAATTTTTAAGTTCCATCTATGTTGTAAAAAATGACTTCATAAAAATGATTTTTGTATTTTTTAGTTTTTTTTTTCAAAAAATTGATTGAAAAATGAAAAATAATTTACTGGTTAACAAAAAATCAATTAAGTTTTCAGGAATTTGTATTTCCCTTCAAAAGGGGAAGACAATTTTTGAAAAATATCTGTTTATGAGTAAAACCATTTACGTAGCCTATGTACATAATTCAACTTAAGTTAGACCTCAAACATGATTCTTTAAGCTCATAGTTAATTTAATTTAATTCAAAATATTATTTTATTAATAAAAATATTTTATTTAATTTTAATTAAAAAATAATTTATTAATATTAGAAGTCTTTTATATTTTAATTTTAAATATTTTTAGAATTTTAATCAAGTCAAACTTCGAATATAATTGTTTGAGCTCGAACTTAATTTGATTTGACCTAAAATACTATTATATTGATAAAAAGTAATTTTATTTGATTTTAATTTAAAAATATAAAATATAAAATTTTAAAGTTTTCTAATATTTTAATTTTAAATATTTGCATTATGTATGTCATTGAACATAAATATTTTTAATATTTCAATAATAAATAGTTTTATATTATATATTTTAATAATAAATAATTATATAGTAGATAAAATTTTTATTATTTTAATAATTAATATTGTTTATTAGAATAATATTATTTTAATAATATGACAATTTTTAATCATTTTTAATCATTTTTAATTTAAAATATATTATTTTTATATTTTATTGACAAATGTATTTATATTATTATTTTAATAATAAATATAAATAAATAATACATTTGTTATAATTTAATTATAAATATTTTCAATATAAAATATAGCTATTTTAATAGTAAATATTTTTAAAATTTAAATAAGAAATAATAATATAAAAATATTATTATATTAATAGAAATAATATTTCAAGAAAGTAATGATATTTTAAATATTTTAAAATATTAATATAAATAATAATTTAATAATTTAATAATAAATATTATTATTCAAATGCATAATAATTTTAACAATAAATAATTTCAATATTTTAATAATAAATAATTTTGAATATTTTAATAATTATGTTAATATTATTTGAATGGAAATCATTTCTCTTTATAGGCTAATTATGGTAGGTGTATTATGTATAAAAACAATATTAACCATTTTGTACACCTAAAAAAAACTATTTTATTTAGATAAAATCCTACAATTTATATTATTATGGACATGCTTGACAACTTTTGTAAGACTATTTTTTGTGTAAAAACAATATATAAACTATTTTATTATATTTTAAGTTTATGGGATTTTATTATAATGATTTTATTGTGTTGTATTTTTTAATTATTACTTTTTATTTTATATTTATGACATTTATTATTATGGATAAGTGTAAAAATATTATTTAAAAGAGTTATGTAAAGAACATTATTTCGATGGAAATATTGATTTTTTTTTTAAATTCAAACACCAAAAAAATATTTTTCACAAGATCATCCAAATAATAAAAAAATATTTAGAAATTATTTTTAAAAAACTATTTTAGTGAAACAGATGAAGCCTTAATACGATTGCAAATTTTATGATGCAGTCAACTAATTTGCCTATTTCAGTGGCTAAGGAGATTGATTCTTTGGGGATCGATTGAGAGTCAGAAGAAAATTCCATTGGTGCTATGGGATAAAGTTTGTTAACTTAAGTCAGAGGGAATCTTGGCATTAGGATGAAGTTAATTATGAACAAGGTTCTTTTTCCTAAATTGTGCTGAAAATTGGAGGAGGGTAATTTAGGTTTATAGCATGTATGCTGGGGTCTAAACATTGGAAATGATCTTCTTTTATTCATACTTGTATCAAACAGTCAGCTTCTCATACTTGGAGAAGCATTTACTCGACTAGGGACGTGGTGAGGAAGAGATGTTTTAAGTTGATTGGTAATGGGGAGTACTTTTTTTTTTTTTTTTGATTTGATAAATGATTTGGAGGTAAATCTAATTGAGTTTTGTGAATCTTTAATCTCATTCCCAAGCAACCATGATATTGTTGGTGATTATCTTGACATGAATGGAAAGTGGGATTGGGAAAATTTGGTTTTTCTTCCCATTGATATTAAAAATCAATTATCCGTTGTGTATCCCATTACTACCAAAGAGGATCGAGTTATTTGGTCAGCAAATTTAGCAGGTGTTTTTACGATTAAATTAGCCTACAACCTTCTTGTGAACAGAATGAACGGTGATTTTTATTGGAATTATTTTTTTGAAAATTGGACATGCCGCATCAAGTGAAACATTTTCTTTGGCTTGTAATACGTAATAGAGTTCTTGCAAGGTAGTTGTGTGTCAAAAGAAAATTTTATCTTTTTCGTTAAAAGAAAATTGTTATTAGTTAAAGTTTTATATCATTTTCAGAATTATTAAAATAATTTAATTATTAAAACGATTTTATTACTCGTAATTTAAAATTATTTTGTTTGACTAATAATAGTTTATTTTTAGAATTTAAAGATTATTATGTTTAGTGCTAAATATAAAAATTATTTTATTTAAAAATATCAAAATAATAATATGTATTTAATAATTATACAAGTTAATGATTTTAATATTGTTTAAAGATAATAATTTATAAATTACAAGCAATATTTTATTTACTTTGTGACAAAATATAATTAAATTAACAAATAAATTTATTAATAGATAAATTAAATTTTATAATATACATAATGTAAAAAGACATTTAAATTAAAAAAATACAATTAATGTATTAAAATTATAACAAAGAAAAATAAAAAGATTATATTATGTATATAAAATATTAAAAAGTTAAAAAAACATATAAATTATTTTTGAACTTATTATAAAAAATATTAGTTTGGAATATAAAAATTTATAATAAAATAATTACAAATTTGAGAGAGAATAAATTTTTAATCTGCATATTAAATAATAATATTAATTATTGTTAATTTTACATCACTTAATTTTAGTGATAAAAAGTTTTTTATTTTTTTTATAAAAATTAAATAATCTTTTAAGACAATGACATAATCAATTTTGGTAATCCAAAATACCATCCCTAAAGATAGTATATAATAATTTAAATGGATATAATTAATTTAAATGATCTAAAATTATCATCATATAAAATCATTAAATGTTTACCAAAAGAGTGATCTAATCACAAATTTATACTCCATTTGAAATACCACCTTAAGCCAAACAGGTAAATAGTTGCAGACCAAATCGAAGAAGAAAAAAAGTAAATCTGACAATTTAGTGATACAATACAAATATAATTAAAATATAAAATATAAAAATATTACATTTTAAACTTTTAATAATAGTTATATATAAAATTAACAAAATAAAAAAAAATTATATTTTATATTTTTATATAAATATAAATTAAAACAGCATAATTTTTATAAAATAAAATAAAAATATATAAATTTTGTATTTTACACCATATGTCCGGTGAATCTAAATTTTAGAAAGTGTAAAACATTCTTATTAAAAAAAAAAAAAAATTCCAAGGGCAGGTATGTAATGAAAATCCGTCGAAGCCTCCGAAACTCCCGAACCCCAAAAAACCAAACCCTAGAAAAAGTCTCGTTTAACACTTACGTGAGAAGAAAGGAGTGCTGTAACTCAAATATTCACCTTTCACTTTCCCAGAAAAGAAAAATGGAAGCAATGAGAAAACAGCTCGATGTGCTAATGGGAGCCAATCGAAATGGCGACGTAAGAGAAGTTAATCGCAAGTACTACGATCGCGATGTTTGCCGTCTCTTTTTGTCCGGTCTTTGCCCTCACGAGCTCTTCCAATTAACGGTACATGGGATAAATCTAACTATTGATTCCTTAATTTCTATTCGCTTCATTAATTATTAGTTGCCAAAATTCTCTTTGTTTTGTTTAATTTATAGCTTAAAGAGAGAATTGTTGATTTGTGGAGTAATAGACTAGGGAAAACGAAGAGTTTGGTAAGTCTTTGGTTTTCTGGGGAAATGTGATGGGAAGAAAGACGGGTGCTTGATTCTACATTTATTTTTTTATAGTATTTGTTTAGGTTCCATTAGGTTGGGGTTAATTTTTTGCTTATGAAAGGAAAGCGTATTTGAATACTGAAGCAATAATGTTTTTGACAAAATTCAAATTTATAGATTTAACTTTTTTTAAATTGGAAAAATGCATGATTTTACTTTTATATCAAATTATTAGTTGCGTTTTGACCTTTCTTATTTTCATTTACTAATTGAATGTGGATTTTCTTTTGCTTTAAATAACTTTTGAGGCAGCGAATAAAATAGCAAACAAAAAGTTCCAAAGACAACAACCAAAAGGAGCATTACTGATAGCTAGTGAACGGATTGAATAATACTGAAAATCTAAAGCAAAGGAAATAAATGGGGGAGGGGGGAGTAAATTCTTTTGTTTGAGGAGAGGATTTTGGTAAAATCATTTATTGCTAAAAATGCTATACATATGCTGCTACATGTAGGTCAATACCGGACCATCATCATCATGATTTTGAGTTTGACTGTTGAATGGTCAGTTTTAGTAATACGTTGGATTGGAGTTTTTGATGCTTTTTTTTTTTTTTCCTTCTGAAGTTATTATTCTTTTGACATTACTGATCACATTTTGTTTCCTATCTTGCATCAGAAAATGGATATGGGGCTGTGCCCAAAGGTCTACTCTTTGCAGCTGAGGAAATTGTATCCTTTTTAAATCTTATTGCTTGCAATTAGTATTGCATTCTGACTTAACATTGTTAGTAATGTCTGACTTGTACTCTCTTGAAATCTGGGGTATGTCAGTAGGTACTATATAGTAGTAAATTTCATAGGCGAACCAGGCGGCTCAGACAGGGGTGCAAGGGCTGGATGTGGTTATGTTTTTTTTTTTGTGAGTTTTCCCATATATTTACCGGATCATGTCCTTCTAGCTGTCCCAAGTTTGAATGTTGCAGTATTTGATATGGTTCCAATATGAGTATGTTGGAAGAAAAGAAGGGTCAGAGTGCCATGCTAATGGACCATTGGCAGATTGCCTATCTTTTCGCTATCAAGCTCTAAGGTCTAGTAGTATATATTTGGTCTCTTAACTCCTTTTAGATATGAAGAAGCCAAGGCAAAAGGTGTTGATAACTGTGACAGAGAATTGGAAGAGGCCATGGATAGACTCATTGTTGAGTGTGATAGGAAAATTGGCAGAGCCCTAAAGCGTCTTGAAGATGAGGATGCAAAAGCTGCTATTGCAATATCAGTTTCTGAGGTTACACAGGTGAGGCCAAATAAGTTAATGCACTTTCATTAGTTTTATCCCATGAAGTACGGGCGTGGGGGAAAACCTTTGTGTGCCAGTGTCGTACCAGTGTCCGACATGGACATGCCACTGTCACAGCAGATTATGTAGGGTATACACTCAAAAAGGGCAAAAAAATAAAATTGGATACAGTCAAGATGGTGATGTCACACCTGGACACAGTGAAACAACAAAAAAAAATGGAAATTATAAAATAAGAAAAGCAGTATCATCCAGGGAAGCAAGACAAAACACCAAAAGCCAAAAAAAAAAAGAAAGAAATAGAGAGAGAAAACCTAGGGTTATGGGTTTAGGTAGTTTTAGGGAGATTCAGAGCTTGAAAATTGGTGGAAAGGAAGGTTATGGAGAAGGGAGGTTTTTTTGAGTTCAAAGTTGTGGTGAAAACCTAGGGTTTTAGGTTTAGGTAGTTTTAAGGAGATTTCAAGCATGAAAATTGGAGGAAAGGAAGTTTATGGAGAAGGGATTTTTTTGGAGTTTAAAGCTGCAGTTTTTGGTTTTAGATTTAGGCTTTTAGGGATTGTTTTTGAAAATCCATTTGGATAGGAAGAAAGAGGAGGACGAAAGGAGTTTTTGGGTAACTTTTGGTGGAATTTCAGCACTGGCGGACGGCGACCACCTGAATCTGGATTTAAGGGGGTTGCTGGTGGAATTTTAGGGAGAAGGAAGAGAAAGATAAGCTAGAGAGAAAATTCTTTATATATAGGAGGGGAGGGAAAATGAAAGAAAAAATGGCTTTTATAGTGCACCAATCGGTAGATTTAGGTGAGGCGGGAAGGAAGAAAGAAAAAGAGAAGAAAAAGAAAGATGAATGAAGGAAGGAAAAAAAGAAGAAAAAAGGGAACGGAGAGAAAACAAGAAAAAAAAGAAAAGAAGGAAAAAGGACATGAGGTGTTAAATAATTAAGATAGTAATTATCTTATTTACCTCTACATAGGTTTTATTTATCTCAAATTTGTTGTTTTCTAATTGTCATGAGTAAAATTGTAGTATTTGTATCCAAAATTTACCTTGGTGCTTTATCATTCCATAATTATTTCAGTGGCAAATTTGTAAAAAAATGTAGTCAAAAGAGTGATAGATTATATACGTTTAATGCAATCTGTATTTTCGTATAAATTATATATTTTAAATTTATATTAATTAATGAAAAGTGTCTATATTTACAATTTAAATTAAATATTTTAAACAAAATATATATAAAAAATATTTTTTATTGTCATGTCTTGCTGTAACAGTGTTTTCATGTTTTAGCAATTGCCGTGTCATCTATGTTCTGCCGTACCCATATTGGATTTCAGTGTCTGTGCTTCATAGGTTTTATCTAATGTTATGTTTTCTTCTTATTTGAATTTTGAAAAATTTGACATTGCAGACACCTGAAGTACTTGAGCTGTCGAAGCAGATGAAGGAGAAACTGAAAGAAGCTGACCAACATGGTGCATATTTGAGCTGGCATATGAATTATTTCAGAATTAAGGCATTGTTGTTTTGAGCGCTTTAACTTTCTGCAGATTGAATTTGAAGACAGCTTATCAAGCAGCAGAACATTTCTGTATTACGATTGGGAACTTATTGCTTAACCATCATGACTTAAATTCACTTGAAATTGCTCAATTTGTGACCCTAGGTAAGAATTTATTTCATTTGTATTATTATGTTTTATTTGCTTCCTCATTCATATCCTTGCAGTCAATAGGAGGCCAACTTACTGTATCGTTCTAAGAAATCATGTTTTCTTCTTCTTAGGAATTCATCTGAGGTGTCATCCAATTGATTATTGTGGAGATTTAGTTGAATTATTTAATAGGTTTCATGTAAGAGGCTGAACTGTTTTTGTAGTTGGAATTCATTCTTCCCCTATGTTATAGCTCTAAGTAGCTTTTAGTGACTAGTAAATGGGATGAAGTTAACAATCATGTTTAAGGTTGCGCCTAGATGGGGATGATATGGATGAACACTTTAGGTTTAAATGCTTACGGATGAATTAGGAAAAAGGTTCAAAGTTTTTTTTATTTGTATTAGCCTAGATATCTGGTAAATCATCTAGACACATTTATAGGTTGTAATAGTTATGAAAGTCCTCTTTTGTTAAAGATGATAAACATATTAAACCTTGAATGTTTCTAACGTGTTTAGTCAATACACTCGAAATTTTCTAGTAAAATATATTGAAAATTTGTGTGTTTTTGTTGTTTATGAAAAAGGAGTGTGAACTACCATTGCATTTGTTTGCTTAAAATTTTTATAGGCTCATTTCTTAGTCATTGTCTGCACTTTTTCTATAATTACTGATTATAAATGGTTGCTTACAAGCCTTTTATAAAATTTACACTCATACATTGGTACTTTTATTATACAGATCTTGAAGGCAAGACAGATCTTAAGATTCGAGCTATGGAAGAAGTAGAAGAGCTTAAAAGAGCAGACAATCAGGTATGTCATAGTTTTTGGAGGTTTAGGAATTAAACAATGAAAATATTACTGCCATAGAGTGGTACTTGGTATTACTTCTTGATTTGAGCTGTGGTGTAAGTTACATGATCTTGATACTATGATAACTTTTTGACTCTTGAACATGTCATTTTTTTGTTGTGATAGTCGATGCTTCTTTTGGATGCAGTCAACAAAGATAGAGCTTCACTGCCTCAACACCTGTCAAATCCACCACCACTGGCACCTCTGCCTATACCTGCACTTGGTACTCATGCGCAGGAGATGATAAATGAGAAGCTAAAGAAAGCCGAAGATCTTGGTAAAGTATTTATTATCAAACTGCTTAATGATGCCTAACTTTAAAAAATTATTCTTGTATGCTAGTAAATTGATTTATGGATTGATCTATGTGAATCCTCAAGTGAGTTGTTTTTGACATTAACAATTTGATCAGTTATTGCTTTTGTTCTGTGAGTGCTTTTTGTTATGGTTACAAAGGTATTGGCTACTTGATTGAGGTATAAAACAGAGCATTTTAAGTTATTTGCCATTCAACAACAGTCCCCCCCCTCCCCCTTCCCAAAAAGAAAAAAAAAGAAAAAAAATGATGAGTTAAATTCAGAGTATATTCCTTGAGGTTAGGATTATTTTTTTATTTATTTTTGAATTCAGAGTATAGTTCTTGAGGTTAGGATTATGTTTGTTATTTTTTTGTTTGCTTAGTGTACTTTCCTAAGCTTTCTCTTTATTGTATAGGTGAGAAGGGAATGGTGGACGAAGCACAAAAAGCATTGGAAGAGGCTGAAGCACTTAAGAAGGTTTTCAATTTCTCAGTTTTGGCCTATTCTTTTTTTCTTTGAATTTTGTTTGTCTTTGTTACTTCTATTTATGTCTTCATCCTTAACTCTTCTAGGCAAAATAAAAAATATCCTTTGCTGTGTCCTTTTCTTTTTGGCTCTTTTTAGGGGATAAATATCATTTTTGTGTATAATGGTTTTTCCTTTTCTGTTCAGCTGCCTGCTAGACAGGAGCCTGTTCTGGATTCCTTGAAGTACACAGCTGCTGATGTCCACATTGTGAGCCTGCTTTCTTTTCTGAACCAAACACTTAAAAGGCACTGTAGTAAACAAATGCCTATAACTTTGAAATGAACATGAAAAACTAAAGCTCACAACTTAAATGAAAATTGGAAGGTTGGTGCTGTTTGAAACCTCAGCACACAACTTGAGATGAAGTTTGGTATGAAAAACTAGGTCTTGTGCTTCCTGCCTAGAATAATTTGCATGCTTGTAAATGTAAAGATGCAGGTGCAAGCTCAGACTTCCTGAAGTCAGTTTAATACTTTGCTATAAGCAGCTTAGAATCAGAACCTTACTGGCCACAATATTTAAGTAATAAAGGTAAAGAGTTTGACACGTGTTATGGGAGCTTAATATTTATAAGGTAGATCTATGCTTGACTTCACTTTTGGATGTGAAGAAGTCTACATTCTGAGATAGATGCTTTCTGTATATCAGCTTGATTTGTTGAGCTTGGTGCTGTGTGCGTTTGTGGAGAAAAATAAAGGATATCATCATTCAGGATTGCTGTTTCGTTCATTTGCTACTGCCTTATTTCTTCCTAGTTTGTTTTACAAGCTTCTTGGATAAAGTATATGAAGAAGTCATAACATGCTATAGTGTCCTAATACTTTAGGATGAGACACATGATAGGTTCATGGACAGTTGCCTTACATGATTCCATTCAGTTCAATGATTTGAATTTCATAGTGCTTTCGGTGTTTGATTGTTTTCATCTGCTGATCTGATCTAACTTTTCCTAATTAATTCTTTGAATTGCAATTTTCATCCAGACTGATCAAAAGCTTCGTGTTTGTGACATTTGTGGAGCATTTTTAAGTGTTTATGATAGGTAAATCTTGATTCTGTTTCTGCGAGCTATTATTATATTTTGGCTTGTTTTAAGACTTAGAAAAATCAGTGTTTGGGGTTTCAAGTGCTTCAGCTTTTGACCAGACTATTATACCTCCTTGTTACCTGCAGGCTTTTGGGCCCAGTTTTACGAGGATAACTTTTGCAGGTACATAATGTGCGTCTTTTTCTGTTTTATGTGCTTGTAGATTGTGCTATTGCTAGAGAATAAAACATTAAGAAGCTATTCAATGCTTGTCTCTTGTTATTTGATCTTCTCGGTCAAGTTTTTTTATTTTTCCTTTTTCCTTTCAGTGACCAACGTTTAGCAGATCATTTTGGAGGCAAGCTTCATTTAGGTTATATGCAAATCCGTGATAAACTAGCAGAGCTTCAGCTAAGATGATTTATTTACTCACTTCTGTGTAGCTTTGGGTTTCTTTTTTTTGTAATACTTTCTAGTATTGAGTAGGGACTGCCAAGATGTTCTGTTCGCAAGTTTACTTGCAACTTCTTCTGACCTGAGTGTTAACTGTTTTGATTTAATTACTCAAATGTGATTTGAATGCCTTTGTCTAGTGAATTGAATGAATAAATCAAATAGATGCACTTGTGCTTAGTAGAAAATATCTATTCTTTTATACATCTTGTGTTGAGATGTCGTTAGGTTGGTATTGTGAATATGTTGGTTCAGGTGCTGGTATAATGTTTCACATTCATCTATACTGATTCTCAGTTAGTGAGCCCCCTGTGAGTTTTTCTTACCTCGGAGATGAATTATACCCTCCCATTTTCAATCTTTGTGGTTATAATCTGGATACTGAACTCTGAAAACAGAGTATTTTTCCGTGGATACACCTGTGCATGTTGGACTTGGGATGCATTACATATGACATTTTGGTTAGATATGACAAATTTTGAACTCTGAAAGACTCACAATGCACCTTCTTTAAGGAAACAATTAATATATGAAAGAAAAATAGGGGAGGAGGAAGCAGGTGAAGAAATTTGTAGAATTTGTATTCTACAAATCTAAAGTACAACTCTTTCGTTATGTCCCTGACTGGGACTACAAAAAATGAAACATGAGTTGCAAAATAATCTAGAATTGCATGCTCCATGTATTTTGCACTTTGGTGACATTATTAGCAATTTAGTGCTGGTTTCCAAACTAGTTTCTTTAGTTCTGTTCCTTCTCGCTACTAAGAAGATGCAGATGTTGGTGAGACGGGGCATGGGGCTTCCAGTTTTGTTGCGTAACTGATTATATGAGGCATTTGGATTAGGTTGGTATTAAGGCAGGTCGTATCCGCTATACTTTTGGTTTAATGGTTTAAGGCATAGTGTTTTATTCCTGGCATTGGAAGTGTTTTTCATATAGTCCTTGTGGCAAGTACATAAAAATGGTTTCAGTAGCACTTTCTTGGTAATTATTGTTGTTTGGAAGAGAGAAACAACAGCCGCAAACTTGATCGATATGATGACAGAAGGTAATATATTCTTTTTTTTTTCTTTTCCTTCTGCTTTTTTTTTTCTTTTATTTGGAAAAGGGGCCTGGCAAGATGGTTCATTCTTCGTTCATATTGCTTTAATATTTCTATATTACTGATGAAATAGATCAAACGAACGGAGTAGAGATTGAGATAGAGAACCTAGTCGGGATCGTGGCCGAGGAGATAGTCGTGATCGAGGGAGGGATTATGGTCGTAGGAGCAGGGATCGGGACAGGTATTATGAGTGAGATCATGGATACGATGGGGGCCATGAGAGAGATTATGAGCGCCCACGTAGTTATGATTCAAGAAGTCGTCGCAGGTCACCTTCTCGGTCTAGGGAACATTCCAGGGATTACGATCGGCACAGGTACTTGTTTTTTTATAGGTCTTATAAAGCTTATTTTCCTTTCAATTTAGGCATGAAGTCACTTGAAAGATTTTAAAACAATGATTTGGTATTCTTAAGTTAATTGACAATGAATAATCACAAGGGGCTTCTCTCTATTATTAGTTTGGATTATGATATATAAACGTTTTGATAATTATTTTAATTATCCTTAATTATTCTTTAAACCTTTTTTTTTTTCCTATTTCAGGCATGATCGATACGTGGATGGATATGGAATTGATGTTCTTTAGGTCAGTGGTGAAATCATGTAGGATTGGCATTAATTATGTACCTGTTCTGATGCTTTTGGTGGAGTTTGGCAGTTTCTATTTTTTTTGCTGGATGTATCTACTGCTTCAAAGACTTTCTTGGCTAATATTTGTACGAGGTATGTGTTACTTTATGTTTAAATTATCTTACTAATTAGTGCTGTGAATTTGCAGTGTTTGGCCCAAATATTTTCAACTGCCTTTATTCCCCTTTTTCTTTGGTCGAGGAAAAAATAAGTGGAAAATTAAGTGTACAGGTGCTTAGACGATAGATTTTTGAAGTTTAATTAATTGATTTCTTGTCATGCTTTAACAACCACTCTCCTCCGGACGTTAAAGAAAAGTCAAAATATAAAGTGGTTGATCCAGTTCCGATGAAATGTTTGGAAATTAGCAGCCTGATCCATTTTTATTTTGTTTTTTTTTTCTCTTGCTGTCATTTAAGCAGATGCTCTGTATAATCAGAAAATGGAACAAGTGTTTGTCAAACATAGGTATACAAAGAAATTTGGTGATTGGACACAATCCGTTATTGCATCAAATTGGCTTTGTATCAAATTCCAGTGGGTTATTGCATGATCCAAAATTGACATTCAAAATCCGGCTCTGGCTGTGTGAAATTAGGTTGCATTCAATGGAAGGGGATTGCGTTTGCAAATGCCCTTCAGGAATACGGATGATACAAGGTAGCCTTTTTTCTTTCTTTGGCCAAGCAAGCGTCAAGATAGCTTTGTTCCTTTGGTTTGGTAACTAGATGTGATTAATGGATTGCTCGGTAAAGCAGAATTTTTTTTTGTCCTTCCCTGTACCAAAACGATAAGTTTATTTTTAGCAAATGGGAAGATTTGAATCAAGGTGGAATTTCACTAGCTGCTGCTGACTCTTACATTTCCAAATTTTTATATCTTAAAAGACCTTTACAACAAGAGCAATCACTTGAACACAATAAGGGGCGTATGGATCGGGGCAAGTAATTTTCTTTTTTGAAATTTTTTTGTAATTTAATTTCTTAGTTTGGTTAATGTGAATGTGATTACTTGAGTTTTTAAGATTTTCAACAGTTCCATGAAGTAGAAAAGTATGGGGAACAAAAAAACTTTTTTTTTTAGGTTTTTTAAGATTTTGGAGGAAAAGTGAATTTTCTCATTTGCTCTCAATTGTATTTTAAGATTACATAAACAATGTTATTTACTTTATAAATGTTATAATTTTTTATAAAATATTATGAAAATAATTTTTTTTAATATATTTTAAATAAAGATCATGTTTTTAACACAATGTTATTGAAATCCTAACAAAAGTTATGATTAAAATAGTGACTTTTGTTAAAAATATGAAAAAAAACAAGTTAGTTTTCATAATTTAGTAAAGATAATGTTTTTAAGTAAAAATGTGATTTTTATTAAAAGTATGAAAAGATTAAGTTTTAAAATTTTACAAAGACGATATTTTTAATATTAAAAAACAAAAAAATAATATCATTTTTGTTGAAAAGATAACATTTCAAGATAAAAGCGTAATTTTTTTTTTGTAAACATTAAAATTTATTTTTTAAAATTTAATAAAGCGATGTTTCTAAAATAAAAATGTAATCTTTATTGAAAATGATAATATTTTCTAAAATAAAAATGTAATTTTTATGAAAAAAAAAATTTAGAAATCAATAATGACAAATATTTTTAAGATAAAAAATGTAGTTTTTATTGAAAACATGAAAAAAAAATTATAGTTTTCAAATTTTAATAAAGATAACTATTCTAAAACAAAAACTTAGTTTTAACCAACTTTAGAGAGAGTGTGGGGATAATAGGTACTTGGACTAAAAATCTCTTTAGCTAATATTCGTGAAAATGATATCTTGACCTTTGTAAATGTGAAAAAAATATTTTTTATAATTTGATAAAAAAGATGTTTTTAAAATAAAAAAACTAATTTTTATTGAAAAAGATAATTTTTCTAAAATAAAAACATAATTGTTATTGAAAATAAAAAAATATATTTTTACAGAAATCAACAAAGACAAATGTTTGTAAGAGAGAAAATGTAGTATTTATTGAAAACCTGAAAAAAAATTATAGTTTTCAAAATTTAATAAAGACAACAATTCTAAAATAAAAACATAGTTTTAACCGATTTTAGAGAGAATATGAATATAATAGGTACTTAGGCTAAAAATCTTTTTAGCTAATACTCATGAGAATGATATCTTAACCTTTGGTCACTATTATTTGAACAACTTGTGCACTTGTAGAATAGCTCAATCAACCATATTATTGAAAATATAAATAGAGATATTTATTTCTAAATAATTTGAATCAAGAGAAAATTTCATTCATTCCAAAAATTTCAATTCTATACATTATCAACCATTCTAAAACTAAGGCCATAGGAGTGTTGGATTTGCTCATACTACTCTTTTGCCTAGTCTAAGAAATCCAAAAAAAGTTGACTATGGTTGCTGGTGGGAATGACCTTTTGCCTTAGAGCTTTTACTTTTTTTCACTCATTATCGGGCCCGTTTGGCTACCTTGTGAGTCTGGGTGCTCAAGTGGTCGATGTATGTTTATTTTCCTTGGCTTTTGACCTTCCATTATTTTTGAGTTTCCTATTAATAAAGGAACCCACTTACAATTCTTGAAATGCCATGAAAGTTTCTCTTGATAAATTATATCTAAAATGAATGTCTCCAATGCTTTATGTAAAAAATGATACATGAAACAAATAAGAGAAAGGAAACATGAAAACATAAAAAATAAGTAAAAGGAAAACTTTAAAATGCACATGTAATGCCAAAAAAAAAGTGAGATAATGTTCTAAACAAATTTTAGTTTTTCTTTTTTTTTTTTTTTTTTTTTTCCTTTTTTTCCCTTGGAACAAAAAGATTGTTATTCCTAATGACTTTCTCTCTCTCTCTCTCTTTCTTTTTAATTAAAAACAACATAAGCAAATTATCAAAGAATCAAATGAGAAGGGTAAGGGGTGGTGAGATATGAAATGCAATGCATGTTTTATAAAATCATAGTATTCATGAATCCATATGTATGAAATGCAATGTTATACTACATGAGTAATGATGTATACTTGATACTTATATGAAATGCACTAGCACATTATATGCATGAGATATATTTACATGAAATGCAATTAATGTGTTATGCAAACCCAATGTAATTAACACTACCTTAAGATATGCAATGAGATGGAATGCATGTACTACCTATTGAGATATGCATGAGATGGAGTGCATGTACTATTTATTATGGTGTGCATAAAATGAAATGCGTATACTATTTATTTAGATATGCATGACATGGGATGCATGTACTATCTTAGTAGGATGTGCATGAGATATGGTGTATGTATTATCTTATTATGATATGCATAAAATGGGGTACAAGTATTATCTTTATAATGTGTATGAGATGTGGTGTATGTATTATCTTATTATATAAAAAACATGATAAAAAAGTATGAAAAAAAGATAAAATGAGATGCAAAAAGATGAAACAACATTTAAAATCAAAACTCTATTTTTCTTTTTTTTTTTTTTTTTTAAAAGAGAAAAAGTTCAGACATTTTTTTTTAAAAAAAATCACAAAGAAGGATTAGGACTCAAACATTTTTTTTTATTTTTTTATTCAGCCAATAAACAAAAAATTTAAGAAAAACTTTTTTTTTCTTTGAAAATTTTTTTGTGGGATAATGCTAAAAAGAATTTATTTTATTTTATTTTAAAACAATTCTTGAATATGCCAAATTTGGACAAACATCAAATGAATGAACTATATGTCAAATGAAAATTTCTTGAAAGAATGCTTTTCTTTTATTATTTATTCTTGTTTTTCTTCAAAAATTTAGTTTTGTTTGCATCATTATTACCCCTAAATACGTATTGTATCAAAGTATTCCTTACATATCCTAATTTGGGTAATTTCTACAAAGAAGGCATGGCATGGCTTTACCTAAGGCTGGCTCTCTAAAGCTATTATATGCTGGATTGAGAATTAACGCATCTAAAAGTTCCTAAATTGTTCTTCACATCATCATCTATAACAGACTAATGAGGCACCCCGATCCATCATCCATTACAGGCTTTGAATGAAAAAGGGTTTAATTTAAGTGGAAGTGTTTCACTAGCCATTGCAGAGGTTTGCACATCACGAGAGTGTAACTACTTCCTCCTAACAAGGGTTATAACCTAGGTATAGAGCTTATGCATGTAATGCAAATGTGAGTGTGTGTGAAAGAACATACAAACCTTTCACATTTTCTTAAAAATATTCTTATCCTAAATGCCTTACAATTATTAAAACAAAGTAAATAACAACATTTTATAATAAATAACATAATTAAAATGTGCTTGAAATGTAAGATACACAAACTTTTTTTGAATTTTATGCTTTTTGAAAACAAGAGAATTAGAGTCAAAACATTTTTCATTTCTTTCAAAATTTTTTACTTTTTTTCAAAATTTTCAATTTTTTTTAGGCAAACGGGAAAATTAAAATGAAAGAATTAAGATTAAACTCTAACTAGAACCATTAAACCAAATTTTGGGATAACATGCAGCCAATATTTGGCTTGACTTTCTAAACATGTATCTCCAATGAAGTCACCAAGTTGCCACATGGTGCAGATTCGAAAACTTGACCATTAAACATGGAGAGTAAAAAAGGGTTAAACAAGCATTTTTAATAAAAATCAAAACTAAAGAGTCATCACTAATCTTTTTTAGGAGACTACAAAAAAATTTTATCCTTTTAATAAAACATTAAAATAGGTTTAATGTTTATTAAAAAAACATTTTATAGTTTGCAAAATCGAAATTGGGTCTGAGAGTTAATTATGCGTATGGAAGGATTAGCACCCGTAGAACGTCAATTGAAAACGGTACCAATTGATTGCATGTTATCCTTAAATTTTAGTGAAAATGGTCTCACTTTAGTGTTTAGAGGTTAATTCCTTCCATTTATTTATTCCAAAATTTAAATTTTTTTTCTTTTAAAAACAAATCAATTTTCTCTTTTTGAAAAACAAAGTATTTTGTTTTTGGACCAAAATGAAAAAAGTCTTAATTATCAAAACATTTTTTTCATTCTTCTATATTTAGGTAGAACTTCAAAAATACCTCTAACTTAGGAGTTTTCAAATTCTCCCATAAAATTGAGATATCACTTTACATAAATAATAACCATTGAGAGTCCCCATATAGTTAAGCTAGATTTTAAAGACCATATTTGTTTGAGATGTTATCTTATTTTAAAAATAGTTTTATTTAAAAACTCTTTTATAAAACATATGCATGGTATACAAGAATATAATAATAATATGAATGCATAATAATTAAACATAAATAACAAAGTATCAATGCATGACAATTTAAAAATGCGTGTAACAATATAGTAAAATGAGATGCAAATACATGAATAGGGTCAAACGTTGGTTGTAGGGTTTGGGGTTGGTTCGGGTTTTTAAGGTTTGGGGTAGGTTTAAGGTATAAGTTAGGGTTTGGGGGTTTGGTTTAGAGTTTAGGGTTTAGAGTTTGGGTTCTAAAGTTTGAATTAAGGTTTAGTTTAGGGTTTAAGGTTTATAGTTTGGGATTTTAGGTTTAAGATTTAGGGTTAGGTTTAGGGTTTGAGGTTTTGATTATGGCTTAGGGTTAACTTTAGGGTTTAGGATTTACAGTTTAAGTTTGAGGTTTCAATTTGGGGTTTGGGATTTAGGATTTAGGTTTTGGGTTTAGGTTTGGGTTTTGATCTAGGGTTAGGGTTTGGGATTTGGTATTTGGGATTTAGGTTTGGAGTTTCAATTTAGGGTTTAGGCTTAGAGTTTGAAGGGAAAATGCAAATGGCAAAAATAAATAACAAGAATGCCATTGAAAAAAATATAAATTTTGATGCATGAAAAATACATGACTGTGAAATAAACTTATTACAAATTTAGGCATATTTAGAAATATATTACAAACTAGACATGTATGTAAAAATACGATAAAAGTTGATCAAACACAATGAGCTTTAAAAATTTAAAGACATGTTCCACAATTTTTTTTTTGTTTTAAATTAAAACACATGTAAACAACATAAAATCATTAAAAAGTCTATTAATCTAACATCCATACTCATTAAGAATTTGATCAAACACATAGAAAACTGAAAGAACAAATCAAGAACACAACTAACATTTGGCCATGAATCAAGCTAAGAGGTTTTAGTTAAGCATGGGAATGGCTAGGCCGAAAACTTCAATGGCAAAACCATAAGCACCCATCATTTTATTTAGTTAAATTTTGTATCAAAACTTCATAGTACTATAATATGAAAGCATTTTTATCATGAGAAGAATTTTAGCAAACATGTAATAAACTAACAAGGAAACCATGAAAACATACTTATTTAGCCAAACACAAGACATAAACCACTAAACTAACCAACAGACAAGCAAATAAAAATTAAAAAAAATACTATAAACATCTATATACATAATCTAAAGCAAGGAAAACACATTTTAAAAACCTAAAGGAGGTTCGACCATGGGGGAAGAGAGCTTGGTCAAACTTCTTAATGGATACTTCAATGGTGGATTTTTTTTTTCTCTCTTACTTCAAACCTAACTATTGATTAGTCACTTGAATGCTTGGACCAAAGCTTGGGATTTAAATAGACAAACAACTATGACTTTTCTCACAAAAACAAGAAAATTAAAGGAAAAACAATATGAAAATGTAATGGAATGTAATAAAATGCAAGAAAGGAAACTAGTAGAAATTATACCTTCACAAGCCTTTCTCATTTTTTTTTTCTATTTTTTCCTTCCTTTTTACCTCCCAACTATTACGTCCCTTTCATCTCAGACCTAAATGATGAATTTATAAGCCATGCAAGTATTTAATAGCCTTTGATCAAAAAAAGCATCCAAAGGCTACAAATCCACCATTGTTTATGCTCTAAGCAACCACTTTTTACCTTGGATCAAGGCCTTTAAAAGATTAATGGTCATAATGAATTCAACACAAATTGAGGCTAAAAATGCTACTGGAATCATGTGAAATGACCAATTCACCTTTTTAAAAGTTTTTACCTTTTTATGCTATTTTCTTGGAAAACAATGATTCCTTTTTCATTTTTATGATTTTAAAACACCAAAAATTTTGAAATAATGTAAAATGACAATTTGAAAGTTTTTGTGAAAATCTGACCTTAGAAAGATCAAATTACGAAATTACCCCTAAATGGTACTTTGGTAATGTCATACCTTCTGAGGTGCAATCGATGTTTTTAATGCACGCAAAATCTTCAAATAATTTCAAAACATTATTTGGAGCATTTTGTAAAAATTCAATCTTAGAAAGGTTAAATTATAAACATACCCCTAAAAGATATTTTAGTAATTTCACACATTTCGAGGTAGATCAAGGTTCTTAATATACTAAAAAACTTTAAATAATATCAAATCATGATTTGAATTCACAAAAATCTGACTTCAAGAAGATTAAATTACTAAAATACCTTTAAAGGGTATTTCAATAATGTTACCCTTCTCAAAGTGCAACCAAGCTTTCTAATGCTTTAAAACCACAAAATTCAGTTCTCAACCACATTGATTCCAATTGATTATAAATTTTGAAAATTAATCCAAGTTCCATTTGATTTGTCTGCTTTTTACTACTTTTGACCAAGTTTGACATTTTTTGACCAGGTTTAACCAAGTTTAACCCTAGAACATTCGGGTTAAATTGATACAAAAGTCGATTTTAAAAACTTGTCAAAATTAAAAAAATATATTGGAATTAAGCTGGATCGGATTTTATGAGGCTTATAATTGTTTGGAGTCTGTATAGATAAAATTTAGTGTCTACAGTACTCTACCTAGAGGTTGGAGAATCATCTACAAAGACTATTATTTTCATTTTAAAGAAATGTCATGGTTGATTTTAGGTGAAAAGAGTTATATTTAAATTTTGCCTAGATGTTGAAAAATTTTAAGGTAATTCTTTAATTTAGAGATTTTCACAATATTCCTAAATAAGATTTCTCTTTTTATCAAATAAAGTCAATTTGTTTTTCAAAAAGTGAAGGGAGTTATCATTAAACATTAAGTTGAAATCATTTTCATCTAATACCAAAAGCTAACACGTGATTAATTGATATGTTTTTAAATAGGCACTGTAGGGATGCTAATTTTTTCCTACACGTAATCGTGCTTCTGAATGCAACTTTGTTTTCAAAAACCAAAATATCTTTTTTCTAAACCTTAAATTCGATTTTGGTTTTATTAAAAAGATAACTTTTTTAGGTGATCAATTACACCTAATAAAAAAGATTGGTTATGACTTCTTTTTTTTTTCTTTTTTTCAATTCACAAAATTTCATGTCCTCCAGTCAGGTTCATGGACCCATACGTTGCAACACGACATATGCTCTTTATTTTTTTTGTTGCCATTTATTTGTCACTTTGTCCCAACATTTATTTCCAAAGCTTGGCCATTATGGTTTTGCTATGCTATCAGTTCATTTTATATATCAACTAAAAATAAAGAAAAATAAATTTACTAAAATGGTGATAAAGTACAAATTTAGCATCCATTGAATTAAGAGTATTTTTAAAAACATTAACGTAACAAGAGTAACTTCATATGTGGTCAATTGATTTTAAGGTTATCTAAAATTTAATATACTATCAGGGTAAACACTACTCTGGTTCATTAGCATTTTCGTAATAGGTTTGGTATGTCTATAACATGAAATTCATACCAGACGATAGATCCATTATGCTTACACATGAAGTTCTTGCCTAAGCCTATTAGCCTTAGATGTGAATGGGAATATTAAACTTGTCAATTAATTTGAGTTAGGTTTTAGATTAGGTTGGTTTAAATAAAAAGTACTTAAAATGAAAATTATGATGAATGAAACCAACCAAAGAGCATGAGTAAGCTCAGTGGCTTTGGCGAAATCATTGCTCTCTTATGTTTTTAGGATTTGAAACATAAAAGTAAGGTAGAGTTTGGTGCAGGCACTCTGCTGTGTAATGAAAATTTCCTAGCAAACAATTTGAATTCGGATTCAATGGCTGCAAATTTTTCTTTAACTTGCCTTTGTCCCTCCTTGATGCTACTCTGTTCCTTTCTAATTTCCTTCATCTCCAATTTAATTACATTAGTTTAGCAAACATATTTTTGTTCACCAATCTTTTCTTCTATCACAAAAAAATGTAAATAATACTAACTTGTATGAGCTAGCATCAGTCACAATTGACGATGATTAAGAGATTTTTTTGAAAAAGATACTTAGGTGTTAACTTAAATATAGATGGTATTCTAAGGGGGAAGTTGAATTGAATTTTCTCCAAATTCTTCTTAAAAATTGCTTTTAATAAAATTGAGTGAAAAACTAAAATCAACAAGCTTTTTGATGAAAGTTTGATGGAATAATCAACATTTAATAAACTTAGAAGCAAATATAAACAATAATCAAAGTAAAGAGTTTAGGGATAGAGAAATTAAACATAATAATTTATAAAGATTCGATTTTTCTCCAAAGGCACTTATATCCTCTCACTTAGCTTTCCTAGCCAAGATTCAATCCACTAAATGAATCAAGTACAATCCTTATCTTTTCAAGACTTTAAGATAGCAATCTCTATCCTTTATAGGATTTTACCCAATTTAACTACAAAACTCTTAAGAGAATATGACCCCTCTTGCTTTCTAACCCCCTTTATATATTAAAAGAATTTGCAAACAATGAAATAACCTTTTTAAGGCTAAGTGTTTACCTAATTTAAGTACAAGAAAATGATGAATGACAGATAATAATAACTTGGATACAACAAAGACAAAAAATATGGATTGTGAAGCTTTAAAACTCTTGATTTCTTAAAAGATTTTGATTGAATGCTCTTATGGTCTTCTCTCTTCTCTTAAATGATATTGGAATAGTCTTATTTATAAATGAAGTGAGTTTGTAGCCATTGGCAATGGTTTGATGTTGAAAATACCCATTGAACATTTGAAAAACTAGCCGTTTGAAGCATTTCTAGTAATACTTGATTGATCCTATCTGGGACCCGATCAATCCTGTCAACTACATGATTGATCCTATATTGTAGAGGATTGATCCCTTTTTGGCTAGTTTGCATTCTTACGACTTTTTGATAAAAAATTGATTGATCCATTGCCATAGGGGATCAATTGGTTTTCCCAAACCCTAGAGTCAATCAATCTTGTATCTCAAGGGATCGATCTGGTCAACTAGGGGATCAATCTTGTAAAATAAGGGATTGAATCGTTTTTTTCAAATTTGTATAAAACCTTTTTTAAATGTAAAAGAAATTGGTTTTTTATTTAAAACATTTTCTATTTGATAAAACACTTAGAAACATTTTCTTTTAGAGTTGAAAACATTTTTTTAAGTTTTACAAATTTTTGGCAAATCAAATATCATTTTGAAAAACATATTACTTATTTAGTAAAAAAATAATAAAACATAAAAACAATGTAATCTTAATCACAATCAAGCTTATTTAGCTTAATGTTTTGTCATTTCAAAATAAAGATCAATTTAAGCCTATCAATTTTTTCCTTTTTTATATGATAAAATTTAAAGATAAATTTGCTTGATGAAAATCATTTTAAGGTCATGAAAACCATTTTCAAAAATTATTTTGAAAAACTCCCTTTTAAACAATGTATAGCAAAAATTCAATAAATTATCATCCTTAACTAATGCATCCTAATCCAACACAACTCAACATACATATGTTAAAGCATATATAACAATTAGGCACATACAAACATATGCATATCAAGCACAAGCAAATTTTTTCACAGTATATCTTCCTCTTTTTTGTCATAGCAAAAAGACATTAGCAAATATTCATAAAATCAAATCTCTCCCTTGTTATTTAAGCTCTCCCTCTTTTTGCTAATAGTATACATATTAGAGGATTTCCATAATTTTTCTCTTTTTTTTTTTGTCATAGTCAAAGAAAGAGATCAATTTAAAGCATAAGACAAAATGCAAGAGCATAATGAATTCATGTATTTAAGTAATATGTATAACAAAGTTTACATACATGTATTCAAGCATAAGAACATATAACAATTTTATGTATCCAATTTGAGCATTTTAATATTAAATCATTCAAATTTACTATATGATAATTATCAGCAAAAAGATAAAAGAATAATATGCATACTACTTATAAATTCTGTCATCGTAAAATGTGCTTAGAATTTAAGACATCAATATCATATAAGCATATATTCAAGCACATGTATTCACGCTCATACCAAATATTAAAAATATAAATTATTAAAATATGATATTACTAAGCAAATCATGAAAGTACAAGCTATATCAAGGATAAACATGTTTTATATTAAGCATAGACATGAGAAGCATAAGCCTCTATGAAAGTTCAAAAATTCATTAGCCATATTTTCAATAACTTTCAAAGATCACACATATGCTATCCAACTAAATTTTCAACAAGAACCATAAGCTCATACATGTGTAATGAAACATGAGTACTAATGAGCAATAAGGTTCCTTCATCATGTCATAACAAAAAATATATATATAATCATGACTTTTCAAACATGATGAATACATATGTTATAGCAAAGAAATAATGAAAGTATTGAAATATAATTCAAATTATATCAATGCATAGCAATGCACTTAATTCAAAGATATGCAAGTATTCAAATATATATTTCAATTAAAATCATACAAGCTTATACAAAAACATTTCCAATAATATATAGCAATATATAAAAAAAGATACAAACATTTTGACATAATGTGATACACGTTATCTCAATAATCTTAATCAATAAACATGTATATATATATATATATATTCAAATTAGTAGTTCATAATCTATAAGTCCAAACAACTAAAGTTCAAGAAAGCAACATATTCAACTCATAGTCATGTTCAAAGATTTTATCTTAAATGAATATTCATACACTAAAGATATTAATCACATCAAAGCAATTAAGAACTAAGCATGAATATTAATCAAATTACATTTGATCAATCCAAGCTTTTAACAATGTTAAAATAAATTTTATCAAGTAGCTTGGTGATTAATTTGTTCAAAGTGTTCATATGTTTTAGCGCAATATCTCATTTTTGTATATAATCGGAGCATTCAAAACAAACAAGTCTTTTAAGCATATATCAAAGCAAGCATGTATATGTATTCAAACTCATACATCATAAGCACATAGCATAAAGTTAATACATTTACCTTTATCCCAATCAAGCTTTATTATTATGCTCATTTGGCTTTAAGTTTTCTATTCCATATACTTTGAGCAAGTTTTTAAGGTACTTGTGCTTAATTGATAAAGATTACATATTTTGCTTGCTATACTTGAAATCTCAAAATGTAAGTTCATTCATACACTTTTAAAGTTTTCCTCATATAGATGTAGAAAAAATTCTTAAAAACAAATATTCATTAGTAGCATCAAGAATATCAATTGATAAAAATATACTAATTGTTATAAAATGAATTTCATATTCTAAGTCATTAGAGGCAAAAGAAAAATTGTTCACTAAACACAAGTTGTCAATTGCAAGAAAAATATAAATTTAACTAAATGCCATGTATCAAATTAAACATTAAATAGCCTAAGAATGGCACAAAAGTAAAAGTTCTCAATGTAATGTGCAAAAATTAATCTTTATAAATCATTAATGAACACAAAAAAGATATATTCAATATTCATGTATATTCAAGCAATCATCAAAGAATATGTAAAAATCAATTTTAGGCCATATAAAAAAAATTAAAAGCTCAATACATATTTATCATCCAAACATATTTAAGAAAATTTTAGCAAAAAAGCATAACTACGTCAACACAACTCATAAGCCACAATCAACAATGACTTAAGCTAAAAATAGGCATCACAAGAAAATCATTCACTCAAGTTATGTTGTAAGCATGTTAAGTAAAACTTAATCATATTTATATAAACACACATTTAACAAGAACAATAGATGAACTAACAATATATTTTATTTAAAAACAAGTAGTTAAAACAATTAAACACAAAAATAAGCATATTTCAAAAATATTTTACAAAAATCATGACATAAATAATTTAGCAATTCAAATCACAAGCATTAAGGTCAAGTTAAAATAACGATCACACAAGCATATTTCATCATTCAACAAACTTGTCCAATTTTTTAAAACATTTTCATATAAGGAAATTTCACAAACACCTTAAGCCTCAAATTAGTCAAGTAGTACCATATAGCATTCAAGAGACATATACTTCATTAAAATCAAATTTGTAGTGCCAAACTCATTTAAGTAAAGTTATTGATGTAAAACATAATAAGATAATTCATTCAAAGCTTAGCATATCAAAGATTTTGATTTTTGACATTTTAAAGCTCATTTTTGCTTGAAAAAGACCTTGAAAATTTTGAAAACTAGTTAGGCTCATTTTTAACCAGTTTGAACTATTCTAACAAATTTTAATTAACAAAACAAAGTATTCAAGTAGTGATTTGACCTTAAAAATTAGGAAATAAAAAAATCAACTCTTAAATCTCATATTTCCTTAAAAATGATTACTAAGATGGGAAATATGTTAAAACTCTCATTTAAGCTCTTTAAACCATTTAAAAAAGTTTTATATCACAATTTATAATTGTCCAAATGGTTTTTATTCTCACATTTTCTCAAAAACAAGTTTTGATCTTTTAAGCTCTAAAATCCTTTGAGACCTATATTTAATATTAAGAAAATTAAAACAATTGCAAGTTAATTAAATTTCTTTGTTTGAGCAAGTTTAAAATATTGAACACAAGATTTTCAAATTCATTTGCTCCTAGAAACCTGCTAAAACAAAATTTCATATTCTAAAACTTGACTTTTGTAAAAATAATTTTCAAGGCAAAATATAAAATTTTAAAATTGTAGATCTTTAAGTGTTTTTCCTAAGTTTGTGCATAAATGAAAAAGTAATTAAACACACAATTAATCACACCAAGTATATAACATTAATATCTACCATGCAATAATTATACTTATACATATATGGTCCTCAAAATAGGTTGAAATATATTTAAAGCAATTAACCATTAAAAACAAGATTAACAATCATGAGAATATATTTCTATCTCATTCATATATCGAAGAGCATAAATAAACTCATATTTTCTCAAGATTATGTAAACATGTAATCAACTCCAACAAAAATTTACATAAAAAAAGATATATCAATAAAGCATACAACCATTAAGCGTTCAATATTCAATAAAAATAGACAACCAATTTCAAATTTACTTCAAATAAAAGTTTAAAGGTTATTTATTTTTATTATGTATCTAGAGTTTTATTCTTCACTCACATTGTGGCTCTTTACTCTATAACAGTTATAAGAGACATTCTCATTTGACTTTTGGTAGCCAAATTACTTTATGTCCTTTTAGTGCTTAATTTTGAAATATAAATTTCTTTATATAGGACAAATAGATATAGTATGACCATGAAATTTATAAAAAATGCATTTTATAAGTTTGGTAAATAAGAGGTTAACTAAAACCTCATGCTTTTTATTCATCAATTGCTTAAATTTCATTCTTAATTCTAAATTTTTTTTTTTTAGCATTTCATTTCTCTTTTGAGTTGTTTCAAAATTCATTTTCAACTTTTTATTTTTTTTTCCAAAACATTCTTTATATTTATGAAAAAATCATTTTCAACATTTAATTTTGAAAATATTTTCTTATATTTCATTCTCATTGACTCAAATTTCATAATTACCTCATCAAAAGCATCTTCTAATTCATCAAAAGTATAAAAGTTTAAATGATAGAGTTAGAGGTTACCTTAAGCTCATCAATGGCCATGAGACATGATGCATGTTGGTTAGAATATTGTCTTTCATGTATTATTTCTAATTTCTTACTTATCTTATTGGAGATTGAGCAATTTGAGATCAAATTTAAGTAATAGGACTTAAGAGCTCTATAAAGAGTGCACTTGGCCTGGGCATTATCTAGTATGTGTTTCATGTACTTTGCATTATTTGAAAGAATACCAAGCCCTTTTTCTATCATTAATGAAGCTCTAAAATCTTGTGCCATGATGAGTACCTTCATATTTATTTTTCATTTACAAAACTTAAATTTTTAAAACATCGGAGCTTTGAGGACTTCCTCACCATCTTGAAACATAAGTTAAGCCATAGAATCTTTTCTTCAAGGTTGTTAGACCTACAAAAATAGAGTTCAAGCTCTAATACCAATTGTTAACTCAAATGTAGATTGTAAGCGAAGTGGGGGTAAATTGAATTTTCTTCAAATTTTTTTCAAAAATAGTTTTCAATAAACTTGAGAGAAAAACTAAAATAAAGGTGTTATTTGATGAAAGTGTGATGTAATAATCAACAGTTAATGAATTTAGATGCAAATATAAATAGTAATGAATGTTCGATCATTCGCTAAAAGCACCTATGTTTTCTCCCTTAGCTTTTTTGGCCAAACTTCAATCCGCTAAATGAATTAAAGTACCATCTCTATATTTTCAAGGCTTAAGATAGTAGCCTCTATCCTTTATAGGATTTTACCTAATCTCATGACAATGCTCTCAAGAAGATACCACACCTTTTGTTCTTTAACACCTTTTGTATATCAAAAGAATTTTATAAACAATGAAACAACCTCTCTAAGGCTAAATATTTGCCTAATTTAAGTGCAAAGAAATGATGAATGAAAGACACGAATAGCTTGTATACAATAAATACAAAAGATATAGACTTTAAAGCTTTAAAACTTTTGATTTCTTGAAAGATTTTGATTGAATGCTTTTGGGGTATTCTTTCTTCTCTTCAATGGTGTTATAAGAGTCTTATTTATAAAAGAAATGAGTTTGTAACCATTGGGATTGGCTTGGTGTTGAAAACACCCATTGAATATTTGAAAAACTAGCCGTTTGAAACATTTTAGTAAGACCTGATCAATCCTTTATTGTAGCAGATCAATTCTTTTTTAGCTAGTTTGCATTTTAATGGCTTTTTGGATTAAAAAAATCAATTGATTCATTCCTATAGGGGATTGACTAATCTTTTCAAACCCTAGACTCGATTGATCCTGTATCTCAAGGGATCAATTCGCTCAACTAGGGGATCAATCCTATGAAGCAGGAGATCGATCAAACTTGTATAAAACCTTATTTAAATATCTAAAAAAGTTAGTTTTTTATCTTAAAAAATTTTTCACTTGATAAAACACTTTGAAACATTTTCTTTTTGAGTTCAAAACATTTTTCCAAGTTTTCCAAATTTTTAGAAAACCAACTATCATTTGAAAAAATATATTACTTATTTAGTACGAAAATAATCAAACATAAGAACAATGTAATAGATAAATCTTTTTGCAAAATCATAATCAAGCTTATTTAACTTAATGTTTTGTTATTTCAAAATAAAAATCAATTTAAGGCTAACATTAGGGAAAAACAATTTATTTTTTTAGTATTTGAAATTATTAGAATTAGAATTAGAATTATTGAAATTATTATACATTACTCTATCAATAGATCATGTGACTGATATTTTGTAGGATTATAAGAATAAAGAACATAACAATGTTAAATTTATCCAAGTTTTCCTTTAGGACGATTCGCCATACATTTGCATAATTAAAACCTAGGATTGATCTTGGTTAAGCACCAACTTCTTTCTCTCTCTTTCTCATAACATTTATTTAAGTTGATAACCGATGTTATTGGAACTTATAGTGCACTTGCTTGCGAAAAAAATGTGAATATGATTGAATATAGTCTTTTAAATTTATAATGTAATAGTGTTGTCCTTTCCAACTTGAAAAAAAGAAGGAGGAAACTTGAAGGAAGATGATGATTTTCAAAAATTAAGTGTGATTGGTTACTATTTATAAAAAAATTGATGTTGGACAAATCTATTTTCCATTGGGATAGAGATCAATCACATGCCAGGGTGTTCAATATGTGATTGTTGAACAGAAAATAGAGATTCGATCCTTTATTTATTTAGGCCCCAAGAGATGTTTTGTCGCTTTTGAGAGAATAAATAGAGAATGTACTAGTTTATTTAAACATAAGTCTCAAAATGATATATTTACTTTTTTTTTTTATATTTGATGCACTGTCAATCTATAAATTTTATACATTATCATTAAGTCGAATGATGTCACCTTATTAATGAAGTGAATCAAATGATAACACCTATTTACAAGTTTTTTTTTTTAATTTCTTGATATTTATTTTAAAGGTTGACATTTGTTCATCAATGAGGTGGTATCATGTGATTTACTGATAGTGTTATCTCTTAGTATTTAGACCTAGGCAAACTTTAAATCAATCTTCGAGGGGGAACGAGACTCAACTTTCTACTCTATTACATAAATGGCATGTGCACTTGTAGTCAATCTAGTTTTGGTGATAATTCTATATTTTTATAAAATTATCATAGCTTTTGATGGTTTTTTGTGATGAAATTTTGCTTGTTTCTTAAGAAGTTATGAATGAAATATTCTTAATTGGTAAAATGTCTCTTATGTAAGTACTTTAGTGATTTTTAAGGAAAAAGGATGATTTTAAGAAGAATTGAAGGCAATATGGTGCATTTTAGAAGAATTTTATCCACAGAGGCCAAAGTAGTGTTCAAAAGATGCCTTTGTTCATTTAAAGGATTTTTTTAGCTTATACTTAGTTGGTTTTAATTGCATTTGAGCTTACTTTGAATTACTTTAAGTCATGATCTAAATATTACATGTGTCTATTTTTTTCCTTAAGCCAATTAAGATGTGTTTGAGTTTTGTAGGAAAAATGCATGAAGTTAAGGAAATGAATCACATGAAAGTGGTAGGTTTAAAGTTGTCAAGGAGCAAACTACTGGATTTAATTTTAGTTTTTTCTTCTTTTTTTCCCTTGGCATTTTTAAAACTTCTTACTGGTTGTAATTCACTTTGCTTGGATTACTAACTCAAGGCTTGAAGAAATAGCAAAGTGGAAAGGAAAAGAGTGAGTTGGTCAAAACCTCGCTTAAAGAGTAGAATTTGTTGTTCAAGTGTGAACACAAAGAGGAAGCTCAAAAGTCACGCTTAGTTAGCATTTTGAAGACTTCCAATTGGCTATTCAAGAGACAACTTGGAGCATGGAGTCACACTTTCCACTTTGACTTGGAGGAAGTGGAAGAAATGAGTGTAACTAAGAAAGCTTCTAGAGGAAATTTGATAAGCTAGAACTTTTTTATCTAGTTGGCATCCTATATTGCATTTTTGGAGGGTGCTTTTTGGCTCTTTTAGATCTAGGAATGCCTATAAATAAGCTACATATGGGCGGCAAAAAAGAGCTCATTTTTCTACACTTTTCAATTTTTTTTCCTAGCATTTTCTTTTTCCTCTTTAGGTAGCTTTCTCTATTTTCTTTTTAGAGGTTGTTTCAAAGGATTTTCCTTCATAATTTCTTCCATATTTTCTTTCAAACACTTAGATTTCTTACACATTTACATTTTCTTAATGCAATTTACATTTTTACTTATTTTTCTATTCAATTTTTTTGTAATTTCCATTGAGTTGTCAAATTTGTTTGCCAATTTTCTCTTCTTGCACTATTTTTGTTTTTGTATTTGATCTTCAAATTTTTTATGCAATATTTGGCTGAATTTTTTTTGCATAATCTAAATTCTTAGTTCATTGAATCTGAAATTTTTAGCATTAGATTCAATCTAGTAAGATTTCTGTTTTCAGTTTGTGGAATTTAAGAAAATGTAACACATGACATTCATAAAATCATTTACTTGACATTTTCATTATATATTTATTAACATATGAGTAAATAATTTTTTAACATTTTCATAACATATTTATTTATTTAACTTGCAAGCAATTTAATTAAATTAATTTATATATTTATATAATGTTAAATATATATTAATTCATAAATAAGATTTCAAAATTCCACTTAAAATAAAAAATGTTCAAATGTATAACAAAGGTTCTAAAGGAATTGACAAACAAAGGTTATAAAAAAAAGAAAGTTGTTTTTACCTATTGATAAAAAAAAAAAAAAAAAGAGCATGTGCATGATTTAGTTAAAGATGACGGTTGTTATAACAACTGTTGACTGTTTAATAAAAAATGCTTTGATCAAACATGTCAAAAGATTATTCAACTTTTGAGGGTTAGAATTTTATCAACCAGTGTTATTCTTTTTTATACGTGACAATAAGGAAAAAGAGTTTGATAAAGTTTTTTATATAAAGTTAGGAAAGTTTTTATTAAAAATATTACATAAAAATTAAAACAAAATTTTAATAAAAAATTAATAATATATAACAAAATTATTAAAAATATCATTTTATAATATTAAAAATATCACATCATTTGCCACCATTCTGACAAAGCCAATTCATCAATTCTACGTTTTTTTTCACAATGTTTAATAGACACTTCAACAACAATATTTTTATTTTCTCATTAAGAATATTTTGTTATTAATTTTTTTATCACTTTTTAATCAAATTAAATGGTAAATTGGAAAATCAATTCCTTATTTAAAAGAAAAAATTATGAAAATGAGAAGATTATTAAAAGTAGTAGATTTGAATTTTGAACCTAAACTATGTTAATTAAGTCATTTTTAACTAAAAAAATCATGTAATGGAAATATGTTAGCTCTTGTGATCTTGCTACTTGAGATTTGTAAGACAATAATTTATAAAATTTTTTCAATCCTAAATATTAATTGAAAATTGATATTTTATTATAAACGTTTGTTTTATTTCAAAAAATTAGAATATTATTGACACAATATTCTATATGTTAACAATTTTTATTATTATATCTTTATTAAATAAATCAAATAAATTATACAAAAACTCAATTAAAAAAAATACTAAAATTAATTAATTAATTTATATTTTGTATAAAATGATATTTCTTTATGAGCGATGCTAGGTGTCAAATGTTGAGGTTTGAATGCCTCTACAAGAGTTAGATTGAGTGTTGGTTTATGGTGTAATTTCTATGATATTAATATGTATAATGGAAACTAAATACGAAAAGGACAAAAATGAAATAAATTTTGCATTTTGTTAGAAATATTAAAAAATTGAAAGGAAATGAGGGTTTTTGATTCCCTACTATTTCCCATATCTTGACACTATTGATAATTTTAGAAACTCTTAGGGAATCACATTCCACAAACCAAATGTGAGAATCACATTATAAAAAGTAAGATTCTTAGTTAAATCTTACTTTTCCCGAACTGAACCCCTCCTAAAAGGTTTACATGATGATAACTATCCACTATATGAAATTCTTTTTACCTTTTAATTCTAACAACTTTTTTAGGAGATAAATTTAGCTGGTGTAAGTTCTAAGACCCATGTACAAGATAAAGGAGTATAATTGCTGCAAATAGAAATCAAACTATAATTAGAAAAAAAAATAGGGAAAGAAGTACTTGAAGGATTATGTTTGTAAAAAAGCAAAGAAAACCATCAAATCTAAAACTAAAAAAGATACCAGGCTTGAATTATGTACTCAATACACTTGCATAACTTTAGAAACTCAGCCCAATCCTAATTATGTTCTGTAACACATGAAAACAGTTAAGACTAAAGAGGTTGGAGATGATGCCATCATAGTGTTACAAAAAAACACACACAGGAAGACAGATTGAGTAAGTCAAATAAAAATGAGGATGACGCATGTGAAACACATAATTGAGTTGAGAGTAGAGGAGAGGATGGTTTATGTAGAAAATAAATGCCAAAATTAAAAGGCTTTTTATATAAATTGAAACATATCAAGTTGAGGCTTTAATGAGGCAAAATCAAAATCTGATAGAGTAAAAGTAAGGTTTCTAATTTTAGAGAAATAATGAGAAAGGGCACTCAAGAGGAAGTGATGAAAGAGTAGGGGTTTTAGGTATTTTATATTAAGTAACATAGGTTGTTACTTAAGTTTTAACTAATAAATTTGTCCATAAAAAAGTTTTAACTAATAAAAGAAAAGAAGCAAAGACTAAAATAATGTGATGGGTAGGCAAACAAAACAAATGTGATGACAATGGGCAATGGCAATGGGTAAATGCTTTACCCATTTTAAGTAAACCAACCCAATTTAAAAAATAAAAAGTTTATTTTATTTTCTTATAAATATTTTAATTCATGAAAAATATAATTTTCTATTTTAATTTAGAGAGAAAAAAAGAGAAAAAAAAAGACTTTGGGCTATTTAACCAGCACTAAAACGATTCCATTTCATAGTGCACAACCCACACAAGATCCATAAACGATCTATTCTTCAACCTAACTCATTTGCAATTTTTTTTAATTTTTTGATTTGTTCATTTTATTTTATTTATTTTAGCTAGTTATTTATTTAAAATTTAAATTAGCATAAATTTTTATTAGTTAAAAATAATGATTTTTTACTTTAAAAAATATAATCACATTTTAAAAATAAATAAAATTAATCCAATAATTAAATTCTTGAAAATCATGAATGCTTAATTTTGTAAAAAATTTCTATTTCAATAATAATAATTTATATTTATTTTCAAGCAAAACAAAATTTAAGAAATTTTGAAAAAAAATGAATTTTTTCAAATTTGAAATTCTTAGAAGTCACAAGCAATTAATTTGCTTAGACGTTGTTAGTATGATTTTTTTTAAAAAAAATTTGACACAAATGATGAAAATTTTAAATAAAAATTTAATAATAATAAACATTTAATATGTATTAGGATTTTATTTAACTTTTTATCATTTTAATAAAAATGACAAATAAGATGCATTTTCATCATATTTCCTACTTCATGCAAATCACCATTATATGCTTTTATCTTCTCATATCTTTTTTTATTGTCATAATGGTTTTAGGGACCGTTAAATGAATGTGAAAACAAAAGATAGAGTTGCCACTAATTTTTTTTGACTAGGTGTGATTGGCCACATATTAAAACTTATCCTCTTAATAAAATTTTAAAATTAATTAAAAAGATAATTTTTTGGTCTGTGAAAAATAGTTTAGGTTCGGAAGTCAAATATGCATGGGAAAAGATTAGTACCCCATAGTGCCCGTTTAAAACGATACCAATTAATTAGATGTTATCTTTTAATATTGACTAAAATGGTCTTAATTTTGATATTTAAAAATTAATTTTTCTATTTTCTTTAAAAATGTATTTTTTTAATTTTTTTTAGTAAGCTTGAAAAGTAAATTAGAACCTTATATTAAAAAATTTCTAAAAATATTCCAATACTGTAGCAATATTAAAAGGAACCATCTCACCTAAGAAATTTTTAAGAATCACTACCCAGAATTCTCAAAAATCCTATCATCGATGGTTTATATTTATTTCCATAAAATATGATATCTATAATTTTTTTTAAAGAAACAACTAGCATTTTCTTAAAAACTCATTTCTATGCCATTTATAAAAGAACAAGAAATTTTTATCAAAATTAATCTAAATGCTCCAATGAATTGGTGGCATTTTAGATAGATTTTCTTACCTAAAGATTTCTAAAGAATCATTACTCAAATTTTTTTAGGATCTCATCCTCAGAGTTTGTTTTTTATAAAAATTATTAAAAGTCATGTCATAATATAGTTATCTACAAATACATTTATTTCCTAAAAACATACTTTTATTTATTAAGAAAAATTGTTCAAATAAAAGAAAATAATAAAAAATGAAATTTTTTTATATTGAAAAGAAACTTCTAAATATTTCATTACTTTTGCAATTTTTAGAAGACTTTTCTCACTTAGAAAATTCTCAAAAATAATTACTCGGACTTTTTAGGTTCCCATCATCAAAAATTTCATTTGCATTTAAAACTATGTACTGCCAACAATCAAATAGAATATGCATATGAAAAACATATATGATTATGTTTTAATCTTATTTAATTAATTTTCAATTATCACAAAAAATATTTGAAAGGAACAAAGCAAATATATTTTTTTTTGAAAATTTTCCTAAATACCACGAATTTTGGTAATATTTTAGAAAAATTTTCTCATATAGGGATTTCTTAGGAATCTCTACTCGGACTTCCTTAGAATCCCATCCTTGGAGATTTTTTTGTCTATTTTTAAAAATTATTAAAAGTCATATACTAATATAATTATCTACAAATATATTTATTAAAAAAAACATTGTTATTTATTAAGGAAAACTATTCAAATTAAAGAAAATAATTATAAAATGAAAATTTTTCATATTGAAAAGAAACTTCCAAATATTCTAATACTTTGATAATTTTTAGAAGACTTTTTTGACCTTGAGAATTCTTGAGAATCACTACTCAGACTTCCAAAATCTCATCATCGAAAATTTCATTTGCATTTAAAACTATGTAATGAAAACAATAAAGTAAAATATGCATACAAAATATAAAACTTATTATTTTTAATCCTCTTTAATTAATTTTCAATTATCATTAAAAATTTTGAAAAGAAGAAAGTAAATGAAAATTTTATTTGAAATTTTCTTAGATACATCGATACTTTGGTAGTATTTTTAGAAAAATTTTGTCACTTAGGGATCTTTTAGGAATCTCTACTCAAATTTTCTTAAAATCCCATCCTTGAAAATTTCATTCACTTTTTCCTTTTTTATTTAATTAATTCTCTAATTCTTCTTTAGTTTTGATTAAAAATTGTAGTAAAATTAGTTTATCACAATATTAATCATCATATATTATTCTTTGTGTACAATAGTCTTAGAAAAATAGACAAATGAAAATTTTTTATATTAAATATTTTCCTAAATACTCCATTACTTTGGTAGTATTTTTTAAAAAATATTTTCACCTAGAGACTTTAAGAATCACTACTCGAAATTCTTTAATATCTCATCATAAAAAAAAATTTCCTTTATCCTTACTATTTTTATGTTCCATAAACAACCACTAAGTAATAAGCATGAAAACCTTGCATTTTTCTTCATCCATTAGTACATTTAATCAACAACTAGGGACTTTTAAAAGCAAACATAAAATGCAAGGTAGCTTACTACAAAAAAACTAAACAAAATGACATGGAAATAGCTTGCCCCTAAAATCACACATTTATATGGAGGATGAAAGGAAAGTAAATGAAATACAAGTGATGTGAAGGGAATGTCTAAACTATCATGAAACCATAGTAAAATAACATGAAACTAAATAAAAATAACAAGCAAATAGTAATCAAAACAAGCTCAATAAACAACATAGACAAGAGTTGGGCAAAAAATAAAATCAAGTAAAACCATAGTTAAATAGCAAAAAAAAAAGGGTCAAGCATTTAAGAGTCAAGCTATTTTGATGCCCAATGATGAACAGAAGTCCATCCAATCATCAAAAGCCATCTTTCTTAACAAGAAACAACCTCGAAGCAAAGTAATTTAAACTTGAAAAAAAAAAAAAACTAAGCTGAATTGAAACAAAAAACTTCATTGATTAAAGGTATAATAAGCAAAGCTTAAATGAATAACAGTATGCAAGTGCTAGAAAATAACATAAAGCTGGAATTAAAAGCAACAAAATGAAGAAGAAAATAGCTAAAATGGAGCTAAGAAACTAGAGCAAAGTCAGTAAGAATGCTGCTTACTATGGTGTCGTTTATAAAGAAGAATAAAAAATGCAAAGATGAAAAAGGTTACCACAAGTTTTGATTCTCTTTTGTTTGACAAATACTCTCTTTTTGGTTCTTCCCTCTCCTCTCTACCAGCTTTCTCCCTCTTCTTTGGCAATTGATAGACCTTTTTCCCACAAAACTTCTCTTTTTTTTCTTTCATTTTTTCCTCTATTCAGTTTTCTTCATTTTAGCAGCTTTTTTTTTTTCACGTGCTTTACTTTTCTTGCTTCTAGCCTTCTTCCACCTTTCCCTCTAGCACCTTCTAGCCTCTTATCCCATTCTGCAGACCCTTCAAAAAAAGGATTCCATTCTTGGTGAATATGGACCCTTGGATGAAATTTCATACAAGGGTTAAAGTTTTTTTTTTTCCTCCTTTTCAAGGAATCACCTTTGGCCATTGGAATAAAATCAATAAAAGATCCAATGGTCCACATTATTCACTACAAATGTGTTGAATTTTTATATCTTCCAAACCCATGAAAATACCATTTTACCCCCAATGTAAAGCTTTTGGTATTTAGGCCATTTTCTTAGAAATCAATGTTTCTATGCTTATTTTTAAGATTTTAAAACACCAAATATCATGAAATATTATGAAATTGAAATCTAAAAAGTTTCATGAAAATCTAAGCTTGGGAAAGCCAAATTACAAAATTATGCTTTTAGGTGTATTTTGGTAATTTCACAGTTCCCTGGGTATTGCTATGATTTCAAATGCACTAAAAATTATGAAATATTATGAAATTAAGATTTGAAAAGTTTTTTGAAAATCTGAGCTCAAGAAGGTCAAATTACAAAAATATCTTTATAGGGGTAATTTAGTAATTTCACACTTTTGGGGATACTGATGTGATTTTAAATACACTAAAAATATGAAATGTTATGAAATCAAGATCTGGAATGTTTCATGAAAATTTGAACTTGGGAAGGTCAAATTACAAAAATACCCTTATATGGATATTTTCGTAATTTTACACTTTTCGAGGTACTACTATGATTTCAAATGCACTAAAATCATGAAATATTATGAAATTAAGATATTAAAAAGTTTCATGAAAATTTGAGCTAGAAAAGGTCAAGTTACGAAAATATCTGTTGTAGGGGTATTTTGGTAATTTTGTACTTTCCTTAGTGCAATAAAATTTTTAGTGTTTTGAAAATTACCAAATTTAATTTTAACCACATTGATTTCAACTAGATTGTGAATTTTGAGGATTGACCCCAGTTCTATTCATTTTGATCAAGTTTTATGCAATTTTGGCCAAAGTTGACTTTAAGGTTTGCCTATTTTATTTATCCTTTACTTTTGATACATTCACATTAAAATGTATCATCCATATAAATTCTATGCAAAATAATTTGATAGTAATCATATAGATTTCTTTTTTTTTTGTTTATTCGGCCTAAATATCGATACATTTTATAGGCTCTTTAAGGGACCTTTTGATGGGATTCAAATAGCTTTGGATTAACCATGCTAAAATGTTCCAGATAAAATTTAGTGTCTATAGCTATCCTTATTTGCATATTTATGAGAATCAGAAATAATGCCAAGACATAAACAACAATTTTGATTGAATGATTCTTTTGAAAAAAATTTTTGTTTTTGTTTTTGTTTTGTTTAATTAATAAGCTTCACTATTTGTAAACAAATAAAAACCTCAATAATTTTTAAAAATAAAATAAGAGATCATGCCTAAAGGTTGTACAAATCTTGAAATCTTTGAATGCTCTTTCCAATCAAAGGCATTGAAGCTTTAAAAATTTAAAATGGTTTGCTTGAAGGTATTGGAGATTATGCCCGGAGGTTTTTGAAATCTTTGAATGCTCCTCGTAATAGAGGTATTGAAACTTTAAAAATTTAAAATGTTTTGCCCGAAGGTCTTGAAAATCTCAAAAATCTTTAAATCCTCCTCGTAATAGAGGCATTGAAACTTTTAAAAAATTAAAAAATTTTGCATAAAAATCTTGGAAATCTTCAAAAATCTTTGAATGCTTTTGGTAATAAAGGCATTAAAACTTTAAAAAATTAAAACATTTTGCCTGGAAGTCTTGGAAATCTAAAAAATCGTTGAATGCTCCTCGTACTAAAGGTGTTGAAACTTTAAAAAATTAAAACATTTTGCCGAAGGCCTTGCAAATATATTTGGGTGCTAGCTTAACTAGACTTAAGTCTTATCTTGTATCATATCTCTTCTTGTTTTATTTTTTCAACAATCCCTCTACTTTTTACAAATCATTTTTCTTTCAACTTTTCAAATCTTTTTGATATTTTGATATCTTGTCAAACTATTTTTTCTTTTTTTCATATTTTTATGATAGACTCCTATTTTTTTATTTTTTTTCTTTCTAATATTTAAAAGTTGATAAACGCAATCATGATACAAATGTCTATTCTTATCAAATGATGCCAATGGAAATGTTGATGTGAATGCAAATGTCAATGCAAATACAAGAATGCAAATGCTTGATGTAAATACATTTGACTTTTTCATGATGCAAATACATTTGACTTTTTCACACGTAAATGACAATGTTCCTCTCATGTAAATGCCCCTACAAATACCTTTTCTTAGGATGCAGATGCCATGATGCAAATGTAGATTTTTTCTTATAGTGCAAAGGCAAATGTCTTGTATAAGTGCAAATGCAAGTGATGCAAAATGTCTTTCTTATGATGTAAGTGCAAGCGATGTAAATGCAAATGTTTTTTTTTTTTTTTTTGTAATGTAGATGTGAATGCAAATGTCTTTCTCATGATGCACATCAAGTGCGAGTGCAATTGGATGCAAATGCGAATGTCTTTTTTTGTGATGCAATGCGAATGTCTTTTTTTTTATGATGCGATGTGAATGTGAATGACTTTCTCATGATGCACATGCAAGTGATACAAATGCAAATGTCTTTTTTTGTGATGTAGATGTGAATGCAAATGTCTTTCTCATGATGTACATACAAGTGTGAGTGTAATTGGATGTAAATGCAAATGTCTTTTTTTTGTGATGCAAATGCCAATGATGCAAATGTAAATGTCTTTTTTTTTATGATGCAGATGTGAATGCAAATGTCTTTCTCATGATGCACATGCAAATATAAATACGAATGATGCAAATATGTATGTTCTTTTTTTGTGATGCAGATGTGAATGCAAATGTCTTTCTCATGATGCACATGCAAGTATGAATGCGGATGATGCAAATATGGATGTTCTCTTTTTATGATGCAGATCTAAATGCAAATGTTTTTTCATAATGCATATGCAAGTGATACAAGTGCAAATGTTTTTTTTTGTCATGTACATGCAAATGATGCACATGCTTTCTCATGATGCACACGCAAGTGCGAGTGCAATTGATGCAAATTTAAAGACTTTTTTTTTAAAAAAAAAATCTTTGTTCAAAATTTCAAGTTTAATTCTTCACTAAAAATGATCTCAATATCTTGTACAAAAATGCTCAACTAATCTCCAAACTTTTCCAAAGTAATCATAAAATTATCCTACATAAAGTATTTTTGTAATCAATGATAAAAACTAAAAACACATAACTTTCAAATCTTTTGTAAATTGATGAGTACTATTTGGAATGCTTATGGATGGCATGATTGGCAATTCAATTTTTTCAGTGGTGGGCATATTTCAAAGAAGGCTCAATGATTACCATTTGGAATATTTATGGACGGGTGATTGATAATTCAAAATTTTCACTAATAAGGCATATTTCAAGGAAGGCTCAACTGAAGTTGCAAAGATTTCTCTTCAGCTCACAAAAGAGATAATTTTTCTAAGACACCTTTTTTTTATTGAAAACATGATATTTCAATATGCATTAAAACTAAACAATATTTTTCAAGAAAGATTTGGGAACAAAAAAAGGTTATTTTTTATTTAATTTTTATGGTTTGGTGAAATACAAAGTCTTTAATGGGTACTGATCCTTTAAAAGGTTTTGCATTGTGACTTTTTATTTTGGATAGAACCTTAGAATTCTAAAATTCTTTTAGGGTCTCAAGAATGGTTGTAGCTTTAAACTACCTTTTTTTGGGTTTTCACCATATAACTATGTTTTCTAATAATGAAGAACTTGGTTAAATCTTGCCAAATAATAGGTATATACAAATCTTCAAAGACATAGCTCTTTAATTCAAGTGTCCATATTTGATCAAAATGGACTTTTCAAGGTATGTAATGTAGGCTAATGTTGAGGTTTCGAAAGAATGGATAAATAGGCTCAAAATATATTATTCCAGGGTAATGAGACCAAAGATCTTATGGAGCATTCTCTAGATGAAAAGCCATGCATATGTCTTTCTTTTGTTGCTCCTCTTCACTTTATTATACTTCAATTTTAGCAATCAATTTCTTGAATTCTATTTTCCTGAAGCTTCATTCACTTTTTGCCCTAGACTCTCATCTTTGAGATGCATTTCTTTCCTTTTTTTTGTTTTCTTATTTTTTTAAAAAACATTAGACTTCAATTTTAGCATTCTACTTTCTTCAATTTTATTTTCCTGAAGCTTCATTCACTTTTTACCTCTAACTCTCATCTTTGAAGTGTATATTAGACATTCTTAATATCAGACACTTTCCTTGAATTTAGGTGTTCAAAGATATCCTTATTTTACCTTCCAATGTAAATAACAATCCTTGGTTGGGGTTCATTTTGGGAACAATAAATTTAATAAGCTTAAATGGGTAGCAAGTGGATAATTTTTCTATAAGTGAAGGATAGAGAAAGATGACCATTCTTCATTTCAAACACGATCACTTAGTTAAAAGAGCAATAGATAAAAATCTTCTCTTTGTTTTCATTTTCATTTTCTTTGTTTTGTTTTTACAACCATCCATTATTTTTGTGTGACTGATGCCCCATCTTTCTTTCCTACTTAAGGTTCTTATAACGATGAAAATCAAGTTGTATAGGATGTCCAAGATTTGAGTGCACAATTCAGAAAAAAGCTCATTTTGGTTCTAAATTGTCTGTCATTTTTGTAAAATAAAGGAAAAAAGGTATTAAGGCATGAAATGAATTGCCTTAGGCAAGAAGGAATCTTGTTTCTTTTAATCGATGTGCCTTAAGACATGAAACAACAGTTAGTTGAGAAAGAAAGTTTAGGTATTTTTTTGTCTATATTGTCAAAAGAATTTGGATGGTTCAATCATATTGACAAAATTTGATACACATTGAATTACCAATTAAATTTTTAAAGAGTATCTTACTTAGTTTTTGAAATTCAAAATGAATTTTCAAAATTAGCCTCTATTTTTCATTGCCCAAGAAAAGATCATGGTTTTAATATATCAAATGATAACAAGGTTCACAAGTGAAAATTTACATCCCTTAAAGGATTATGATTGGTGAGTAAAATTATTCAAAAGGATTGAAACATAGGAGTGATTAAGGAAAAAGTGTAATGATATTGGATGAGGTTTCTTTCTTTTTTTTTGTAGTAGTCTCCAATTACTTCAAGATTCTTGCCATAAAAAACTATAAATTTCCCTTTGAAAAAGCCTATATATTTTTTATTTGATCTTAAAAACTGCTTATATGGAACTTTATTGCAAATCATCATTTTTTTACCAAGTGCTTTTCATTTTATGATTTTGGAAATTAATTATATGGGACTGTTATTTAAACAAATGTATATAAATAAATTTCATAGAAAAATTGAAAGTATTCATTTCTTTTAAAATAAAATTTAACAAGATTAATTTAAATAACACCTAAGGACACTATATACATGTCGTACACCAAAGGTTTAAGGTTCAAAAGAAAATCATTCTATCTTGATCTTTTAGCACTCAAAACTTTTTTTCACATTTTAACTCTTCACATTTTGCAACTGAACAGAGTCAACTTCCATTGTTCCATCAGTTTTGGGGCTAAAATACCACTCTTGATAAAATCTTCAACCCTTTTTTTTAGCTATCTGTATTTTTCAGTTGAATAGCCAATTACCCCTATATGATAATCACACTTGCCATTAGGATCATAACTCCTTATAAATGGATTATGTGTTATTTTTAAAGGCACAGGAGTGAGGTATCGACCTTATATTAGTAAAAGCAAAAGGTAAGAAATAGGGATTAAAAGTTTCTCTTGTCATTCCTTTTTCTTTTTTGATTTTTTATTGGTTAAATAGTAGGCTCAAATGTATGGACAAGATTGTGAATGGTCATTTGGGGATGAGGACTTGCTAAAAAACTTAGATACTGGCTTGGTTGGCAAAGATATAGGTGTTGAGAGATACTATTTATGATCGGGAAGTAGGGTTGATGAAAAGGATAAAAATTGCATGGGATAAAGTTCTTGGGTAGATGCCTCTCAAGTGTGATTGCTTGCACCTCCCTTTCATTCTTTTCTATTGTATTTCCTTTTTCAACATCATTTGCATCATTCAACTTAATCCTACCATTCTTAACTGTATTTTCTATCATTTCTTTGGCAATCACTATATCAGCAAAGTCTTTGGAGATATTCTTAATCATTCTTTTGTAATAGAGAGTATAAAAGGAATTGACTAAAAGAGTCATGAGTTCTTTTTTTGATAGAAGTGATTGTACTTGGGCTGCTACATCTCTCCATCTATGTGCATATTCCTTAAAAATTTCATTGGCTCTCTTTTTCATATTTTGTAGTGACAACCTATTAAAAGCCATATCTAATACATGCTTGTATTGCACTAGAAGGCCATATCAAAATCATTCTGGAGTAAATCTTACTTCAGTCTAGCTGGGCATACCACTTTGTTGTAGACCCGATGAGACTATCTTGAAATCAATGGATCAATAACTTATCATCATGAGCATGGCCTATTATCTTTTGGCAGTACATGGTAATGTGTGTTGAAGGGCATTTCATTCCACCATGCTTCTCAAAATTTGGGACTTTAAATTTTGACAGAATGACAAAATCAAGCATTAGACTAAGCTTGTTGGCATTAACACCCCCATAGATATCATGGCCTTCAATTGTCTTCAGTCTCTCTTCCAACAAACCATATTTGTCATTTATCATTGTTTCTCATGATGGATCTAACACTTTTTTTATTTGCTCTCATTCTTTTAGATTATCTAAATTAGGCACATTAATGGAGTTGTAAGGAGTAGTACTAGGATTGACATTTATCTGAATTTGAGGTAATTTGGCAGAAGTGTCAATATAAGGTTGATGAGTTACTGGAGGTGCTTATGACATATGAAAATCTTGAACATATGGATGTGTGAACCTAGGTTGACATAATGGTGCTTCAACTATTGTTTTCTCTCTTGGCCAGTGTTTCAACAATTCCTTTTCCTTTTGTCAAACATACTAACATTTATCTTAATTTTGCCAACTATCTATCCATATTCTGTCGTATTCTCGTAATTGTTTCCTTGATCTCTCCTTGGGTTCTTTCTATTTTGTCCATCCGACTTGCATTTTCATCTTTCATAATTCTTGTAAAGCTCAACTATTGTAAATGCATAAACTTACCTTGTTTTCTAAGATGCATTATCCTTGAACCTTTTATTGACTACTTAAAGTCAGAAATGCATGGCATGAATTATATTCTCAAAAATATCTTTTTGCTTTAAAGGTTTGATATTATCATTTCTTGTCCTTAGCTGGCATAAAAAACAATGAATTCAAAAAAATAATGCATGATATACAAGTCAAATTTTATTATTGAATGAGCCTAAATTGCCTTATATATTCAAATTAGGTTATTTAATGACATTCTTCCACCTTAAAAGTTTGGTGAAAATGTATTTACAACCATCATTCTTTTTCATGAACTCCATTAGGCGTACCATTAAAATGAAACATAAACAAAGATATTTATTCATTTCTAAAAGTTTCAAGTTTACACATCATGAGGCATCCTAGGCTAGGGCCAAAAAGTGCTAGACCCACTTTTAGTCTCTCTTATCTTGCCTAAGAAATCTAAAAACAATTGACCATAATTGCTAGAGAAGGTGACATTTTGCTTTAAAACTTTTACTTTTTATTCATCATATTGGCCAATTTGATTATAGCTTATAGCACTGCTTGTTATTTCAGCATGGATCAATGAAAGATTCCTATAAATAACTAGCTTCATTTCAATGTCAAAACCTAGATATCCAACTTTCATTAATCTTTGTATCTTATATTTCAAAGACATGCAGTCTTCCAAAGAATGGCCTGCTACACCAAGATGGTATTCACATTAGGCAATGGGGTTGTACCATTTGGGATAAGGTGATTTGAAGGGTTCGGTGGGGATAAGGGCAATGAGATAGTTTTCTTAGAGCTGTGGGTATAAATCTATGTAGGACATGGGTATTGGGTCAATAAGATTTTTTCCTTTGGTGTTGCAAGAGTTTTTATATTCTATGGTTAGTATACTTTGCTGGAAAAATAGTGGTCTAGTTGATTTTATAGTGAATTGGGAAACTTTAGGTCTAAAATTAGATTGAGAAGGTGGTGATGGGATAGCATGCTGAATAAGTGGTTGTGAAATGTGAGGTGATGGACATGAATTCGAATGTAAAATTCTTAGAGGTTGCATGAAGTTTAGAGAATGAACCCTAGGTACTTAGAAAGGACATTGAAAGTACTCATGAGAAGGACTTAAGTGGGGGTTTAGACTTGGGATAGTTGGTGAGAGTTGTTTGAAACCAAGTGACTCTGTCTCGAAAATCATACTTTTGAGTTCAATCATTTATATGGCCAATTCAATCATTCCTTTCTTGAGCTTGCCCAAACTTTGGTCACTATCCAATGGTTTAGTATGCTCGAGAAAAGTGGTAGAACTAACAGGAGTTAGTTGGTTTTGATTTAATGGAATCGAAAGTGACAACGATCCTTAAGAAGCAACAAACTCAACCCGACCACTACCTTTAACCATTTCTATTAATTGAGCCATCTATTGTTTCATCTCCCGAACTCGAGCCAAAATTCCTCTTGATTCAACTCAAATGCACTTATCCTTGCTTCTAATTGATCTCCCATTTTTGCTATTCTAAATTTCACCAAGACAAATATTTTATTTTGAGACTTAGGCCTAAAAATTCTATATTATTAACCTTATTGAATAAATGCTATAGAAATAATTTCTAACTTATGTGACATACAAAGCATGTTTAAAAAAATGTCATGAAATGCAAATATGCCGAAGACAATGAATTTTTATATACAAGCCCTAAATAGTTAAAGTTTCCTCATCTATGAATGTGAATGCAAATAATGTAATATTATGTTATAGCAATGGTGGGATATGAAATGCAATGCGTCTTCTATAAAACTTTACTATTCATGAATCCATATACATAAAATGCTATAACACGTTATATGAGTCATGAGATATATACCTATTGTAGACATCCCAATCTATCTAGGGTTCTACTCATGTAAAATCTATTAATAGAAAATAAAAAATAATAAAATAAAAAAATAAAAAAAATGAAAAGGTAGGGGTTTAGTTGGTATGAAGTTATGTGAAGAGTTTAAGTTTAATTAAGATTTGAAGTTAGAATTCAAAAGGGATTGAAATTCCATCTGATTTAGGGTTCTCAGATTTGACACCCTATAAATACAACCTTGGATATAGAAACAAATCACAGAAACACAGCAAGAAAAAAACAGTAAAAAAATTCAAAGATTTTTGGGTTTAGAAAAAAAAAAGAGATTTTTTTGAAAAAATCTAGAAAATTTTCAGATTTCAACAAAAATTTCCAATTTTCGATGAATTTTTCAGCTCTAATAGAATTTTTTGGTAAACTTTCTAGTGTCGGTTGAATTTTTCGACAAGTTTTCCCAAATCGAGTGGAAGATTTTGGCACCGATTGAATTTGTTGGCAAACTTATGACGAATCAACCCAAATTCCTATGGGATTTTTAGAATTTGGTGAAGGATTCAACCGAAGTTCATCTGGGTTAGAGAGAAAGAAAAAAAGAAAAGAGAGAAGGGAAAAGGAAATCTGGTGGAAAGAGATCGGATTTAGGCTTTTATATAGACTCCAAAATGACATCGTTTTGGTGTTTAAGAAGGCCTTAGGATCCTTGTGTTTTTATTTGGGTGACTTGACCCGATCGCAATCCAATCCATCGACTCGCATCCTAGCCAAACCCTGCTGCTAAGCTGAGTTGAGCTGATTTCCCTCGAACCGTGTTTCGAGCCATTGTCTGTGCTTGCAGTCGAGCTGATTTAGCCACTCCAATTGAGCCGTTTCTATTTTTTTGGTATTTTTTTTATTTAGTATTTTATTTGTGCTTGTTTATTTTTTTTAGTATTTTTGCATGATTAAATTTGGGAAAAAAATAAAAAAAATAAAATATTTTTTTGTGAATAAGTATTAATTATCCAATGATATAATTTATAAAAATTTTAAATAGTAAATTTCTATAAAATTTTTAGGTGAGAAATTTTATCTAAATTTGTCTCAAATTGTGGAATAATTTAGATAAAGTTTCAATAACAATAGTTAATATTTATTTTCAAACAAAAAAATAAAAAACAAAGAATAAAAATATTAATAAAAATTTTGGAATTAAATACTAATTACTCAATGATGAGATTCTTGAAAATTTCAAATGGTAAATTCTTAAGAAATCTCTAGGTGAGAAATTTCTCTAAATTTGTCCCGAATGGTGGAATAATTTAGATAAAATTTCAATAAAAGTAATTATATTCTTTTCCAATTTGGTTGAAAATATTTGATAATTATCCAATAATGAGATTTTTAGAAATTTCAAATGGTAAATTCCTAAGAAATCTCAAGGTGAGAAATTTATTTGAATTTGTCCCAAATGGTAGAAGAATTTAATGAAATTTCAGGAAAAATAATTGTCATATTATTTTTTTTCCAAAAAAAAAGAGAAATAAAAAGTAGAACCATAGTTAAATAGCAAAGAAAAGGTCAAGCATTCAAGAGTCAAGCTATTTTGATGCCTAATGATGAACAAAAGTCCATCCAAACAAGCTCAAAGCAAAGTAATTTAAACTTGGAAAAAGAAAAGAAACTAAGTTGAAACGAAACAAAACTTTATTGATTAAGGTATAATGAACAAAGCCTAAATGAAGAACAATATGCACGTGATGAAAAATAACATAAAGCTAGAATTAAAAACAATAAAATGAAGAAGAAAATAGCTAAAATGGAGCCAAGAAACTAGAGTAAAGTTAGCAAGAATGTTGCCTGCTATGGTGTCATTTACAAAAAAGAACCGACAATGCAAGAATAAAGAAGGTTACCATAAGTTTTGATTCTCTTTTGTTTGACAAATTCTTTTCTTTTTCATTCTTCCCTCTCCTCTCTACCAGCCTCCTCCCTCTTCCTTGGCAATCGGTAGACCTTTTCCCTACAAAACTTCTCTCATTTTCTCTTTTTTTTTTATTCAACTTTCCTTTTTTTCAATAGCCTCTTTCTCTTTTTTTTTTTCATGTGCTCTGCTCTTCTTTCTTCCAACCTTCTTCTACCTTTCCTTCCAGTACCTTCCAGCCTCTTATCCCATTCGACAGACCCTTCAAAAAAAGATTTCATTCTTGGTGAATATGGCTCATTGGATGAAATCTCATCCAAGGGTCAAAGTTTCTCTTTTTTCTCCTTTTCAATGAGCCACTTTTGGCCATTGGATCAAAATCAATAAAAGATCTAACGATCCACATTATTCACTGCAAAGGCTGGATTTTTTTATCCTCCAAACCCATAAAATGACCATTTTACCTGTAATGCAAAGTTTTCAATATTTAGGATATTCTCTTATAAAGCAATGTTTCCATGCTCATTTTTGTGATTTTAAAACACAAAAAATCATGAAATTTTATGAAATTGAAATATAAAAGTTTCATGAAAATTTGAGCTTGGGAAAGCCAAATTACGAAAATACCCTTATAGGGGTATTTTCATAATTTCACACTTCCAAGGGTATTGCTATGATTCAAATGCACTGCAAATAATAAAATATTATAAAATTAAGATCTAAAAAGTTTCATGAAAATCCAAGCTTGGGAAGGTTAAATTACGAAAATACCTTTATAAGGGTATTTTCATAATTTCACACTTTTTGGGGTACTGTTGTGATTTCAAATGCACTAAAAATCATGAAATGTTATGAAATTGAGATCTGAAAAGTTTCATGAAAATCCAAGTTTGGAAAGGTCAAATTATGAAAATGCCCTTATAAAGGTATTTTCGTAAAGGGTATTTTCATAATTTTACACTTTTCAGGGTACTGCTGTGATTTCAAATATACTAAAAATCATAAAATATTATAAAATTAGGATCTAAAATGTTTCATGAAAGTCTAAGCTTGGGGAGGTCAAATTATGAAAATATCCCTTGTAGGGGTATTTTGGTAATTTTATACTTCCCTAGTGCAATAAAATTTTTAGTGTTTTAAAAGTTATCAATTTTAATTTTAAACCACATTGATTTCAATTAGACTATGGATTTTAAGGATTGACCCCGATCTATTCATTTTGATCAAGCTTTATGTAATTTTGAGTAAGGTTGACTCTGGGGTTTAACCATTTTGTTAATTCTTTACTTTTTGTGCATTCACATTAAAATGCGTTATCCATATAAATCCCATGCAAAAAAATTTGATAGTAATCATATGGGTTTCTTTTTTCTTTATTTATTAGGCCTAAATTTCGATGCATTTTATGGGTTTTTTAAGGGGTCTTTTTACGGGCTTCAAATGGGACTGGGTTAACCATGCTAAAAATTGTGGACAAAATTTAGTGTTTACACTTATAACCATTCTCCAATTCCAAATAGTAAATGTTTAGAGAATAATGATGATAATATAGGATTCAATTTTGAAAACTCATTTATGTTGATAAATTGGATCTATAAAGATTATTTGAGCAATGGGAGTTCAAAATGCTATGAAGGTTTTATTCATTGAAAAGAAAAATAGAGATGTTTCTTAAACATGTGGTCTTTTATGATGATTTATCCACAAGGCAAGCCTATTTTTAATAAATTATCTTCAAAGAAAGTATTTATATTTGAAATGAGAAATGGTCATCTTTTTTATACCTTTCACGAAAGTGAAAATTTTCCATGTTATCCCTTTAAGCATATTAAGATTTTTTTTCCTAAAAAAACCCTAACCAAGAATTACCTTCCATAATAAAGGGCAAATTTTAGGAAAACTTATTTGAAATAAAAAAAAAAAGAAAAGATCATAAAAGGTTTCAAGGATTAGAAAAAACCCCTTCACTGAGAAAAAAAAATGAATGCCACGAATGATCTGAGGGATAAAGTAGAAAGAACTCTTTCTGAGTAAATTCTTCTTGAAAAGAAAAAAATAAAAAAGAAAATATGTGAAAAAGTAAAAAAGATGGAAAAGAAAAAAGAAATGTGAAGAAATGTTGAAGAAATGGGGCAAAATGCTGAAAAGTTTCAAAAGATGAAATGATCTTTTGGTTTACAATCCTTCAAACACATGTTTAGGGCCTATTTTATCTTTTTTTGCATAACCTTTCACCTTAGACTATGTTAAGTACCTTAAAAGTCCATTTCGATCAAATATGAATACTCGAATTGTAGATTTAGATATTGAACTAAGGCATGCTTGTGATAGGACAATTAGATCATGATTTATTCTAATATTTTGGGATTAAGTTAAAATTAGATAGGGATATCAATTATGAATGAAGTGAAAATGAAATGAAAGAAAGAAAAAAAATGAGAAAGATGTGAAAAATGAAAAAAAAAGAAAAAAATGAAGACTCTAATTGAAAACCTAAAAAGGCAATTTGTGTAAAAAAATATTTAATTATTTAAAAAGTTCAATGTCATCTAAAGATGCTATTGAATTTGGGCAAGGTTTGATGAGCTCAAAATGATTTAGGAATTTAATGGAATGAGTTTTGTTGGAAAGAATTTTGAATTAGAATTCAAAATTGTCTAAATATTCATTATTTGGACGATGATATCCCATTCAAACAATCATAGTGATTTGCTTTTATTCATTTTTGGTTTGTACTTAAACAGATTTCTTTTATTACTTTCAATAATGAAAACCCATTTTCTTCAATTTTCCTTATTCTTTATCAATTTTGCATCTTTATAATGAATTAAGGAAATGTATATTGCATTATATTTGTCATGGATTGGAATGATGATGAATAAATGAATGATAATGTTCATGAAAGATTCTTGTATTCCTTTGAAAGGAAATCTAGGATGATAGGGGCAAAAAAAAATCAAGTGAAAAAGATGAAAAAAGCATAAGAAGATGATTTGAAAAGGCAAGTATGGTGACCAAGTGATGAAAATTGCAATTGATTAATTAATAGAACTTGTGAGTTGGGATGAAATGATGGAAATGATAATCGATCGATTGATGGAATTTGTGAGTTAAATTTGAAAATTAGTAGTGCTAAGAAGTTGAAAAAGAAAATATGAGATGGTAATTTGAGAACCTTATTACAACAATTAGAATTGCATGACATTGATTGAAATTTGCATTACATACGTTACATTCATGATAATCATTTAAGAGATAAGAAATTTTGATTCTGAAATTTGAAATTAAACTTAATGAAAGGTTAAGGAATTTTTTGAGAAGATGTTGATCCTAGGATGAGGAAATTTTTTTTGAAATAAGATTTTAACCCTAAGATGGAAAATTTTGTTAAGATTTTGACTCTTGATTGAAAAGAACTTTTAGTTGAATGGATAATGAAGATATTTTGAAAAGATTTTAAATTGTTGAACCTCTATTTAGAAGAGTTTTTTTATCACAAGATTTTTTTGATGAGAATCTTTGAACTCTTAAATGTGAAACTTTAAGATATTGAATTTTAGATGTAAACTTTTCAAATGCGAATCTTTGAATTTGGATGAAATCTCTAAAATTTTTCAAATGAGAATTTTTAAATCTTTCAAATGAGAATCTTTAAAATTTTTGAATGTAAATATTTAAAATTTAAATGTAATGTTGTAACAATTTTGGGAACACTTGATGAAAATTTTAAAATTTTAAAAATAGGAAAGTAACCACCAATCTATTTTAAAATTTTGAATGTAAAGTTCATTTTTTGTTTTTTTTTTTATTAAAGACAAACAAAACATATTTATTGAAAATTGTTGTAAATGCTTTAGTATGTTGGTGTCATTTTAAAAAGATTTTCTCATCTACAGATTCCTAAAAAATCACTACTTGGAGTTTTTTAGGATCCCATTCTTGAAAATTTTTATTTTCACTTCTTTTTTTTTTAAATAATCAATTTTTGCAAATATTAGTATTCATGCATTATTATAGATAATTTTATTACTAAGCATTTTTTTCTTTTTCAACATTTTTTATTATTTATTTTTTTTTATGAAAATCTTTCATAATGAATATTTTTCTAAATACTCCATTATTTTGATAGTATTTTAGAAAAAATCCTCACTTAGAGATTTTAAAGAATTGCTACTTGGACTTCTTTAATATCTCATCCTCAAAGATTTTCATTTTTATTATTATTTATCAATATTTTATAACAGTAAATTCATTCACAAATATTTATCCTTGTAATCTTTCTTTTATTTTAAAATATACAAAAACATTTTTGACAAAAAAAAAATATATTTTTTTACATGGGTTAATATTAAGCACATATAAAAATAAAAAATAAAAAACTATACCGAGTCTTGGATGGAGATGACCCAAAATGCAAGTTTGGGCCAAATACTAGGTTAGGCCGTAAAAGAGTGGAAGCTTGCACTAGACACTGATTGGGTCTTAGATCTAGGCCGCTAACTTGAGGATGAGCGGGTCGGGTCAGCTACTTCTAGGTAAGCGAGTTAGAGCACTAGTTGGTTTGGATCACCAGTTGGGTTGGGTCGATTTTGACTCACTTAATTCCTTACTTTTGTTTAAAGTTAACTATAAATCAAGTTTTTTTTTTTTTTTTAAATTCATTTCATTCTTTTCTTGAAAAAAATTCATTCTTCAAAACAAAAACAACAGCCCCTTCTTAACTAGTTTTCAATGCCTATATATTGTCATCACCATCACTCCTTCATTGCCAGTCACTACCCCTCAGTTTTGGTTGGCTCTTAAATTTCACACCAAAATCTCTTTTTCGACCTCTTAAACACTGTTTTAAGCTTGGTTTGGCCTAAAAATGCCTCAAGCAACCTAGATCTACCCTCAAAGTTGTAGCCAAAACCTATTGAAGTCTCGAGCTTCACCACTCCAAACACTACCCCTTTGAAGTATGTCATTTATCAAGCCTCACATCCTTACCAAAAAAACCAGGTTGAAATCCACATAAAATAGCTCTAAATCGAGATTCACAACCCTCTTATTACCTTCTTTTTTATTTTTGCTACTTGTTTTTGTGACTCCATTATTAGGGATATGGTTTTATTTTTTTGCATTTTTTTTGTTTTTTACGGGCTATGATAGAGATTTTGTTTAGGCATTGGTGATGGTGTTTGTTGATGTTTTGTTTTGGTTGTGAATGAGACTCACAGTTTCGATGGTTAATAGAAGTTTGGGTTGTATACAATGGTGGTGAGTATGGGTTTCAATTTTTGGGTGGTTGAGTTTTAGGAAATGAGTTGATTTTGTTGGAATATAGGGGAAGGGGTTGGGATTTGGTTATTGTCGAATAAGAGCTATGGGCTATTTTGTTTGTTTTCCTTTTTATTTTCATTTTCAACATATAATATGCAACATGCATTTTTTACTATGTTTCTCCTAAAAATCTTTTTTTTTTTTAATTCTTCAATGATAACATTTTTCTTTCTTGAATCCAAATTAGTGTAAAGGTTTTCACAATTCAATAATTTTCTTTTACATCCAAACACATTTTTCTTATTTTTCACAAAAAATGTGTGATTTTTAATTCAAGAATTTTCCAAATGATCAACAATATTACCCCACATAATTAAATTTCTTGATAAAAAATAATGAAATACCCAAACAAATGTGATTTTAATAAATCTATTGAAAATTGGCATTTCCTATTAAAAATGAAAAATGTGACAATTTTTAAATGGATTGAATGGTTGAGTATGTCAAGGTTTCAATTCATTTGAAAAGCTTCACCACTTGAAGGGAACAAAATAGATGTAAACTTTTCCACCTAGGTTTACAAATGAAATATAATTTTTTCTAAAAGCATGAATCCCTTAAAAACCAAACATGTTTGACAATTTCTTTATCTTTAAAATGTGGCATTTTGATATATGCCAAGGTCAGCTATGATGGGTTCAAAATTTTAAAAGGTCATTTAGGAATGAAAGAAAAAGGTTCAAATTTTCAAAATTAATCCCTTAATGGGTTTCAAACTTCCAAACTCTTGACATTCTTAGATCTTTTAAAAGTCTGGATTGCTTTATACTGGCTTTTCTTATTTCTATGCTCAGGATTGGCCTCATAATTTTTAAATTTGCTCTAGGTACTCTTTTCGAAGTTTTCACCCCAGAACAACATTCTTTCTTTTTTTTTTTTTGTTTTTTCTTGATTGTTTTATCATGCACTTAATAATCCAAGTTTCATCCTAAATAAGTTAATGGTTCAAATGAGTAGTTGGATAGTGAAAGAAGACAAAAGACTCATAGGTTATATAGTGATTCCTTGAAGAAAAGCTCTTCAATTTAAGCATTCATGCTTAATCAAAATGGACTTTTTAGAGCATGTAACGTAAGCCAGGTTTATGGTTATAGAAGAAAGGATAAATAGGCCTAAAATATGTTTAAAGGTGATCAAACCAAGGATCATTTCATATCATATACAAGATTCCCTTTGGGACTTCTTTCCTTTCATTTTCCACATCTGCCATTCAATTATTTTTTCTTGTTTTTTTCTTCTTTTCATTTTTGGTTTTTTTCTCACCTTTTTTTCTCTTTTTACTTTTCTTTACATATATCTTCTTTTGATTTTGTAAGTTTAAAAATTTTTTGGGAACTCATTTTATTGGACATTTACCCCTCGATATACAAAGTTGTTTCTTTATACTTGAAGTAGGACCTCACCTTATGTGATTCTTGAATATGTCCCTCTTTTGCCTTTATAATGTGAAGGGTGATTCTTGGTTGAGGTTCATTTAGAAATAATTCATCCAAGTTCAAAGGGGTAACAAATGGATAATTTTCTTATTTATGAAAAAATAGTGAAAGATGTTCATTTATCATCTTAAGCACGATCACTTAAGTTGTAGAGCGATTCTTTTTTTAGGAACTCAGTTAAAAGAAAACCTTTTCAAAGGTTTTCTTTTTTGGATTTTTTGTTTTCCCAACTTTCCTTTTCATTTTGAGTTCTTTATTTTTTTCTTCTTGATTTTTTTTTTCAAAAATTTGGGCTCTTTTTTTGTAGAATTTTCAAGTCTTTATTTGAATTTTTTTCAAATTTCTTAAATATGTGTTATCACAACCTTTTTTTTCTTATTCTCTTATTTTTGTTTTTTCTTTTTAGACATGCCCCTATAACTAACACATTTATCTACTTCACCAAAAACACAATGCATAGAAGATGTCCCATGTTTAGTGCCACTTCAATTGGCAGCCCATACGACAATGACAATTACGTTGATGAACTCACTTAGGGTCTCAAGTTGTTCATGTCATACAATCAAAAAAATGGGTTTTGGCATAAATCAGTCAAGTAAGCGCAATGAATTAATTGCTCTTTGGATTGATTTACCCTAAGACATGGACTATGGTAGGAGTGGAAGGCCTTTGTGTGTGTTGGAGGTCATTTGATAGAATTTGAGTATTTTGGTTTTGGCACATTAGGGATTATAGTATAGTCTTGAGACATCAAATTACCAATGCTTGAATTTTTAAAAAAATGTTTGTATTTGCTTGATCTTCTAGAAATAAAAAAAAAAATTAAATTGATTGTCTCATTGCTCATTGCCTAGGAAAAAATTATCACATTTTTATATTACAATATGTTCAAGCTAAGACAAGATTCACAAATTTAAGTTCGTGCCCTTTCAAGGGGTATGGATGGTAAGTGAAATTATTTGAGCGGTTTGGAACATAAGAGTGTTAAAAAAAGTGAAGGTATTGGATAAGTTCATTTTTAATAGTAATCACTAATTCCTTCAATACTTTTGTCACTTTTTATATAAAAATATGAATTTTTTCTCTATAATTTGAAGAAGGTCTTTCTTTTTCAAGAGTTTTTTCTTGCCTTGCTTTTTTTTTTTTTATCTTATTTTTCTTTCATGATCTTGAAAACTGCTTATACAGGATTTTATTCTCAGCCAATAGCAAATCAATTTTTGAATTTTTCTCAAACAAGAGTTAAAAAATGTATATATAAAAAAATATTATTAATAATCTGACCAATCAATATGTTATTATTTAAAATGTTTGAAAACTACAAAACCATTTCTTTTGGAAAAAACAATAGTCCAATTTCAAGAATTTCAAAAACAAAATTATGTACAACACTAGAGACAAATATCGTCTATGATCAACAATTAGGCTCTCACTTCCACAATTTTTTTTCATCTAGGACTTATTTACTTCAAGGTACTCAATCCTCTATCATATTCAACTTTTTGAAACTCTTTGTCAAACTTAGATGAAAAGGAAGTAAACTGGAAAATGACTTGTGCTCTATCAAATTTTTTATGATCATGATCTTTTCTTCTAAGGACTTTTTTTTTCTTTGTTTTTGCCCATAGAGGGCACTCTTTATTCATTAAATGGTGGGATATCATGGAAGAACAATTAAATAAATGCATGAATGACATGATATTTTCATGATAAATTTGTGAATGCCTATGCAATAAAGATAATGCATGCTTCTTTAAAGTGTAATGTATGTATCATTCAAGTTTGATGAGAATCATATTATTTATCCATGTATATACACTATATAACATGACATATTTACATGAAATGAAGTGTATGTACAATGTGAGCGTGATGGTAATTATATCACTTTTGAGTATATACACATGAAATATTATGCCCCAATATATGAGTGAAGACACATTTACATGAAATGTAGTATATGTACAATAACAACCATGTGAATATATTTATACATGAAATGTAATGTTTTATTTCATGAGAGATGATGTGCTTACATGAAATGAAATGTATGTATAATGCAAGCTTAGAATAATATCATTTGTGAATGTATATGCATAAAACATAATGACAAACTACTTGAGTAATGGTATGTAAATGAATGATGAAACATACTTATATGAAATGCACTATAGTATATGCACAACAAGATATGTTTACCCGAATTGCAACACATGTACTATACAAATTTAATGAAATTGATGATACCATTTAGATGTGCACATAATGCAATGTATGTACAACCTTATTATTTTTAAATGGACACAAAAAAGATCGAATGAAGTGCAAAAGGTCAAATAACATTCAAAATCAAAATGTTCATTCTTTTCTTTTCTTTTTTCTCCTTTTTTTAAGAAAGCAATATGAATTTTAAAAAAATACTTCCTATGAAATATAAAAACACATAAAATAGCCAAATTTAAAGATCTTTTGATACTTCTGTTTTTCGTATTTGGCCAATTAAACAAAAAACTTTCTTTTAAAAAAATTTTTCATCTCTTTTAAAAGCTTTTTTTTGTTGTTTTTATTATTTTGATTATTGGAAAGTGCAAAAAAAAAATTAATTTTTTTGAAAATTTTTTAAAAATACAAATCTTGCACAAACAATAGATGAATTGAACAATATATTAAAAGAAAGCTTATTAAAAGAATATTTTCTTTTATTTTTTCTTTTTTTTCAAAATTTTAATTTTGTTTGCACTATTATTATCCATAGATATAGATTGTATAAAAATGTTCCTCATGTGTCTTTATTTGGGTAATTCTACAAAAATATTGGCATTGCTTTACCTAAAGCTAGTCCCCTAAGGTTCACCATATGTTGAGTGAAAACTTATACATCTAAAGGTTCCAAAATTGTTCCTCATTGGCCTCTATACAGGACAAGTAAGGTACCTCGATCCTCACCTAAGCTACAGAGGGAAAGCTTTCAATTTGAGTTGGAGTATTTTTGTTAGCTTTATAGGTGAGATGGTGATCTAAGAGGGGAGTGAATTAGATTTCTTCAAATTATTCCCAAATAATGATTTTAATAAAAACAACAATTAGACTTTATTTAAGCTCAAATAAATAATCTTTAAAGATAGATTTGGTTTGAGAAATATGAAACCAACAAAGATTTGTTTAAACTTTGAAAATCATATTATTTATTTAGTACCAAAATATAAAACTTAAGAACATGTACTAAATAAATCTTTTTCAAAATCTTGATCAAGTTTATTTAGCTTTAATATCTTGTCATTTCAAAATAAGGATCAATTCAAGGCTAACAATCTCCCCCTTTTTGATATGACAAAACTTAAAGATAAATTTGATTGATGAAAAACTTTCTTTGAAACATTTAGGATTTTGAAAAAACATTTTGGAAAACTCACCCTTAAACAATGTATGGCAAAACTCCCCCTCAATTTGTGCATCCTAATCCAATGGCAAAACTCCCCCTCAATTTATGCATCCTAATCCAACACAACTCAACAAATATATGTTAGAACATATATAGCAATTAAGCATACATAAACATATGTATGTCAAGCACAAGCAAATTTGTCTATATGATATTTCTCCCCCTTTTTGTCATAGCAAAAAGGCATGAGCATATTAATAAGCAAATAAACACAAAGAGGCATCATTAACAAATATATTCATGAAACATTTCTTTTTCTTTTTGTTTATGCTCTTTATACCAAATGTTTAAACTCCTATATCAATTGTAATAAGCATACAAGAAGAAATATCTCTAAACTCTCTCCCCCTTTTTGTCATTTCAAAAGAAAGAGAGATCAATTCAAGGCATAAGACAAAATGCTTGATACCAATAGTATGAAGAGTATTTTGAATGCATGTAATCAAGTGTAATATGCACAATGAAGTTCACATACATGTATTCAAGCATAAAAGTATAAGTGTATCCAAATTTGGCATTTTAGCACAAGTCATCAAATTTACTACATGAAATTTATGAGCAAAGGCTAATGAATGATATGCAATCTACTCATAAATCATGTTATCATAAAATGTGCTTAGAACCTAAAACATCAATAGCAATTAAGCATAAATTCAAGCACATGCATACAAGCTCATACCAATTGTTATGGATACCAATTGTTAAAGATATGTCATCAAGAAGCATACCAATTGTTATCACAAAACAAATCAAGCAAAATTGTATTATAAGATTTCTGTTCATTTTCAAAATAAGGATTAATCAATTTAAGGCACACACAATTTTGCATGAAAGGTACAAGCTATATAAAGGATAGGCACATAAATAATCATTTATGAAAGCAAAAAAAAAAAATCTTTAGCAATTTTGATACCAGTTGTTACCAATTGTTAGCAATTTTTTTCAACAACTTTCATAGAACAAATATACTTTAAGCAAATGAAAGATTTATTCAATACATGCATAAATGATAATAGTAATCTTTCATAAGCTATCCTATCCAAACAAGAATGAAAAGCTCATATGTATATAATAAATCATAAGTACTAATGAGCAATGAGGTTCAATTATCATCATGTCATAACAAAGATTATATAAACATGATTCTCCAAACATGATGAGCACATATGCTATAGTAAAGAAATAATGAAAGCATAATTATTCAATTATAATCCAAATTATTTCAATGCAAAGCAATGTTCTTAATCCAAACATATGCAAGTACATAAATACAATTCAAACATATTTTTCAATCAAAACGATACAAGCATATGCAAAAGCATTTCAAATCATATATAGCAATATACCAATAAAGATACAAATATTTTAGACATAATGTGGTACATGCTATCTCAATGATCTTAATCAATGAACATGCATATAAATTTCAAATTTGTAAGTTCATAGTCTATGAGTCAAGGCAATTGAAAGATTAAAAAAAAAATCAATATATTCAACTCATATTCATGTCCAAAGATTCAAACAAATATTCATGCAATAAAAACTATTAATAGAAGCAATCAAGAACTAGGCATGAATATCAATGAAGGTGAATTAATCAATCCAAGCTTTCAAAAATGTTAGAACAATATCTACCAAGTGGCTTGGTGATTAATTTGTGTAATGTGTTCATATGTTCTAGCACAAAATCATATATTTGCACATATCAAAGCAAGCATGTATATGTATCCAAACTCATACATCATATCATAAAGTCGATACATTTACCTCTATCCATGCCAAACTTTGTTATTGTGCTCATTTGGCTTTGAATTCTCCAATCCACATCATTTGAGCTAGTCTTTGATGTACTTGGGCTTGATTGAAGAGGATGACATGCTTTGTTTGCTATAGTTGAAATTCTAAAAATGTAGGCTCATTTATGCTCATTTCAAGTTCTCCTAGCATAGACTTAGAGAATATTCTTGATAAAGGATTTTCATTAGAAGCATCAAGAAAATCAATTGATAAAAACTATACCAATTGTTAGAAAACAATTCCAAATTCTAAGTCATTATAGGCAAAAGCAAATTTATTCACTAAGCACAAGTTGCCAATTGCAAGGGAGATATATACTTAAGCTAGAGGCCATATATTAAGTTAAGAATCAAATATCACAATATTAGCACTAAAGCTAAAGTTCTCATGTAATGTGCAAAATATGAATTCTTTCTAGATCATTTAGAAATATTGAACACAAAGAAGACATATTCAATATTCATATATATTCAGTAAATCACCAAAGAATATGCCAAAATAAATTTTAGGCCATCTAAAAACTAAAAACTCAAGGAAGACATATTTATCATCCAAAACATATTCAAGAAAATTTTAGCACAAAAGCACAAATATGTCTACACAAATTATAGGCCATAATCAGCATTGACTTAAGCTAAAAATAAACATCATAAGAAATTCATTACTTAAGTCATGTTGCAACCATGTCAAGTCAAGAGAAATCAGATTTATCATATATGCACACACTTGACAAGAACAATAGATGAACCAATAACACATATCATTTACAAGGAAGTAGTTCATCATATTTAAAATCACAAATAAGAAATATATCAATTGAGCACAAGATCCAAAATATTTTACAAAATTAATAAAATATTTAAGCACAAAAATAAGCATATTTCACAAAATATCTTTCACAATCAAGAGATTAACAATTCAAGCATTTTAAACTGCAAGCATTAAGGTTAAATTGAATTAATGATCATACAAGCATATATCTTAACCAAGACTAGAGATGAACCAAGAATCAATATATTCCATTTAAGCACATAATGTTCATCAATTCATCAACACAAGAGAAGAAATAAATCTTGAATTAATAAGGATAAAGAATTAAAACATATTTTAAGATCATTTCATAAGAAGTCAAGAGATGAACAATCAAACATCATTATATATGATTTAAGCATAAGATGTTCATCAATTCACAAATCAATAATTATAACAATCAAGTTTAAAAAAAATATTTCACACTATCCAAGCATTAAAAATAAATTGAGTAATTTTAATCAACATGGTCATCTAGGCATATTCAACAATCACAAATCAATATATATAAAAATCATAAAATCATTTCCATTATGCCAAAATCGTTTAAGTAAATAGCAATTTAACACCACAATCAATTTCAACAAGTATCTCAAGCATACTTAAGAGCAAAATAAGCATGTTCAATTCAAGCTCACATTTTCTCAAGTAAAATCGATATATTTAATATATATCAATAAGGTATATACCGATATCCATTAAGCATTCTATGTTTAACAAGAATAGGCAACCAAATTTTGCATAATCAATCAAGCATTTAAATTTCATCAAGAATAGGTAACCAAATTCAAATTCTCTTCAAATAAAAGTTTAGAGGTAACCCATTTCCATTATGTGTCTAAAGTATTCAATCTTCAATCTCACATTGTAGCTCCTTGCTCTAGCACACCTACGAGAGACAATCTCATTTGATTTTTGATACCCAAATTGCTTTGGGTCTTTAAGAGTTAGTTACCAAGTCTCTTGCTCCTTAGAGCCCATACTTGCCTAATTCTAAATGAAACTTTTCTTCTAATAGGACAAGTATATATAGTACGACCATGAAAATTACAAAAATTATATTTAATAATTTTAGCACTTAAACTCTTATCTAAAAACTCTTATTTTTCATTCATCAAAACATCAAATTTCTTTTTCAAATCAAAATTTTCTTTTTCTAAAATTTCATACCTATTTTGAGAGGTTTCAAAATCTATTTTCAATTTTTCATTTTCTTTTTCCAAAGCATTTTTTGCATTCATTAAAAACTCATTCTCTACATTCAACTTTGAAATCATTTTCTTATATTTCCTCTTCATTGATTCACATTCAACATATAACTCATTATAAGCATCTTGCAATTCATCAAAAGCATATGAATTTGAATCAATAGAATTATAGGTTACCTCCGGATCTTCAAAAGTCATGAGAAATGATGCATTTCGATTGGATTGTTGTCTTTCATGTATTTCATCCAATTTCTCCCATATCTCATTTGAGGTTAGACACTTTGATACCAAGTTGAATTTGTGGGAGTCAAGAGCTCCATATAGTAACCACTTGGCCTTGGTATCATCCATCACTTGCCTCATGTAATTTGCATCATTTAAAGGAGTTCTAACCACTTGGCCTTGGTATCATCCATCACTTGCCTCATGTAATTTGCATCATTTAAAGGAGTTCAAGTCCTTTTTCAACCACATTCCAACCTCTAAAATCTTGGGTTATTATGAACATCTTCATCCTCCTTCTCCATTCACAAAATTTAAATTTATCATCCACAGGAGTTTTGAGGACTTCCTCACCATCTTGAAACCAAAATTGAGCAATAAGACCTATTCTCAAGGTGGTTAAACCTACAAAAAAGAGACCAAAGCTCTGATACCAATTGTTAGCTTTATAGGTGAGATGGTGATCCAAGAGGGGGGTGAATTGGATTTCTTTAAATTCTTCCCAGACAATGATTTCAATATAGTTGAATGAAAATTAAAACAATAAGAAACTTTGATGAAAATATAATGCAAACAATAAAATTAATGAACCTAAAATCAAATATAAACAATAATAAATTGTAAGGAGATAGGGACAGAGAAATCAAACATAATGATTTATAAAGGTTCGATCATTTTTCACAAAGCACCTACATCCTCTCTCTTGGTTGTCCACACCGAGGCTTTAATCCACTAATTGAAGAAAAATTCTTATAAGATACAAACCTATCTTGTACTAAATCTTTAGCTTTTTCTCAATACTTAGATAGCTACTTCTACCCTTACAAATCAAGATGATACCTCACCTTTTGCTTACAAGATAACCAAATAATTTTTGTAAACTAAAATACCTCTCAAGGTTGAGTGTTTGCCTAATAAAGTACAAAGAAAATGATGAATGAAAATACAACAATATTTTGGATACAACAAAAACAAAGGATATTGAATTTAAGCTCTAAAAACTCTTGATTCTAAAAAAAAATGAAAATATGGCTTGTTGGCTCTTGCTCTCTTGATTCATCAATCTTCTTGGTGTGTTGAAGTGCCCAATTTATAGAGAAATTGAAGAAGCAGCCATTGGGGAAGCTTGGGAAGTGAAAGTAGCCATTGAATGCATGAAAAAAATAGTCGTTGGTGTGATCTTGCCCAGAACTGATCGATCCCTTACTTGAGGGGATCGATCCCCTATGTGGGGAGATCGATCCATTTTCTGGAAATTCAGTCTTGGGAGCATTCTGTTTGGAAACCAATTGATTCCTTCTAGGGGGGATCGATCTTGTCCATACTGGATGGTAGTTTCCCGTTTTGCACTCTACTTACTAATTTGACCATAACTTGAGTTATACAAATCCAAATCATAAACCATTTGAAGATTTAGAAACTAAACTTAAAGAGATTTCTATACATATAAAGTCATCACCTAATTCACTATGTACGAATTATAGTGAATTTTAAAATTTACCTCTTATGCAATTTTTCTGATAACTACAGAGTGTCTAGGAAAAATTCAAAATGTTTTCTTAGAAAATTTGGATTTTGATTTTGTTTGATCCATTATAAAGTAGACTCAAAGAGCTTTTCAACCATATAAAATTCAAATATTAAAACTTTGTGAATTAATACAGAAAAATGAAAGAAGTTCAATATTGGAAAACTTTATTCTTGTAAAACAACTTTCTTAAGTTAATATATTTCTCAAAACCAATATTATCAAAATTGTATTAAGTCCAAAATAAATAAATTCACTTTAAAAAACAACAATTGGACTTTATTTAAGCTCAAATAAATAATCTTTAAAGATAGATTTGGTTTGAGAAATATGAAACCAAGAAAGGTTTGTTTAAACTTTGAAAATCATATTATTTATTTAGTACCAAAATATAAAACTTAAGAACATGTACTAAATAAATCTTTTTCAAAATCTTGATCAAGTTTATTTAGCTTTAATGTTTTGTCATTTCAAAATAAGAATCAATTCAAGGCTAACAATTTCTTTTGTCATTGTGAAAGTTATCATCTCACAAGAGTATAGGTACTCTACTCCCTCCTAAAAGGGAAATAATTCAGGTATAAAACTCATGCATGATATAAATGTGCCATGTGTGGATGTGTGAACATAACATTAGAAACTTAATCTTAAATGTCTTGCAATTTATCAAGAATAATATAAAAAACATAAAATAATAAATGAATAAATGCTATGCATGGAAGTTATCACCTCACAAGAGTATATGTACTCTACTCCCTTCAAAAAGGGACAAAATTCGGGTATAAAACTCATGCATGATATAAATGTGTCATGTGTGGATGAGTGAACATACCATTGGAAACTTAATCTTAAATGTCTTGCAATTTATCAAGAATAACATAAAAAACATATAATAATAAATGAATAAGTGACATGCATGTAATTTTTTATTATTATTGTTATTTAAAAAAAATAAAATCAAAATAAAAGAAATTAAAGTTAAATACCAATTAAGACCACTAAATTAAAATTAAAGATAATATATAATTAATTTTGGCCTAACTTTAAAAAAATGTGTCCCAATGGAGTCACCAAATTGTCGTAACAATTTTGGAGACAGCTAAATGAAAATTTTTAAAATTTCAAAAACAAAAGAGTTGCCACTAATCTTTTTTACTAGGTGTAATTGGCTATCTAAAAAGTTTATCTTTTTAATAAAATTTTAAATTAATTAAAATCTATTAAAAATAATTTTTGGTCTATGAAAATCAAAGTTGAGTATGAAAATACAATTATGCATGAGAAATGATTAACACCCCCACAACGCTCGTTTAAAAAAAAGGATACCGATTAATCATGTGCTTGTTTTTAATTTTGACAAAAAAAAATCTTAATTTTGATATTTAAAAATCATTTCCATAATTTCTTATTACAACAAAAATCTTTTGTTTTTTTTATCTTTTATTTGAAAGATAAGAACTTTATATATTAAAAATTTCTCAAAAATTATTTCAATACGTTAGTAATATTTAAAGAAACTTTCTCACTTAGAGATTTTTTTAATAATTACTACTTTGAGTTCCTAAGAATCCCATCATCAATGGTTCGTATTTATCATCAAAATTAATACTTAAAATACATATAATAAAATACTTATAACTAAACCTAAATAATATTTTCCTTTTATAAAAGTTCATCTCTTTTTTTTTAATTAAAGGTAAGTGAAAAATATTTATTGAAAATTATTCTAAATGTTCCAATAAATTAGTGGCATTTTAAAAAAACTTCTCACTTAGATATTCTTAAAAAATCACTACTCAGGCTTCTTTAGAATTCATCTTCGAGGATTTTCACTTTCGCTTCTTTTTTTTTAAATAATCATTTTTTTGCAAATAATAATATTTTTGTATTATTATAGATAAGTTTGTTGCTAAACATTTTTTCTTTTTTGTCATTTTTTATTTTTTTTATAAAAATTTTTTGTATGAAATATTTTTCTAAATATTTCATTACTTTGATAATATTTTTAAAAAATATCATCATTTAAAGATTTTAAAAAATCACTACTCGAACTTTCTTAATATTTCATTCTTTGACACTGGGTTAGAGATGAAGTAATGTGGAAGCCTGAGCCAGACATTGGATTGAGCCTTAATCCCAAAGAATCCTCATTTGATAAAGTTGATGGGTAATTTCTCATTGACTTAGGACTTGATAACTTGTTTTATTAGATAAGAAAAATTATCTTGTCTATACCAACAGCTAGTGAATTGATAAGATTTCCCTAACCATTAAATTATAAATAAAAAATTACTAAATTAACATTATTACTAAATTGGTTAATTATATAAATTCGTTAGTAGTGTTAAAAATTAACTTTTATCATTTGAGTATAAAATAATAATGTTATTTCAATGTTTTTCATTGGTTTTAATTAATTAAAGATCACTTGCAAATAGAAGTGTTCAAAATTCAATTTTAATCAAATTAACTGATCAAATAAATTAAATTCAATTAATCAGTTATCTATCAAATTAATTTTGATTATTTATCAAAAATAATTTAAATAAAAATTCAATCTTTGATTAATTTAGTTTGAAAATCAAATTAACCAAAATTTTAATCAAACTATGATAAAAAACTGAAAATATAAAACTTACCCATTTCATTACAAGTTATTAAGTTTTTTAACTTAATTCTTTAATATTTGAATATTTTTATTAAATGATTTTATTTAAATTATTTTTAATATGAGAAATTAAAAATTAAAAGTATAATTTAACTTAATATATTTTATTATTCGATTAATCGAAAATTTTAATCAAACTGAGCAAATTAATTTCAATAAGTTAATTTTTAAAATTAAAAAATTGAATTCAATTAATAAGAATAAAATACTATAATTCAATTAATTCAATTTTAAATAATTCGATTTGAAATTAATCAAATTAATCGAACAAGCATTCCTACTTACAAAATAAAGATTAATTGATAAAATATCTAAGAAAGATTAAAAAATAATAATAATAATTAAAATATAAAGATAGTCAGTGATCTTTTGACACTCCCCCTCAACGACTTCTCTTAGTATTGGTTTGCTAGTCATTTCGTGTTACTTTCTGAACGTCTTAAATTTAACTTCATTCATTAATTCTCTTAATATTGGTTTGCATTTGCAGAAGGAAAAAAGGGGAAAGAGAAAAGCTTGAGTGGGCTATGATCTTTCCATTGTATTGACTCCATGTTCATAAGCAGCCCCTGCTATTGAGCATGACCATATTTATTTTAGTTATCATCGAAACAAACAGATTCAAAACTACCATAAGCAACAAAATGAAATTATCTGTGTTTCATGTATCTGGAGTCTGGACAGTATGATTATAAAACTAGAATGAATGGTAAACCATTAATAATACCCAACCGTATTATGCCTATAGGTGCCCTAAAAAAAGAAGAGAAAAACTGAAGAAAAAAGAGTACCTGGAGGCCGCAAAATTCCAAATCAGCCTTCTTCCTGTATTTAATAATATACTTGCATGCTGCCTAACGCCTAATCCAGGAGTAAAAATGCTAACTTCTTTGTGAAGTTCATATGATGGAACTAGGAACTGCTTAGATATTTACTAGCAGCCCTTACAGATTTTAAAACTTGTTTGGATTTATTGTACCAATATTGGCTGGGAAGATATTACTCCATATTAGCACTCTGATAGTCTTCAAAGTTTCTGAACTAGTGCACGAAAATATTCTCCCGTTGAATCACTAAACAGTAGATCCACTAGCATGGCTGCTACGGATGCATCTGGAGAAAATCCTCTGTTAACCATTTCATGAAGAATTTGAACTCCCCTTGATGTGTCATTGTTTCGAAGAAATCCTATAATCATTACATTATAACAGAAACTATTGGGAATGCAACCATCCACTTCCATTTTACTAAACAGTTTGTATGCTTCATTCTGCAGCCCTTCTTTACAAGGTTCCTTGATCATTATACTATATGTGTAAACATTAGGGTGTATCCCTTTGAGTTTGAGTGCACCAAATAATTTCCTTGCAACTTTGAGTTGCCCAACTTGACACAAGCCATCAATTAAGATAGAATAGTGGACAACGTTAGGTTCCAACCCACTATTCTGCATTACATGAAAAAGTCCCAATGCCTGATGAATACAACCTCGCTTGCATAAGCCATCCAACAAAGTACCGTAAGTGATCGCATCTGGAACTAGGCCACGAGCACTCATTTCCTTGAAGAGTTCTTGTGCAGCTGCAAGTCTCCCAACCTGTGACATGCCACCTATAAGAGTGCTGTAAGTAATAGCATTAGGGATTAACCCATTTCGAGTCATTTCATGAAAAAGTTCCATTGCCTCATCTATCCTTTTAGCTTTACAATATCCATTGATAATGATGTTGTAACTAAATACATTAAGTACATGACCCTTGTTAGTTATTGAATTGAATAATTTTCTAGCCGTATCCATTTCACCTCGCAAACAATATCCATCCATCAATGAACTATAGTTAACTACATTAGGCTCAACACCTTGTTGAATCATTCTTTCAAAGATATCTTGAGCCTCTAAAGTCCTACCCTCTTTACAAAGGGCATCAACCACAATATTATATGTGATGACATCAGGTTTGCAATTGTTCGCCATCATTTCATTCAATAATCTTGTGACCTCCTTCCACTGACATGAATTACACATAGCATGAATTAAGGAACTATAAGTGACAACATTAGGTGGAATGCCTTCACCTCTCATTTCTGAAAAAAGCTTCAAAGCCTCGGTTACATTCTTGTCCTTACAAAGGCTATCGATGATAGTGCTGTACGTTACAATGTTAGGTGCACAACCTATTTCTCCCATAGTCCTTAGCAATCTAATAGCCAGCATAGTTTCACCTATTTTACAAAGACCATTTACTATCGTAGTATAAGTGATTAAATTAGGCTGATACCCTTCTTGAACCATGTCATCAAACAACCTCACAGCTAGAGCTACTTTACCTCCAATGCAAAGTCCATTGATCAAAGTGGAGAGTGTTGTAGTATTTGGTTCAATGCCCAACTTCAACATCTTCCCCAAAACCGAAAACCCAAAATCCACACGATGCAAGCGGCAAAAGCAATTTACCAAAATGTTGAGAGTATAAACATCAGGATAAATTCCTAGTAATTCCATTTGTCTAAACAGAGTGACCGCAGTTTCATAATACTTCATTCTAACAATGGCCCCTACTAATTGATTAAATTCCACAATAGAAGGACGTGGATGCATATGTAGCATCTGATCAAACTTGTTTAAGGCACCATCAATTCGATCAAACACATACTTGTGTTTCTTCTTGCAATGGGTAGCAAAGAAATAAGAGATTTGGGAAAAAAAGAGAGAAGTGGCAGATCTAGGGTTACCCGATTCCGATTGTCGAAGATGATCAAAGGCAGAAGAAAAAAATGAGCGAGAAGAGCTTCTCCAACCCCTCATCATCATGATCGTCATCAAAAGAAAAAAAATGGATTCAGCTGCTTCCTTATCGGATGAGGCAGCCACGCACCGCGATCAAATAATAACTTGCGCTCAAAAATCAAAACTTGATTTCGGACCCACGCCTAATTGACGCGTTCCATTTAAATCATTTACTTATTACTAGAGTCGGGTTCGGATCTTGTTAATTTAGGGCTGCTACGGATTTATCATTCGAAATCTTATCTATTTTAGTGTGGATATTCAATTGATAATTTACTTGGATGAATAGTAAAATTATGTCAGATGAGATTGAGAACAATAGTAAAAGTAAAATTAGTAATTATAAGAATGTAATTATAATTAATAGTGAAATATATATTTAGATTCAATAACGATGGTGTTGATAAAATAAATTATAGTAAAAAAAAATATTAAGGACATTAATCTAAAAGTGCAATAATAATTAATTTATATATATATATTTTAATGTTATTTAATATTTAAAATTTTAAAAATTTATTGAATCAAAATATTGACACATATTAAGTTACATTAAAATAGTAATTAAGATTTTGTCATATAAAAAATTTTAAAAATAAATTAACAAAATACTAAAAAAAGGTGTAAAGATAAATGCTATTAAGTTATAAGGACATTTTAATCATTACAATGTAGATTAGAAAGTAGAAAAGAAAAAAAAAATAATAAGAGGGGCATAAAAAGAAAAAATGTTGTGGTTGGAAGAAATCAATTTCACTGGACCCTTAAAAGAGATCTACTATGGTTAGTTAAATTTTATCATGTCATATCATTACTCTCCAAACAAAAATATAATGCTATTGAAGCATATTTTGCACTATACTAGCCTAGCTGGTTAATTCAAATGCAACTCGAGTATCTTGATGTTATTAGTGATGATTAAACTTTTTTATTGAGTATCTAATCAATATTTTAGTTTTTTTTTTGTAGTTTTTATTATTACATTAAAATTGTCTCTTACACTTTTTTTATTTTGATTTTTTATTAATATATAATATATTAATAACTAAACTTTATTATTATATAATAAATAAATAAATAAATTTTATTTAATTTTTTATTATTTATGAACATATACTTTAATAATTTGACATAAAAATTATTTAATAATTTATTAATTTCATAAATATTTAATAATTTAAAATTTTTATTACATACAAATTTTATTCTAGTGTTTTTAAAAGTAATTTTTTCTTCTCATTACAATTCACTTTACTATAATTGCAGCTTTTACATCTAAATATATTTTATCAATAATTTTAATTTTATTGCTATAGTAATTAATTTCTCTTGTATTGATGTATCAACACTCATGATTTTATATATAGGTCCTTGCAATTAAAAAAGTTTTTACATTTTTCATTGACTAATAGGTGTAAGAAAAATTAATTATATGAAGAATAGTATTTTCTCCCTCTAATAATTTTCTTCCTTTTATAAATATTTGAACAATTTTCCCAAAAAACAAATGTTAATCTATGTTATGCATAAAAATTTTAGCTTCATTGGTGTCATAAGTCAAATGATGCTAATTCTTAGAAAAATTATTGAAAAACCAAAAAATAAAATAAAATATATAATATTAAAAATATTTAAGTCTTTCTCTTTTTAAAAATGAATTTAAATTTAAATGTTTTTAAATTAAAATTTTTTTCACTATTAAATAATTGTACTTTAACTTTTTTTATTTTTTCAAGATGTTTAGACAATTATAATTTTTTATTTTCTCACTTACATAATAGTTATGCACAAAGTTAATATAAATTAATTCATTATCAAAAGAAAGAGAGTTTGTTTAGTTGATTTATATAATTATCCTAAAGAAATAGAATCTTACAACTTTAGAATTCAAATTTTAATACTTACAGTCTCTTTTTCTATCTCTAAATTACGAATTTCTTTGTATTAAAAAGAAAGTTAGAAAAAAAAAGTGCAAAAATGCTTATTGTTAATGATATGATCTAGACCATTATTAACATTTTGATGACAAAATATGTATTATTCTATATTAATATTAAAGAATGGCAACCAATTAAGTTTTTTTTTTTTCATACATTTTGTATTTTTTACTATTTGATAAAATAAAAACTAGAAATTTTATCTACTTTTGTTTATTAAAAGGTTCTATGGTCTTGTGTTGCCAAGTGTTAGCCAAGGAAACCCATGGGATCCTTTTATTTTTTCTTCTTTTTTAATTTTTAATTTTTAGTTTTTATCTTTCTTATTTTTTGTTGATAAATATTTCATTTTCATATTCTTTTTTTAAAATTTTTTATGACACAAATATTTTGATAAAAATTAAAAAAAATGAAGAAAATGTAAATTAATCTAATCTAAAATTTTTCAAATTTTCATTTATTTTATTTTTAGATATAAAAAAGAAAATAATAATAAATATTCATAAGAAAATTTTCTCTTTTGCCTTGGCATATGAGACAATCGCCTTTTAAATTCTATAGCAACAGGGATTACATTACCATCTCATAGATTTTTAAGCAATACCTATAACAAAATAATGCATAACTTACTTTAAACCAAAATCCACTATCAATATTTAGAAAAAGAAATAAATAATACTATACTAATCAGCCAAAAAGCCCGAAACAAAGCAAAATTGTCTATAAAAGTTAATTAAAATGTTTAATTTATATAAATAAACTAAACTCTTATGCTATAATTATAGCTTCAATGTGCCATAATTAAATCATTAAAAAATTATAAATAATAAAATTAGCACTAGGAAACACATTTAAACAAAACAATAAAAAATCATAAATCTAAATTACCTATAAATTGAGAATAATTTGTTACAACCTTATCTTTTATGAATTTCATTTGGCTTATTCATTGAAAGAGTTCATTAAACAATCAAACCTAAAATAACATAAACTGAATTTAGAAATAGTAACTTAAGGGTGCATTTATGTTGCAAATACATATTTTTATGGGATATCACTGCTAACTTCATTGACATTTCTTGATAAGTGGGTAGTAATGACTCATTATACAACAATCATGATGTATAAATATAAGATTGATTAATTGAAAATTTAATGATGAACTCAAAAGTGTTTGATTTATCTAATCCGTAACTACATAAAGATTAGAATGCTTGTAATTCTTATCAACACATTAAGGAACCTAATAAGTCATACATATAAAACATGCCTTATGAAATGTTAAATTATGTTAATTAAGTGGAACATAATTAAAAGAAATTGGGAACTTTAAAGACTAAATTAAATAAATTAAAAGTCTAAGAGTAATAGTCAATGGAACAAATCTTACTATGTATAAAACAAGACTAAATACTCCCATATTTAAAGAAGGCTTGGCCACCCCTCACACTATGGCAATTATTAAACTCATGTGTTGAGAAAAAATAGGTAAAAGACTAATAAGGCTACTATTACTACTAGCGTAGTATTCAGCCAAGATTTTTCCATATTTCAAAAAAGCTCTTTCACTTATTGTTTGTGTGGATTATCATTATTAACTGAACGTTTGAACAACTGATGGTTTGCTACAACCTAGCATGGTGATTTGGGAGGTCTTGTGTTTGGTCCAAGCTAAGAATATTTATAAGTAAAATTCTGCTTTTAGCAATTCTATGCATGTTGTATATTATGTAATCAACATGTGATAATTTGTTTTGAGAGTTGAAAATATTTAAAATCTATTACTTGATGATTGCATGATCAATTCCCAATACCATTTTCCTATTTTTTATGAAAATTGGACCGAACAATATGCAAAAGAAAATATAGCACCTTCCTCTCTCTTTTTTTCTCTTCCACTGTCCAAGAATTCTTTTTCTCTCAAAAAATTCTTTATTTCCTTTTTCTTTCTTCATTTTTCCTCTTTGTCTCTTTCCTTTTCTGCTTTTTTTTTCTACTCTAATCTCCTTCTTTCATTTTTATTTTTCCAATTTCAAGGTTTTTTTTTTCTTTCTTTATTTCTTATAAGTTTCTCTCTCTCTCTCTCTCTCTCTCTCTCTCTCTCTTTGTTTTTAAAATTTTTCTTTTCTTTTTTTTTAATTTTTAATTTAAGAAAACAACATCATTATTGTTTTAATAACTAAAAAAACCAAGTGTCAATCAAACAGTGTACAAAAAGAAGACCTTAATAAAGATTTTTTAACTAAAAGGTTAACTATAATATTTGGTATAAATACAATAAAAATATATTTATTCAGGTATTGATGATTATTACTTTTATTATTATTATGGAAAATTTTTTTCATTAGTATTAGAGAGCATCGTCATTACAAATCAAACTTGAAAAAGAATTCAATTTTGCACTCAATGATGTGATGTGTTGAAAAAAAAATTACAACTATGCTAGTATGAATGAATCAATATGAAACACAAAAACAAGAAGCCAAATCCAAATCCAAATATGAAATATAAAAAATCAAACTTTCTCCATCCTATCCCATGAAGTATGCTTTGTCTTTTTTGTTTAAGAAATGGTAATTGATGAATCACTTTCCATTAGCATGGGCCATCCTCATAATAAACAATAATTTTTGCATTCATCATATGACCAACTTTAGTCACAAGACACACAAAATAATAAACCATACCTAAGCTTGTCTTCTTGTCTTGTTCCTTAGAATCAAAAGTTGTATTAATATGATCTAAGATCATTTTAACCTTTGTCCTTTATTCACCAATTCACATCATTTGCTAACATTTGCAAAACCACATGTATAATCAACTTGTTTGACTTTTATCAATATCCAAAGCTTAAAAAATGACTTGATCAAGGACATTCAAACCTTCACACCTTAACCAAATTTGGACTTAAACAAAAACATGAATGAAACACAAAATGTTAATATTATCAATAGCATTTATTAATGTTGCAATTTTTTCACTTCATTTCTTTTGGATGCAATTCATCCATTGAATGCAATTTTACAAAAAAATATTCAATCCTAATTAAAAAAAAAAAAAAACTTGCTTGGTGTTATAATTAGATTTATGTTTGATATTAGTCATTCATTTTGACCATCAAAAGTAATGTCGAATAAGATAAATTTGCATTGAAATTTTTTCAATTGCAATTATTCTCAAAAGTTCATAATATCTTTTGCAATAACAATGAGTTTGGTCTTAGTTGCAATGCCAAATTACGCTAAATCCTAAATATAAAATCATCTATACAATAAATCATGTACTTTTTTTTTCTTTTGAATATTTCTTATATTTTGAAATTAAACTTTTGATAAATAGCTTTTTAAAAAATAGTATATTAGGATAAGCAATACCTTTCGCACCAACTTAAGCCTTAGCTACTATATTTCATTTATCAAAGTAAATATTGAAAAAGCTTTATTGAATGATCAAGTAACATCAAAACTAGATGATGCCTTTGATTTTGTTCTTCAAATTGTTTTACAAAAATATCCTTTTATTTTCAAAATCAATGAAATTGAAAGCCATGGCCCTTTTGCACCATCAAACTCATGCTTAAGTTATTGAAAAAAGAAACAAGAAAAAACCCTTTTATGTTTTTGTTCGCTACTTGATAGCACTTAATTATCTAGTGAATTTCAAGTTCAATTTGCTAGGGACATTTTCAAATTTGATTGATTTTGGTATATTTAGTGTTTATTTTCTTGATCTTTAGGTTTTTTTTTACATGAAATAGGATTTTTATCATGTCCATGCAAGAAAACATGTAAGAGCAAGACAAGTATCATTTTTGAACAAGCATGTAATGATGGAATGAAATTAAACTGGAATAGAGCTACTAAATTTGATTGGACGTAGGAGTTCTCGTGCCACCAAGAGTCCCACATGCTTTCGGTTACATCATTTACAATAGGATTTCATGCACAAGTGATAATTGAAGAATTTCAATCAAGCAAGAACTCTAGAAGATATTAGGCCAAAGGGAGTTTATACTCAATCAAGATTCTATTAATTAATCACATGAAGAGTTATGTTTCAATAAGAAAATTGCAAGATAATTATCAAGATTTTGAATGAAAATCAAATATCTAGTCTTGAATTCCAAGTCTAGCCGAATACACCACAAAGTAATATCAACATGGAAACTATTCAAAATCAATGCCCAAGATGGAATACAGGAAGCATGATCAGCCAAAACTCTTCACATTCCAAGAAACCTAAGTTCAGCTAACACTTATGGATCAAGATAAATGTTATCCTTTAGTGTTTTGATAAGATTAAACCATTGAGCTTGTATCCATCCTTTAGTCTATCATATATATATATATATATAAATAGGGAGGCTAGCTCTTGTTTCCATAATCCCATCCCACTTCATTTTATTCTTCTCTTTTCTAGATTTTAGTTGTAATTCTTGTAGTTTTCTTTCATAGTTTTCTTTGTAGTTTGGCTAAGGTAACAATTTAGCCACAACTAAAAGTATGTTTTAAATTATTTTCTTAAAGCAAGTATTCTTTCTTTTCAAGATCTACTTTCTTTAAAGCAATATTTCTTTACTTTCAATTACAAGTGTTTTAAAGCAAATTTTCTTTCAAATACAAGTTTCGACAATTCTTTTCTTTCCAATTCAACTTTTTATTACATGTTACTTTGTTTTAATTCATTCTTTTATACAATCTTACTCTAAATATTGTTTTTAGCCTTCACAATTCTTTCTTATTTTTCAAGTGTCAATCTTTATTTCTTTAGATGTAATTTTAACCATATCAAATTACTTGCCAAGTGACAGTTATCTAAGTAGATCTAGGCATATACAATCTTTCTTTCAATCTTTCTTCATTTTTCATTGCAATCAAATCACTTTTTCAATAATTTAGATAGAAGAGTTTAGTTTGTTAATTTTGATATTTGAATCCATCGAATAAATTAAATTCTATAATCCTCGTGGGATGATACTCTTACTCTTAACACTTTATTATTTGATTATGATTTATACACTTACAAGCATTGCGAAAATAAGCAATTAATTTTTTTACGTCATTGTTGGAGATTATAGTGGTGTTTGGTTCAATATCAATAAAGATTCTCTACTCTTTTGTAATCTAAACATTTACTTTTCAATTACTTTTATCTATTTTGATCTTTTCTTATTTGTATGTATAGATCTAAAAGTGTAAACCTAGCTCTATTTGACTAAGAAATTGAAAGAACTTTAAAGTGCTTAAAAAAAAGGCAAACAACACCTCATACACTAACACTAATGGTGAATGCAAACAATGAAGCTCAAAAAACGTTAAAGGATTATGTAGTCCCTAATGTTGATGGTTTCCAACCATCTATTCGAAGATAGCCATTTAAGCTAATAATTTTGAGATCAAGTTTTTTATTATTCAAATGGTTTAAACTTTTGTATAGTTTGGCAGTTTACCAAATGATGATCCTAACCTTCACTTATCAAATTTTTGTGAATTATGCAATGCCTTTAAATGTAACAATGTCTCAGATGATGCAATAAGACTAAGGCTTTTTCCTTTTCTCTTAGGGACAAGGTAAAAAGTTGGCTATCTTTACTACCATTTGGATCAATCACAACTTGAGAGGATTGGCTATCTTCACTACCATTTGGATCAATCACAACTTGAGAGGATTTGGTGCAAAACTTCTTAGCAAAATTTTTTTCACCTATCATGATTGCCAAGTTGAGCAATGAAATCATTACCATTATACAAGTGGATCATGAAAATCTTTATGATGCTTAAGAGAGATTCAATTAGCTGCTGAGAAAGTGCTTTCACCATGGTTTTTCTTAATGGCTATAGATTTAGATATTTTATAATGATCTCACTCTATTTATGAGAACTACCTTGGATTCAACTACTAGATAAGCCATTATGAACAATATCGCTAAAGAGGCCTATGAATTGATAGAGGATATGGCTGTCAACAATTATCAATGGGGTATAAAAAAAAGGTACATAAAAAACTTGCTCGTGTTTATGAGTTAAATGCCTTTACTTTTGTTAATTCACAATTGGTTGCCTTGACCAAGAAAATTAAAGCTTTAGGAACCCCATCCTAAAGTAACCCAAATTCATGCCATTTAAAACCCTTTTGTTTCCTATGAAATCTGTGATGGATCACATTCTAGTGATAAATACCAGTTTAGGGTGGAAACAATCTAAATGCCCAAGAGTCCAAGCCTACCTATAACCCATATAGCAACACATATAACCTAGGTTGGAGAAATCACTCTAACTTTTCTTAGAATCAACCCAACCACCAACCTACCAACCAAAACAACAGTTTTTGCCTTAACCCATAATCTTATAACCCATCCTAATAAAAGAAAACTATTTTTGAAGAGATGTTGATCCAACTAATGCACGCTAACAATGACACCATCCAAAGCTAAGTTATATCAATAAAAAACCTTAAAATGTAAATAGGTCAACTTGCTTAAGCCATAGCCAACTAACCTTTTGGAAACCTTGCCTAGCAATACCAAGTTAAACCTTAAAAGACCAGACATAGAAACATGCAATGCTATATACTACTTTGGGGGAAGATGGTATGAATAAGATTAATGATGAAGACATTATAGATGAGCCTGTAGTGGTAAACCTTCTTAATTTTATGAATCAACCAGAGGTAGATTTTATTGGAAGAGATGATATGATGGAAGATGAAGAGCTATTGAAGTAAGCTAAAAAGATCTTGAGAAGTTTTGATCACATGGCACTAGAAGCCTTTAAAAATATTGAACGATACTAAGAGATGGGAGAGAATTTTGACATGGAATAAGATCTCAATAAGTATGAGGTAGACCTTGAAGAGTTCATTGAAAGATCAATTAAAGAAGGAAAAATGCTAATGCAAGTAGAAAAAGTACTTTTTAAAAGTATTCAACTTAAAGTGGAAAAACAAGATAAGACTATAAAGTTAAAAAATTGAGAATGACTTTAAAAATGTTTACTCAAAGACAAAATTTTGAAGTAGCACCACCAACAAAGCATATCCTAAAGATGCTACTTAAGGAGTTGGAGACTGCACTTTTGTTAAAGACTATAGCCCTTCGACAACTTCTTTCAAAAAAATAAAATGATTTCACGAGTTTTTCTATCTCTTGTAAAATTGATCATTTAAAATTTGATGAAACTCTTTGTGATCTTAGGTCTAGTATAAACCTCATGTTTATGAATGCTTTCATGCAGCTAGGATGTGGTGTGCTAAAACCTTTAAAATTCACTATCAAATTTACTAACAAATTTGCCAAGAAACCACAAGTAATGTTAGAGAATGTTTTAGTAAAAGCTAGTAAGTATACTTTTTCTATGGATTTCATTGTTTTAGATATGAAAGATAATGAAGCCCTTTTTACTTTTAGGTAGACCTTTCCTATTATCTTTCAAAGCTTTAATTAATGTGTGCAACAGTGACTTGACTCTAAAGTTTAAAGATAAAAGAATATAATTTGTAACTAGTGGATATAGTATCTTTAGAGATAAAGATGATATACACTTAATAACAAGAGATAAGGAAAGGGATAATCGTAGGGAGTTGGACTCCAAACCTTCTGATCCATTGCCACAAGTTCACTTAATATGATCTTTAAGTCTTAACCCTAGCAAGTGCAAAACTGAAACCTTAAAACCAAAAACTTTCATGCTGAATTCTTGTCCAGTATATGTTATTCCTACAAGGAAAATGAGTACACCTCCTAGTTCTAGTTCTATTTATGTGATTCCACAAAAGAGAATGCAACAAGGTAAACTTCTTCCTAAAGCGATGAGATGATTTTTGAATTTAGAGATGATTAAACTTAACCAAAACTAGTATTACTTAAAAAGAAACCCAAGTTTTACTTTAATGGTTTATGCTTTTTGTTTTTATTTTAATTTTAGGATAGGTATGCTTTTATTTGTTTTTGTTTTTTGTGTTTTGTAGTAAATGATGGTAGGTAATGCCTTATGCAAGGATGATTCGGTCTTGAAGTAATTTTGGGTAGTATTTCTTTTCCTTTGTTTTTAATTAAGTCATTTTGAAATTGTAGTTAATGCAAGTGTTAGAGAAAAGACCACTTTCTAAACATGCTTTTGAAAAAATTGTTACCCATATTGCTTAATGTTCAAATCAAATTAACATACTAAATTTTGTATTATGCAAATTTAGTTAATATTGCATGAATTTTTCAAAGAATAACTTGAGTATGATTTAAGGATAGTTATAAATATGGTGAAGCATGAAACAAGTTCATAAGTATGCTTTTCTTTGCAACATAATTTCTATGTATATGCTTTTATTCTTGATCTATGATATGAGTTAATTTTCGTATAAAGTTTGTAAGATGTTAAATTGTCTAGAAATTTGAAGTATGGATATAACTTTAAAATTTACCTACTCGATCCTCGAGGCAAAAGTCTAGATTGTAGTTAACTCAAAGATGATCTAGGCATTTTTTTGGATAGTTTGAGCCTTTTCATGCCCATTTTTATGATGCATCTCTAGTACCTTATTTTTGAACTTTTATATATTATCCCTTTCTTTGTTTATTTTAGCCACAACAATAAGCCAAAAGCTTTTTCTTTTAATATTATCCTTTTTTATTATTATTACCTAACCCAAAGAGCTTACACATGTTTTGGACATTTTTCTGTATTTGAAAGGAAAGGAGCACAAGCAATGAAAAAAAATTGTCGAAATAAAAATGATGCCTTAAACTTTTAAAAAGTTCTCAAACTTTCATTGAGTCTAAGAAATTTCAAAAAAATAAGCTATGGGTTATTGAGCCTAAATTTTATTTCACATACCTTGACTTAAGCCTTACATTACAAGCTTTAAAGATCTTTTGATCTTAAGTCAAGTCTGTAAGTCAAATATTAATGGAGAGGGAAGGGGAAAGTAGACATATGAAGTTTAGTTTATCTTTAAGTTGTTATGTGATAGTATGTTTTGTATTCTTTTTACATAAATTAAATGCATGGATTAAGGATGGAGTAATTTCATATGCTTGGAAATTATATGATATTGAAAGCTTAATTTTTTAGATGAGTTACTTGTGAATCTATGTTTATAATTAACTTTGTATTATGCAATAGTGCATGAATGACAGTTTGTGTAATTTTTAACTTTGTGAGCATGTATATTGAGTTTTAGAAATGTTGATTTGAGAATTTTGCTTAAGGATAAGCAAAGATTTAAAGTGTGGGGGTGAGATAGTACTTAATTATATAGTGAATTTCAAGTTTAATTTGGTATGAAAATTTTAAAATTTGATTGATTTTGGTGCATTTAATGCTTTTTTTTTTTATCTTTAGGTTTTTTTACTTGGAGTAGGATTTTTGTCATGTACATGCAAGAATCATGCAAGATTAAGACAAGTATCATTTTAAGACAAGAATGTAATGATGGAGTGGAATTAGACTTAGAGTAGAACTATTTAATTTGATTAGAATAAGGTGTTCTCATGCCACAAGGCTCCTACATGCATTGGGCTATATCATTTACAAGAGGATTTCATGCACATGTGATAATTAAAGAATTTCAATTAAGAAAAAAATGTAAGAGATATTCGACCAAAGAAAGTTTGTACTCAATCAAGATTCTTTTGATTAACCACATGAAGAGTTATGTTTCAATAAGGATATTACGAGATAATTATCAACATAATTGAATGAAAATCAAATATCTAGTCTCCAAGTCTCGCTTAATACACCATGAAGCAAGATCAAGATGGAAGCTATTCAAGATCAATGCCTAAGTGGAACACGTGAATCAAGATCAGCCAAAACTCTTCCCATTCCAAGAGATATAAGTTCGACTAACACTTATAGATTAAAATAAATGCTATCCTTTACTGTTTTGATAGGATTAAACCATTAAGCTTGTATCCACCTTTTAGCCAATTCTACATCTATAAATAGGGAGGCTAGCTCTTGTTTCCACAATCCCATCCCACTTTATCTCATTCTTCTCTTCATTTGCTTTTAGTTTCAATTCTTGTAGTTTTTTTTTCATAGTTTTCTTTGTAGTTTAGCTAAGGTGATTATTTAGCCACAACTAAAAGTGTTTTTTAATTTATTCTCTTAATTTAAGTATTCTTTCTTTTCAATATCTACTTTCTTTAAAGCAATCTTTCTTTACTTTCAAGTACAAGTGTTTTAAAGCTATTTTTCTTTCAAATACAAGTTTTGACAATTCTTTTCTTTCCAATTCAACTTTAAGTTACATGTTACTTTATTTTAGTTCATTCTTTTATACAATTTTGTTCCAAATATTATTTTTAGCCTTTACGATTCTTTCTTATTTTTCAAGTGCCAATCTTTATTTCTTTGGATATAGTTTTGGCCATATCAAATTACTTGCCAAAATGATAGTTGGTTAAGTAGATCTACGCTTATACAATCTTTCTTTCAATCTTTCTTTATTTTCAATTGCAATCAAATCACTTTTTCAATAGTGTAGATAAAAGAGTTTAGTTTGTGAACTTTGGTACTTGAATGAACCTATTAAATTAAATTCTATAATATTTGTGAGATGATACTTTTACTGTCATCAATTTATTACTTGATTACAATTTGTATACTTGTAGGCATTACGAAAATAAGCAATCACTACTCCAAAAAGTTAGTTTAAGTTTGCATATATTAACTAAATCCACCTACTTGCAAAAGAAAATTACAACTATATCCAATATGAAAACAAAGATGAATTGGAACCGAGAACCATAAGTAGCCTTCCGCTATAGCACTTAGAGTTACCCTCTACTTTTTTTATTGGAAGAAAATAGTTAAAAAGAAATTTTTGTTTAAGTGCTAGCTTGCAAGCAAGCACTCAAAGTTTTTATTACCAGAAATCGGCTACTTTGAAATATAAATTGCACAAAAGCCAAAATGTACATTGCTACTCACTTTGAATCGTTTTATCCTTTGTGATAAGTGTTAGAGGTAATATGATGTAATATTTTATAATTATAGGGTTATGATAATATAATTAGAATAATACGTATGACTATAATAAGATTATAAAATCATTTAAGATTTTTTCCTTAATTAGTAAAAGTCCTTTATATATAAATATGAATTCTATGCACTTTTTAATATAAGTTAGAATATTAACAATGTATCTTTTTAGGCCTTTATCTCATGGATATAGGCCGCCACGTTTAGGGATGGCATCGGGTCGGGTTCGGGGCGGGTTTTGCTCGCCCCGAACCCGACCCGATTTTTTGCTCATCAAACCCGACCCTGACCTGAATTATTTTAATACCCGACCCCGACTCGACCTGACAATATGTAAACCGTACCCAATCCGACCCGACCCGAAATTAATAAAATATTATTTTTTAAATATAAATATTTAAAAATATAATTATATAAATATATATAAATAATTAATTAATTAATTAATTAAAAAATAATTTTTTAATAATGTCGGGTCGGGTAGGGTCGGGTTGTAGGCATACCCGAACCCGATCCGACCCCGACTATTACCTAAATTTACCTGACTCGACCCCGACCCGAAACCCGAAATTCAAAAAAAAACCCGATCCTATAGGGTCGGGTCAGGCCAAAACCCGTCGGGGACGGGCTTGATTGCTGTCCCTAGCCACTTTTGATTTTAGATCTCATTGTCTTTTTTGTCTTATTATATTTCAGGCTTTTTTATGAGCCATTTTTCTATTTGCATACATATTGCCTTTCCTAATATCCATTGATAGAATTTGTCTTTCATATAGGGCACTTTAGTTCTCAACCTTGAGGGAGAGTGTTAAAAATTATAGACTTTTCAAAATTTTTTTTAAAGAAAAATTATGAGATGATTTGGTGCTCATTAAAAATCAATAATTGATTTAGAAAAGAAAATGTTAAATAGCTAACTTAAAACCATTAGCAACATGTAAAAACTATAGAACAAAACTTATGGTCTAATACCATGTTAACCATCCAAATAAATCATAAACTTGAATTGTAAAATATCTAACATAAAATTTTACATGCTCGCATATTTCAGTAGACCTGCACATAAAATACAAAACATCTTCATTCAACCTCTTTTTAGAACTTTTTGGTTTTTCTTTCGTTAATTTCCTAGTAGAAAATTTTACAAACCCAAAAGTTAACCATCTAGCATGTTAAAACACACACTAAAAAGACCCAATTACGCTTTCAATTATCTCTTCACTTTAAATCCCTCATCTAACCTATCACTTGATTAAGGAAATTGTACTCCAATTTCTCTTTTACAACCTCTAAAAGACAAAAGCATTCTAGACTTCTATCTTCCTTACAATAGTCTTCAAGTTTCACCAACACATCTAAAAATGTAATTTCCTCAAAATCCCTAAACAAACTATTTGAATCCAAATCTAAATAAATCATCTCCTTCATATTAACATCCAATTCCTTATCAACTCTTTCAACTTCCCCCACTCTCCCATTAGCACAACAAGGTAATTTTGTTTCATTAACCTCTAATTCCTCATAATCTCTCTCATCATCCCCCATTTTCCCATTAAACAAAGAAGTTAATGACATTTCATTAGTCTCCAATTTCTAATCGGCTCCTCATTAACACATGAAAGCAATTCAGTTTCATTAACCTCAAACTTTTCATTAGCACTCTTATCATTCCCCACTCTCACTTTAGCCAATGAAGGCAACTTCATTTCAATAACCTCTAATTCTTCACCAACACTCTTATCATCCCCACTTTCTCATTAGCTCGTAGAAGTAATACTCATTTTCTATCAGTTTACACCTTTTCTCCACTCAAATTTAATCTATTCCCTTCATTGTATCGAACCTGATCAATATCCTATACAATCCTCTTATTTCTCCTAAAATTTTTCTCACCGTTGTCATTTTCACTCTTTATGTTTTCTTCTTTGTAATCATAGATATTACTCTAATTACAAAAGCATAACCCCATAATTATGGAATATTGCGAAATGTTACCTTGAACAATAAGATGTAGAATAAGTCATTAACCCTGTAACTAGGTCATGAGACATGATCAATAATTTCTTTTAAAAATTCTTATACAATTAAAACTCCTCCTACTTAGCACATGCTATTAATAAAAATGGTATAAGTAAAATTGTCAAGAACAATTCATTTGTTTGATTTAATTGAATGGTTCCATTGCCTCTTCTATCTTTTGCACATAAGTTTGTTTAGCGAGTATATAGGTTTTCTAATAATATTGACATGTTTTTTGTCAATGAACTTATATTCATCCAGCCAAGTAAGAAATGCAACCAAAAGCATAAGAAAAACACATTTAAAATTCATAAGAAACATAGATTTTAAGTTAATGACAAAAATCCTGAAACAAAATATAGTTTGCTAAAAGAAGTACCCCATCTTAAATATAAGACCATAAAAAACCCAATATTTAACAAATGTCGAATAACCTTAACAAACCAACGTCAATTGTTGTCAAAGAAAAAAGCCTACCATGTAACAAACTTGGAAGGCTAATAGTAGAGATGTCAAATAGGCTGGATAACATATGGACCATGCTTGGTGCAACCCATTGTTATGATCATGGGTTGTGCCAAGCATGACTTACATACTTATGGCATGTTGGGTTAAATATCTTGGGTCTATAAGCTAGCATGATATGACCCATTAAAGGATAATTTCAACACGTAGCACATGGGTTGGCACATGACATACAAACACTAATGTGCTGTCTTGTGCCAGCTTATAAATGTTATAAATGAGTTTAGTTTGTAGGTATTTAGTTATATTTTATGTTACTCTTATCCCATAATGGACGTTCTTTTGCCCACTTGACACTTTGTGTTAGTAGTTTATAAAAATTAAATTGTATCAATAAATTTATTTATAAAATATTTAAACTATTAGTAGATAAAATTAATAATTTTTCATTTTCATTTATCATGTTTAAAAAAAAAAGAACTATGAAATGTATATTACTTAAAGATTGATTATAAAAATCCAGGAATAAGACAAAACACATGATATAAATGAATCATTATATAGTAAAAATGAGAAATAAAATAATAATATGATATCCATTTTTTAAAAATTTAGATATGTAATATTAGTATTTGTTAATTTTTTTATATTATTTTGGTGGATTCTTTTAACTTTTACTGGTAAACATAGATATTTTGTTGAACTAATGAATTATATGCCTCATGTATTAATTTCACACATTAGTTTTTAACAACAATTGAAAAACAAAGGAAAAAATCTTCCTAAAAAAAGATAAGAATTTAAGAAACTATTAGTCGGCCATGCTTAGCCTACTACAGCATAAAAAATAATGCAATGCTAGGCACGAAATGACCCATAAAAGCTATGAGCCATTTATCGTGCTAGACCATACTTTTAGTTTTAATGGGCTATGTTAGCACAACTTGTTAAATAATAGTGTTGGGTTGGCATAACCTATTAACACATGAACTAATTTTTTAATGGGTTATGCTTGACACCTCTAGCTAACAGGTATAAATAACATACAGTAACAACAGAGTAGAACCTGGGCTTTCATACCATTTTAAACATTTAAATACAAGTAAACCATCGTCTCCTATTCTTTTCACAATCGACTTCTAGTTTCATTAACACATCTAAAATCATAATTCTCTCAAAATCCACACTTAAACTATTTGAATTCATATCCAAATGGATTGCCTTTTTTTAATTAGTTCCTTATCACCTATATCATCGATCCCCACCCTCCCATTAGGCCAAGAAGGTAACTCTATGTCATTAACTTCTAATCCTTCATTAGCTCTCTCTTCATCCCCACTCTCTAATGAGCCTAAGAAGGCAACTCTATTTCATTAACCTCTAATTCCTATTTAGCATCTCATCATCCCCTAATCCACAATATCCCGTGGAAGCAATGTTCATTTTCTATAAGTTTTATCCTTTATTCCACATGAATTTGATCCATTACGAATAATTTATCTAACTTGATAATTATCCACTAAAATCATTTTATTTCTTCCTGAATTTCCTTTACCATTATCATTTTGGCTCTTTATGTTTCTTTCTTTGTAATCATAGATATTATTTTAATTATAAAATCATAATGCCATAATTATAAAATATTGCAAAATACTACCTTTAACATTAAAGTAAAGTAAATCATCAACTTTGAAACTAGGTCATGAGACATGAGCACCCATTTCTTTTAAAAGTTCTTATGCAACTGAAACTCTTCTTACTAGGCATATGATATTAATAAGAAATGGTATGAGTAACAGTGTTAGGAATGCCTTTCTTATTTGATTCGGTTAAAGAGTTCCATTGCCTCTTTTATCTTTTGCAAATAAGCTTCTTTAACATGTATAAGGTTTACTAACAATTTTCACATTTTTTTTATCAATGAACTTATATTCATCCAACCAAGTAAGAATTGCAATCAAAAGCATATCAAAAGCACACCTAAGATTCATAAGAAACATGAGTTCCTAGTTAATGACAAAAAATTTGAAACAAAATGTAACAAGTTAAAATAAGTCTCCCATGTTGAGTATAAGACTATAAGAAACACAATATTTAATAAATGTACGATAACACCACTTTAAAATGTCAACATCATGTGTTGGTGACATAAGCCTACAATGTGACAAACTTAGAAAAGATAAGATGTAGATGTAAAAAGCAAAACAATTGAACAAAACTGGAGCTTTAAACCATGTTAAACATTTAAATACAAGCTAAACATTCAAATAAAGGCATGGACTTAAACTATAAAATACCTAGCCTAGAGTTTTACAAGTTCACATATTCCAATTCACCTGCATATAAAGCAAAAAAAAAAAAAAAAAAAACCTTTACACAATCTCATTTTGGATATTTTAGGCTTTTTTTTCCATTTATTTCCTAGTAGAAAATGTCACAAACCCAAAAAGTTAACAATCTAGCAAATCAAAATACATCCCAAAAAGACCCAATTACTTTTTTAGTTATCTCTTCATTTTAGATCTTTTTTTCAATATATCACTCGATTAAGGAAATGATATCCCATTGTCGTGATGTCTCGAGAGCTGTGAGTGGGCAACTCGAATGCCGGACAAATGGAGAAATTTGAAAAATAGAGGCTAAAAAATATTTCGATAAAAACAAAAAAAAAGAGTCACCACTAATCTTGCAGTCTACAAAAATGAGTTTAAAAGTTTTATGTAAAGAACAATTTTGCAGTCTACAAAATCAAAGTCGGGTCTGAAAGTTGGTTACATGTGGAGAATGATTAGAACTTTTACTGCGCCCTTCAAGACGGTACCAATTGGTTGTATGTTATTCTTTAATTTTGATAAAAATGATCCTTTTTTTTAATTTTTGAAATTAATTCTTTTTCTTTCTTTTTTGAAAAACAAAAACAAATAAAAGTTAAACAAAAGCTTTTTTTTTTATCAAAATAAAAACTCCTTAAATATCAAAACACATTTTTCACTCTCCTATAATTAGATAGAGCTTCAAAAATATTTTTAGCTTAAAGGTTTTCAAATTGTCCCAATAAAATTGAGATAATACCTTACTTAAATAATAATCTCCAAGAGTCCTCCTACAGTTAGGTAAGATCTTGAGGATTATATTTAATTGAGATATTATCTTATTTTAAAATATTTTTATTTTGAAAACATATTTTTGAAAACATATGCATAAGATGCATGAACATTATAACATGATGAATGCATGACAACATAACATAAATGATAAAGTATGAACGCATGATAATATAAAAATGCATGTAATGACAAGGTAAAATGAAATGCAAATGCATGATTAGTTTTAGAATTTGAGGGTTGGTTTTGGGGTTTAGGTTGGTTTAGGATCTAAGTTAAGATTTAAGGTTTTGGGTTTACAGTTTAGGGTTAAGAGTTTGGTTTAAGATTTAGGGTCCAGGGTTTAGTGTTTCAAATTTAGGATTTCGTAAAAATTGCATGCAACAAAATATCAAATTACAAAAATGCCATTAATTAATGAATGACAAAAACATGACAAAGAAACAAACTAATTACAAATCTATGCATTAGCAAAACTAAATTACAAACAAGTTGTGTATGAAAATTGAAGAGAAAAATGGATCAAGCATGAAAAACCTTTTGAATTTGGTTTGAATGTTCCACCATCTTTTTTTTTAAACTAAACCAAGCAACATAAAAAATCAACCAAAACAACCTAATAAACCACCATTTTTTCCATTGAAAAAAATTAACCCAACATATTGAAAACTTAGTAAACATATCAAAAACAACAATCAAACATGTGAAATCAAGTAACCAATCATCACCAAAAAAAGAACATGGTTCAACCAAGCAACAAACCCACAATGGCCAAACCTTAATGGAAATGGCCCTCTCACATCTTCATTCCATTTCACTTAAGCATTCATTGAATATTTATAAAATCAAGAGTCAAATGCATTTTTACTTCCAAAAGGATTTCATTAAGCATGTGAGAAGCTAAAATGACAAGGAAATCATAACATGAACATTAGTCCAAACATCATCCATATACCATAAAACCAATTATAAACTATACAAATAACATGTGAACCATTAACCAAAAACATCATAAGCACCATAAAAAGCAAGCAAAATGTTTAAGAAAAGCCAAGAGGAGGTTCGGCCATGGTGGAAAAGGTTTAGTTGAACCTTCAACTTGGTTTTTAATGGTGGATGGTGCTTTTTGTGTCTTTTTTTTATTTCAAACCCAACTATGATTTAGTTGGTTGAATTTAAACCAAGATTAAGTTAAAAAAAAGTTATAAAGCTTTAAAAAATAGAAAAATGGAGAGAACACTATGAGAATTTCATGAAAATGCGATGAAAATGCGATGGAATTTAAGAATAAAAATAAAGATTCTCCTTTCCTCCAATCCTCTTTCAAACTTTCTCTATTTTCCTCACTTTTTTTCACTCTTTTTTCCTTTGTTTTCATGAGCTATTGTTCTTCCTCAATGTGCAGAAACATCGCCTTCTCTTAAGAAGATTATGGAGAAATATCTTCACCTAATTAAATTTAGACCTTTAGATCATAAAATCATCTAATGGCTCAAAATTATCCTTTGTTTTTATTTCAATGAGCAAACTTTAGCCATTGGATTAAGATTTCCAATGTGATCAATGATCCAAATTGTTCATTGAAAAAGTTAAAATTTTATAGCCATTAAAGGAAAGTGAAAAGACCATTTTGTCCATAATGCAAAGTTTTTTGTTTTTAGGCCATTTTCTCAAAAATCAATGCTCACATTTTTTTTTATTGTAAAGTGCCAAAAATCATGAAATAATACGAATTTAATATATGAAGGCTTTGCTCAAAATCCATTCTTGAGAAAGTCAAATTACAAAATTACCTTCAAGGGGTTTTTTTGGTAATTTCACACATCTTGAGGTACTGCTATAGTTTTGAATGCATAAAAAATCATCAAATATTATAAAAACATAATCTGGAAGGTTTCATAAAAAAATGACCTTGTGAAGGTCAAATAACGAAATTATCCATAAAGGGTATTTTGATAATTTATACCTTTTGAGGTACTGTCATAACATATAGATTCGTAAATCTATAGCTAGACTTAACAAACTAAGGAGTCACCACCAATCTTTTTCATCTAGGTGTGATTGGCTACCTAATGAATTTATCATTTTAAGGAGCTCTTAAGCTTGACTAAGGGTCCTTAAAAGAATAGGTTCGGGTTTACAAACCAGAACAAGGTTCGAGGGTTCAATTATATGTGGGGAAGGTTATACCACCCCCACATGCCCATTCAAAGGATGGTACCATTTTATTTTAAATTTATCCTAGGATCTTGATTTTGATAGTTTTAAAATTTAATGTTTAAATATTGAGAGTAATTCTTAAGACTTTCCATCGATCTGACAAAATTCTTAAAAATATTTTCTCACCTTAAGAGTATTCAAAAATCTCATTTATTTTCTTGAAGAAAAGTTACGTTGTCGGAAAAAGGTTTTAATTATTTTTATTGAAAATACATCTAATTATTCCACCATTTGGGCCAAATAAAAAATATTTTATTTATTTATTTGAATTTTTAAAATTTTCACCATTTGGGTCTATTTAGAAATTTTTTATTTCTCTTTTTTTTAAGGAAATAATATGACAATTATTTTCCTGGAAATTTCATTTAAAATTTTCCACCATTTAGGACAAATTTAAAGAAAATTTTCACCTAGAGATTTCTTAAAAATTTACTATTTGAAATTCTAAGAATCTCATTCTTGGATAATTATCAAATATTTTCAATCAAATTTGAAAAAGAATACAATTACTTTTATTGGAATTTCATCTAAATTATTTCACCATTTGCGATAAATTTAGAGAAAATTTTTCACCTAGAGATTTCTTAGCAATTTACCCTTTGAAATTTTCAAGAGTTTCATCCTTGGGTAATTTGTATTTAATTCAAAAATTTTTTATTTTTTTGTTTGAAAATAGATATTAACTATTGTTATTGAAACTTTATCTAAATTATTCAACCATTTGGGACAAATTTAGACAAAATTCCTCACCTAAGAATTTTATAAAAATTTACTATTTGAAATTTTTATAAATTTCATCATTGGATAATTAATACTTATTCTCAAAATTTTTTTTATTTTTTTGATTTTTGATTTTTTTAAATTTAATCATGAAAAAAAATACTAAAACACATAAATAGAATACTAAATAAATAAAAAAACTAAAAAATAGAAATGGCTCAGCTTGGCTACTATGGAATAGCTTGGCTTAAGGCACGGAATGTGGCTCAAAGGGATGCAGCTTAGCGACTTAGTATGGCTGGGCTTGATTACTACGAAATAGCTTGTACACGAGTCAAAAGGCAAGTTGTGCTTTGGGTTGGGTCACTTGAATGAAAAAAATGCATGGATCCTAAGTCTTCTTAAAGCAAAAGTGGCATTATTTTGGTAAGGCTATAAAAGCTCGAATTTTGATTTTTCCCTTAGATTTCTCCTTCCCCTTTTCTTTTTTCCCTTTTCTTTTCTTTCCTTCTCTCTCTAGAAATTGAAGAACTCTAGTTGAATTTTCACTAAATTTTGGAACAAGTCATCAAAATCTGGGTTGGTTCGTTAAAAATTTGCCTAAAAATTCAACCAACATTGGAATCTTTACCGAATTTTAAAAAACCTATTAGAAAATTCAATCGACAGAAAAAAGTCATCAAAAAATTCAACAAAAATTGAAAATTTTTGTTAGCATCTGGGAATTTTTCATTTTTTTTTAGAAAAATTCTTTTTTTTTTTCTAAACCTAAAAATATTTGAAAAATTTTTTGACTGCTTTCTACTTGTTGTGTTTCTATAATTTTCTTCTGCGTATTTTTGTGTGTGTATTTTCCTATGTGTTTTTGTGCTATATATAGAAAAAAATAAGAAGAATTTCTAATTAAATATAACTCAACCTCCAATAGATTGAGTCTATATGCAATTCTGCTAGTGCCTATACAAAGTAGAATTTGCATTTTTTCCTCTTTTTTTTTCTTTTTTTAGCTATTGTCCCATTATTATCTTAATAAAAAAACTAAAGATAAATCAAGAAAAAAAATAAATAATAGAAAAATCATAGATAAACATCAAAAATAAAAATAAAATAATATGAAAAAATAAAAATAAAGCCCATAAATAAATAATAAATAGTTAGGCCTAACTCCTTAGACTCCATTGAGCCAAGCCTGATGATCTTAAGCTCGAACTTTGTTGAACTAGGCCCAATGGGCTTGGGTTTGGACCAATTAGGGTATCTATAACTACCCCACTTTGTGTATTTCTTACGCAATAGGATTTGTACAAAGATTTAAACACCTTGCATATGATCATCCCATCACATTCATTTTTTTTTATTTTTTTTTTACTCAGACTCCTCGAATAACATAAAACCTCCTCTAAACAAAGGCTCCATGACTTTGAAAAAGTAAACAAAGCTCCTCTAAATAAAGGCTTAATGACTTTGAGAAAAATAAATGCTTCTTTAAACAGAGGCCTAACAACTTTAAGAAAAATAAAATGCTCATCTAAATAGAGGCTTAACTATTTTTGAAATGTAAAAGGCTCATCTAAACAGAGGCTCAACGACTTTGAAAAATAAAAGGCTCCTCTAAACAGATGGTCAATGCCTTTTGAAAAATAAAAGTCTCATTCAAACAAAAACTCGACGATTTTTAAAAAATAAAGCTCCTCTAAGTAGAGGCTCAACAATTTTAGAAAAGTAAAAAGCTCCTCGACCATCATGTCAAGAGGAATCATATCCAGTCTGATAAAAATTGTATGGAAACTCAAAGATTCACAATTTGAATTCGAAATTCAAAGGTTCATATTTGCAAGAACCTTTCAGCTTCCCAAGAATTCATTGAAATTTGATTCTCAAAATTTCAGTTTCACAAGAATTTGATTCGCAAAACATCATATATGTATTTGCAAATTACAAGACTCGCATCTAACATTTAAAAATTCTCATTTGAATTTTAGAGATTCACATCCAAAGGTTCAAAGATTTTCATTCGAGTTTAAAGGTTCACATTTAACAAATTTAGGGTTCACATGCAAAAAGTTTAAGCTTTTTCATTTGAATTTTGGATATTCACATCCAAAAGTTCAAAACTTCTCATTTGAATTCAAAAGCTCACATTTAATAAATCTTAAAGTTTCACATCCAAAATCTCAAAGGTTCTCATTTGAGTTTTTCTTAAAGATTCTCATTCGAAGATTCACATCCAACAAATTTCATCATTTCATATCTCAAAGATTCTCGTTTGAATTTTAAGGATTCTCATTTGAGAACTCAAAAATTCAAAGATTCTCATTTGAAAACTAATATTCCCATTTGAAATTCAAATATTCTCATTTGAAGATTCGAGACTTTATCAAAATATTCAAAGTTTCTTTTCTAGATGACTTTCAAACTTTTACCAAAGTCAAAATTTTGTATGTACTGAATGTCATGATCAATGATGCAAATGCAACAATCTAGATCTCACAATGCCATATTCTCAACCATGATTCAAATGTTTACTGCATAATACAAATGTATAGCCAAACCAAAGTTTCAAATATTCTCTAAACAACAATGCAAATGTAATGTATGTAATGCCAATGTCCATGTCATAAAATTGTGGTAACATGGTTCTCAAGACCCCACCATCTCACATTTTTCCTTTTATAGCTCCACAGCCCTTTAGAACAAGTTTCATCAACTGATCTCATTGTTCCTATCACTTAATCACAATTCTTAGGCTTGTCAGCATTAACAATTTTAGAACAAGTTTCATCCATTACCCCATATCATTTAATCACAACTCACAAGCTTCTCAACACTAGCAATTTCAGAATAAATTTTGTGGATTGATCCACATTATGTTCATCATTTGATCATTATTCTTAGGCTTTTCAACACTAGTCATTCCAGAATGAATTTTGTCCACTAATCCATATTATTTCCATCATTTGACCATATCTCACAAATTATATTAGCCAATCCATCACAATACACGTGTCATCTTTTTAGGTTTCAAACATCTCTTCATTTATTTTTTTTGCTCCCTATCATCTTTGATTTCTTTACAAAAGAATGCAAGAATCTTTTATGCACATTATCCTTTATTTATTATTATTTCGAATCAAGAAAAATATAACACAATCATACATTCTCTCGATTCATTCTAGGGATGTAAGAATAAAAGAGCATAATATGAATTAGGAGAAGTATAATCAATGAGGAGTAAGTCTGATATAAAAATAAATGGACAAAGGAATAAATTCAAATCATATCAATTGGGACGGTATTGAATGTTCTGACAATGTCCATACAAGTAATACTTAGGCAATTCTTAACATTAATCCAGAATTCTTTTTCAAAAACTTATTCTATTAACTTTCGAAGTTATTTTGAGCTTATTAAACTTTGCTTCAGCTTTAAGAGATCTTTAAATGTTTTTAACCTTCCATCCATGTGAAATGTCTATTTAACTCTTAGCTCCAATTTTTCTACTCAAATTACCTTTTTAGGTTTTCAATTTGAGTCTTTTTTTTTCTCTCATTTTCATTTTTTTCATTTTTCTCTCATTTTTTCCCTTTTTTCTGCTTTTTTCATTTTTTCATTTTCCCATACATTAGCAATATCTTTCACACATCAATCTTTAGAACAATGTAGCATGATTCTGTTATTTCATCACAAGCATGCTTTGGCCTAACATATGATCATTCAATTTGAACACTCATATTTGATCTAAATAGACTTTCAAAGGTTGTAACGTGAGCCATGATGAGGGGCCATGAAAGAAATGGATAAAATAGGCTCAAAATATGTGTTTAAAAGCTTCAAAACCAAAGGATCATTTCTCATCATTTGATGTAACTTGGCATTTTACCCCATTCCACATCATTTCTCTACTTTTTCCTTTTTCACTCATCTTATTCCTCACAAAATGACTCTCATTACTTTGCCCCAACTTATTTGTGGCATTCATTTTTCTTTTCTCTTTTTTTTATTTATTTTTTTTACTTTTGAGACCTTTTACAATCTTTTGCCTCTTTTTTTTTTTAAATTACCCCTTAGTATGGAAGGTGATCTTTGGTTGGGATACTTAAAAAATAAATAATCATAGGCTTAAAAGGGTGGCAATGAATAGTTTTTCAAATGGTAAAATAAAGACAACCATTTTTTCTCTCAAATGTGAATGCTTTATTTAAAGATCATTTATTGAATAAAAACAAGCTCATGGATCTTTATAAAAGATTGCATATCTTTAAAACATATTAATTTCACCTCTACCAATAGCTTGCTTCTTTTACTCAAATGGTTTTTTCAGATCAATGTGAATGAGTTTTCACAATTAAATTTCAAAATTATTGTTATCATTGTCTAAACATTCATCATTTGAAATGGGAATGAAAAGATATGAAAAATAACAAAGTATGGAATAATGGTTAGGACAAAGAGAAAATGTAAGGAAATGCACCAATTTGTCTTTTATTAAAATGATAACAAATGAAATCTTATTGCATGAAAGAATTCTTAACATTACTTTGAAAGAAATCTTAAAATGACAAGGAACTTCCAACCAGCCTTAAAATCTTTCTCAAAATTATACCTCTGTGCAATCAAGTGAAAGATTTTTCTTGACATTTGGCCCTTGATTCGTTGTAGCTTTTGAGTCTTTCCAAATCACACTCGTTTTTTATCTTCATTCAAAACATTGACATTGTAATTAGACAATGGATTACCACTAACATTAGGTGTTGTTATCCTTCATTGATCAAAATTTATCATTCTATCCTTGATTAATCATTACACCTTATGCTTTAAAGTAGTGTAATTTTTAGTGGAATGACTAGTGATTCCATAGTGATAGTCACAATAAACTATAGGATCATACCACTTGGGATAAGGTAGCTTGAGTGGCTTCAATCAGCTGAGGTCAATCAAGTGGTTATTATAGAGCTTTTTGTATAACTCTGTATAAGTCATAGGGATTGAGTCAAATATGAGTTTTTCTTAGATAGCTCATTGCTTTCGTGAATCACTTATTGGGTTGGCATGATAAATCTAAGATCTTGCGAGAAGTTGAATGTTAAGGCTATATATAAAAGTTTGAAGGCTGAAAATAGGCTAGTATGTAGATGAGTAAGATGGTTGTGGTGCTGGCTTATGTAGGTAGGATGAGGTATTACTCACAGCAAGATAGTATGAAGAGTAATCTTATGACAGATAAGGTTGATATCCCTTGAATTGTTTGTCAAAGCTCACAGCTTGAGCTTCAATCTCTTTCTTCTCTGGCACCTTTTTAGTTTTTTCTCTTTTCAACTTATCATTTTTAATGACGTTCTCAATGATTTCGCCTGAGATCACCATGTTGATGAAGTTTTTTATTGTATTTCCTATATCTTTTTATAATAAGGAGATTTCAAAGTACTGACAACAATACCTTGGTCTCTTTTTCAGTCAAAGGAGGCTACACCTGAAAAGCAATATCCCTCTACCTTGAGCGTATTCCTTGAATGATTCATTTACCTTTTTTTATATTCTGTAAAGATAGGTGATGAGGGGCTAAGTCTATGATATGTTAGTACTAATTAATGAAGTCATGGACTATATCACTCAAAGAATGAATACAAGTTCTATCCAGTTAGACATACCATCTAGCAGTGGAGCCCATAAAGCTACCTTGAAAAATGTACATAAAGAATTTTTCATTATGGGCATGGGCAGCCATCTTTTGATAGTACATAGTAATATGGGTCTTTGAACACTTTGTACCATCATATTTTTCAAACTTCAAAACTTTGAATTTTGGAGGAATAATCATATCTGGGACTAAACAGAGCCTAGCAACATCTACTAGACCATAAAAACCAATGCCCTCTATGGCTCATAACCTTTATTCTATCAAGTTCATCTTCTATTCAGCATTTGAGGCTTTTAAAATCTCTTTCTCCTTATGCGTCAATTTCTCTTTCTCTTTCAGATTATCCAAGTTAGGGATTGGTACTGGTTTTACTACCTTATTAGTAAAGATAGGATTTACACAACTCTGGTACTGCCTTGGATTTGAAGTTGATGGCATTCTAGGGTATGTATACCCTACAAGGTATGTAAACTATTAGGGTGGTGTATCTTGAGTAGACTGGGCTTGATGAGGCCCAAAGTGAGAAGTATATATAGGGTCAGTCACCTCTTGTAAAGGATGGTTTTGGTGGCTAGTATTTTCTTCAACATTCTACCCCTTGTTTAACTTATTCAAAGCCTTTAGAATCTTGTTCAATTCCCCTTTAAGCTTCTCTTGAGCTTTCTCTATCCTTTCGAGATAGTTAAAATTTTCTTGTTCCATCTATCAGCTTGAGCCCTTGTATTGTATTGGTGAGTGAAGTTCTTGCTTGATGGAGCTATCCTTGAAGCTTGAGCATCATAATTGTGTCATTAGAAATGATATGCTTTATGTGTAATACATGTAACATACATTTCCATGGATGTAGGTATGAAATGTAGCAAATATTCCCTATATGAAAATGATGCAAATGACAATGTTAAATATGATGATGAAAATGATGCATGAAATTAAATGATATGAAAATGATATAGGTGCACAAAATCAAACAAACAAAATGGTTAGATAAGCAATATACAAGTTGTTCCTTATTTTGTTCTAATTTTAGGTTACATCTATTGACGGGTAGGAATGGCTCTATCCTAAGGCTGGCCTTTTAAGTGTAAACTATATACAAGGTTAGGTGACTTTGACTACTAAAGGTTCTCAAATTTTTCCTTATATCATTGTCCATCATAAATTAGTAAGGCAATCCAATCTTCACCCATCACAGGCTACCAGCCAAAAAGATTCAATTTAAGTAAAAGTATTTTGCTAGCCATTACGAAGATTACCATCTCACAAAAAGCGTAGGTACTTTACTCCCTCCTAAGTTGGATGGAGTCTAGGTATAGAGCTCATGTAATACAAATGTAGGTGATAATGTGTGTGAAGGAACATATAGGTTTCATGCCCCAAAATAAAAGAAAAAAAAAGACAAAAATGTTAGTAAACATATAGAACAAATCATTACAATCTAAAACCATTAGACCAAAGAATAGGATAAATTTAAAAGTTTATGGCTTGAATCTTTTATGGCATCCCCAGCAAAGTCGCCAAACTATCATAACATATAGATTCGTAAATATATAGCTAAACTTAATAAACTAAGGAGTTGCCACCAATCTTTTTTATCCAGCTATGATTGGCCACCTAATGAATCTATCATTTTAAAGAGTTCCTAAGCTTGATTAAAGGTCCTTAAAAGAATAGGTTTGGGTCTATAAACCAAAACAGGGTTTGAGAGTTCAATTACATGTGATGAAGGTTATAGCACTCCCACATGTCCATCCAAAGGATGGTACCATTTTATTTTAAATTTATCATAGGGTCTTGATTCTAATGGTTTTAAAATTTAATGCTCAAATATTAGAAATAATTCTTAAGGCTTTCCATCGATCTGACAAAATTCTTAAAAATATTTCCTCACTTCAAGAGTATTCAAGAATCACATTTGTTTTCTTGAAGAGGCTTCGTCATCGGAAGAAAGGTTTAATAATTTTTTATTGAAAATACATCAAATTATTCTACCATTTGGGCCAAATTAGAAATATATTTTTTTATTTTTTGAATTTGTAAATTTTCCACCATTTGGGTCTATTTAGAAATTCTTTTTATTTCTTTTTTTTAAAGGAAATAATATGACAATTATTTTTCTTGAAATTTCATTTAAATTCTTCCACCATTTGTGACAAATTTAAAGAAATTTCTCACTTAGAGATTTCTTAAAAATTTACCATTTGAAATTTTTAAGAATTTCATCCTTAGATAATTATCAAATATTTTCAACCAAATTTGAAAAAGAATACAATTACTTTTATTGAAATTTCATCTAAATTATTCTACCATTTGGGACAAATTTAGAGAAAATTTCTCACCTGAAAATTTCTTAGCAATTTACCATTTGAAATTTTCAAGAATCTCATCCTTGGGTAATTTGTATTTAATTCTAAAATTTTTTACGTTTTAATTTTTAATTTTTTATTTCTTTTTGAAAATAGATATTAATTATTGTTATTAAAACTTTATCTAAATTGTTTTGTCATTTGAGACAAATTTAGACAAATTCCTCACCTAGGAATTTTATAGAAATTTACTATTTGAAATTTTCATAAATTCCATCATTGGATAATTAATACTTATTTTTTAAAAAATATTTTATTTTTTATTTTTTTTTTCTAAATTTAATCATGCAAAAATACTAAAACACATAAATAGAATACTAAATAAATAAAAAATACCAAAAAATAGAAACAGCTCTGCTCGACGGCTACAAAACAACTCGACTTAAGGCATAGAATGCGGCTCGAGGGGACATGGCTTGGCAGCATAGGCTGGCTTAACTCGATTGCTGCGAAACGGCTAGTACATGGGTCAAAAGGTGGGGTGTGCTTCGGGTCAGGTTGCTCGAATGAAAAACACATGGATCTTGGGTCTTTTTAAAGCAAAAATGGCGTCATTTTGGTAAGGTTATAAAAGCTCAAATTCTAATTTTTCCTTTAGATTTCTCTTTCCCCTTCTCTCTCATCCCTTTTTTTTTTCTTCTTCTCTTTATAAAAACCAAAGAACTCTGGTTAAATCTTCATCAGATTCTGAAAAAATTAAGCGAAATTTGGGTTGGCTCATCAAAAGTTCATCGAAAAATTCAACCGACATTAAATTTTTCATCGAATTCTAGAAAACCTATCAAAAAATTCAACCGACGTAGAAAGAGCATTGAAAAATTCTACCGACATTAAAAAATTCATCGAAAACTGGAAATTTTTGCTAGAATCTGAGAATTTTCTACATTTTTCCAAAAAATACCTTTTTTTTCTAAACCCAAAAATCTTTGAAAAATTTTTTGACTGCTTTCTACTTGTTGTGTTTCTGTGATTTGCTTTTGTGTATTTTTCTGTGTCTTTTATGTGTGTTTCTATGTTATATTTATAGAAAAAAATCAAAAGAATTTCTAATTAAACATAACTCAGCCTCTAGTAGATTGAGTCCATATGCAATTCTGCTAGTGCCTATACATAGCAGAATTTGCATTTTTTCCTCTTTTTTTTTTCCTTTTTTAAGCTATTATCTCATTATTATCTTAATAAAAAAACTAAAGAGAAATCAAGAAAAAATAAAATAAATAAATAATAAAAAATCACAAATAAACATCAAAAATAAAATAAAATAAAATAAAGCTCATAAATATATAAATAATAAATAGTTGAGCCTAACTACTTGGACTCTATTAAGGCAAGCCCGATGGGCTTAAGCTCAAACCTTGTTGAACTAGGCTCAATAAGCTTGGGCTTGGACCAATTAAGGTGTCTACAGGTACAATCAAGGTTTTTAAAATTCTAAAAATCATCAAATAATATCAAACCATAATCTTGAGTGTTTTACGAAATTTCAGCCTTGAGAAGGTTAAATTACAAAATTACCCATAAGGGGTATTTTTATAATTTCACACATCCTAAGGTATAATCAAGGTTTTTAAAATTTTAAAAATCATCAAATAATATTAAACCATGATCTAGAGTGTTTTGTGAAATTTTAACCTTGGGAAGGTTAAATTATGAAAATACTCTAAAGGGAATTTTGTAATTTCACACATTCGAAAGTATGATTTGAGTTTTTAATTCATAAAAAATCATTAAAAAATATTCAATTATGATATGAAAGTTTTCATGAAAATCAAACTTCGGGGAGAACAAATTATGAAAATAAACCTAAAGGTATTTTAGTAATTTTACACTTCTCAAAGTGTAATTAAACTTTTTAGTGCTTTGAAAATCACAAATTTTAATTTCAAAACCACATTGACTCTAATTGGGTTGTAAATTTTGAACGTTGAGCCGAAATTTATCCATTTTGACCATGTTTGACTAATTATTACTTTGTTTGATCAAATTTGACCATATTTGTCTAAAGTTGATTTTGGGGCATTTAGGTAAAATTGGTTTCAATTTTAATTTTAAAAAATTGTCAAAATTAAAAAAATGTTGCTTTTGATTGAGGTTGAAATTTAAAGTGCTTCATAAATGGTCAAATTTTCTCATATGTGTCTACACCCATTTTTTTATCCACAACTTTCAAGTGACTAAAACATTCTATATTGCTATCTTTCTAACAATGCTCTTCTTGTCTTATCAACACATTCAAAAGAGTAATTTTCTCAAAATCTCCATTCATACTATTTGAATCTATATCCAAATAAACTGTCTTATTAATATTAACATCCAATTCTTTATCAACTCATTCGTCATCCCTTAATCTCCCATAAGCCTAAAAAGGTAACTATCTTTCATTAACATCCAATTATTGCTATAATATTGTAATATGTAGAATAAATCATCATTCTTTGAACTAGGTCATAATATGTAGAATAACCCTATAATTTAAGTTTTTGTGCAACCAAAACTCTTCATACTTGGCACATGCTACTAATAAGAATGGTGTGAGTAAACAACATCACAATTGCCTTTCTTGTCTGATTCAATTGAAGAGTTCCTTTTCCATCTCTAAACTTTTGCAAACAAGCTTGTTCAACAATTTTTTCATATTTTTATCAATAAAATTATATTCATCTAACCAACTAACAAATGCAACCAAAAGCATATCAAAAGCACACCTAAGATTCACAAGAAACACAGATTTCTTTAATGATAAAAAAATGAATGAAAATATAGATAGTTAAAAGAAGTCTCTCATATTGAATATAAGACCACAAGAAACTTAATATTTCACAGATTTGGGATAACACCTTTTTAAAAGGCCATCATCACGTGACAAATTTGAAAGGTGTAAAAAATGAAAGTAAAAAGCAAGAATAAATAAATAGAACCTAGGCTCTAATACCATGTTAAACATTTAAAGAAAAGCAAATCATCTAAGTAAAGCATGGACTTGGACCGTAAAATATCTAGCCTAAAATTTTACAAATTCATAATTTTCAGTTCATCAATCTATAAAACATAAAAACACCTTCACACAATCTCATTCTGGATATTTTTGGCATTTATGTCCATTTATTTCCTAGTAAAAAACTTCATATACCAAAATAACTAACCATCTAGCATATCAAATTCCACCTCATAAAGACTAATTACCCTTTTAATAATCTCTTCATTTAAGATCCCTTCTTTGATCTATCACTTGGTTAAGCAAATTATACCCTATTTTCTTTTTGCAATCTACCAAAGACTAAAACATTGTAGACATCTATCCTCTTCACATTCCTTTTCTAATTTCATTAACACATCCAAAAGTATAATTTCCTCAGAATCCCCACTCAAAGTAACTAAATCCATAACCAAATGGATCGTATCTTTTTCATTAATATCCAATTACTTATCAACTCATTCATCATCCTTGCTCTCTCATTAGCCCAAAAAGGTAACTCCATTTCATTCTTTAATTCCTCATCACCTCTTTCATCATTCTTCATTCTCCTATTAACCCAAAAAGGTAACTATATTTCATTCATCTTCAATTTTTCAACTGTACTCTTATCATTCCCCATGAAGGCAATGTCCATTTTCTAACCATTTTTTCCTCCATTCCACACGAATTTGAACCATTCCTACTAGTGTATCTAACCTAATCTATACCATCTACAACTTTCTTATTTTTTCAAGAATTTTTTTTACCATTGTCATTTTTGCTCTTTATTTTTTTATTTTTTTGTAATTATAGATATTATTCTGTTCACAATACCATAACACCTAATTATAGAAAATTCTAGAATATTACATTTAACAATAAGGTGTAGTAGTAAGTAATCAACCCTAGAATTAATTCATCAAACATGGGCTTCCATTTCTTTTAAAAGTTCTTAACCAACCAAAACTCTCTCTATTTGGCACATGTTATTGATAAGAATGATTTGAATAACAAACATTTGAAATGCTTCCCTTGTTTGATTCAATTAAAGAGTTCCATTGCCTTTCATATCTTTTGCATATAAGCTTTGTGGAAATCGTACCCAACTTGCAATGTTTTATCTATTTTGACCCGAAGGTCTCATAGTTTTGTCTTACAAAAGAAGCCTTACAAGCTTTTGGGTTTAGATATATATATCATATTATATCTATACAATCTTCTAATAGGAGATTGGGGGTGTTACAATCTCTCCACCTTTAAAGATTGACGTCCGTATTAAGCTGAGTCCAACCACAGGACCAATATCACACAAGATATTAAGATTCTAGAAGTGGTTCCTCATCTGTAGCGTTTAGTAACTTCTATGACCGCACTATGTAGAACTTAGTCCCCACGGCTGGTGACCAATCTAATAACATTTGTAGAGACCTGCAGCCAACCTACGAGATATTGTCCATTTTGATTCAAAAGTCTCATGATTTTATCTCATAAAAAATACCTTACAAGTTTTTTGGGTTTAGATCTCTACATATATATCATATTATATTCACACAATCTTCCAATGTGGGATTGGAGATGTTACAAACTTGTTCATAAAGTATTTAGGTTTACTAATAATTTTGATTTTTTGTTTTGTAAAATAAACTTATATTCATCCAACCAACTAAGAAATGCAACTAAAAGCATATCAAAAGCCTATAAGAAACATGAATTTGTGGTTAATGACAAAAAAACTTAAAATAAAACATAATTAGTTAAAAGAAGTTCCCCATCTTAAATATAAGACCATAACAAACCAAATATTTTAACAAATGTGGGATAACACCATTTTAACAAGCCACCATCACTTATTAACAGAGAAAAAATGTACCAAGTGACAAATTTGAAATAGATAATAGGTAAAAACAATAAAACAAACTTGAGCTTTGATTCCATGTTAAGCATTTAAATACAAGTAAATCATTAAAATATAGTATGGACTTGAATTGCAAAATATCAAGCCTAGAGTTTTACAAGTTCACAATTTTCTAATTTAACTTGCATATGAAGCATAAAAACACCTTCATACAATCTCTTTTTGGATCTTTTAAGCTTTTTCTTCCATTTATTTTCTAGTAAAAAACTTTACAAATCCATGAAGTCTAGCATATCAAAATGCACTTAAAAAAGATCCAATTACTCTTTCAATTATCTTTTCATTTTAGATTTCTTTTTTGACCAATCACTCGACCAAGGAAATTTTACCTCATGTTCTCATTACAACCTCTAAAAGACCAAGGCATTTTGGACTCCTATCTTCTGCACAATCCTTTTCAAGTTTCATTAGCACATTGAAAAATGTAAGATCCTCAAAATCCCTACATAAACAATCTTAATCCTATCTAAATGGAACATCTCCTTTTCATTAATATCTAGTTCCTTATCAACTTTCTCATCATCCTATACTCTCTCACTAACCTAAGAAGGTAACTTCGTTTCATTAACCTTTAATTGATCATCAGCTCTCTCATAATGCTTCATTTTCCCATTATTGCATGAAGGAACTCCATTTCATTAATGTCCAAATCCTTATTAGCACTTTCATCATCCTTTTTTTCCCCATTAGCCTATAAAGGCAATGCCTATTTTTAATTAGTTTTCTCCTCCCTTTCACATGAATTTGAACCATTCCCATTAGTGTATCTAACCTTATCAATTTCTTTTATAATTTTACTATTTCTCTAAGAATTTACTTCACCATTGTCATTTTGGCTTTCTATGTTTTTTTTTTTTAAAAATAATATCTGATATCTTGATCTTAAAATCAAGACTTTTTCCCTTATTTTGTTCACCATTTTTATTTTCATTTGTCATATTTCTTTATTCACTCTTATAATCAATAACCTCAATTTAAAAATCAAGCTTTCTTTTCCAAACATTTTCATAACCAACTTTAAAATTATCTTTTAATTCCTTATCAGCTCTTTTTTCACCCACTCTCTCCCATTAGACCACAAAGGTAACTTTATTTAATTAACCTCCAATTCCTTATCAGCTCATTCATCTTACTCCACTTGCCCATTAGCTCATAAAGGTAACTTCATTTCATTAACCTCTAATTCCTCATCAGCACTCACATTATCCTATACTCTTCTATCGTCTCGTAAAGGCAATACATATTTTCTCTTTAGTTTACTCATCTATTCCATGTGAATTTGAAACATTCCCACCTGTGGATCTAACCTTATCAATATCCTTTATAATCCTTTTATTTATCATAAAAAATTTTTCACCATTGTTAGTTTGGCTTTTTATGTTTCTTACTTTGTAATCATAGATATTATACTTTTGATATCATAGTCCCATAATTATAGAATAATGTAGAATATTACTTTTAACATTAAAAAGTATAGTAAGTCATCAACCATGAACTAGGTCATGAGACATGTACACTCACTCTCTTAAAAGTTCTTATGCAATGAAAGCTCTCCCTAATTGGCACAAGTTATTAATAAGAATGGTGTAAGTAACAACATCAAGAATGCCTAACTTTTTTTATTTGATTAAAGACTTCTATTGCCTACTCTATCCTTTGTACACAAGCTTATTCAATAAGCACACAAGTGTACTTAACATTTTTAACATTTTTTTTCTCAATGAACTTATATTCATCCAACCAAGTAACAAATGCAACCAAAAGCATATTGAAAGCACACATAAAATTCACAAGAAACATGAATTTTTTTGTTAATGATACAAAAACTTGAAACAAAATATAGCTAGTTAAAAGTTATCCATTGTTGTAACAGTTTTGGGATCGCTAGACGAATTTGAAAACAAATAGAGTCACCACCAATGTTTTTTAGCTAGGTGTGATTGAACATCTATTAAAACTTATCATTTTAATAAAATCAAAAAACTAATTAAAATTTATTAAAAAGATAATTTTTGGGTTTATGAAAATAGTTTGAGAAGTTAATTACGAGTGGAGAAAGATTAGCACCCCTACAGCGTATGTTAAAAAACAATACCAATTAATTGTGTTATCTTTTAATTTTGACAAAATGATCTTAATTTTTGTATTTAGAAAATAATTCCTTTGACTACTTTTATTAATTTATTTTCATTTTCACTTTTGTTGTTTCACCCTTTTTCCTTTTTTTACAAATTTTTTTCTTTTTTTATTATTTTATGTTTTAAAGATTAATCCATTTTATTGAAGAAAAATAAATTTGAACCTTGTTATAAAAAAAATATTAAAATGTTCCAGTATGTTGGTAACATTAAAAGAAATTTTCTCATCTAAAGATTTTTTAGGAATTATTACTCATATTTCCTTAGAATTTCGTCCTAAAAGGCTTGTATCTATTGTTTCAAAATTTAAATGGTATACGGGTGATGCAAATGATTAAATATTAGTGTGCATGTTTTATTTATCTTTTTATTTTTAAAAAAATGTTTTATGATTTTTATTATATTTTTTAGAATTTTTTTAGAAGAAAAGAAAATTTTTTATTGTATTGAAAATTTTTTTTATAAATATTTCAATACACTGGTAGTATTTTTTAAAAAAAATTTTCATCTAGAGATTTCTTAAGTATCACTACTCGGATTACCTTAGAATCTCATCATCGGATAAAACTTTATTTTTATTTTTTTCTCTTTATTTACTAGTGATCTCTTTTTTGTGTATTTAAAGAACAAATACACTTTTTAAGAAAAATTTGATTATTAATTTTTTGTATTCTTATTATTTACTATTTATTATTATATTTTTTGTTAAAAAAAAAGAATTTTATTTTATAAAAATTTTTTTATAAATATACTAGTAGTATTTAAAAAAAAAAATTCTCATCTAAAGATTTCATAGGAATCATTATGCTAATTTCCTTAGAATTTCATCATCGAATAAAAATTTCCTTTCCTACATTTTTATTATTATTTTATTTAATTTTTGTTATTTTTTATTTTATTTTTAAAGAAATTTTTTGTTTTAATTTTTTTAATGGGATTTAAAATTATCTAAAATTTATACTCTATTTTTATATAAAAAAATATTTTGGAACATAAACAAATAATAAAAAATAAATAATACTGCTGTCTGATCGGTCAACGGTCTGATCAATGGCCTAGAGAAGTTTGTGAGTGATTTTTTATAGTTCAAGCTGGTTTAAATCAAATTCAATATCGATTCAGTCAGAATAGAAATCTGATTAGTTGAGGCTCTTTCGGGTCAGGTCACGTAAGTTTCGGGTTAGATTTCAAGTTAACACGAATCCATCCCTTCTAAAATGACATTGTTTTGATTTTTTTTTTTAACCATAAAAACCTCATTTAAAAAAAAATAATTTCAGCTCTCCTTCTACAAAAAAGAAAAAAAAAAAACTTCAAAGCCTAAAAAGATTCCCCTGCCTTTTCTTAGAAAACTATAAGTTACTGCTATGTATTGCAGCTTACTGTTGCCGTCGTCGATCATCGGGCGCCATGTTGGTCATTAGAAAACTTCCAAAAACTACCAAAAGATTTCTTTCAACCTCTTAGTTCCCATTTTGAGCTTTGTTTTTTGAAAACTTCTCTTCAAAAACCCAGACATGTATTCTAAGACTTTGGCCACAAGTTATTTTTTTTCTTGTTTAGTTTTTTGGTTTTCTTTTTTTTTTTATGGGTTGTTTCTGGCACTGGATCTTTGCTTTAAAGGAAGTATGGCTTGTTGTTTCGGCTTTTTTTTGTGTTTGTGTTTTTTTTTAATAGGTTAAGAAAAGCTTTTCTTTTGTGTGTTTCTTATTGGGTTTTTCTTTTGGCAAATTCTTCTCTTTTTTTTTTTTTTTTCTTTTTTAAGTTTGAGATCTAAATTTATAAAGCTAGGGAAAGATGAAATCCTATGATTTTTAGTATTCTGAAGGGTTTTCAAGGAGTCACTAGTGGCTTCCACGTTACCAGGGTGACAATATCTCTCTCTTTCTCTTTCTCTTTCTTTTTTTTTTTTTTTCATTTTAGGTTAAGCCAATTTTCTTGAAAGGTTGGCTTTATTTGCCATGGTTGTAAGGCAAAAGAGGTGTAGGTAAAGGGTAGGGTGGCTGCCATGGATGGGGCTTATGGGTGTCAAAAAAAGCTGGTGCTGTGCAGGCACCCACAATCACGAGCTCTCTCTCTCTCTCTTTAATTAATTAATTAATTAATTAAATTTTAAATTCTTTCTTTTTTTATTATTTTAATGAATTAAACAACAAAATTAAAAAAAAGCTAAATAAGTACGTAATATGAAAAATATGGGCCCCTTACATGGGCTCTAGTTTGGGCTTTGATTTTTGGCACAAAAGATTTTGTTGGGCCCCAGTTCAATTGATACAAAATTCATACCCATAAGTCTAAATATCATATTTAATAAAAAATTGGGCCTCAGCCCATATAATTTCAGATCGAATTTTAGCACACAATCGAATTTGGCAAAAAACCTAACGAATTTAAGGTTGATCGGTAAAATTGAGGCTTAATTCAAAAAATTCAAATAAAATTAAATGTCTACATCTATCTTGTCAACAACTTCGAATTGGATCAATTTTTGTTCAATAAATAAGTGCTTGGGCCAATGAATCCTACCTATTGGATAAACTATTGGAAAGGTGACAAAACCTTATACCTTTCATTACAAAAATAGTAAACTGAAAAAGGATGGACTTTTTTATGAAAGAATTTTTGGACCTTTAAAAGTGGAATTTGCGCTTCTGAAAATTTCATGTAATTGGAAATAAAACACATGGCCCCAAATTTTGTGTACGAAGTCGAATGTGTTAATTTTGTGATATGAAGATATAAAATGGGATACATAAAACTAACACAAATTTAGAAAGGCACAAAGGGTCAACAGTGGTGCATGTATGATATTTTAAGGTACAAGTCGAGTAACTAAGAAAGATAGGCCATGATCTGAACAATGAAATGAATTACATACAGCGAAGTAAGGGGTTGCCAACTTACATAATGATACAAGTCTTTGGCCCCCTTCACCTTTATAAATTAGAATAATCAAACCTAAAAGTTTTTTACTCTTTAGCATCTAAAAACAGAGATTTAAAATCTAAGCTCTTTTTTGCATGTGATGGAATTCAAGTCCTTTTTGCTAGCAACTGCGTCATGATTGCATTTGGGTAGCACATCAGCAATGTAATTGACGCTCTCAACCACACTATCTCTCCAATCTTCATTAGAGGGAGGAGGATTCGGTGATCCGCTAGACCTAAATAGATATTGCATCATTGTTTCTAAGTATCTATTTTGAAAGAGAAATATGAAAAAGCAATTGAAGTTGATGCCCAAAGAAGACTAAATGTTTATAATTCAAAGAACTAATTTAGAACTTACAAGTTAGAGAGGCAAATGAATTAAGGATAGCTAAGGCATCCATACTCATTATTATTGTGATTCTAATATGCTGAAAGTTTTATGTGGTTAACAAAGTGCGAAAAATAAGACGATCACATCTAGGCCTTCCTCAAAGTGAATGAGATGTTGAAAAGTGGCTGCTAATTTACCAAAGACAGATAACTAGGAGCAGAGCTCATAGCAATGGTTTTGTGATAACACTTTTGAAGATTAAAATGATTTTTTATTGTATTAAAAAAGTTGACATTAGAAAGAATCAATTTTATATACATATATATACATACACACACATCAATTTTCTTTCAACAGATAAAAACAAAAATGATTAAGCTGACATAATATGATCTCTTTCTATCATCTTATTTCTATCACAAGCACACACACCTCCTGAATGTCTCAGGATTTCCTTTAGCACTGTATTTTGACTGAACATTTAATGAAGCATCATAGACTACTCCATATAAATCTTGGCACATGAGAATGCATCAATCATAATTTTATTATCCAAGATATTCTTTAAAGTCAATTCCAATCACAATTAATTTTTTAAGTTACCACGGATGCATTCCTCAATTACCACATCTAAATTTCATTTTTCCAATTTTATTCTTAAGTGAAATAAATTTCATAGAACCTACAAGAAAATTGAAATTTCATATCTACCAATAACTTATCTTTGACAGTTCTAGTTAGATTCAGAGGTAACAAACTGGCATAAATCTGCCGAAGTCATAAAAGTATATGCTGATTATAGTCTTTTTTTTTTCTTCTTTTGATTTTAGGTTATAACTGAGATTAGAATTTGAGTCTCTTAACCTGAAACTGATTATATTTCCTACCATACGGTATTTGGTATTGAATATAGTCAACTAATTGAGAGAAACTACCTCTTCTTTTTCCAACAGTCAAAGAGAATTAAATCAAAAATTAAAAAAAAAAAACCATCCTGATAACAACCCTTCATGAAAAACAAAAAAACTATTTGAGTACTCTCATAAATAATACTACTAATCAATGAATAGTTGTAAAGCTATTATTAATAATAAAATTATTGAACAGCTTATTATCCTTCGGATCAATTGGTACTTCAAAGTTATGGGTTCCAGAGGATTTAAGCTTATAATGTACTTTTTAGTAAGTATGTAATAAGATAGAGGATTTAAATGATTATTATATTATTATCTATTTTTATTTGTCACATTAAATGATTTGAACTAATACTATTTTTTGAAAAATAGTATTTGTGTGCACACAAAAATAAAAGTGATTGCAGAATAATAAAAAAATTAAAGGGTTATGATATGTTTACTATGCAATCAAGGAAAAAAATGGCATATGAATGAGAGCAAAAGGGGCATGAGGGATAAAAGGTACAGTGCGATTGGACCACAACATGGTCTTGCAGAATAAGGTTGCAAACTTGTAACATAATCACATATTCACTAAAAGGTTAACTACGAATTAACATCATTAAAAAGAATAATACTTTTTTCTTCTTTCTTCACGTAAGATTATAATAACCTTCTCCTAAGACAACAATCACCAGATAAGTAGCCATATATGCCTGCGTGTAGGCTGCAGTGGACAAGAACATATGACAGTAGGAGGAATGAATCATAATCCCAAGAACTCGGTATCAATTTCTGTATCGACTTGTTAGAATTTGGTAAATCTAATCAATATCTGGTTTCTAAACGCACATACAATTACTGTTCTTTCAAGTCGCTTGAACTAAAACAAAAATAACAGTTTCTAATTCCAAAAAAATCACCTTCTCACTCTGGCAAATAGACAGAGATTCCCGTTCGAAGGAATAAAGCTGTGTGATTAACCAGACAACAGTTGCATATATAAAAGCACCACAGCAGATGTTTTTCAAAAATAGCCATTGTTAGGGTGCAAATTCTTCATGCCAATTCTCTATTTATTTAGACTAGCTTCTTCTCTAAATTAACCGCGGCCACCCGTTGGCGCTTCCTCTAAGCTGGGATTTTATCAGGGAAAGCCTATCTTAACAATCTCTCCCACGTATACAGCCCAGAAACATTAGTAGAGCCCACAGCAATAGCTTATCCCTCAATCCAACAGGTAAAGGAACTAACTTTAACCTATCATTCAAGTCCCTAAGTAGACCAGAAGTTATAACCACAAAGAAACCAGGGGCAGCTACAAGCGCGTGAAAGAATGGTTTGTTTTCGGGGATGCCCTGGTTGAAAGGATGTCCCATGTAGTTCACTGTAAATATAGCCACCTGAAGCAACACGCCTGCTCACCATACATGAAACTGTGCTCGCTAGATTAGGGTGAAACTCAGAGCCTGGTTCAGTGCACTCCTCAGGCATGTGTTTCCTTGCCTCTTTGACAGAAGAAATCAAGAAAAACAGGTGGATTGCAAACAGTCCCATGAGAGAAAGGAAGACATAGGAGCAAAAAATATTGGGGTACCGCCGTGCAGCTGAAAGCGTGGGCAGTGGGCGAGCATGATAAACGGGAAAAAAGCAGCTGTAAATACACCACTGATCATAGCCTGGACATCACCCAGCTTGAAGCCATCTAGATACATCACACTTAAAACATTAGCCGTGGCAAGGTAGTTGAGGCCAAGTATCTTGAACATTTGAAGAGTAGTCACAAGGGTACTGCCTCCTTGACGAATTTTGTCAGTGGTTGCGGCAATCGATGCATTCTTTGCTGTAAATGGTGATGCCATCGAAGCATCCCCCAGTTTGACAATAGGAGCTGAGCGACCATCACCATCCTCATTCATCTCATCCATCAGCTTCTTCAGCTTCTGCCGATGCATCTCTGCAGCATTATGATGCCGGTTACTGGTTGCGTGGTTGCTAGATTCTGATCTTATGGCAACTTTTCCTTTTGAAGAGGCTTCTGTATTAAGCCGGATACTCACAGCTTTGGCAGTCGCTTCCCCATTGGGCTTAGATTTCTTCCACTTCAATGACTTCGTGCTTTCATCTTTAGATGTTCCTCGTGAAGAGCTTCCACTTTTCCTTGATGGCACTGCATTCAATAGGGCAACACCTACATGGGCCTAAAAAAAGTAGGGTGTTACATGTCCATGCTTTTCTGCTACTTAGATTCTGGGAACAATTAATTTCCCTTCTTTGATCTTAAACCAACTTAAAACTAATTAACATGTAATTGAAAAAAATATTATGAAAAGCAATTCATATTAACTATATTGTATGCACAAAAAAATTCTATCACCCAACATATGGGATTGATGTTACTTCTCCTATAGAATAAATTTATTATTAGATTTAGTTAAAATATGTACACAAAATTAATCCATATTTGTGTAAAAAGTACAAAACAAACAGAAAACAATTCTTAATATATGTACTACAAAAAGTATCCATATTCGTGTACAAATTAGAAAACAGACAGTAGAAGACAATTCATAATAGAAATGATAGATATAAAATGGTAATTCAACAAACTAAAGCTGCCTTTGGGAGAGAAAGAAAACAAAAAAAACCTTAGTATTCTATTCATGAAGTCTTCTATAAAGAAACCAGAGGATGGTAAATAAAACATTGTAGTTGTGCATCTAAACAATGCCCAAAAACAGGAGGAAAATATTTTGGAACTTGGATTTCAATTGGCTAAAGGGTATAAAAAATCCCTGAATTATAATTAAAATATTATCTAACTTTTATTTTCTTTTATTACAATCAATCAATCCTTCTAGTATTTATCTACATCCAATTAGGCTTTTTATTTAGATGAAAAAAAATTAACATTGTTAATTTTTATGCCAACTAAGATAAAATATCATATCATTAAAATAGATTAAAATTTATCTTATGACGCAATTAATATATGTGAAATAAAATAAAATAAAATATTCTTCTTTTTTTTTTCTTTTTCCTCTTTATTTTCTCTCTTCCCTCTCTAAAATCCTTCTAAGGATTCAATTGACTGTAATTAGGGGATTGATTGATTAAATTTTGCCACATGACTAGATTTCATTTATTTAAGGGTTCAGTTGAATCAAAAAAGAAAATTAAGGGCTTGATTGATTAGAATAAAATATTAAGAACTTAAAAGATTATTGAATTATAATTTAAAGACATTTTTTACCCTTTAACAATTTCAATTTCAACTGAACCACATAAAAACTTATACAAATCCGTCTTGTAGCCAAAACAATTATGACTAACTAAATGTAATCCTAGAATGTATTTGAGCAGATGATAATCATAAAAAAATTGCCTAACACAACTTGTCACAAATCTTATGGACAACTCGACGCTTGGGTGAGTTGAGTTGAGTTGATCTATTTATGAGATTTGTTTTCTTCTTCATTCTAGGGTTAATCATAGATTGACAAGTAATGGCAACACAATAGACAAATAGAATAATATATAGCCTTGATACATAATGCTAAATTGGGAAGCCTAAACAAGTGTACAAACCTAAAGTGCCTTAAGCATAATGGTTGCACAATAAACAAATAGAGAGGCTTGAAACATGTAACTAAAATGAGATGCCAAAATGAGAATAACAAACTAAAAATCCTTAAACAAAATATTACCTGCGTAAGAGCTCCAACATCATTGGTCCTATCACCACACATTAAAGTCATCCTTCCCCTTATCTTGAAAGTGGTCACAATTAGTTCTTTCTTCTTTGGAGCAACTCTTGCAAAAACCTACAATGACATTGTGGTGCTGATAAATTAGATTAAGCGATGTAGAAAACCAATAACAAATGGTTGGTAGAGTTGCAACCTTAACAAAAGGAATGACTTGTAAAATAGCAAAAGTTTGTTGTAACATTTCAATTCAGTCCACCTTTAATATAGGGATCATGAGTTTCAGATAAAGCTTTAACCTTTTTCTCATTGAATATCAAGTAAATCCTTTAGTTAGTCCAATTAAGTAGAAGAATGAGGGGTGATGTTCAACACACCAAATTAGTGGATCAAATATGACTAATTCGATAAAAAAGAATGCAAGATCTAGAATGTTAGGGAGATACGCCACAGTTGGAGTCCATAGAAGCACACTATAGAGTTTATATATACATATTGGACACCACTTAAGCAGAAAAGCTTAAACTATTGAGTTCTTGGGTCTCACATGTATACATTTCTTAGTGATGTAAGATTCTTTACTCGCATCTGAACCTATTCCAACAATCTCTTCTTTTCACTTGTGAGTTTTAATCAAGTCTTACATTGGCTCCCCATGCGAGTAAGACCTATCAACATTTTTTTTGGGCCAAATAACCTCATGTCTCGGATGGTCTCAGTGTATCTTTGGCCCAGCATTCAACCTTACCTCTTTGTTGGTCTAGGTTATCTCAATACCTCTCAAACTTGTACTCAATTATAGTACACAATCTTGACACCTAGGATGTCTTAGTGCCTTCTCAAGCTTGCAATCAATCACAACCTTAACCTTACACTTCATCACAGGTCCTTGCACTTCATCACAGGTTGCCTTAGTACATTACTTTATTAGGTGTTCTACTTCTGCATAAGCATATTATTATATTTGCTGCCTTTAAGTTGAACTTTTGGCATTGATACCACTTGATATCAGGTTCTGCTACCTACTCTAAACTAGCTCCAAACCAAACTCTGATACTTGTTATTGAAGAGATATGCCACACTTAGAGCCCATAGAAGCATACTAAAGAGTCTATATAAAAATGTTGGATACCACTTGAGCTCAAAAGTTTAAGTAATTAGGTTTTTGTGTCCTACATGTATATATAGGATTTCTCACTCACATTTTTTAGTAATGTGAAATTCTTTACTCAAATGTGAAGCTATCCCAACAATTTTCCTTGTTCACTTGTGAGTTTTGATTAAGTCCCACTTGGCTTCCTTGGGTGATGAGTCATATCAACACTTTTTTTAAGCTCAACAACCTTACATCTTAAATGGAATCAGTGCACCTTATGCCCAGCATTCATCTTTGCCTCTTTGTAGGTTTAAGTTGTTTCAATGCCCCCCAAACTTGTACCCAATCGCAGCATACAACCTTGCTGCCTAAGTTATCTTAGTGTCGACTCAAGCTTGCAATCTATCACAAGCTTATCCTTGCAATCATAGGTTGCCTCAGTATATTACCTTTTTTAGTGTTCTATATTTGTATAAGCATATTATCATACTAGCTACCTTTAAGTAGAACTTTTGGCTTTGATACAACTTGGAATTAGGTTCTACTGCCTTTTATAAACTAGCTTCAAACCAAACATTGATACTTGTTATTAAGGAGATACATCACACTTGGAGTCTATGGTATACACTAAAAAGCTTATACATACATATTGGATATCTCTTGAGCCTAAAAACTTAAGCTATTAGGTTCTTGAGTCCTACATGTATATATAAAACTTCACACTCACATTTCTTAGAAATGTAAGATTTTTTACTTATATGTGAACCTATCTCAATAATTTTCTCTATTTATTTATGAGTTTTGATTAAATACCACATTGGCTCCCTATGCAAGTAATCTTATCAATACCTCATTTGTGCTAAGCAACCTCACATCTTGGATGGTCTAGGTGCACCTTAGGCTTAGCATTCAACCTTGCCTCTTTATGGGTTTAAGTTGTCCTAATGCCCTTCAAACTTGTACTCAATCACAACACACAAACTTGCCACCTAGGTAGTTTTAGTGCCCCTTCAAGCTTACAATCAATCACAGCCTTAACCTTACATTCCATCATAAGTTATATATACATAGAGTCCATGGAAACACACCAGAGCCTATACATACATGTTGGATATCACTTAAGCCTATAAAACTAAACTATTATGTTATTGGATCTTACATATATATATATATATATAGGACTTCTCACTCATTTTTCTTAGTAATGTGGGATTATTTACTCACATGTGAACTTATCCTAACATAGAAAACCTTGATATAATGGCCAAAAAAAAAAAAAACCTTGATGTATATAGAAGAAGCAAGATTTATGCTTGGCAAGTTTATCAGAATTTAAACCTAGTAAAAGCCTAAGAGCCTAGAAGGAAATTAGAGGTAAGAAATAGTTGATAGTAACCATAAAAACATAACTTATAGCAAATCCTCTCTATCTCATCTGGTGATACCCATTTGTGTCTTCATTATTCTTCAGTGGACCAAGAATCCATGTGAGTTTTGATACAATATGAACTTAGCCATAACATGCCAAGCTATCAAAGCTTGGTCACCAATTATCATCACTTAAAATTATGAAAATGTTTTTTAAGAAAATGCACAAAATGCATTCCAAATCTAAGACTTCTCCACTTAGAGTAAGAAAGAAAGATGAGAATACATGAAAAGCACGTGAGACCTGTCACAAAAATGGCACAAAGTATTTTTCATTCTCAAAGTAAAACATGATTCATAGGAAAAAATAAATGGAAAAAGGTATGACAGAAAATAAAGTATTTTCATTTTCTTTGTTTATTTTTCTTTTTTGAGAAATCCCAATTTATTTATCCATTATAAAAAATAAACAACAAATATACTTTTAAAAAAACAACAAATTTATTTATCCAAGATTCAAGCTTTTCGACAAGGTTAACAGCGGTTGGAAGAATTTACGGTGCTTGGATTCTACGTTTTTGGTAATATTTAAAACACAGTTGAATTTTTTTACGTTAATTGAATTTCCCAATGTTGGTTTCTGAAAATGCTAGCTGAAATCTTGGATCCATTTGAATTTTTGGTTGAATTTTATAGAGAAGTTAGAGAACCTAAAAGCTAGAAAGAGAAAGAGGAAGGCATTTTTGAAAAAAACATTCCTATTTTTAACTTCTATATCCAAGCCTAAATGATGCCATTTTTGTAAAGCCCTACCCTACATTTAGACTTAATTGATCCAGCGCTAACACGCTTAGATATCCAATTTGATTGCAAGTTTTTGCTTTTCTTTTTTATTTTATTTTGTATTTTTATTTCTATTTTGTATTTTTTTATTTTTGTGTTGTTTTGTTTTTATATTATTTGTTATTTTAATTGTGTGATTGAATTAAAGTGATGTGAAAAAGAAAAATTAGTAAGATTATATAGTTTATTTGCATGATATTTTTATGAAGTTAGTTTTTTGCATGTTATTTATTTTTGCATGAAGTTAGTTTTTTTCATGTCATTTATTATTTGCATGGATTTAGTTTAATTGCATGATTTATTTATTATTTGCATGATTATATATTTAATTATATGATTTGTTTATTATTTGTATGATTATATATTTAATTGCATGATTTATTTATTATTTGCATGATTATATATTTAATTGTGTAATTTATTATTTATTTGCATGATTTATTATTTGTATGATTTATTAAATATTTGCATGATATATTTTTATTTACTATAATATTTTTGGTATGATTTAAAACATATTTGCATGATTGCATGATCATTGTGGCATGATTATATATTTGTTGCAAGATATTTCTAGTATGATTTTATATGTTGGCATGATTTATTTGCATGATGTTTTTTAATTATTGTATGATTACATGATTTGATTTTTTTTTTTATAAAAATTTTGTATAACAATGTTGTGCAAATAAATAAAGGAGATTGGAATTGATAATTTGCATGATAGAAACCACCTTTAACAAATGCTTAGGTAAGATAACACATAACTAATTTGGTATCAATTTTGGGTGTAATAGGGTACTAGTACCTTCCCTGCATGTAATCGACTTCTAAACTTAGTTCTGTTGATATAGACTAGAACTTACTCTTTTTAGAGACTGGACCCTTAGTTTAAACTAAGGATAATTTTAAAAGGGATAGATTCACATAGATGGCCAATCACAACTTAGTTTAAACTAAAGATAATCTTAAAAGGGATATATTCACATAGATGGCCAAAAACTCCTAGATAAAAAAGGATTGGTGTCTAATGGGTAGGTTCTCAAACCTAGATGTTATGATAGTTTGGTGATTGTACTAGGATTTTAGAGAGTCAAGCCATAAGTTAATTATGTGTTATCTTAAGCCTTGCTTTAATGGTTTTATTTTGTGATTATTTGTGCTTATGTGCACTAATTCCTTTGTTTATTTTATAGCTTATGATTTTTTGTTACAAATTTATTCATTTATTTTTTAGATTTTGATTTAATTATTTAGGTTGGTATGTCCTTTTGGATACACCACATTTGCATTCATGCATAAGCTCTAAACCATAACTTTGTTCTATTTAGGAGGGGGTAAAGTACCTATACTTTATGGGATGTTAACCTTCGATAGAGCTAACAAAATACTCTCACTAAAATTGAACATTTTCTACTGGTAGCCTATTATGGGTGAGGATTAGGATGCCTTACTAGTCTATAATGAACAATGATGTAGAAGACAATTTGGGAACCTTTATAATGTCAAACCTTTAAACCCAGCATGTAAATAAACCTTAAGGATTTGAACATAAGTTAAAGCCCTGCCCTATCCTTTGTTAGAAAATCCTAAATAGAACACATGATGAGACATTTATTCTACTTATAAATTTATATATTATTCTTTGTATATATTATGTGCACATTAACCCTTTATATTGTTCCATATATATTATGTTTACTAACCCTTTTCTTGTACTATATATGCATGCATTTACATCACTAAATCTTTTTTATTGCATTCATGCATACATGCATTCATTCATGCATAAACTAAAGATATGATGGTTTTATGAATATCCTTATGAATATGCACTATAATTGTGGTAAACCAAGGTTCAAGATAGTTCAATCTTCAAACAGTCTGACGTGATACAACACTTGGTATTATGCTAGAAATATGGCAGAAGAACAAGCTTTTTACTTCCAAAAGATGGAAAAGGCATAAGAAAATATGAAGAGGCAATTAAAAAATATGGCTAAATTACTGAAAAATCTGAACAAAAGGAAAACAATGGCTGTAAGATTGATGATTAACTATACCCACTTGGTTTTAGCCCAAACCAAGCTCAAACATCTCAGACGACCTAACCTCAAATTCCATTTATTTGAAGATATCCCTATATGTATACTAGCATGCCTTTAACAACTGCCTCCTATTCCTGATATAAAAACACCTGATTTAACTAAACCTTTTAACTTAATGATTTAAAAGAATAAGAAAAGTTAAAAATTGGTGCATTGAAAGCAAAAAAAATCCTAAATCTCAACAAAATATGGATCTTATTGAAGAAAGTCTTTAAGTTAATGAAAGGATGGATTTTTATAGTTCAATGGATGCTAATGAACTATGCTAAGTTCCTAATATGGTCATTCCACCCAAGTTTAACATGCTTGAATTTGAAAAGTATGATGAACCAAATACCTTATAATGCATGTCACTACGTATTATTGTAACATGGTCATACACGTACGAGATGAAAAATTACTCATCCATGATTTTCAAAATAGCCTCGTTAGATTTACTTCGATGTAGTGTGTTCAATGAGATAGATCTTGCATTCATGGTTGGACGAAACTAGTTAGCGCATGCATTATACAATATAAGCACATCATAAATTTGGTTTTAGACCATTTGTTCTTACAAAGCATGGAAAAAAAAGAAACTGAAAGATTTAAGCAATATGCCCAAAGATGGAAGGATGCTATTACCCAAATTCAACCATAGCTCATTGAGAAGAAGACTATGGTTCTATTTGTCAATACTCTCAAAGCCTTATATTAAGAGAAAATGATTGGGAATGCCACTGTTGATATGTTGATTTTTGGAGAGATAATAAAGAATACAATCAAGAATGACAAACTTAATGAAAGTGGTATAAATGATGCAAAAAAGGATGATGCACCAAAGAAGAGGGAAGAAAATGCTCAAACAGGGTTTATGACACTAAAAGCTTCATCTTATATCAGCCTTAGTTCAATGTACACACCTTATTACCTTTTCGCAAACAACCTTTCCCAAAATTCTTATCTTCATCAACCTATGCAACTGTTAAGCTTTAATGTAAGTCCCTATCCCTAAACAGCTGCCAACACTAAAAGCTTCATCTTATATCAGCCTTAGTTCAATGTACACACCTTATTACCTTTTCGCAAACAACCTTTCCCAAAATTCTTATCTTCATCAACCTATGCAACTGTTAAGCTTTAATGTAAGTCCCTATCCCTAAACAGCTGCCAATGCCCCTATCACTTAATTTGTTACCCAACTAGTGAGCAATCGAAAAAGATTAAAAAATAATTAAGAGAAAATTCCAATCCCAATTCTTAACATCTTTCTTTTAATAATAAAGGACATGTTCCTCACCTTGGGCCTTTGAAAACAATCCCGAATTCATCAGCAAAGAACTATGATCTAAATGATAGATGTGATTATCACATAGGGGTAATTAAACACTCAATTGACATATATAAGCAACTAAAAGGGAAGATCAAAGATCTTATCAATAATGGTACCTTGACTATAGAACAAATGGAACAATAGAAATCTACTTTGCCATAGATTAAATATTCTTTTGGACTTGAAGTGTCAAACAATTTGTGGGAAGATTTTAGAATTTTAAGTTTTTTGTCTAAGTTTTGCTTTGGCATAAGTATAAGGTTTTGCCTAAGTTTTGAATTCAATTTTGTCTACATATGAATTCTTGCATTACATGTGAAAATAATCTTAAAGGAATTACTGATTATTATAATGAATGAGTATACCCAATTGTAACCAATTCATGCTCCAATTTTGTTGAAAATCATATCACTCTAAAGTCTATCCCTAGTTTCACGATCTTGACTTTCACTTAACCTAAAAGGACTTTAATAATCTTTATTAAGGCTATGAGCAATAAAATTTGTTAAATCTTTGTAAGCTAATACATGAAGCACTCTTTAAAGATTTTGGATTTTGGCAATTTAATGAATGTCAAGTCTCTTCCAAACACATTAATACCTAAATTTTTCGTCCAAATATTGATAGAGCCATATTTTTCTTTATCATCTTGACCTTCTTTTCAATCCATAACCCTCTGTTCACATCTTAAGCATATTTACTAAAATGCCAAATTACTTTATGTCCCTAATATCCTTTTGAGTCATGCAACAACAATTAGGCCTTCACTTGGTATGAAAAATTAAGATGATACATGAGTTGCAAAAAAAGAAAAAAATTTGATTGTAACATCATGCATATGAGACATTTAAATGATTATAAAAACAATGAAAATAATTTTTTCCTAAGAATTGATTTTCAGTGGAAGTATCCACATTTGATATGATAAATGGTCACCTTTCATATTCCTTTCACAAAAAGAAAATTTTTATTTGCTACCTTTTTTTAGCCTATTGAATAGAAATCCTAATCAAGAACCACCCTCCACACTAGGGATCAAATATGAAAAAGAATTTTTTTAAAAATGAAAAAAAAATGAGAGAATGCCTATTGTCAAAAGGCAAGTTCCAAATTTTGAACTCAATTTGTCAAAAAGTAAAACCATGCAAGAAAAAATGGAAAAGAATGAAAGAATGAAAAGAAAAACAAAATGAAATCAAAAAAATGAAAAAATGTAGAAAGGAAAATGTCATTGAGAAAAGAAATGATCATTGATTTGATTACCCTTAAACACATATCTTTTGTCCTATTTATCCTTTCTTTCATAACCTTGAAATTTTAGCCCATATTACATCCTTCGAAAAGCTCATTTTGATCAATTATGGATATATAAATTTAAGATCTTTTTTTTAGGAGATTACCATCACTTTTTGATGAATTTTAAGTTTTCAAATGCATCATAAAATAGTTAAAAAAAAGATTGAATAAAGCTTTGGGGTGCAAAATTGAAAAAACAGTCTAAAGCAAGATAAAAATTTTGAAAGCAACCCAAGCAATTTCATTAGAGAAAGGGATTTTAAAGGAACTTATGAACAATGAAAACTTAAGAAGTCTAAGAAGATGAATCCTAATTTGGAAATTTGTTTTGAAATTTGAGCTTTTCTTTCCCAAAAATTTTAAGTCTTTCTCGTTCTTCAAAAATTTTAGAGCTTATTATAGTTAGTCTTGACATTTGTTAAAATGCCATATCAAAAAATTAAGAGAGGGAAAAAATGAATTGTGCTTTATAAGATAACTTTTCATTTGTGAATCTAAATGAAAAAACTATTGATTTACTTTTCAATGGCAAAATCTTTTTTGATAATTATGATCTTGATGTGACAAACCATTTCATCATTTTAGAAAGACTAAGTTGCAATGTACCTCCATCATTCTAGTTAGTACTTGTCGATTCCAAGAGATTTAATCACATGTTTCCAAAATAGTATGCATTTTTTTGTTGTCATAACCATATTAATGCATTTGTTATAAAGACAATTATATTTGAATTGACATGAATTGGTGTGGATAAGAGATAGATGATTTTCAGATCGTTACGATATGAGTGATTTCTTTTATATGAAAAATGGCTAAAGAAAATGACTAGAGAAGATCTATGGATAAAAGAAATGGTTTGAAAAAATTGGAATGCTTCGAGTCAAAAGAAAGGGGTGGAAGATTGTTGTAGTTCATGAAAACTAGCTTGTTAGCCAATTCTAAAGCTCTATAACAAAAAAATGAAAAAGAGCTTGAAGGCTTGCTTACCATAATTAGAGATTCATGACATTGATTTTTGCATTTCATGCATTGCATTTTGCATGCATCATATTAAGAACCTCACATTCATCATCATTCATTGCATTCATTATGCATGTTTGAAAAAAGAAAAAACTAAAGTTTGAATTTTGAAGTTGAATTTGGAGTTTTGAAAAATCTTTTCATGGCATTCATTGCATTTAATTATGAATTTGAAACTAAAAATCTAAGAGTTTCCATAGAAATTTTGGACTTGACAATTATTGATGTTAAGATGTTTGACATGGCAAGAATAGCTTACATATAGTAATATTTAAGCCCAAGTATGTTGGTACATGAAAAGAAAAATGTTGATTTTTTTAAAGTATCAAAACCTATGTTAAGTAAAAACTTTTTCAAATATGAGAATGATCTATAAGGCATGATTTGTAAGACCTCTAGGTATAATTGTCAAGACTTCCAAACATAATCACCAAGACTTCCAAGCATGATTTATAAGATCTTCAGGCATAATCTTCAAGACCTTTAGGCATGATCTGTAAGACCTCAAAATATAATCTTTAAGACCATAATGCATGATTTGTATAACTTCAGGCATAATCTCTAAGACCTTCGAGCATAATCTGTAAGACCTCAAAGCATAATTTCTAAAACCTTATAGTATGATCTCTAAAATCTCTGAGTTCCTTTTTAGATTTTATTCAAAAGTTAAAGCCTCGATGGATGAATACATTATTTTTCAAAAGTTCAAAGCCTTGGTGGGTGAGTACTTTATGTTTCAAAAATTCACAGCCCCAATTGTGGGGGAACTTTTACAATTTTCCTTTTAATTTTTTTTTGAAGTCGAACAAAATAGATGTCTTTTGTCTTTGTCCATTTCACAAAAATTACACAAAGATGGGCAATTGTAGACATCCCATTTTGTCCAGAAAAAATATTCAAAATTGAAATGGGATTCAATTGTAAATTAGGCCTTAATACAAAAATCTTGGGCCCAATGATTGAAAGCCCAAATAAAAATTTTTGGTTTTGATTTAATTTTTGTTTTAGTTAATTTTAATTTTAACTTTAATTTTTAATTTTGTTTTTGGTTAATTTTCTTTTGGTAAAAAAGTCAAAAAGAGATTAAAAAAATGAAAAAAAAGTGTGAATTCTTGAAAATCTTAAATTCATTTGACTTTGGATCCAATCTTAGATTGTGAAATTTCATGGTGAATTATTTTGGGAAAAACTTGGGGAAAAATACAATAAAAAAGGGGAAGATTCTAGAAAATTGAATCCTAGGAGATTTCTCCTAAATTTGATGGGATTTCAAAATCTCCCATTTTAAAGGAATCCAATCCCTATATAAAGAACCTTAAGCTACAAGCATAGCACAAGAAGCAATCAACAATGGCAAGCAATAATCAAGCATAAGTAATTGAGCAATTAAAGCATAAAAATTTCAGGGTTTTTTATTCTAGCTTCTAGGTCAATTTTGTGGTGGTTTCTAAGAATCATCTTGAGATTAGGTGTTTTGGGATTAGTTTGGAATTATTTTTGTTTCTAGCTTTTAATTAATTTTGAGATTATTAGATTTTTTGGAATTTTGTTTTATTTTTGGGTTTTGGGTGAATTTCACTTAAGAATTTGGGTTAAATTTTTGTTTTTTTTTATTTTCTAAGTTTTGTGGAAAGTCTTTGAATTTTTGTTAAATTTTTAGGTTTTTTTCTAGGTGTGGATTGAATTTTTCGACAAAGATTCAAGTTTTATAACGAGGTTCATGGTGGTTAGAAGAATCTGTAATGGCTGGATTTTGGGTTTTAGGTAATTTCCAAAAAAAGTTGAACTTTTCGACGTCAATTGAATTTCTTATCTCTAATTTCAAAAAATACTAGCCGAAATTTGAGATCCATTTGAATATTTGGTTGAATTTTAAAGAAAAGTTAGAGAACCTAAAGGCTAAAGAGAAAAAGAAGGCACTTCTGAAAAATAATATGATTTTTAGCTTTTATACCCAAACATAGACGACACCATTTTTGTAAAGCCCTATCTCACATGTAGATCTAGTTGACTCACGTGTCAATCCAATTGACTTACGTGTAGATTTAGTTGACCCGCGGGCTGACCCGTTTGGAGACCTAGCCTGATCACAGGTTTTTACTTTTCTTTTTTCATTTTATTTTCTATTTTGTTTTTTATATTATTTTCTATTTGATTTTTAAAATTTTTTTCTATTCTTTTTTTCCTTTTTTTAGTATTTATTATTTTAATTGTGTGATTAAATTAAAGTGATGCAAAAAAGAAAAATTGGTAAGATTTTATAGTTTATTTGCATAATGTTTTTATGAAGTTAGTTTCTTGCAATTTACTTATTTTTGCATGAAGTTAGTTTCTTGCATGATTTATTTATTATTTGCATGATTATATATTTAATTTTATGATCTATTTATTATTTGCATGCTTATATATTTAATTGCGTGATTTATTATTTCTAAAATCAAATATTTGCAAGATATTTTTATTTATTATGATATTTTTATATGATTTAACACATATTTGCATGGTTGCATGACTATTTTGCATGATAATTTGGGCATAACTTTATATTTATTGCATGATATTTCTAGTATGATTTTATATTTTGGCATGATTTATTTGCGTGATGTTTAATGCATAATTGCATAATTTGATTTTTTTTAATAGAATTTTTGTATGACAATGTTGTATAAATAAATAAAAGAGATTGGAATTGCATGATAAAAACCATTTTTGACCAATGCTTAGGTAAGATAACACATAATTATTTTGGTAACAATTTTGGGTGTAATAGGGTGTTAATACCTTCCTTGTCGACTTTTGAATTTAATTCATTGATGTAGACTAGAACCTATTATGTTTGGAGACACTTAGTTTAAATTTAAGATAATCTTAAAAGGGACAAATTTACATAAGTGGCTAATCACACCTAGATAAAAAAAAAATTCGTGGTAACTCCGTGATTTTTGTGTCTAATGGGTAGGTTCTCGAACCTAGAAGTTATGACACTCTTATTTACTTTTTCTAACAATTTAAAGGCAATTATGTGAAATTCATATTTCGTATGAGAAATATACAAGGAAAAGAAATTAGCATAATCAACTTTTGAAATATTCATGAAAAGTTTCAAATATCCAAATGATTATATATTTTCATTTGACATAAAAAGAAAATTGAAAGAGTGTTGCAAATGCGTTGATGTTAAGTTATGCAACTAATTTATTGTTTCATCATGTTGTATGAATTCAATTTCATGACTATTTGTATATTGTTTGGGCTAAAATTTATTACTTGATAATTCCAAAAGTTTAATTGGAATGGATTTGGAATTCTAGCTGGTAGTAGTGCAAAATTAATGAGATTAAATTGTCTTTTTTGGACTTTTATAATTTGCTTTATCTATAATGGGTGTAATTTATTTTGTGCTTAATTGCTTGCAAAAAAATAAATTGACTCGATGCAATAGACACTTTTGTTAAATTGTCATATCAAAATATTGGTTACATCATGATCATACCCAACCCTTGGTTTTAAAAAAATCAATTCCCAAAGAATGAATGTACATGAAAGAAATGATGTAATCAATGACAAATTATGACTTGAACTTAAAACTAAATGAATAGTAGACTTTAATCCCATTTCATGAAAATCATTTAAAATCAAATTGATGTATATGCATATATATTATCAAAATTTGGTGTTTCATGGATTATTTGATAGATAAGAAACCAAATAATGGTTTACTATATATAAGGCATGTCATTATGGTAGCTCCAAAAGTCTAAAGTATTGTTATAAAAAAAATGGGTAATGTGATAGAGCATATCTTCTATTTGCCGAATGTGTTACAGTATTTTATTATGGATAATCACTAAATGAAGATCATAAAAGAGTCAGGCTGCACAAAGTGTTTTTGCTTTTATTATATGGGAATTTACAAGTCAAATTAATAATATATAACATGTTTATGAATAAAATTTGTAGTCCATGTTAAAGGGGTTAAATAGAATTATGATTTTAGAATTATATAAACTATTTCATTATTTGCCACATAAATTACCATTGACTTTATGAAAGAAAAAGGTTGGACAATCTTGTAAATTTTATTATGGATTAAGAAATGGTTTTGAATAGAAATGAAAAAGAAATTATATTCTATTTACATGATCGAATGTTCTAGTCAATGTAGAATAGTGGGAAAACATAAAGCTTTTATAACAAAATTAATATTTTGATAAAAAATAAAATTTTATATTGAAATATGTTACATGTTAGTCATAAGTTTAGACCAAATAATCCTATTTTATGCAAAAAAAAAATCTTTGGAATTGTGTTTCAGGACTTGCTTTGCCATGGTGATCTAGACATGAACATATTGATCAAAACATAATTGTGAAAGTATTTGAAATAGGAGTTAAATATATTATGGACTCTTATTGTGCATAGGCATATTGGCCATACTAGTAAAGTTTGAATTTATTATATATCAAAAAATGTTATGACTAATTAAAAGTGATAAATGATAGAGATATTTACTTAGGCTGCTCAATGGTGGAGAAATAAAGTTCTGATAAAATTTTGAAATCAAAGTTTGGAGGTTTCAATAGCCTTGAACTTGGAATTGGCAATTAGGTGCATTAGAAACTCATGACAACATTTGAGGCATTTGGTTTTCACTAAACACTATTAGTATAAATGAGATAGCTTCAATAGCCAAATCTACAAGATTTGTAGGTATGATATAGATTATTGTGGTTGGCTTAAAATAGCCATAAGCCAAAATTGATGCCACAATCTTAATCATGTTATGCTAATTTTTTTGTTTTGTACATGGTCTAATTCATGGCTTATACAAATAATTTATCATCTATGGTTCTATTAAAAGGTTTGAAATATAGTGAAAATTTTAAAGTATACTTACTTTGGATGCCATAAGTGATTCAAAGATTATGTAAATTTGAAAAAGGAAGGATATTTGATATATTTAGGTGATGAAAATGGTTTTGTTCATGGTAATAAAATTATTAATAGTGTCCATAATGAAATAGATTCATATAAGTACATATGAGTTAGCATAAAAGTCTCAAAATGAGACTATAGTAGCATCATTATATTTGACATTATACTTATTGATTTAAACTCTTATATTGGGTTAAAATATAAAATTTTTGAAACTTTTAGGAAAAAGAAATATTAAGATATAGACTATTTGCTAGTTATCTTTCACTAAAGGTGGATTTAAAGGCCTCATACTTAAAAAAAAAAAATTACCAAATAGTGAAAAGATAAATAACATGGCAACTTGATTGAGTATATATGATATCTTGATAATTGAATGGGACATTCTTTAATAAAAGAATGCAAATTTGGACATGGTGGGGTGATAAGAATGATATCTTGATAATTGAATGGGACATTCTTTAATAAAAGAATGCAAATTTGGACATGGTGGGGTGATAAGAATCAAAAGAAATAAAATTGTCACCATAGTGTTGTAAGATTCTAATATAATTTTATAAGCAAATTATACAACCCAATAAGTTTAGTACAACTTATTAAAGTAAAATCATAAAAAGGTACTTAAATATCTTAAAAGCATTAAAATTGCTTGGTTTATTCATTATGTTTATTCAATTGTACTATAAGTATAATTGTATTAAATATGTATAAAAGTATGAAAATAGAATAGTTGAAGTTTATGAGTATAGCATTGTGGCCACAATCAATACCAACTATTTTTTAAAATGACAAGAATGATTTAACAATGTCTAGAGCACATAAATAATATGCAAAATGAAAAGTATGGAGATGTTAGCTTACTAAATGATTGTATTAGAGATTCAATCTTAAATGGGGGTAATTACTGTAAAAGAAAATTGAATTCTAAGATATTTGTTTAGTAGTACTTTAAGTATAATGGATTTAAACCCTTACTATTGGACACCAATAATGGGAACCCAAATTTGAATAAGTAATGTTTAATAACAAAGTTTAATGGGTAAAACCAAGTTATTATCATGTGTTTGTTAAACACTAGTAAAATCCATTCAAATTTTAAAAATTAGTGTGATCCATTTTGAGAAAAGGACGAGTACCCTTAATGGAGTTTATTATTTAAATGTTTAAAGCAACGGAGACATTATGGAAATTCTACCTATATAAATATAGAAGTAGTGTCACTTTAACAAAAAGAATTGGGGTCTTTTTTGTAAATGTTTATGAATAGGTAAGCATATGACCATAATAATGCTAAAACGGTTATAAAACCTTTGATAAAAAAAATAAGTATTATGTGTGTTATACCTTGAATTCGAAAACTAAGAGTAGAGGTTTAATTTATAGAGACCATCAACTTTGTTAGAATAAGATATATACACTAATTAAAGGTTTACATTGAGAGATACCTTATTGTATTCATAATATTTATTCATATGAAATGTTAAAGATTAAGTACTAACATTCCAAACTAGTGAGAGATTATTTGTAGTTTAGAATGTTGTGCATTTGTGAATAGATTTAATATTTATTTTAATTATTCATAGTTTAAATAATTATGTTTAAACAAAAAACATTTGTTGAAAACAGTTATGTAATAAAAAAGTTACAACTATTAAATGAATAATTATGATTGAATAGAAATGTTTTTTTATAATAGTTATATAACAAAAAGAGTTATAACTATTTAAACAAACAAACATGATTATCATCATGACTATTCATCAATTATAAATAAATCTCTATGCATAATATTTTTTTATACTTCTTATTGTAGAGTTTGAAACTCTACTGCACCTTAAAGGCACACACTACCAGAATTATCTTTAATACCGAAGGAATTTTTCTATAGGTAATTATTGACTGAATATAATTGTAAAAAAATAAAAGGGTATCACCGATGGAAGACCAATGGAATTTACTGATGGAATTAATCTATACCTAAAACTATGTGCGAATTACTGTGAAAATTACGAACAAAATTTTTTCATTGATAAACAATTTTTTTTTAAAAAAAATTTATGGTTACCAATTATCGATGGAATTTTCATCGGTAATCCGTTAAAACATGTCAAAAAATTTAAACCCACATTCCTAAATTCAAGAAATCCCAAATTCCCCCTAAATCAAAATCCCTAAAATCTTCCTCCATCTCTTTAACTCTTCTCCCTCTCTCCCTCTCTCCCTCTTTCCACCATGAATCCCCCGTCCTGACCGTTTCTCTTCTATCACCAACCAACCAGTCATCTCCCTGTCCACTATCGATAATAACTTGTTGGTTTTTCAAGTTTTTATTTATTTGTTAAGTTTATTGTTCAATTTTATGTTATAGATTTGTTAAGATTTGTTGGGTTTTACGTTATAGATTTGTTAAGTTTTTTATTGGGTTCAACTTTTTGTTAAGTATTGTTAACTTTTTTTTTTGGATTTTTTGTTGAGATTTGTTGGGTTTTTTTTATTGATTTATTGACTTTTAGATGTGTAAGATTTATATCTCTTAATCAAATGGAATGAAAATTTAATCTCATTTTATACTTAGTAAAAGATTATTGATTGAGAAGTAACTTAATTTTACTAAATAGGTAACAATAATGAAATTCAAGTAGAAACCAAGACCAATGCATCTAATGACACTAAAAAACAAGTTATCCAGACTACCCAATCACAGGGAAGGTTGGTGCACTTGTGCCATGTTTGTTTGTTACTCTATTTTTAGTGATAAGAGATCAATGTCAATTATTTATGGTATTTGTTCTTGATTTTATTTTCTTTGGTTATTACATATAAGAAAAGAAAGGGAAGGAAGCCTGTGAATGCATATTCTTCAAAGGATCTTGAAGGAATTCTTGTAAATTCTAAACTTTCATTATGTCTTCATTTAAGATATTCATTCCATCAAAAAGACTTGTTTGAAGCTATGGCGATCATGGTTTTTTTTATATTTATTTCAATTTGTAATTTTTTTGTCCCCCAGTGTCTTCTTCAAGATACAAAATAATTCTATATTACATCAAATCAAACTATAACATGTCCTATGTTTGGTTTGAAATATGTTAACTTCTCACAAATTATTTAAATGTGATGTTTTAATAATGTTCGATTTACTCTCAACAAGATTTTCCTAGTATAGAAATACATGAGAACTCTAAGGAAAAAGTAAATCTTGAATATTTATTTTTTCTTAGGTTTGTTTGTAAGTCAAATTGTTAGTATAATTTATATGCTTGATCAATTTGTTTATTGTTTCACGTTCACACAAGAGACAAAAACCATTTTACATTCACCATTGACTCTCTAAACTTTCTGAACAAATCATAGATGCCTCTACTTTTTAAACAAATCGTACGGGCAAGGGAGGAAACATCTATTAAAGAACCATTATATCCCCCTAAGTTCACATATCCTTATGTTTAGAACCTCTATATAATGCATGCACCCCTAGCAACTCATTAACCTTATGCTAGCATTTTCACTAAGTTATCCCCAATTTAGATAAATGTCAACCCCCAATCTACTCCTTTTGACCTAATTACTATGCCTAACTTAGATGATCCTAAGAATGGGAGACATTGAAAAAGGTGTCAGAACTGGCAGAAAATATAAAGATGAAGAATAAGTATGACTTGCTGGAAAAGAGCTTAAAAGCAATAAAATGGCAGATGTGTATGGGAATGTTGATGCTAGTGAACTTAAGGTTAGTACATGATTTTGTCATTCTGTCAAAGTTTAAGGTCCTAGATTTCAAGAAATATGATAGAACCAAAAATCCATCAGTACACATCACCATGTATTACTGAAAGATGACAAGCTATTCGCATAATGACAAGTTATTGATCCATTGTTTTCAAGATAGACTCACCTATTCCACTCTAAAGTAGTATGTATAGCTAAACTAGAGCAGAATCTATTCCTAGAAAGATCTAGTCAGGGCTTTTATAGCATAATATAAACATGTGTCAAACATAGTACTCGATAGGTTGACCTTACAAAATATAGAGACAAAGTCCAATAAGACCTTTAAGTAGTATGCTAATAAATAGAGGGATATTGTAACCTAAGTACAACCACCGCTAACTGAAAAGGAAACAACTATCATTTTTGTTAATACACTTTAAGTCCCATACTTTGATAAGCTCATTGGGGGATGAAATACTACTTATATAGAGAAGAATGTTAAAAAGGTAGCTCAAGTTATAGGCCACAAAAGATAATAATTTGGACATTTCACTCATCTAGCATTACCAATGCATCAAACCCTGTAGCATCAACCCATTATCCTTATCAACCAACACCAACAACAAATTTTTAACTATTGATTGTTTCCCAAACACTTGCTTATATGCCTAGCCCAACAACTACATATACTATCCAACCAGTTGCAAGGCCTAGCCAAAAGATAAATAATCCAAAAGGAATAAGAAATAAGCAAGCAAAAATTTAGATTAAATTGATTTCCATGACTTACACTGAACTACTACCCCAACTAATCCAAAGAAACCTTCTGAAATCTGTGAAACTAAAACCTTTGAAGCATTTTTCCCTAATAGAATATGACACTCATGCATGGTGAGATTACCAAAATGGCAATTGAGGACATTCCATAGAGGATTATCCTAAATTGAAATATAAAGTCAGAGATCTAATCAAAGCTAGATTGTTAAACTTTGGGGACAAAAAAAGAATCAAATGAAGAATATGTGGATTTGTTAGTAGGGAGAAGCCAAAAATACAATGAAAGGTCCTATAGAACCCAACACTTAAGGCTATCTAGATATTCAAAGAAATGATTGAATTTTAGGTTAAAAAAGTGTGATAAGTAGTTTAGAGGTAACTTGTAGTCTTGACTTGAGGGTGAGAATTCTAGTTTGATTTGGATATATAAACGGATAAACTTTTGCATGCTTTATAGATTTGTGATATGAATTTTCTTTCATTTACTTAAGTGAATTCTTGATTTCTAGGATTTTTCAAAAATAAAAGGTTCAATTAAGAATAAAATCCCACGTAATTAATTTCCAAAAATCATAAAAAGAGAAGAAAATGCCTTGAAAAAGAAAAAAAAGGGAAAAAAAAGAAAGAGAGAGAAAAAATTATCTTTTGTAATAAAAGGTGAAAGGAGTCTCGAAAAAATTGGTGTTTATTATTAGAAATAAACTCATCAAATACCTTCACACCTTTTCCAAATCAGCTTATTTCACTCATCAACCTTAACCCTTCAAGAAGCATAAACTTGAATTTGTGAACCTTTTCTTTGCTTGATAATATTGTGATATCAAAGGGTGATAATCATTTTCTAGGCAATAAATAATAAGACAACCATTTTAAAAAAAAAAAAATTTAGGATTCTTGGAAGATTAGGAAAAAACAACATTTTTTTAAGAATTTTGATGTAGTATGTTGATATGTCAAGGCTATGCTATAGTTCCAAAAATTTTCACAAAAATCAAAGCCACCTAAATCTTTTAAAATGACCTCAAATATACCAACCTCTCAATTTTCGAACCCCAAAATGGTCCTTGTCCAATGTCCTTCACCACATTGACTAAAAAAAAGACCTTATTGCCCTTATAAAAACCTTGAGCTATGATTAACCGATTTCTTTGATAAAGTGACATAAACTTCTTGACACCTTGAAAAAGTTTATTTAACATGACCTTTGTTCTCACATAAACCTTAATTGGGGTGGTTTGTCAAAATAATGCATCTTTTTTGAATGGTGGTAGGTGCACGTAAAGAAAAGGAAAAAAAGAACAAAAGAACAAAAGAATAAAATGAAATGAAATGAAAAAAAAAAGAAAAAAAATTTTTTTATTGTGACATCATGCACTTAATACATTCAAATAAATTCAAAAATTAAAAGGTCTCAATAAATTCATGAAGAAACTAATGAGAGAAAATCAAAAAATTCAAAGAGAGTTAAAGTTCAAGAAAATCCAAAAAACAAACAAACAATAAACAACAAAAAACAAAAACCTTTTATTCAAACATTTTTTTTTCTAAACAGAATTACTTTTCAAATTTAAAAACTTTACTTGAGATGACAAGTGGCCATCTTTCATTATTCCTTCACAAATATAGAAAGTTATCCATTGTTACCCTTTTGAGCCTGATAAAATTTTTTCAAAGTAAATCTTGACCAAGGATCACCATCCACACTAGGGCTAAAAAGGATGCATTGAAGAGGTTAAGTATGATAATGTCTAAGAAGTAACCTTATATGTTGGGGGCGAAATGTCCAATAAAAGGTTTCCAAGTTTTAAAACTACTCAAAGGAAAAGAAGAGAACAAGTGAAAGAATAAGAAAAAAAATGGGAAAAAAATAAAGAATGAAAAGAAAAAAGAAAAGATTAAAAAAAAAGAGAAAAGGGGAATGAATGATTGAGTATAAAGTATAGGATGAAAAAAGAAATACCTCGAATTGAATCTTTAAAAAAATGAACCTTCGTTTAATCACTTTTAAACACAAATTTTAGGCCTATCTATCATTTTTCTTTAAAAACTCTGAACCTTGGCCTGCATTTTGCCTTTAAGAAAGTTCATATTGGATCAAGCATAGTTACTTAAAATTAAAAAGCTTCTCTTTGAGGAATGACTATAAAACCTATGAACCCTTTTTATCTTTTATTATTTCCTAATTACCTATTTAAACCATTATCTCACTTTGAATGAGTTTGAATTCTTAAATGCATGGTGTAATAATAAAAAAAATAAAAAAAATAGAAAAAAGAAAGATAAATTTGGCCCTAAGGTAAAAACCCTACAAAAAAGCAGTCTAGAGTAAACCTTAAAGGCCTTAAAGCCACTTCTGATGATAACCAAAGGCAATACATACCTTTTGGAAGATCCAAAAACTTGAAATGCATAAAATGGTCTGATTTCAAAATTTTGAGTCTTCTTTCCTCATCTCTAAATGATCTTCAAAAATTTTGAGCCTATCACAACTGACTTTGACATCAATCAAAATACCACATTTAAATATTAAAGAAAATATCAAACATGTTTGGTTTCAAAAGAGTCATACTTTTTTTAAAAAGCTTACGTCTCATTTGTGAACTTGTTTTGAAAAGTACACATGTCTTTTATCCCTTTCAAATGGTGAAACGTTTTTAAATAAACTAAAACGTTCACATGCTAAATCATTCAATCCATTAAAAAGAAAATTGTCACCTCTTTCATTTCTAATAAAGAATGTCAGTTCCCAAAAGACTCCCAAAGTCACATTTGTTCAAATACTTCACTCTCTTTTAATTAAGGAATTTAATTATGTGGGATAATCTTGTTGAGAGCTTTGAAAAAATTTTGAATAACCAATCACACATTTTTGTAAAATAAGGAAATCATGTTGTGAATCTTTAGAACAATTTGGATTTAAGAAAGAAAAATATTTTTCACTGAATAATTAATGGTGTTGAAAAAGAAAGAGGAAAGAAAAAAATTATTTTTAAAAATGATGGTATGTCTTCTTGTTCTTACAATCAAGTCCAAAGCACATGTTACATGTTGTATGTTGCATGTTGAAAATGAAAATAAAAAGGAAAGCATATTAAAAATGAAAGAAAAATCTACAAACTGGTAAAGAAATAAGATGGAATAGGTGAAAGAATAGGAAAATAATGAGTTAAGATTGTTTTAAGAAATTGAAGAATTAATTAGATGGAAAACAGAAGATAAACAAAAATAAAAAAATTCTTTTAAAAAAAGGAATATTTTGGTGTTTTCATTCCTGTTGGGGCATACAAATAATGAAGTTCTTTCATTTGCATAAGTATTGGCATTTGTGAAATGAAGTTTGGTTTAAAAGAGCACTCAAAAGAAATTCATTTTGCAAATTTGCATTTATATTTCTAGGTTATCCATGTCATGTATGAACATCGACATTTGCATTCATGACAGGCATTTGCATCATGGGAAAGAAATTTGCTAGTAGATTTGTGATGCATCTTTTTAGGTACATTTGTGTCATAAAAGAAATTCACATTTGAATCAATGTAGGGTCATCTACATGGAAAGAACATTGGCATTTGCATCATGAAAATGTCACAAGCATTTGCATTGAGTATTTGCATCATGAAAAGTCCCATCATGGATTTTTACATTTGCATAAAAGCATTTGCATTTGCATCATTGGTTAAAGAATTAAAAAAAGAAAAAAAATAGTAACTCTTTAAGAAAAGTAAAAAATAAAGTTTTTAAGAAAAAGGTTAAAAAAAGAGTGAGAAAAAGAAATTGAAAAGAATAAAAATGAATGCAAAAACAATGAACAAGAATTCTTTTTAAATATGTCAAGATTTTCTATTGATAATACCTTGTGATATCCTAGTTTTCTGCATGTTTTAATATGATTTCTCTTAATGGTAATATCTGAGTTTTTTACATGCTTTATGATGATATATGGATTTTTAAAATGCTTCTCTGTGGTGATATCCGAGTTTTCTATATGTTTTGGTGATAAAATATGGATTTTACTAAAACTTCTTTATGGTGATATCCAAGCATTCAAAACTCTAGATTTCTTTCACATTTCAATGGTGATATTCAAGTATTCAAAATCTGTGTTTCCAAATCTTTATGGTGATGATTTAGTGGTCAAAGGCAAAATTTTTAAATCTTGGTCATGATATTTGAGTCTTTGATATATATCTTGATGGCAATATCCAAGCATTATTGAAACCTTTTAACAAAATTTTATTTACACATTCTCAATGTTGATGTTCAAGCATTTAAGTTTGAATTTCATTAAAATTTTCTTAATGGTGAAATTCGACCTTTCATTAAAACTTTCGATGGTGATATCCAAATATTCATGTTTGAATGTCTTTAAAATTTCTCAGTGGTGATATCTGAGCTTTTTCAAAATCACTCGGCAGTGATATCCAAGTATCATTATCTAAATTTCATTAAAATTTTTGATGGGAGCTTTAATAGAATTCACTTGATGGTAATATTCGAGTTTTTTTTTTTTTTTGTAGAGATATCTAAAGTCATTTGCATTTATTTGGTATGATATCCGAGTATTTTTTGGTGGTGATATCTGAAGTCCTCTGCATTCTCATCAATGGTGAAATCCAAAGTCGTTAGCATTTACTCAGTAGTGATATCTAAGTATCTTTCTGTGGTGATATCCGAAGTCATTTGCGTTTACTCGATAGTGATATTTGAGTACTCTTTGGTGGTGAAATATGAAGTCATTTACTCAATGGTGATATCTAAGTATCCAAATTTGAATTTGTATTGTTCTCTAGTGGTGATATCTGAATTCATCTGTATTTTTTCTATCTTTTGGTAGTCATATCTGAAGTCATTTATGTTTACTCAGTAGAGATATCCAAAAACTCTTTAGTGGTGAAATCTGAAGTCATTTCTTCTAAGTGGTGATATCTATGTATCCAAAATTGAATTTGCATTCCTCTTTAGTGGTGACATTTGAAGTCATTTCTTTCTGATAGTGATATCCGAAGTTTCTTCGATGGTGATATTTGAAATCATTTCATTCTTCAGTTGTGCTATCCAAGTTTTCATTTAGATTTATTTTCAAAAATCTCTAAAAACTAAAAAAAAAAAAAAATAGCAAGCAACCATTATTTTAATCCTAGTTCTAAACAAAATTAATGTATTCAACCTAAGAGTGTTGAAAGTAACAGCATCCAGGATTAATCCATTTCGAGCCATTTCATGAAAAAGTTCCATTGCCTCATCTATCCTTTTAGCTTTACAATATCCATTGATAATACTAAATGCATTAGGCACACAACCCCTATTAGTTATTGAATTGAATAATTTTCTAGCCATATCCATTTCACCTAGCAAACAATATCCATCAATCAATAAACTATAAGTAACTATATTAGGCTCAACACTTTGTTGAATCATTCTTTCAAAAATATCTTAAGCCTCTAAAGCCCTACCTTTTTTACAAAGGGCATCAACCACAATACTATATGTGATGACATTAGGTTTGCAATTGTTTGCCATCATTTCATTCAATAATCTTGTAACCTCCTTCCACTGACTTGAATTACACATAGCATGAATTAAGGAATTATAAGTGACAACATTAGGTGCAATGCCTTTACCTCTCATTTCTGAGAAAAGCTTCAAAGCCTCGATTACAAAGGTTGTTAATGATGGTGTTGTATGCTTCAGTTGCAAAACCTATTTCTCCCATAGTCCTTAGCAATCGAATAGCCCAAGTAGTGTCACCGATTTTACAAAGACCATTTACTATCATATTGTAAGTGATTAAATTAGGCTGATATTCTTCCTGAACCATGCTATCAAACAACCTCACTGCTTGAGCTACTTCATCTCCAATGCAAAGTCCATTGATCAAAGTGGAGAATGTTATAGTATTAAGTTCAATGCCCAACTTCAACACTTTCCCCAAAACTGAAAACCCAAAATCCACATGATGCAAGTGGCGAAAACAATTTACCAAAATGTTGAGTGCACAAACATTATGATGAATTCCTAGTAATTCCATTTGTCTCAACAAAGTAATGTAGTTTCATAATACTTCATTCTAACAATGGCCCCTAATAATTGATTAAATTCCACAATAGAAGGAAGGGGATGCATATGTAGCATCTGATCAAACTTGTTTATGGCACCATAAATTTGATCAAACACATACTTGAGTTCCTTCTTGCTATGGGTAGTAAAGAAACAAGAGATTTAGGAATAAAAGAGAGAAGTGGCAGATCTAAGGTTACCCGATTCCGATTGTTGAAGATGTTCAAAGTCAAAAGAAAAAGATGAGAAAGAAGAGCTTCTCCAACCCCTCATCATCATCATCATCATCATCGTCGTCGTCGTCATACAAAAAACAAAAAAAAAAAAGATTCAGCTGCTTCCTTGTCCGATGAGACATCTACGCGTTGCACTTAAATGATAACTTGCGCTCAAAAGTTAAAACTTGAATTCGAACCCACGCCTAATTGACGCGCTCAGTTTAAATCATTTTACTAAAGTTGGGTTCGAATATGGCCGATTTAGGGTTATTTCACATCTATCATTCAAAATTGTGCCTACGGTTGCGTGGATATTCAAATGATGGTTCATTCGAAAGGATAATGAAATTACATCTACTGATATTGAAAATAGAAGTAGATATAAAATTAGTTATTATATTAATAAAATTAAAATTAATTATGAATATATTTTTAAATTTAAAAGTAATGATAAATAAATTATAATTAAGGATAGTTTAGTCATTACAATATAGATTAGATGGCAAAAATAAGAGTGAGACTATTTGCATCCTAAAAAACTTTCAATACATTTCAAAAAAATAATCACTAAAAGAATTACTTAAATGTATATTATTTTTTTTTCTTTTACATCCATTTTCACTAAGTTATCTAAAATAAATTTTTGAAAAATTTTTTAATATGTCAAAAAATTATTTTTGAAAATTTTAATAAATTTTTGATGTGTTGAAAAAGTTTTCAGATATCTATTTCTAAAAACTTTCAATAATTTTTTGAAATTTATTTCTAAAATGCTCAAATCACCATCTTAAATCACACTTCTAAACTTAAAATCTTAAATCTTTTAAAATTAAATATAAAATCAAACAAAAAAACAAAAAAAAATAAAATAATTTATCTATGATTTTAAGCTATCTAATATCAAATGAATGATTGGAACTTGATTTGGGGCTAAATAGCTAAAGGGATTAGGGATTTCGATGAAGAAGAAGAGAGGGAGTGTATGGTGTTTGGATTTTTACTAAATTAGTGTTTTGATTTAAGATGTGAAGAAAAAAAAATGTTAATAGTAGTGAGGTGTAAAAAAAAAAAGTGTGGTGTAAATAGCACTACTTCAAAAATAAAAGAAATAAAAAAGGCATAAAAGGGAAAAGTGCTACAATTGAAAGAAATCAACTTCACCGAACCCTTAAGGGTCTAATTGAAAAAAGTGCTGGTAAGTTAAATCTTATCACATCACACCATGATTCTGCAAACAAAAAAACAATGCGATTGAAACTTATTTTCGTACCGTATTGATATTGTAAGCTAATTCAATTGCAACCTAAGTGTCTTGATGCTATCGTTGGTGATCAAACAATTTTGGTCCAGTATCTAATCAACATTTTTTTTTCTTTGCTTTTAATTTTTATTGATACATCAAATTATCTTTTATATTTTTATATTTTAATTTTTATTATTATATAATAAATTAATAAATAAATTTTATTATTATATAATAAATAAGTTTTACTAAATTTTTATTAATTTTTAATTATTTATGAACATAAAGTTTAACAATTTGACATAAAAATTATTTAATAATTTATTAATTTCATAAATATTAAATAATTTAGATTTTTTTATTACATATAATTTTTATTTTAATGTTGTTAATAATAATTTTCTCTTCTCACCATAATTCATTTAACCGTAATTGTAGCTTTTATATCCCAATAGATTTTATTATAATTTTAACTTAATAGCTATAGTAATTAATTTCTTTTGTATTAATGTATCAACACTCATAATTTTATATATAGTTCTTTGTAATTAAAAAAGTTCTTGCATTTTTCATTGCATAATAGGTGTAAGAAAAATTAATTATATAAATTAATGCCTTACCAAGAGAAAAAGAGTTTGCTTATTTGGTTTTTGTAATTACTGAGAGATAAAATCTTGTAAGTATAGAATTTAAATTAGGTACCTGCAACCATTTTTTTTAGCTCCAAATTACGAAGTTCTTTATACTAAAAAAAAAAGAGTTAGAGAAAGAAAAGAATAAAAATGCTTGTTGTTAATGATATGATCCAGGCCATCATAAACATTTTATGACAAAATATGTATAATCTATATTAATATTAAAGAATTAAAATTAAATTTATCATTATATTATGGGTCATGACCAGCCTATATACATTTATACAGTATATTGAATGTAATATGGCAGCCAACTAAGCTTTTTTTTCATTTTGTATTTTTTACTATTTTATAAAATAAAAACTATAAATTTATATCTACATTTTTTTTTTTATTAGAAGGATCCATGGGTCTTGTGTTGCCAAGTGTTAGCCAAGGAACCACATGAGATCATTTCATTTTTTTTCTTCATTTTCATTTTTAACTTTCATCCTTCTTATTTTTTATGGATAAATATTTTTTTCATATTCTAGTTTTTTAATTTTTTATGGACATATTTTGATAAAAATTACAAAAATGAAAGAAATGTAAATCAATCTAATCTAAAATTTTTTCAAATTTTTTATTTATTTCATTTTTTTGATATAAGAAAAAAAATAATAAATATTTATAAGAACTTATTCTTTTTTGCCTCAGCATATGAGATTATCTTGAGACAATCGCCTTTTAAATTCTACGGTAGTAGGGATTATATTACCATCTCATAGATTTTTAAGCAATATCTATAACGAAATAAAGCACAACTTACTTCAAACCAAAATCCACCTTTAATATTCAAAAAAGAAATGAATAATACTATATTCACCAACCAAAAAGCCCAAAACAAATCAAAATTATCTATAAAAGTTAATTAAAATGCTCAAATTATATAAATAAACTAATCTCTTTTGCTATAATTATAGCTTTAATATGCCACATTTAAATCATTAGAAAAATAATAAATAATAAAATTAGCGCTAGGAAACATATCTAAAGAGAACAATAAAAAATTAAAAAAAATCATAAATCTAAATTACTTCTAAATTGAAAACAATTTGTTACAACCTTATTTTTTATGAATTTCATTAAGCTCACTCGTTGAAAGAGCTCATTAAACAATATGAACCTAAAATAACACAAATTGAAATTAGAAATAGCAACATAAGGGCATATCTATGTTGCAAATACATATTTACATGGTATATCACTAGTAAAGTCATTGACATTTCTTGATAATTGGGTGATAATAACTCATTAACCATGATGTATAAATATAAAATTGATTAATTAAAAAATTAATGATGAACTCAAGAGAGTTTGATTTATTTAACCTGTAACTACATAAGGATTACAATGCATATATTTCTTATCAACATATTAAGGAATCTAATAGGTCACACATGTAAGACATGCCTTGTGAATGATTAAATTGTGTTTATTAAGTGGAATATCATTAAAAGACATTGGGAACGTTAAAGACTAAATTAAATAAATTAAAAGTCCAAGAGGAATAGTGAATGGAACAAATCTTACTAGGTGTAAGACAAGACTAAATACTCCCCCATTTAAAGAAGGCTTGGCCACTCCGCACACCATGGCAATTACTAATCTTATGTGTTGAGAAAAACCAGGTAAAAGACTAATAAGGCTACTATTATTACTAGCATAGTATTCTACCAATATTTTTCGATATTTCAAGAAAGCTTTTTCTTTCCTTGTTTGTGTGGATCATCATTATTAATTGAACGCTTGAACAACTAATGATTTGCTATAACCTAGCATGGTGATTTGGGTGGTCACGTGTTTGGCCCACGTTAAGAATATTTGTAAGTAAAATTCTGCTCTTATCAATTCTATGCATGTTGTAAACTATGTAATCGATATGTGTATAAATACAATAGAAATATATTTATTGAGGTATTGATGATTATTACTTTTATTATTATTACGGAAAAAAATTTTCATTAATATCATAGAGTATCAATATTACAAATCAAGCTTGAAAAGGAATCCAATTTTGCACTCAATGATGTGACGTGCTAAAAAATTACAACTATGTTGGTATGAATGAATCAACAAGAAACATGAAAACAAGAAGCCAAATCCAAATCCAAAATATAAAAAATCAAACTCTCTCCATCCTATCCCATGAAATATGCTTTGTCTTTTTTATTTTAGAAATGATCATTGATGAATCATTCTCTATTAGTACGGGTCATCCTCACAGCAAACAACAATCTTTGCATTCATCACATGATCAACCTTAGTCACAAGACAATATATAAAATAATAAACATACATAAGCCTACCCATCCATCCCGTTCCTTAGAATCAAAAGTTCCATCAACGTGATCCAAAAGCAATTAATCCTTTGTCCTTCATTCACCAATTCATGTCTTTTACTACCATAGCTACCTAAGACACTTGTCGAACTACATGTATAATCAACTTGTATCACTTTTATCAAAATCCAAAATTCAACAAATGAATTCTTCTAAAGACATTCAAACCTTCACACCCCAACCAAATTTGGACTTAAACAAACACATGAATGAACACAAAATGTCAATATTATTAGCTTTTAATTTTGTAGTTTTATCTCCCCATATCTTTGCATGCAATTCATCCATTGAATGCAATTTTATACAAAAATTTCAATCCTAATTTACAAAAAAAAAAATGGCATTATAATTACATTTATGTTTGATGTTAATCATTGATTTTCACCATCAATGAAATGCTTAATAAGATGAATTTGCATTAAAATTTTTTTAATTGCAATTATTCTCAAAAGTTCATACTATCTTTTACAATAACAATGAGTTTACTCTAAGTTGCAATGCCAGTTTAGGCCAAATCCTAAATATAAAATCATTTATATTATAATCCTATACATTTTTCTTTTGAATTTGCTTATATTTTGTAATTAAACTTTTTAATAAATGGCTCTTTGAAAAAAAGTCTATTAGACAAGCAATTCCTTGCGCACCAACTTGAGCCTTAGCCACTATCTTCCATCTATCAAAGTAAATACTAAAAATAATTCAAAAGCCCTATTAAATGATCAAGTAGCATCAAAACTAGATGATAGCTTTGATTTTATTCTTCAAATTGCTGTATAAAAATGTCCTTTTATTTTCAAAATTGTGAAAATGAAAGCCATGGCCCTTTTGCACCATCAAACACATTCTTAAGTTACTTGGAAAATGAAACAAGAAAAAAACCCTTATATATTTCTGTTGGCTACTCTAGAAAGTTAGTTTAAGTTTGCATATTTTACTAAATCCACTATTTACAAAATTTTATCAATTTTTAGATTTAGAAAATTTTATAGCATTTAATTATGAACTTGAGCAAAAACCAAGCAATAAGAGATAATAAAGTGTAATAAAGTGCATATCTAAATATATATTGTAATATCCCAATCCAAATAACAAGTGGGCTAGAGTATTATCAGATTCATTAGTTTATTTGTGTTTTATAAGGGAAACCTAACAATTTTTGTTTAATGTGAAAAAAATAGATTTGCATTTTCTTATTGGTAAGGATTCTTATTTTTTCTTTATTTCCTTAAAGCTTGGGGCTTGGAAGATCAAAGTTGAGGATTAGAAATTAAAGTCTACCTTCATATAATTTTCTTAAAGATGAGTAAAACCCTTTTTAATTTGGAAAATATGTCTTGTTCAATGTTGAAATTTTAAGGTTAAAGTTTAAAAGAGAAATATAGAAATTTCTTGTTATCGTACATGATTCTTCATGATCAATTGGATTAAGGTTATTAGATCTTGTTTTACCAATTTAATTATGACTTAAGATTGGTTATTGGATTAACTTTAGGGCTAGTAATGGAAGAACTCATATTGTTGTGGATTGAAGGGAGAAATATGTTTAGTAGGAATAGGTTTTTTATGAGAGAGGGTTTGCATTGTAATTTTATATCAATCTACATATTTTGACTATGAATATTATATATTATTGGAAAACTTGCAGAATCTATTTTCCAACGAGAGAAAGGGGAGATGATTATAAATTTTTTATAAAGAGTTGTCTAATATTTATTTAAGGGTATGCAAGCTACTTAGCTGCAACAGCAATGATGAATTACGAAATTTTTTTTAATTTTTAGAAAAAAAATTTAAGGATTAAGCCTTATATGTTTAAAAATATTATTCAGTCTACTTTCCAATGAAACAAATAAAAGGAATTCTAAGCCTCCTATAAAAAAAGCTAATGTTTACATTTACTAAAAGGTATAAATGTTGTTTGGAAGCAACATAAGACATGAATTGCAAAAAATTATTGCAATTCATCTACAAGGAATTAATGTGTTAGCCGTATATGATTAGAAAACTTATTGAGTCTAATTTTTAACTCATTAAAAAGTTTCTCAAAATGATGAAAGAATCATTTACTTGTGTTTTGTATATGAAAATAGGGTTAACTATATGAATATTTTGTGTCTTGATATATATATATATATATGATGAAACATGAATTTATGAACAAAAGATGAAATTATTGTCATGACAATGATTTTAAGAAATGCTTATATATGAAATATGAAATTATTACAATTATGATCTTGATAATGATTTATAAAGGCTATGAATTTACATCCTTAAAAAATAGGATCATTGACACCAGAACTAATTTTACAACCTTACTAAGGAGTAACAGTAGTTAGCACAGGGCTTTGTTAATGGGTTATAATAGTTAATAAAGTCATGATAATACGGCCCTACAACATAAGATTCTACTAACATATTAAAATAATTAACAATGATCATGAGAATGATATTGTTGTTATTGCTTTGATACAGACTATAACAATGACCATAGCTAATGATGAACTACAAAAAAGATGAATGAAAGTATTATAATAATTTATGATGATTTCTAAAAATCGATTAATGACTCGATTTGGTTATGATATTTGAATGATGGCATATGTTGCCAATTCTTTGTGAAATGACATGTTGATTTATGAATATATTGAATGCACTATTCGACACAATGATGATTTTTGAAATGTTTTGGCATTATGATTTGACAATTATTTTTGAATGATTTATATGCTATATATGAAAACAATACTTGATCCAGTAAGGTGTGTAAAGCTATACTTATTAATATGTGGTTTGCTTTTTTTTTTTTTTACCTTCTCTTAACGAATAATTAAGTGATATGTTTGTTTAGTTTTGTGAAAAGATAAAAGATCAAATTAAAAGGATTACTTAAGCTTTAGAGACATTGTTGAGTAATGAGATCTTATGAAATGATTATGTATCTTTATTAGATTATGTTAAAGTCATGAGTATTTATAGTGTAGTTGGTTTAAAGATTTAGAATTTAGTTGAAAAAATTATTTTAGCAAAGAATTTTATAATGATTAAAAACTGGTTTTATATTATTTTGGGATTTTACTTCCAAATAATATGATCATGTTATATTTTAGTCTCGTAATGTGACATATATGTATGCAAACAAATTTTAGAAAGAAATTTGGAGGAAGAAAAATAAAGGTAAAAGTTAAGGAAGGTGAAATGAAAACTTACTATAAATAAAGTATCAATCCTTACTTTGTAAACAATTGCTAGAATATTAAAAAACAACATTCACATTTGATCAAAATGGACTTTTAAGAATCGTAATGTAACCTGAAGTGAAGGGTTATGAAATATGTAGATAAAACAAGCCCAAACTATATTTGAAGGGTAATCAGACCAAGGAACATTTATTTTATGTGGAGCACCTTGACATTTTGCCTCATTAATTTATACTTTTTTTTCCTTCTTTTTCCATTTTCCCTTTTTTTCTTTTCATTTCTCTTTTTTTTCTTTTTTTCTTTTTAAATTTCTACTTTCCCTAAGAAATATCTAAATACAAAAGTGATTTATCCCTGAAATCATTAAGGACCTTCACTTCTTTTTTTTAATATGGACAAGCTTTTTGAAACTTTGCCCCTGAAATCATTAAAGACCTTCACTTTCCCTTTTTTTTTTCATTTTTTTATGGACACACCTTTCAAACTTTCCCCTAAAATCACTAAGGATCTTCATATGCTTTTTAAACTTTGCCTTCAAAATCACTAAGGTTCTTCTCTTTTTTTTTATGGACACGCTTTTTAAACTTGGCCTTTTAATGTGGGTGTGATCCTTGGTTAGGGTTTTAAAAAAAAAAATTTTTAATAGGCTTAAATGGATAGTAAAGGATAATTTTACTCTTTATGTGAAAGGTAGAAGAAAGATGGTCATTTTTTCTTTCAAACATGAATACTCTCAATGATGATCATTTATTGATTGATAGCAAACTTGTAAATGAACCATTACAAAGATCACATGCGACATCATTTTCATCTTTCAATAAGCAAAATTCTTTACCAGATATTTAGTAATCCCAGCTTATCAATCATTTTAACATGAATGCTATTTTCAAAATCGAATTTGAATTATTATCATGATTATTTTCACATTCATTTGAGGACATGAATTTTGAATGAAATGGTAAATGTTGGTGAGATGTTTTGGCTTAATGAAAGTGAAAAATTAAGACAATAGAAGAAATGAATGAAAATGCATCTTCCTATTATTTTATTGAAATAATAAAAGATAAATGGCCCATTTATAAAAGACTATCCCAATGCCTTGGGCATAAGCCATTGAGAGTTATAATTATATTGGATTGGTTTCAAGAATAGTAGGCATCTAGATGACACTCCAACCGTTTAGCTTATAACTTGGTATAGACACCCATCTGTGTCTGGAGTCAATTAATGTTGATTTTTTTATGTGTATTAGTACTTTTATTATTTTTTTGTTATTAGTATTATTATTATTATTTATTTATTTATTATTATTATTGTTACTAGTATTATATTACTATGGTATATTATATTATATTATTATTGTTATTATTATCATTACATTATATTATTATTATTATTATTATTATTATTATTATCAACTTTATTTTTATTTTTTCGTTTTTTTTTCTTGATCTGTGATCGAAATAAGGAAACTAAATTTGCAATTATCAATTCACTGAATCAAGGGGTTTTTAATTCAAATTTCAATTCAAGCCTGAAACAAATTAGACAAATTGGCAAAATTTTGGGCGCTGGACAAGTTGACAAAATCTGAGGCCAAATATCACAGTAAATAGAATCCAATCCCAAGATTCAAGCTTGGATTGATTCTGTTCAATCCCTAAAATTTTCTATTGAAATAGTCTATAAATTAGACATAATATTGCAGGATAAGACATGGTTGATTTTTGGGAAGGAAAGACTCTGTGTTAAAATTCTAGGAAAAAGTTTTAGGTTGTAGGGTTTTTGGGACTTTAGTGCTGAAGTTTTTGGATTTGAGTTTCTAGTGATTGAGAGGTATTTAGATTTCTAATTTTTGATCTGGAGTGTTGGGACTGAGATTTGGGATTTTTGAATTAAAGTTTACATTTTTGAAAAAATCTGGGATTTTTTAGGAATTTTTTAAAAATCTAGGTTTAGAGGTTAAATGTTTGAATTTTTTGATGATTTTTCAGTGGAGTTTGAATTTTTCGGCTAGATTTTGGTAACTTTTTCTAGAAATCGACAAGTTACCTAGTTTCCAATTGAATATTCTTGGGGTTTTTAGAGAAAAGGTAGAGAAACCTTAGGTTAAGGAGAGAAAAGGCAGAAAGATTCTGAGAAAAGTCTATGCATGTCCTAAATCTACTTGTCAACCCACCAACCCGTGCACGATTCGCATGTCGACCTGACCCAATCACATATTTTTCTTTTTTCATTTTATTTTTATTTCTAATTTATTTTATTTCCTTTTATATTTTTATATTTAGTTTTTTTATTATTTATTTTATTTTACTAATTTTCTTATTATTTATTTTTATTGAGTAATTTATTATTTATTAAATATTTTGTAAAAAAAATTCCTTCTATTATTTTATTTTTGGAAACAATATAAAAAACATAAAAAAAATCTTTTCAAATAAATTCATGAATTCTATTAAACTATTTGAGGATTTTTCATGGATTTAAATTTTATGGAATCTACCAAACTATTGTTGAATTTCATAAATCAATTTTTAAAAGAAAAATAAATTTTAATAAAAATTTTATATTTTACCTTACCAAACTATTAGAGGATTGTATCTTAAGTTAAATCTTACCAAACTATTAGAAGATTTAATGAATTTTCTCAAAAATAAAATTTCATAAATATTTTGACAATAAAATCTCACCAAACTATTGATGAATTTGCATCAAAGTAAATCCTACCAAATTATTGGAAGACTTTATTAATTATTTTCTTGAATAAAATATATTAATAAATCCGACGACAGAGCCTATTCAGGGTAAGATATTAGTCTCCATGAATACTCATGAGATGAAAGGATTATGTTAAATTGCTATCGAACTATTGGAGTAATTTGAGGATTAATTTTTAATATTAAATGTTTTAGTAAATTGTAAACATATTTCACGCTTAGATAATTTGAAATCAAATTAGTACCATCCTTTGGATAGGCGTTGTGGGGGCGTTATAACTTTCCTCACACATAATCATACTCTTGAATCTAAAATCTAGTTTTGTGGATCAGAATCTATCATTTAAAGATATAAGTCAATCTTGGGACTCATTTTTAAATGGGATAAATTCGATCAAGTGGTCAATCACACCAAAACAAAAAATTGGTGGCGACTCCTAAAAATCATGTCTAGCGGTAGGTCTATGGATCTATACTTTATGATGGTTTAGTGACTCCACTGGGGAAAATAGAGAGTCAGGTCAATAAATGATTTCTTATTATCCAAGCCTTGCCTAATAAATTTGAGATTTTATTTTTTCTTATTTTTTCTTTTCATTGCTTATATTTTGTTTAGTTATTCATTTATTCATTTTCATATATATATATATATATATCTATCATTCATTTGCATGTGCATAACATAAGCTCTACACCCAAGCTCTGTCCTTAAAGAGAAAGTGAAGTACCTACGCTTTCGTGAGATTTCATGTCTCTATATAGGCTAGCGAAATACTCTCACTCAGATTGAACCCTTTCTGTTTGTACCCTATGGTGGGTGAGGATCGAGGTGTCTTACTAGTTTGTGATGGACAATGATGTAAAGAACAATTTGGGAACCTTTTTAAAAATAATCAAAGTCACATATAGTTAACCTTAAGAGCTTAACCATAGGTAGAGCCATATCCTCCCACTATTTATAGTTAATCTAAAATTTAGAGTCATACTGTTATTTTACTTATGCTATGGTGTTTTGTTCTTTATTTTATATTAAGACGACTAACTAGTTTTCTTGTCTTGTTTATTTCTTTTCTTTTTATGCATATTCATAAACATATATGTAGATCCCTAAAAGCATTTTCAACATAAGTTTTTATGAAACCCACAAAACATCAAGTTTGCACCTCGTCTGTAATTTTCAAATGTGATTCACCCATATATGTAAAGATAGAGTTTGAAAAAAGGCAACGAGAAGAAGGAGATTGTTTATCGCCTGGTTATTTCTTTGCTTTACCAAAGGAAGTTCATTTGCTCCTTCAACAAAATCATCTAAAAAGCTTATTGGATATACGGAAGAGCATGGTTCTTTCAAGATAGCAAGCTTTTTGTTAAAAGTTTAGGCATATTGTATATCACCTATCAGTGCAAGTTGATAACTCACTCATTAAGGTGATGGTATAATTTTAAGATCCTTCCTATCATTGATTTATCTTTAATAAGGTTGATCTGGTAACAACAATAAAAGAGTATTCAACTTTGGTGGGTATGCATCTTTAGTATCCAGATAGGGTGTATGTGAAAAAGCAAAAATTAAGGTATCGTAAAAAGCTGGTTCATATTTTAGGGATAGAAAATAAGCATATTCAAGAAAAGAGAGAGCATAAGGGTATTCCATGTGAGTTTCTCTAAGATTTCATTGTCAAACATCTAGATGATGATCAAGGAATAAAGGTGTTTGCTCTAGCCATATATAAGATAGTCATTTTTCCTAAGGTCTTAGGCCACATTGAGATAAAGATGGTGGATTTATTCGAATAGATTGTAAGGGGAAGCAATCATTCACCAGCTATATTAGCAGAAATCATTAGATTTCTAAACTTTTGTAGACAATGACAAAGCACATTTTTTGGGTTATGTACCACTATTGTATCTATGGATGAAAAGTTGTTTCTAATGTAAGAAGAGTTCTTTCTCCATATTCTATTTTCATAATTAAAATCTAGTTAAGAAATTTTATGAAAGTTAATTGCCAGAAGCAAAGACTCAAAAAAATGGGAATGTTTGCTGCAGAAGCTTATAGTTTATCAAGTTAAATGATTAGCCTCATGAATGAATTGGGAACCTATGTTGTATCAATATGGAGATGAGATGGACGTTCCATTCTTAGGCTTATAGGGGTCAACAGGTTACTCACCATTGATGGTAAGAAGATAGTATGGAGCTGAACAATTTATACTTATGACATACAAGCTTAACCAATTTGACTATTTATATGGAGAGCCTAGAACTTTTCAAAGAATTGAAGGTATAATCAAAGCCTGAAAGAAGCTCAAGAGGGTGAGCCTTAGACTATTTATTGATAAAGCCACTCATGGATATTTGATTTGAAAAGTCAAAAAAAGCAAAAAGGTTACACCTAAGGACCTTTGCCTATTAGTGAATCAAGAGTTGGATAATATGCCCTTAGAGTTAGCACTTACAAGAAAAGAACATGAAGTTAAGAAAGAGAAATAAAACAAAAAATTCTAAGGCTTTAGAAGAAAAAAAATAGTAGAAAGACAAGGCAAAAAAGTTAGAGATTCAAATCCATAAGATTTCTAAATAATACAACAAGACTCAAAAGGTTATTAGAGAATGGGATGATGCCCTTAAAGAGTTTATGAAGTTGCGACAAGAACATAAGAAGCTACACATACAGGAGTAGGCCAAAGATATAAATAACATAAATTTGACTTGTGAGAATGAAAAGCTAAAAAGAGAATGATTTCAAATAGAGGATGATTATGTCATAGCTTAGTATGAAAATGAAATGCTCAAAGAGTACATCCAAACATTGAAGCAAAATTTGAATGAGTAAGGATATCATATCAGGGCACACATAAAAAAGCATAAAGCATTATCCTATTAGGTATGGTTTGGTAAAAGAGAAAGGTTGAGAAGACAAAGATACATAGAGCATCTTACAACCTAGATAAGTAAGGCAGTGATTAAGGCGAGAGAAATGACGAAAGAGGTTAAGACATTAAGAGCTTTGATCATACTAGCAGGAGAGCATGGACAATGACTACTGAACTTTATTGAGGAAACTAAGGATCAATACAAGTAAGTTAGGTTCTTTTATAAAGGAAAAATATTAGACTTGATGTAAAATAGACTTTTGTGGAATAAATGAAAGTTCACTTTTGTTAAAATCTTTAAAAGAGTAAATATTTTTTCTTTTTTCTTTCATACATTGCATTAAATTCATTCATCATCATATCATGATCACTGGATTTAAATTGTGGTACTAAGGTGCAAGAATAGCTTAACATCTGTATAACACCTAGGCTAGAGCCAGAAAGATGGAGCAAGACAATGCAAACCATTTTGAAAGGTTACAAAAGGCTCAAGAGGTAGCTGAGGGGAAGCTAAGCAAAATCTTTAAAGCTTTGAAAAAAATAAACAAAGAAAAAGCAATGAAAGAAGACATCTGACATGAAGTCATTGAATCACTATATCCTTTAAGTTTCGGTCTATATCAAACCCAAGCCACCCCAAGTTTTCAATCATAACAAACCATGTTCCTAAGTTACAATTACCTAAAAATGTCCTATGCACCCAATCAAGTAAATGTCTAGAGTTATACTAATCATGTCTTCATTAAAATAGCAGTTGAGCCCATCCAAATCCTTAATCTATATGAGATGAAAGAAAAAGTGAAGTTACAGATAGTTGTATCTTTAAAAGACTCTAAGATTGATCAAATAATAAGTATGATTAAGAAAAGATTGTGGGCTATATAAGGCATTGAATTTTATAAATCCATGGATGCCATAGGGCTTTGTTTGATGCCAAACATGATGATACACTCAAAATTTAAAGTGCAAAAATATCATAATGTATTGTCTTAAGATGGTAGCACATGCCAGCAATAAAAAACTACTCATGCATGTGTTTCAAGATAGCTTAATCGGATTTACTATAAGGTGGTATATTTAGTTAGACAAAACTCGCATAAGATCTTAGAAGGATTTGACTTGATCTTTCACCAACCAATCTTGCCACATTATAGATATAGTTCCTAATCACTTTTCATTGCAAGGAATGGAGAAGAATGCATCTGAATCTTTCATGGAATATGCCCAAAGGTGGTAGGATGTCACTGCTTAGGTACAACCACCACTAACAAGAAAAAATGATAGTACTGTTTGTAAGCACTTTAAAGCCACCGTACTATGAGAATATGATAAGGAATACAACTAAGAATTTTGCTAATGTCATAACATCTAGATCTGTGGATTTATTGCTAAACATTGTCCTAAGGAGTCGTCACCAATCTTTTTTTATTTAAGTGTAATTGGCCACCTAACTGAATCTACTCATTTTTAAAGAGAAATCTTAAGTTTGACTTAGGTATCTTTAAAAGGTAGATTCAATGTCTATGAAATCAAAACTAGGTTTGAAAGTACAATTACATATGAAAAAAGTTATAGCACCCCCACAATGCCTATCAAAAGATGGTACCAGCTCAATTTCGTGATATCCATTAAGCCTTAAAAATCTTACCAAGTAATTAATTGTTGAAAATTATTCTTAATTGATTTCAATACTTTTAGCAAAAAATTAAAAAAATTTTCTCACCTCAAGAGTATACAAGAAAACTATTATTTCTCTTGTAGGGCTTCGTCGTCGAATTATTTAATATAAAAAATTTTTAAAAAAAATTAAATGTTTCAACTTCTCATGAGATTTCTTTTCTTATTTTATTTTTTAAAAAGATTAATGGCTTTATTTAAGAAAATTTGATATTTTCAACTTTTTCTCAAAAAAAATATCTTTTGAAAATTTTATCTTCAAGAAAAATTGATGCTTTCGACTTTTTCTTAAAAAATATCTTTTGAAAATTTTATCTTTAAGGAAAATTGATACTTTCAACTTTTTCTCAAAAAAATATGTTTGAAATTTTTATTTTCAAGAAAAATTGATACTTTCAACTTTTTTTTAAAATATTTTTTTTTTAGATTTTTATTTTAAGAAAATCATTGGAAACTTTAAAAATGTTTAATTAAATGAATAAATGATTTCAATTTAATCAATAAATAAATAAGCAAAAAATAATAATAAATAAACAAATATATAAATAAAAAAATCCTGACGTAGCTTTACTGGGCTTAAACAGAGTGCACCTTTAGAGACAGATGTGGTTGGAGTGGCTTAGTTTCCGACTTGGCTCAGTGACTTAATAGTGACTAAGTGAAGCAAGTAAGTGGGTCGAGGTGTTGCGGGTTGGGTCAGACCAAAGGAAAACTTGCGGATCCTACTTCATTTCTAGCTTAAAATGACATCATTTTCAAGTAGTATAAAAAGGCAAATTTTTTTTCTTTCCTTCATATGCTCTTCTTGCTTTCTCTTTTTTTTTTTTTTGCGTCTCTCTCTAAGATGCAAATAACTTTAGTGGAATCCTCATTGATTTTTGGGTTTTATTGCCAAAAACTGGGTTTTTTGTCAAAAAGTCACCAAAAAACTTGAAATTTTGTCAAAAAATTCAACCTAATTTAAGAATTTCCAGAAAATTCCCAAAAATGCCAAAAAAACCCAAAAAAAAAACCTAATCCTCCAATCAAAACATAGAATTTTCTAAAAACCTCCTATTAAAAATTATAGCTTCTTCAAAAAAATTTTATTTTGATTACTCTTTTGGTTTTTCCCTTTCTATTTGTCTCTATGTGGGGATTACTGAAGAGTTTATATAGGGGTCAATTATGAGATTAAATGTAGTTTCAAGAATCAAAATCCCTTTATCTTATCATTTCTTCATCCTTGTTTAAAAAAGATCCCTTTTTTTCACCATATCAAAATTCAAACAATTAATCTTAAAGTTTCATTAGGACTAAAATTCTATTTTTATTTATTATTATTTTTTAATTTTATTATCTTATCTAAAGCTTACAAAAAAAATCAATTCAAAAGATAGGTGTCTATAGTTGCCTCTCTTTGCATATTTTTTTTGTGAAATAGAGATTATACAAAGATATAGACACCCATCATGACCTTATTCAAGAAAAAAAACACTTTGGTGTAAATTGAATCGAGTTTAAAAATAGGATGATTCGAAGATGGATCTAGCATAGGTTGAAATCTAAAACAAAATGACCTGGTTGAAATTAAAGTCTGAAATAAATAACTTGAACCAAACTAAAAATAGATTTGACATAGACCAAAATCCAAAACAAAATGACTTGGATGGAACCAAAGTCTAAGATAAATAACTTGGACTAAACTAAAGAAAGATCTGGTATAGGTTGAAATCTAAAATAAAATGACCTAGATGGCACTGAAATATGAAATAAGTAACTTGGATTGAACTAAAAAAGGATCTAGCATAGGTCAAAATCCAAAACAAATAACTTGGATTGAACTAAAGAAGGATTTGGCATAAGCCAAAATCCAAAATAGAATGACTTGGATTAAATGGAAGTTTGAAAAGTAACTTAGACTAACCTGAGAATGGATCTAGCATAGGCCCAAATCCAAAACAAAATGACCTAGATGAAACTGAAGTCCGAAATGAATAACTTGGACTAAACTAAAGTACATCAGTACAAGTTGTATAAAAAATTTAAAATGACTGCTATTCTATTCTTGATAACTGCAATCAGTTGTGATGTCGAAACACCTTCTTGTAAAAGCAAATCTCGTGACATGTATACAAGAAATGCTTTGAAATGCTAATTTTTTTAGAATGCATACATGAAACGTTATGAGATGTCGGGCTTATCTGATTATGGTAAAAAGATTCTCAGACTCTTTGCTATTTTCATTTACTCACAAGTTATGGATCTTTTAACTTCTAAACATATTCAGTTAAGGAATCAAACTATCATTATCTTTTAGTTTTGAGTAAACTGAGATCAACATTTCGCTAAGTTTCCATTGCCTTCATTTCACTTACCCCTGCCACTTTTAGCTTTCTAGAGTAATGAAGAGAATTTCTATATCATTATTTGTTCATTCATTATCATTTCAATATAATGATAGATATAAAGTAATTGCACATTTCTTCTGACCCAGGTGAAAGGGGTAGCCAAAAAGAAAATAAGAATAATAAAAAGGTTAGTGTTGACATCAGAAAAGAAATGGATTTTATTGATTGAATGGGACTGAGTTACAATGATGGGCTAAAGTGGGCTATCATATAATCATGATCAAAGTAACCTAGAGTTTTTCTAAAAAACTATCCAACTGAAGTCCTTGATCCTTTTGAGTTCATCAAATCACACTTGCCTCGTGCACTATAAAAGCGATGACTTGACCCTTTATGCTACCTTTTTGGGTTTCCAACTTAGATATCCTCTTTTGACTCAGATTGCCATTTATGGGTTTTCAATTTGAGCCTTTTTTTTTTAATTCAAACCGCCCTTTCTGGGTTTTTAATTTGAGTTTTTTTTTTATTTTTTTAAACTTAAACCACCTTTTGCAGGTTTTCAATTTGAGCCCTCTATTTTTTTTTTTCTTTTTTTTAACTCAAACCACCCTTTGCGGGTTTTCAATTTGAGTCTTGTTTCTCTTTTATTAAGAAAAGTACTTCTTCACAGCATTTGAATTTGCTAGATTGGGCAAGTCTTCTCCATCCATTTTCTATTAGGATTAAAGCTTCTCTCATGAATACTTTCTTGATAACATATGAACATTCCTAATTTGGAGTCCATTTTCCTTTATTATCATGTTGGCTTAGGAGAATCCTTTAAAAACCAACTCTCTTTCATGAAAACATTGAGGTCAAAATTTCTTATCGTGTGCCCATATCATTCTCTTTTGGTATAACTAACCATGATATAGTGCTGTTAATCTCTTCTCCTCAATAAAATTTAGTTGATTGTAATGCTCTTAGATCCATTCAGCTTTACCAAATTGGCTTCCCTTAGGACTCTTAAAGATGGAATTTTTACTTCCATGGGTAACATAACTTTCATTCCATATACCAAAAAAAAATGGGATTACCCCAATAGAGGTACGTACTGATGTTTGATAAACGTGCAAAGCAAAAGGCAACTTCTTATGCCAAACTTTATAAGTCTCTATCATTTTCTTAAGAATCTTTTTAATATTTTTATTTGCTGTTTCTATTGCCCCTTTCATTTTCGGACAGTAGGGTGTCGAGTTATGATGCTTGATATTAAACAGAGCATATATCTCTTTCATCATCTTACTATTAAGATTCTTGGCATTATCTGAGATAACTCTCTTTGGGAGCCTCTATCTACATATTACTTCTTTTTCAATGAACTTACACACCACCGATTGGGTTACATTAGCATACGATGTAGCTTCAACCTATTTAGTAAAAGAGTCAATCATTGCAAAAATAAACTTATATCCATTCGAAGCCTTCGGCATAATAGGTCTGATAACATCCATGCCTCACATCGAAAATGGCCATTGAGGTTCTATAACATGTAAAGCATTTGAAAGGGCATGTATTTTATCTATATAGATTTGACATTTATGGCATTTTCTAACATGATCTATATAGTCACTTTCCATGGTCAACCAGTAATACCCTGCCTTTATAGTTTCTCTTGCCATTATATGGCCACTTGCATGAGCTCTACAATTCCCATCATAAACTTTTTCCATGATCTTTCATGCCTCTATTGCATTCACACATCTTAGAAAAAGTAGATCTCGATTCTTTTTATATAAAATATTCTTGTTAAGAAAGAAACCCATGGCCAACCTCTTAATGATCTTTTTGTCATTTTCAGTTGCATGCTCTAAGTATTGTCGACTCTTTAGATACTGCAAGATGTCATTATACCAAGGTTTCCCATCAACCTCCTTTTTGACATTTAAACAATGCACTGAGAATTCTTTCACATCAAACTTAATGGGTTGAATTTCAATATCTTTTTTCATATTGATCATAGCTGCTAATGTGGCTAGGGTATCAATAATTTCATTATCTTCTATAGGTAAATGTTCAAATTGAACCTTTTCAAATATTTAACCAAATCAGTGATATTCTTATGGTATATAATCAGCTTTGCATCCCTTGTTTCCCACTCTCCTTTCAATTAGTAACCAACTAAAACTAAGTCTCCATAAGCTTCTAATACTTTGATTTTTCTTTCAATTGAAGCTTGTAAGTCCATAATATAGGCTTTTATATTTAGCCACATTATTAGTGCAATTAAAGTTCAATCTTGCTGTAATGGGGATATGATTTCCTTTCGGAGATATTAAGATTGCCCCAATATCATATCCTAAGGCGTTTATAACTCCATCAAAGTGCATCTTCCAAGACTGCTCAGTAAGCTTTTCCTCATCAACTTGAGAAACAACCGTTAGGTTTTCATTTGAGAAATCAAGCCTTATTGGCTTGTAATCATTAACAGCCCGTTCCATCAAAAATTCAGCTATAACACTTTCTTTGATCATTTTTTTAGTTACTTAAACGATATTGTATTCGGAAGCATACCTACCATCAAGTGATTCTTCTAGATAAAGAGGATTTTTTGAAAACATATTTGAGAGGATCTAATTTTGCTATGAGCCATATGGTATGGTATAGCATATAGTGCCTAAGTCGATAACTCATCCAAGCTAAGGCACAACATATTTTTTCCAATGAGAAATACTTTGACTTATAGTCAATAAATTTCTTACTTAAATAGTAAATAGCTCACTCTTTCTTGCTTGTTTCATTATGTTGCCCCAGCACACATTTTATCGAACTTTCATTCACTGTTAAATATAGAATCAATGGTTTTCTTGAAATATGTGGCACTAATACAAGTGGATTTGACAGATACTTTTTGACCTTGTCGAAAATTTTCTGACATTCACCATCCCATTTTTTAGAACTATTTTTATGGAGGAGTTTGAAAATAGGATCACATTTAAAAATGAGTTGGGAAATGAATTGAGATATATAATTCAATCTCCCTAAAAATCTTCGTACCTTTTTTGGTGTGCACGGAGGTGATAGCTCTTGGATGGCCTAAATTTTATAAAGATCCACATCTATTCCTCGTTCACTAATTATAAAATCCAATAGCTTCCCTATTTTAGCCCTGATTGTGCATTTAGATTGATTCAATTTAAGCTGAAATTTTCCTACCCTCTTAAACAATTTTCTAAGGTTGGCAACATGATCTTTTCTTTCCTTAGACTTCACAATCATATTATTCATATACACTTCTATTTTTTTATGCATCATGTCGTGAAAGAGAGTTACCATAGCCCTTTGGTAAACAGCCCTAGCATTTTTCAACCTGAATGGCATCACTTTGTTGTAAAACATTCCTTACATAGTTATAAAAGTAGTTTTTTTTTATGCCATCCCTAGCCATCTTGATTTGGCTATACCTTGAAAATCCATCCATAAAAGAAAATATGGAATGCTTGGTCGTGTTGTCTACTAAAGTGTTAATGTAAGGCAAAGGAAAGTTATCATTTAGGCTTGCTCTGTTCAAATCTCGATAATCAACATATATTCAAACTTTTTCATTTTTCTTTGGTATTGGAACTATGTTTGCTACCCATTTTGAATACTTAGCCACCTTTAAGAAACCTCTATCAAACTATTTTTCACTTCTTCTTTGATCTTCAATAACATTTTGGGCTTTATTCATCTTAATTTTTGTTGCACCGACTTACACTCTAACTTTAAAGGTAGCTTATGCTCTACTATTTTAGTACTAAGTTTAGGCATGTCTTGGTAGAACCATACAAAGATGTATACATATTCATAAAGCAACTCTTTTAACTTTTGCCTATCATTTAGGGGTAATGATGTGCCCATTTTAACTTCTCTTTTATTATTATCATCTCTCAGATTTATTAATTCTATATTTTTTTAGTGAGATTCAATTGGTTTCTTTTCTTGTTCTACTAATTTTTCTAGGTTAAGAGGTAAAATGTCATCATCTGAGTCTTTTTCATGATCAAGTTCACTAGTATATATTAGATTTTCAAAGTCAAACCCTGGGTTACTGTCATGATTATCTTCATATTTCTTGTTTGGGTACCTATGAGTAAGTAAAAAGGAGAAATGTCGGCAAGATGTATGGGATAAAAATTAAAGAATGAAAAAAAAATGAAAATGCATCACATTGATCTTTTTATTAAAATGAATGAATAGCCCATACATAAAAATATCATACTACTTTTGGGTAGAAGCACAGGAGTTTTACTCACTACATTACTTTTGAAAAGATTCAAGGACAATAAGCGGCTCTATGATCTCCCAATTTTTTAGCTTTAAACTTTATAGGGTCAGATACATTAGCAACTCTTTATCTTGTTTATCAAACACCTTCTTTTCCACCATTTGAATGGTAAGTTCAGAAAAAGATTCTCTAGCCCCTTATCTTAATTATCATTTTCAAGGTAAATACATCCCCTTGGTCGAAAAGTGTCATAAAGATAAGGAATAATAATTTTTTCTGACTCTAGTTTTTATCCTTTAAACTTGGCAATCTTTTTCTCTTTCCTATTTTCTATCAGCTTCTTTTTATCCACCTTCATAGGCTTATACCCTAAACCAAACCTCTTTCAATTGTTAATCACAGCTGGTAGCTTCTGAATTCCTTGTTGTTTTTTCTTTCTAGTCCTCTTCCAAGATAACACCCTTTCCTAATTATCTGTTTAACAATCATCTTGGTAGTTGCTAACAATTGTGGCGCATACAGCCTAGATCTTTCACTAACATAAGTTGAATTAACAAGCTCGAAGGATCTATAAGAACATTTTATAGCTTTATCTGTAACTTCCATATATGGGGTATTTGTTGGCTAGGCCATAAGTAGATATTTTTTTCTAAGACATATACTAACTTTTCATCATCAATGAACTTTACTTTTGGATGTAGCAAGGATGAGACAGTGCCTGCCATGTAGATCCATGGCCTACCCAATAAATAACTATATAATGGTGAGATATCCATCACTTAAAACTTGATGTTAAAATTGCACGGCCCAATCTACAATTGTTTTTCGATATCACCTACCACCTCTCGTTTGGCTCTATCAAAAGCTCTGACAACCATGTGGTTGGTTCTCATGTAGGACATATCAATTAGCAACCTAGCCAGAGTGAACATAGGTATCACATTAATCATAAAACTATTATCAATAAGAACTTTTGCTATTGTGTGGCTCTTACATCTGATCACAACATGAAGAACCTTAGTATTTTCTCTCCCCTCTGGAAGGATCTCATCATCATTAAAAGTAATATAGTTTAAAGCCACCAGATTCTTTACAATCTTATCTACATATTCCACAGATACATTATGAGATACATACATCTAATTCAAAACTTTTAGTAAAATATTATAGTGAGGCCTTGAATTCAGCAACAGTGATAAAAGCTAGATCTTAGCTAGCATTTTGTTTAGTTGTTCCACTACACTATATTTGCTATGTTTAATTAATCTTAGGAACTCACAAGCCTCCTTTTCAAAAATAGATTTCTAGTATTCCTGGCTTGGTGCTACCACAAAATCTTTCTTATTCCTTTCTTCCTCTCTGACTTTTGCTTTCTCTTTCTTAGCTTTTTTTAACATTTTTAGAGAATAACACATTTCATTTATAGTCATGCCACCCATAATGGTTATGTTTGCAGTATCAAAATTGCTTAACGTATCATCTCCATTTAATCTTAGTGTTATAACATCATAGTTGTATTTCCATGGTATTACTTTATCATTTTGGTACAAAAAGAGACTGGGGACTTGAAGGTTATAACCAACTTAGAGGTGGATTGGCTCTCTACTAGCTTTAACTTCTTATAGTATATTGTTACTGGTTTTTGGATGAACCTTGAAGGTTATAACCAACTTAGAGGTGGATTGGCTCTCTACTAGCTTTAACTTCTTATAGTATATTGTTACTGGTTTTTGGATAAACTTTAGAACTTGTGTAATAGTGGATATCTCTACATTATTTGAGCTCTCTTCATCCTTATAGAACTCAACTTGAAATGAGTCCATCAACTGCTATAATACTTGGCAAAACTGATCAACTCTTCAATCAAATGCCTATAGCTCCTTTATAGTATTTACACCTTTGAGTTGGGTTATGCTCTTTATGGTAAGTACATAGATCAACTAGATGCAATATCTCTGCCTTCAATAAGGTGTCAAACACCTTAGCTAAAGAGGTCTTGATCTTATCTACCTTTCTTTTGATCTGTTGGCTTTATCTTTATGCATAACATTAATTTTTGCTCTAGTATGGGTTGGTAAATTATTAACGTTGACATTAGGTGCCTCTTATTCTTTAAAGCTTATCAAATCTTTTTTTATCAAGTTTTGTACCTTATGTTTCAAAAAGATATAGTTATCAATAGAATGGCTTGTAACCCTATAGTGGTAATCATAATAAGCATTTAGGTCATACCATCTAGGGAAAGGTAGTTTCACGAAATCTATAAGGACACAGGGTGCTAAATTTTTCTTCATGAGCTGTAGGAATAGATTTATATAAGGCATAAAGATTGGGTCAAATATGACCTTTTCTTAATTATTTTATGGTCGTCTTGAATTACTTGGCTAGATATTTGGTTTAGGGGTAAATCTTGTTTGAGGTATGGTGAATAAGTTGTATATGTGAGCGAGTGGTTATGGTTGAAGCATGGGTAGGTAAATCTACTAGTATGATTGTTGATATAGGTAATGGGTCGTAGCTACTTGGGTTAGATACATGGGCTAATTATAAAAATGAGCATAACCTCTGCACTGTTAGCCCTTATAACTTATAGTATGAGTTTTTCCTTCTTCCTTTTTAGGTGGGCCATTTTTTTTTACACCTATCATCTCTCATCCATCTAGTTTGCCATTCTTAATGGTGTTTTCAATCATTTCATATGAGATTACCATGTCAGTAACATTTTTCATAGCATTTCCTATTAGTCTTTCATAATAGGAGGCTTGAGTATACTAACAAAAATCACTATTATCTCTTTCTTTGTGAAGGGTGGTTAGACTTGGAAAGCAACATCTCTCTATTAAGTGTATTGCTTGAAACTTTCTGTGGCTTTCTTTTTCATACTTTGTAAGGAGAGGCGATCAGGTGCTAAGTCCATTATGTGTCTATATTGGGTTACAAATGCTTTTACCAAATTGTTCTAGGAATAGACACAAGCTCGATCTAACTGTATGTACCATCTAATCGGTGAGCCTATAAGGTTATCTTGAAAGACATGCATTAGCAGTTTTTCATCATAAGCATGAACGATCATTTTATAGCAATACATGGTAACATGGGTTACCAAGCATTTAGTCCCATCATATTTTTTAAATTTAGGGAATTTAAACTTCGATAGGATAACCATGTCTTGGAATAAACATAGTTGGGTTGCGTCCATAGAGCTGAAATAATCTATTCCTTTGATAGCTTGAACTCTTTCCTCTAAAATATTCATCTTCTGTTGGTAGCTTGATTCCTTTATTTCATTAGAGATTTTTATTTTCAACTTCTCTTTCTTTTTAATGTCATCGAAATCGAGAACTTTGATTAGGTTTGATACGTTTACCCCAAAGGTAAGGTTATTGTAACTATGATATGGTGCTTCAGGGCACATGTAAGCATATGCCCTAAAGAATGCCATGTGTGGGGCCTGTGTCTTCTGAGAAGATTGACCTTGATTTGGTTCAAACCCAGAAGGGTATAAAGGATCCATAATGTCTTGCCTTTCATTTGGCTTTTATGGTCTTACCCTTATCCAACTTTTTTTAGCATTTCCATTATTTTAGCCAATTCTCTTTTTATCTCTTCTTGAGTTTTCTCGATCTTGTCTATATGGTTACCTTGCACCTATTCCATTTGCCTCATTTTTTATCAAGTATTATATGGATGATGTGCAGGTTGGCTTGAATTTATCGATGGTCGAGCTATCTTTAAACCTTTAATACCATATCTTAGAATTAGCAAATTTATATGACTATCTCACGAAAACCTAAGATGATTATTTTGTTAAATCAATGAATGAAAATGCATGCATGTAAAAAAAAAATTACCTTAAGACAGTGTTCAATCAAAAGATTTCATTTATTCTTAAAACTTTGTTTACATAGAATTTATACTAATCTTTCATTTCTTTAATGAAGTTTAGCAAATGCTGTCCATGTTTCCCTACTATGGCCATCACTTGCTTCAATGCTTCTACCTCTTCGACCATTTCTCTTACCTTACATACTTCTTTGCAAATTTGGATTGTTAAGTGCTCAATATACCTCTGTCTCCTTAAGTTTTCTTTTTTACCACATCATACTTGGTATGATAATTCTCTATGCTATCTGACCAATGCAACAATATAGTTTTCTTATTCATTCAATCTTTGTCTCAACCTACTTATGTAACTGTTTAGCATATTATTTTTTGTTTGCACCTGGGTACTTTCTTTTTCTAATTCAACATATTCTTGCTTCAATTGTTCATTCTCATTAGTCAGCTTAGCACTTGTTATGTCTTTGGCTTTTACCTTCACACATAACCTCTTATGTTTTTGGTATAGCTCTGCTAGATCTTTAATAGCTATATTGCATTCTCTAGCACTTTTACACACTTTGACTTCTTATTTTTCAGCTCTATCTTTCCATTGATCTTTCTCCTTTTGAAACTTTTGGATCTCTTGCTTTAGCTTATCCTTTTTAGTTTCAAACTCTTTTTTCATAAGCACCAATTCTGATGGTATCTTTTCAAGTTTTTCTTTTATTGGTTGTTAAAAGTCTTCAAGAGTGAATATGACTTCTTTTCCTTGTCTCATTCTCTAGACCAAGTACTCATGAGTGACTTTATCAGTGAAAGGTCTAGGGCTCACTCTTTGGGGGGTTTTTCCATGCTTTAATCACATCATTCATCTTCTGAAATGCTTTTGACTCACTGTAAGAACAATCTGACTGATGAAGTTTATATGTCATGGGAATGAACTGTCCTGCCCAAACTATCTTCTCACTAGAAGTGGCCCATAACTTATTGCTCTTTATAAACCCAAAAATGGAACCACAGTGTTGTTTTCACACTAATATAGCATGGGTTCCCTATTCATCCATGGGACTAACCAGTTCACCTCAGTACTAGTCAACTTTTGTAAGAAAGTTACCCATTATTTCTTAAAACTTTTGTTCTGGTTACTTGTTTTCATAAAATTCTTTAGTGGGAGCTTGATTGCAGAAATAAAGCTTCGAGAATGCAATTCTTTTGCACTTAAAATGGCTTTTATCCATGAATACAATAGCTGTGTATAGCTTGTGAAATGCCCTCCATTCTGGTGGCAGTAACTCAACGATCTAATAGTCTCTACTAATATTACTGTTAAAGGGTTACAACCATTTACCACACTTTTGAATAAATCAACCATTGCTATCTCAATGTAACTTAAAAACTTTGAAAAGATCACCATTCTATATATGGCTAAGGTAAACACATTTAACTCTTGCTTCTCATTGGCATGTTGTACTAGGAAATCATGAAAAAATTTCCAAGGTAACTAGATCTGCCTTTGCTTTCTCTTTGTATACAAATACATAGTCTTTCTGTTTATACCTATAATGCTCACCTAATTCTTATGAAATTCTGACTTGTGTTTCTTGACATATGTCTTATCAAGAACCTTGAGATGCAAACCCAACAAAATTGAATACTCTTCAATGGTTGGTGTCATACCAATTTTATTAAAGATGAAATATTTGTATGAAAGATCCTAGAATTAAACAATGGCTCTGACTAATTGGTTTTCAACATTCATTACAAGAAAGTGTGCTACGTGTCTATGTTTTTGGCAAAAATCCTTCTGTCTTGATGTACCCATTTTCTTCCATACATCAATCAAATCTTCTAGATTATTCTATTTAAAAAATATGGATATTTCTTTAGGCAAGGTAGAAGCATGACCAATGGCTAGACAATCCCCTTCTTTTTGTTGGATCTTTTCTAATTGAACTTTTACTTCATTGAGTGACTCACAAAAAGCTAACACAAATGAAGAGGAGACCAGTTGTTCTGTTGAATCCATGAAAAACTCTTTATTGAAAACCATTTTTCAGGCAAATATTCTTTATGCAAATTTTATGATATGAGCATGAATCATGCAAAAATGAATAAGGGAAAAGGTTAGTACACTGAATAAGGAGAAATAAATAAATAACTAAATAAATAAAACATCATACATAATAAAAGGAATGAATCCTATGCTTTTAGTTGATTCTAAAGGGAAGAGAATGGCTCTATCTATAAGTTAGGCATTTCTAAGGTTCACTGTATGTTGTTTAAGGTTGAAATCTAAAGGTTCCCAAATTACTTCTTACATCATTGCTCATCAGAGAGTAGTAAGACACCTCAATCCTCACTCATTACAGACTATAAGCAGAAAAAGTTTGATTTGAGTGAGAGTATTCGCTAGACACTGCAGAGGCATTAAAACCTCACAAAAGCGTGGGTATTTTACTCCCCTTAGAGTGACAGAGCTTGGGTATAGAGTTCATGTTATGTACATGCATATAAATAACATAATAAGCAAAATAAATAAATTGAATGAATGAATAAAAAATCTTTACAAAAAGTTCAATTTTATTAGACTTTTGGGTAACACAAATTTATTCGCTGGCCTGACTGTCGGCTTGTCCCCAACGGAGTCACCAAACTGTCATAACATCTAGATCCATGGACCTATTGCTAGGTATTATCTTAGGAGTTGCCAATAATATTTTTTTATTTAGGTGCGATTGGCCACCTAACTGAATCTGTAGTTTTTTAAAGAGAAATCCTAAGTTTGACTTAAGTATCTTTAAAATATAGATTCAATATCTATGAAACTAGAACTAGGTCTAAGACTATGGTTACATGTGAGAAAAGTTATAGCATCCCTACAACGATCACCAAAAGATGGTACCAGCTTAATTTCGTGTTATCCATTAAGCCTTAAAAATCTTACTAAGTAATTAATTATTAGAAATTATTTTTAATTAACTCTAATACTTTTAGCAAAAAATTAAGAAAATTCCCTCACCTTAAGAGTATACAAGAAAACTATTGTTTCTCTTGAAGAGGCTCCGTTATTAAATTATTTAACATAAAAAAATTTCAAGGAAAGAAAAAATTTAATACTTCAACTTCTCATAAGATTTCTTTTCTTATTGTATTATTTTTTAAAAAGATTAGCCTTTATTTAAGGAAAATTAATACTTTCAATTTTTTCTCAAAAAAATATCTTTTAAAAATTTTATCTTTAAGAAAAATTAATACTTTTAACTTTTCCTCAAAAAATATCTTTTGAAAATTTTATCTTTAAGGAAAATTGATACTTTCAACTTTTCTTTAAAGTATATTTTTTAAAAAATTTGATCTACTTTCAACTTTTCCTCAAAGAATTTTTGTTGAGATTTTTATTTTAAGAAAATCATTGGAAACTTAAATAATGTTTAACTAAATAAATAAATGATTTCAATTTAATCAATAAATAAATAAGCAAAAAAAATAATAAATAAATAAATAGATAAATAAAAAAAAACCTTGGCATGACTCGGCTAGGCTCAAATAGAGTGCAGCTCCAAAGACAGATGTGACTAGAGTGGCTTGGTATACGGCTCAGCTCAGCGGCTCAATAGTGACTAAGTGAAGTGGGTAAGTGAGTCGAAGCCCTACGGGTCAGGTCAAACCAAAGGAAAACATGTAGATCCTACTTCATTTCTAGCTCAAAATGGCGTCATTTTTAGTCAATATAAAAGATAAAAACTTCCATTTTCCTTCAAATGCTCCCCTCTCTCTCTCTCTCTTCTCTTCCTTTTCTCTGCGTCTTTCTCTAAGATGTAAAGAACTCTAGTGGAATCTTTGTTGATTTCTGGGTTTTATTGCCAAAAACTCAATTTTTCATCGAAAGGTCACCAGAAAACTTGAATTTTCATTGAAAAATTCAACCTAATTCTAAAATTTCTAGAAAATACCCATGAAATGCAAAAAAAAACCCAAAAAAAAAAACTAATCCTATAATCAAAATAGAGAATTTCCCATAAACCTCCTACTAAAAACTATAGCTTTTTCAAAAAAAATTTATTTTGATTACTCTCCTATTTTCTCTCTTTTTGTTCGTCTCTATATGAGGATTGCTAGGGGGTTTATATAGGGGTCGATTATGAGATTGAATGTAGTTTCAAAAATCAAAATTCCATAACTTATCATCTGTGTATCCTCGTTTAAAAAAGATCCTTTTTTATCTCCATTTTAAAATTCAAACACCTAATCTTACAAATTCATTAGGACTAAAATTTTATTTTTATTTATTATTATTTTTTAATTTTATTATCTTATTTGAAGCTTACTGAAAAAAGTCAATTCAAAAGGTATGTGGCTACAGCTAATATAGTGATTTCAAGAGATCATAAAAAATGCCATTAAAAATGGCAAACTTGAGAGGGTAAGTCCTATACAAAGCACAGCATCCAACATTAACGGGAACCCATTACCTAATCATGTAATCAATGCCTTGAATAAGGACAAAATGCATATGAAAAAAAGAGTGAAAAAGATCGAAATGTCATTAGGTCAGCTATATGATACTCTATACAAAGTTGGATTGATATAACTAGTGGCCCAATGCACCTATTGTGGGAGATGTGTCCTGAATCAAAGGTGCAAGTATCATAGTGGGGCTTTGGGGCATTCTATTGAGATATGTCAATAATTTTATGATGGGGTACAAAAATTAATAGATTCTTACCAAATAAAGTTGTATGAAAAGTTAAAAGCCTTGGAAAATACTAAAGTAGCCATGATGGATAAATGGGTACTAAAGCCTATCACTATTCAATGCAATGAAAAGCCAAAATTAGTCGGGAATAAGTTTATTCCCAAACCAGTGATTTCAAAGTCCTATGTCCATTCCCTTACAATGATGAAAAGGCTGTACCATGAAAGTATGGTTGTGAGGTAATAGTCTAAGGACAAGAAAAAGTTATGCCAAAATCTAAGACTGCTAACATAATAGGTGTAGATGGCATGATCGAAAGTGAAAAATGTTATACTCTAGAGACCTTGTAGAAAACAAGGAAAGTGATGAAAAAATAGACTAAGCCAGAATTGATTCTAGAAAAAGACATCCCAAAGTTTATGCCAAAAAAAGAGATCTACGAGTTTTTAAAATTGGTGAAACATAGTGAATATTCTATGGTGGAATAATTGAATAAAATGTTAGCCAGAATCTCTTTGTTGTCACTACTACTTAATTTAGAACCACATCACAATGCCTAACTAAAATTGTTGAATCAAGCTTATATGGCATACAATGTGTCTATGGAATATGTGAATTAATTGGCAAGGAACTTAGTGGTGCTACATTATATATCCTTTAATGATAAGGAGATTCCACCTATGTGTAAAGCAAGTACCAAGGTTTTGCATATCATTATTAAATGCAAAAACCACATAATAGCTAAAGTCTTTTTTGATAATGATTCAGCTATTAATTGCATGCCCAGGTCTACTTTGACAAGATTACCTTTTGATATATCTCACATCAAAAGTAGTCATAAGGTGGTCCGAGCATTTGATGGGACCAAATGGGTAGTATTGGGAGACATTCAATTACCCATGCAAATTGGACCATTTGTTTTCAATATAAGGTTCTAGGTTATGGATATCTCCCTATCCTATAGCTACTATTAGGGAAGCCATGGATTTACATGGTAGGTGTTGTTCCTTCCTCATTATACTAAAATATCAAATTTAATATGGAAGGTCAATTGGTAATTATGGCTAAGGAAGAAGATTTGCTGGTAACTCAACCTATAAATGCCCTATATGTAAAAGTTATAAAAAAGTCATTGGAATGCTCTTATCAATCTTTTAAACTTGTCAACACAGTAGGCAGAAGACTTAAGTTCAGTAAAATTATGATCAGTCAGTTGATCAATAAGGGTTGAAATATTAGAGTCAATTTGGGCAAAAATCTAAAGTGGATAAAGAACCACAAAGGATTGAAGACGACAATAGAAGACTGGGTCTAGGTTACAAAATGAAAGAAATACAAGATAACAGGAGAAGGATAAAAAATAGCTGATGGTTGCTCCCCATTTAAATGAAACATTTATTCTTGAAGGATATATGTACCTGAGAGTTAAAGAAAACATTGGAGAAGAACCAAAGTGGAAAGAAGTTTTCACTGAATTGTCTATTCATATGGTAGGCAATGATAGCCAAAAAGAATAAGCATTGGTTTACCCAAGCCCATCAGACTATGAGTTGAAGAAGTAGGTGTCATCCAGATGCCTGCTATCTCTAATTTTCTTTCAATGTAATTATAGTTCCTAATTGCTTATGCCCAAAAGCATTAGGATGATCTTTTATGTTTGGGCCTTTTATTTTCCATTATTCCAATAAAAGATAGGAGTATTTATTTTATCCATTTCTTATATTTAATCTATTTTTCCAATAAAACATCTTGTCAATATTTCCTATTTCATTAATTTCAAGTCCCCAAATGAATATGAAGATAATCATACAATGATCAGGGATTTAATTTTGAAAACTCAATTAATACTGATAAACTCAACTTTGAAAAAGACTCTAAAGAATACACTTTACCTTTAGAGTTAATAAGATTAATTGAGCAAGAAAATAAATCTGTTGAGCCTTATCAAGAAGTTACAAAGATGATCAATTTATGATGTTGAGAATAAAAGAAAAGTTAAGATTGATACCTCGCTCTCAACTGTTGATAGACAACAATTAGAAGATTTGCTCTAAGAATTCAGGGATGTGTTTGTTTGGTCCTATCAAGATATGCTCAAACTTAGCACTAAAATAGTGGAATATAGGTTACCCCTAAAGCTAGAATGTAAGCTACTCTAACAAAAGTTAAGAAGAATGAAACTAAAAATGCTACTGAAGATTAAAGAAGAAGTAAAAAAGCAGTTTGATACGGGCTTCTTGTAAGTGGCAAAATACCCTGAGTAGGTGGCCAATATAGTTTTTATCCCCAAGAAAGATAGAAAAGTACGAATGTGAGTGGACTATCATGATTGAATAGGACTAGCCTAAAAGATAATTTTTTATTGTTCATATTGATACATTGGTGGACAATACGACCTAACATACGGTGTTCTCTTTTATGGATGGATTCTCTGGCTATAATCAAATAAAAATGGCATTGATGACATGGAAAAGACCACATTTGTAACTATGTAAAGAACTTTTTGTTATAAGATCATGCCTTTTGGATTAAAAAATACTGAGGTAAGATACCAAAGAGCTATAGTAACACTCTTCCATGGTATGTTGCATAAAGAGATTGAGGAGTATATGGATAACATGATCACAAAATCTCAAAAAAGAGAGGACCATGTAGTTAACCTAAAAAAATTATTTAAGAGATAAAAGAAATTTCAACTCAAGTTAAATCCATCCAAATGTACATTCGGAGCCAAGTTAGGGAAATTATTGGGTTTTGCAATTAGTGAAAGAGTTGTCCAGACAGGATTCGGGCCATTCAAAACTTATCATCGCCAAGGACACCAAAAATGGTTAGAGGTTTCTTAAGCAGATTAAATTATATATTTCGATTCATTTCCCAACTTACTTTCAAATGTGACTTCATCTTTAAGCTCTTTCAAAAGAACAATCCAAGTGAATGGAACGAAGAGTGTCAAGAGACTTTTGATAAGGTTAAGCAATACCTATCAAATCTTTTAATAACCATCTGTTTCAGGAAGACCACTAATTTTGTATAGAGTGGTGCATGAGAAGGCAATGGGATATGTACTGGGTTAACATGATGAATTTGGCTAGAAAGAAAAAACTATTTACTACTTGAGTAAGAAAAGATGTGTTGTGCATCAACTTAGACAACTAAAAGACCAAGCAGTATATGCTTTACCACATAACTTGGCTTATAGCTAAACTAGACCCAATCAAGTATATTTTTGAGAAGCCATCAATAGCAAAAAGAATTCTAAGATAACAAGTGATGCTTTTAGAGTATGACATAATGAATGTAAGCCAAGAGGTGATCAAATGAAGCATCATACCGAACTTTTTACAGATCGAGTCGCTGAAGATTGTGAACCTATGAAACTTGATTTTTTGCATGAAGATTCAATGGCCATCTCAGGATTAGAAAAGGATAATTATGATGAAAAGTCATGGAAAATTTATTTCAATTAGGCTGTTAATACCATAAGGCATAAGATTGGAGCAATTTTAATATCTCCAATAAGACACTATTATCTTATTACAGTAAGATTGAACTTCAATTGCACTAATAGTGTGGCAGAACATGAGACCTGTGTTATAAGATTACACGCTGCTTTGGATAGAAAAATTGAAGTATTAAAGGTGTTCGAGGATTCAGCCTTAGTTATTTATTAATTGAAGAGAGAATGGGAAACAAGGGACTTAAACCTCATCCCATACCATAAATACATCTTAAAGTTGTGCAAGCAATTCAAAATAGTCCAGTTTGAACATTTACCTCATGAAAAAAATCAGATCATAAATACCTTAGCCACATTGGTTACAATGATGTGAATTGGTAATATGCTAAAATTTAGCCCATCAAGTTAGATGTCAGGGATACACTGATGCATTGTGCCATCTTAGAGAAGGAAAGAGATGGAAATCCCTAGTATTATGATACTATACAATATTTAAGAGATCAGCAATACTCGGATCAAGTAACAAAGAATGATAAAAAAGTCCTGAGGAGATTGGCTATGGGATTCTTCGTAAATGGGGAAGTTTTGCATAAGAGAAATAGAGATCAAGTGTTATTGCACTATGTAGGTGTTTTTGTAACCAAAAAGATCATTGGCGAGGTTTATAATGACATATATGGAGCATATGCAAATAGACATATGATGGTAAGATATATTATGAGATCTAGATATTATTAGTTGACAATGAAGAGAGATCGTATTGATTATGCTTGAAAGTGTCATAAATGCTAGATTATGCCAATAAGATTCATGCTTCACCCATTACTTTACATGTTATGGCACTACCTTGGTCATTTTCTAAGAAATGGATGTCATTTCCATCACTTTAAAAGCATCGAATGGGAATAGATTTATTTTTATGGTGATTGATTACTTCAACAAATGGGTTGAAGTAGCTTCATTCATAACTATAACTCAGTCACTAGTTTGCAAGTTCATCAAGAGAGAGATAATTTACAGATATAGACTCCTAGAAAAGATTATCTTAGATAATGTAAAAAACTTGAATAACAAGATGATATAAGAAATATGTGGCCAGTTCATAATTAAGCATCATAATTTAGCTTCATATCATGCAAAAATGAATAAGGTAATAAAGACTACTAATAAAAATGTCAAAAAGATTCTAGAAAAGATGATTGAAACATATAAGGATTGGCACGAAAATTACTTTTTGCTCTGCACGCCTACTGAATATCCATACATACCTCTACCAGAGCAACTCCATTTTCCTTGATTTATGGAATGGAAGCCATATTACCAGTTAAAGTAAAAATCCCATATTTGAGAGTCTTAAAGGAAGTGGGGTTACAAGAAGCTGAATGGATTCAAGAACTCTATAAGCAATTGAACTTCATTGAGGAAAAAATATTAGTAGCATTCTGTTATGGTTAACTATACCAAAAAGAATGATGAGACAATATGATGATAGTTAAAAATGGACTCCAAATTGGAAAGGATCGTATGTTGTAAAAAGAGTCCTTTAAGGAAAAGCTTTAATTCTGTCAAAAATAAATGGAGATGACCTTCTTATCCCATAAATTCTGATGCCGTGAAAAATTATTTGCTTAAAAAAAGCTCAAGTTGAAAACCTAAAAGGGTAGCTTGAACTAAATTGAGGGTTATCTAAGTTGAAAACTTAAAAAGGCAACATGGATAAGAAGGATATGGCATCACTTGAGAGGCACACCAAAATCAGTGGATTTCAAAGAGTTCTAAAGTGTTAGGGCATTATATGGTTGAGTTTTTAAAGAAATTCAAGATTTATTGTAATGATTATTTATCTTGAGGCATTGCTATCCCAAATAGCTTTCTCCATATACTTTTATTTTGATTCTTTGTCACCATCTGTAATTTACTCCTTCAAATAAATTTCATCCTATTTATGTTCACTTTCAATATTTACCTCTCTTTTTTTATGCTTTGCCATCTCATATTTTGAAATTGGAATAATGATTAATAATTAAGAAATGTCATAAAAGATTATGTATTATTTTGAAAGAATTGAAAGGGACAAGGGCCAAAGATGAAATCCTCAAAATGTGATAAAGACATTGATTTTGAAAGCTTTTCTTAGGACAAAGATAAGTGCTTATTCTGCGTAATGAATAATGGTTTATAATCTCTTTGTAATAAATATGTAGAAATGAGAGTGCGAAAAAAAGCTATCGAAACTTTAGTACCATAATTACGATTTTATTTGCATCCTAGATAAGGCATGTACTTGCATCGTTGCATTATCATTCATCATTTGCTTCAATCTTGGCTCAGTCCAAATCATCTTTCTTGACTTGTGATTTAATCTCGATTGTTTGATCTCGACTCTATCCAAATCATTTTTTGATCGTGGTTTGACAACGATTACCTAGCTTTGACTTTAACTCGATCCAAGTCAGCTTTTCAGACTTATAGTTTAATCTCAGTTGTTCGATCTCGGCTCAGTCCAGATCATCTTTCCAGACTTACAGTTCAATCCTAATAATTTAATATCATTTTATCTAGATCATCTTTTGACCATGGTTTGACCACGATCACTTAGCTTTGACCTTGACTCGATCTAGGTCAGCTTTCTAAACTTGCGGTTCAATCTTGATCATCTAATCTTGGCTTGGTCCAAATCATCTTTCTAGACTTACAATTCAATCTTGGTTGTTTGATCTTAGTTTTGTCTAGATCATTTTTTAACCATGGTTTAACCACTGCCACCTAACTTTGACATTGACTCAATCTAGGTCAACATTTTGGACTGGTGATTCAATGCCAGTCGTCTGATATCGGCTTGGTCCAGATCATCTTTCCAGACTTGCAGTTCAATCTCGGTCATTCGATCTTAATTCAATCCAAGTCAGTTTTTAGATTTGTGATTCAATCCTAATCATTGGATCTCGGCTCAATCCAGATTGTTTTTTTAGACTTACAGTTTAATTCTAATCATTTGATCTCAGCTTGATCCATACCACTTTTTTTAGTCATGGCTCAGTCTCGATCGTTTTAGTTTACTAATTTGACTCTTGTTTTTTGGCTAGAATAGAGTGAATATTTAGGTCTTTGCATTATCCCTCTTTAACAAAGATGTGTAAAGAGGGGCAATTGTAAACACCCATCTGTGTCCAAATTAATTAGTGTTAATTTTTTTTATGTGTATTAGTACTTTTATTATTATATTTGTTATTAGTATTAGAATTATTATTATTATTTGTTATTATTATTATTGTTATTACTAGTATTGTATTACTTTAGTATGGTATATTATATTATATTATATTATTATTATCATTACATTATATTATTATTATTATTATTATTATTATTATTATTATTATTATTATCAACTTTATTTTTATTTTCTTGATATGCAATTGAAATAAGGAAACTAAATTTGTAATTATCAATCCACCGAATCAATGGGGTTTTAATTTAGATTTCAATTCAAGGCTAAAACAAATCGAACAAATTGGAAAAAATTCGAGCACCGAACAAGTTGACAAAATCTGAGGCATATCACGGTGGATAAAATACAATCCCAGGATTTAAGCCTAGATTGATTCTATCAAATCCCTTAAATTTTTTATCAAAACAACCCATAAATTGGACACAATATTGCAAGATAAGACACGATTTATTTTTGGGAAAAAAAGACTATGTTAAAATTTTGGGAAAAAGTTTCTGGGTTGCAGGGTTTCTGGGATTTTAGTGTTGAAGTTTCTGTATTTGAGTTTCTAGTGATCGAGAGCTGTTTGGGCTTTTGGTTTTTAGTTTGGAGTGTTGGGATTGAGATTTTAGATTTTTGGATTGATGTTTAAATTTTTGGAAAAATATGGGATTTTCTAGGAATTTTTGAAAAATCTCGATTTTGAGGTTAAATGTTTGAATTTTCTGGTGATTTTTTCAATGAACTTTAAATTTTTTAACTAGATTCTGATGACTTTTTCTAGAAACCAGCAAGTTACCCAATTTTCAGTTAAATGTTCTTGAGTTTTATAAAGAAAAGGCAGAGAGATTTTGGGCTAGAGAAAGAAGGGTCGAAAGGATTCTGAGAAAAGTTTAAAGGGTGTAGCTTTTACATTGTGCCAAAAAGACATTGTTCTGAAGGTCATAGATCCGTATGTCAACTCGTTGACCCGTGCATGACTCGCTTGTCTAACCTAACCCGATCTTAAGTTATTTTATTTTATTTTTATTTTTTAACTTATTTTATTTCTTTTTATATTTCAAGTTTTTTTTATTTTTAGCTTTTTTATTATTTATTTTGTTTTATTGAGTAATTTATTATTTATTAAATATTTTGTAAAAAAATTCCTTCCATTATTTTATTTTCGGAAAACAATATAAAAAATAAAAAAAAAATTTCAAATAAATTCATGAATTCTACCAAACTATTGAAAGATTTTCATGGATTTAAATTTTATGAAATCTATCAAACTATTAGAGAATTTCGTAAATTAATTTTCAAAAGAAAAATAAATTTTTTTAATAAAAGTTTTGTATTTTATCCTACCAAATTATTGGAGGATTGCATCTTAAGTTAAATCTTACCAAACTATTAGAAGATTTAATGAATTTTCTTAAAAATAAAATTTCATAAATATTTTTATAATAAAATCTCGCCAAACTATTGGGGGATCTGCATCAAAGTAAATCCTTCCAAACTATTGGATGACTTTACTAATTATTTTCTTGAATAAAATACATTAATAAGTCTGACAACGGATTTAAAAGAGTAGCTAGGGGCCTCATTATAGTACTTGCATATTTAATTTGTCACAAATCTTCTATGGTAAGTATATGGATCCACTAGATGTATCATACAGCTTCATACAAGGTATTATATAGCTGGCTGAAAGGAGTTTTGATTTCTTCCACCCTCTTCTTTACACGATGTTTTTTGTCTTTACTTAGAGCATTAACATTATGATTGGGCAATGGGTTGCCACTAACATTTGGTGTTGTTATTCCACTTGTATCAAAACTAACCATCCTATCTTTGATCAAGTTTTGTACCTTGTGCTCCAAGATGAGGCATTTTTTAGTGGAATGGCCAACATTTCCATAATAGTAATCATAGTAAGTAGTAAGATCATACCACTTAAGATATGAAGGTTTGAGTGGTTGTACGTGGATAGGGATAAGTAATTGGTCTTAATGAGTTCTTAAAATAACTTGGCATAAGTCATAAGGATGGGATCAAAGGTAGGTTTTTCTTAGGTATTTCTTGCCTCTCGAGGACCACTTGTTGGGTTGATTAGATGGACTAAGGGTCTTTCAGTAGGTTAGGTATATGTATTGGTAAAAGGTCTATATGTTGGTTGGTACATGAATGGGTAGAGTGGTTGTGGAATTGGTTGATATGAGTAAGATACGGCATTTACAGTAGGGTAGTATGTGGGGTAGACTAATGGTGGATAAAGAGGATAATTTTTAAACTGTTGGCTTCTGAAACTCATAACTTGAGCTTTATTCTCCTTCTTTTTGGTCATTTTTTTAATAGTGGATGACTCTTTTTCTTCCAACTTTTCATTTTTTATAGCATTTTTTATGATCTCGCTTGAAATCATCATATCAGCAAAATGTTTAGTCATATTTGCTATCATCTTTTCATAATAAGAAAATTTCAAAGTGCTTGAAATAGCACTATAATCTCTTTTTTAGTCAAAAGCGACTAGATTTGAGCAATTATGTCCCTTCACCATTAGTTGTATTCCTTGAATAACTCATTCATCTTTTTCCCCATATTTTGAAAGAAAAGACAATTAAGAGTTAGGTCAATGATGTGGCAGTATTGATTGATGAAGGCATAGGTTAACTTCTTCCAAAAGTGGATGGGAGTTGGATCAAGTTGGATATGCCATTTCGCAACAATATTGGTCAAGCTATCTTAGAACACATTGATTAGCAAATTTTCATTATTAGTATAAGCTACTATCTTTCGATAGTATATAGTGACATATATGACATGACATTTTATACCATTATATTTTTTGAACTTCGAAACTTTAAATTTTGAAAGAATAACAACATTTGAGACTAAGCAAATCCTAGTAGCATCTATGTAACCATAAAAATTGATTTATTCCATTACTCGCTACCTTTCCTCAAACATTTTCATCTTTTTATCAACTTTTGAGTCTTTCAAAGACTCGACTACCTTCAACTTCAATTTCTCTTTCTCATTGAGATCATCCGAGATCTTTTCAGTAAAAACAAGGTTCACATAACTTTGGTAATGCCCTAGATTTGATATAAATGGTATTCCTACGTAGGTATACCCTACAAGGAACATAAACTATTTTAATGGTATGCCTTGTGTGGACTAGGCTTGATACAAGCCATAACCAGTAGGATAAAAAAGATCAACAACATCCTGTGATGGATAGTCTTGCAAGCTAATATCTTCTTTTACACCTTTTTTCCTCATTCAACTTATTCAGGGCTTTGAAAATCTAACTCAACTATTCTTCAAGTTTTTCTTAGGCCTTCTCTATTTTCTCAAGACAATTGGTATTTTTTTTGTTATCTGGCTTACGCTCTAATGTTGTATTGGTGGTGAATTGATTATGAGCAGTTCTTGGACAATGGTGTTATCCTTGAACCTTGAGTACCATCACTTAAAATTAGTAAACTTATATGACTATGCTATGAAAAAGAAAAAAAAATTGAGATAAAAATAAAAACTTTTTTCTAAATGTAATGGATGAAAATAAATGAATTAAAAATATTTACCTTATGATAGTGTTCAACAAAAGAAATTTCATTTGTCTATAACTCTATTTACATAGAGTCTATCATCTTAGAATTATATCCATAGAAATGTTTAATCTATTTATATTGGTTTTTTACTTCCTCAATGAAATTCAGCAAACACTACCTATGCTTCCTTATTGGGATCACCACTTGCCTTAGTGTTTCTGCTTCTTTAACCATTTCTCTTGTCTTGCATACCCCATTGCAACTTTAGGTTGTTAAGTGCTCAATATAACTTTGTCTTCCCAGATTTTCCCTTTTACCACACCATATTTGGTATGGTAATTTCCTATGCTCTCTGACCAGTACAATAATATGGTTTTCTTATTTATTCAGTCTTTGCCTCAATTTATTGATGTAACTATTCAGTATATTATTTTCTATTTGAACCTGGGTGTTTTTTTCCTCCAACTCAGCATATTTCTTCTTCAGTTGCTCATTCTCATTAGTCAACTCAACAATTGTTATTTCCTTGGCTTTTATCTTCACACATAACCTCTTATGTTCTTCGTGTAGCTATGTCAAGTCTTTAACAATTAAGTCATGTTCTTTAGTGATCTTGCCAGTCTTAACTTTTTGTTTTTTAGCTCTATTCCTCCATTGATCTCTTTTTGCTTGACATTTTTAGTTCTTTTGCTTCAACTTATCTTTTTTTGCCTTAAACTTTTTTTTGTATGTTTTAGTTCTAAAGGTTTTCTTCAAGCTTTTCATCCATTCATTGTGCGAAATCATCAAGAGTGAACACACTTTTTTCCTCACTTTGCCCTTCAAACGACTATTCATATGTGACCTTATTAGTGAACGTCTAGGACTCACCTTTTAAGGACTTTTCCATACTTTAATCACATCATTCATCTTCTAAAATGCCTTTGGCTCACTATAAGAAAAATCTGACTGGCAAAGTTTATGTGTCTAGAAGCAAACTACTCTACCCCAAACTATATTCTCATTAGGAGTGGTGATAACTCATTGCCTTCATAGGCCCAGAAATGGAACCACAGCCTCCTTCCTACACTAATGTAACATAGGTTCTTAATTCATCCATAAGACTAACCATTTTACTAGGTGCTCATTAGCCTTTGTAAGAAAGCCATTCACTTTTTCTTAAACTTCTGCTTTGGCCACTTGCTTTCATAAAATTCTTTAATTGGAGCTCGATTAAGTAAAGCTTTGAGAATGTATTTTTCTTACACTCGAAATGGCTTTTCATCCATAAATGCAATAGTGGTGCACATCTTATGAAGTGACTTCCATTTGGTGACAATAGCTCAATGATCTAATAGTCTCTGCTAATATTATTGGTAAAGAATTGCAAGCATTTTTTACATTTTCAAAAACGTCAACCATTACTATCTCAACATAGCCCAAAACCTTTTTAGGATCACCATTTTCTATATGGCTAAGGCAAACACATCTAATCCTTGCTCAACTTTAGGGTATTGCATAAAAAAATCATGGAAAAACTTCCAAGGTAAGCGAATATGCTTTTGCTTTCCTTTTGTTTGTGAATCTACAGTCTCTTTGTCAATGCCCATTAGACTTGCCAACTTGTTACGAAATTCTAATTGGTGTTTTTGACATGAATTTTATTAGTGGCCTTAAGGTGTAAGCCCAATAGATTCAAGTATTTTTCAATGGTTGATGCCAATTCAACTTCATTAAAGATAAAACATTTTGTATGAAAGGTCCCAAAACTAAATCACAGCTCTAATTAATTGATTCTCGACCTTTACTAAAAGAAGATGTGCCATATGTCCATGTTTTTGGTATAAATCTTCCTATCTTGTTGGGCTTATCTTCTTTCACACATCAACCAAGTTTTTTAGGTCATTCTGTTTGAGGTGAAGAGATATCTCTTTAGCTAAGGTAAAGACAGAATCAACTAGTAGAGAGTTTCTTTTCTTTTGCTCTATGTTTTCAAATTAAGCTTTTCACTTCATTTGGAGATTCGTAAAGAGCTAATACAGATGAAGAGCAGATTAGTTGTTCTTTAGATTCTATGAAAAACTCTTTGTTGATGACTGTTTAAGGTAAATATTCTTTATACAACTCTATGGATGAGCATGAATCATGTAAAATGACACTAACAAAAAGAAAGATTAGTTAGCACACTGAAACATAATAAATAATTAGAGTATTATATATAATAAGAAAGTATAAATGAATCTTAAACTTTTGGTCAATTATAAAGTTAAAAGGAAACATGGCTCTACCTATAGGATAGGTTTTCCTAAAGTTCACTAAATGTGGTTTAAACTTGGTAATCTAAAAGTTTCCAAATTATTCCTTACATCATGGTCCATCATAGACTAGTAAGACACTTCCATCTTCAACCATTATAGGTTACAAGTTGAAAGGGTTCAATTTGATTGGGAGTATTTTGCTACTATAGAAGCATTAAAACCTCATGAAAGAGTATGTACTTAACTCTTTTTTAGAAAGATAGAGCTCATGTATAAAACTCATATTATGTACATGCAAATGGATGACAATATATAACATGACTTAAAAATAAAATAAAAGAAACAAAGCATAAATTTATAAATTTATTAAGTTAGGCATGGATAACATGAAATCATTTGGTGGCCTAACTCTCAGTATCCCTAATGGAGTCATCAAACTATCATAACGTATAGATCTGTGGACCTATCTCTAGACCTAACTAAAGGAGTAACCATCAATCTTTTTTGCTAAGTTGTGATTAACCACTTAATTGAATCTATCCCATTTTAAAGAGAAGTCCCAAGCTTGACTTAGATATCTTTAAAAGGTAGATTCCAATCTATGAAACCAAGACTAGGTCTAAAAGTATGATTCGGTATGAGGAAGGTTATAACACCCTTATAACGCCCATCAAAAGATGGTACCAACTGTTTCGTGTTATCCATTGAGCCTTTAGAATATCTTACAAAATAATTAATTATTAGAAGTTGTTCTTAATTGACTTCAATACTTTGGTAGAAAATTAAAATAATTCTCTCACCTTAGGAATATACAAGAAAATTACAGTTTCTCTTACAAAGGTTTTGTCGTTGGATTATTTAACATTTAGTTAAAAAATTAAATTCCAAAGAAAATTGATACTTCAACTTTTTCCTAAAAATTCTTTTTTTTTTCATTTTATTTTAGAAAACAATTGATGCTCTTTTTAAGAAAAATTGATACTTTTAACTTTTTCCTCAAATATTTTTTAAAATATTTTTTATTTTAGAAAAATTGATACTTCAACTTTTTCTTCAAATATTTTTTTTGAATTTTTTTTTTGAAATTTTTTTAGTTAAAGAAAATTTATAGTTCAACTTTTCCTCAAAAATATTTTTATTTTATTTAAGAAAAATTAATATTTCAACTTTTCCTCAAAAATATTTTTTCAAATATTTTTTATTTTTATTTTTAAAAAAACTTTTTATTAAGGAGATTAATATTTTAACTTTTTCCTCAAATAAAAGAAATATTTTTTTAATTTAAAAATATCTTTGAAAATTAAAAGAAAACCTATTCAAAAATTAAATAAATGAATAATATCAATTTAACAAATAAGTAATAATAAATAAATAAATATAAAAATAAATATAAATATTGGTTCGACTTGGTTAATGGAACATGGCTTGACTGTAGAATGGAGAATTGGCTAGAACGGTTAGAGCACCGACTTAGCTATAACAAGGCTAATGGAAAATGGGTTTTTAGTTCGAGTTGTGACTAGATTCGATCAACCAACAAGCTGAAGTGCCAATCCTGGCACTTTTAAAACCTAGATGGCATCATTTTTGGAAAAGTATAAAAGCCCATAAAAATCTTTTTTTCCCTTTAAATTTCTTCTCCTCCCTCTCTCTCATCTTCTCATTTTCTCTCATTCTCTCTTTAAAAGGATGAATATCGGTTGAACTCTTCATCAATTTCTAAAAAAATCATCAAAAAGTCGTCAAAATATAGAAAAATCCATTGAAATTTGGAAATCCCACAAAAATCTTTAATGGAATTTTGAAAATTTCTAAGAAAACCCAAAAATCTTAGGAAAACCATAAAAATCACCAATTTGAACCTCCTTACTTTTGCAATCCTCCAAAATCACTCACTAAACCCAATTAAATTCTCATAACCCCAATAAAAAAAAAAAACCTTCTGCCAAAAAAATGTCACTTTGATTGCTCTTTTCTTTTCTTGCATGTATTGTTATGTTTTTCTATTTACTTTATCTAATATTGTCCGTTGTTTCTTATTGTTGATTGTTTACGTCCTTATATAAAGGATAAATTTAGGTCCAATCAGTGTTCCATTTGAGATTGGATTCTTCATCAAATTGAAGTTTGAGTTTTATCTCAAAAAAAAAAAAACTTTTATCTATGTTTGAAAATTGTGAATTATCACTTAAGGATAATTTAATTTCTAAATTCATCACCAAACACTCCTCCAATCAAGTTTCAGCCATTTATGATTCTCTTTTTTTCAATTATCTTTATTTTTTTTATAAAAAACTAACCAAAAAATACAAAACAAAAATAAGAAAATGTTTTAAAATAATTAAAATTGAAATTACAAATAATCTCTTAAGAACATTTAACAAAATAAAGAATAGATTAAAAAGATAAAATAACTAAACAAATAAGATAAATACATATATATACAGATAAATAAATTTAAAAAAAAAAACATAATCATCAAGTCATACACCAAAAATATGAACAAACGAACAATTGGGCTTGGCTCGATTTGAACCTGGACCAAATAGGGTATCTACAATTCTCTTATTAAAATTAATGAGCTAAAACTAAAATAAAACAAGTAATTGAGTCTTTTTTGTTATTCCACATATTTTCACACATCATAGCATGTCATATTCACTAAGTGGTATAGTAAAATTTGTAGAAATTGGTCTGGTAAACAATTTTAAGGAAAAGAAAAGGTTTAGGAATTAACTAAATGTTTCATTCTTTCTTTTATTCTCAATCTTTTCATTTTAATGTACATTCATTTAGACATTTTAAAATATATTCAAGCATTTTTAAATCATTTAGAAACTATCACTACACCAATAAATTCATGTATTCATGCATTCATCATATCATCAAATAATGTGGAAGGCAGTTACTAGTTTTAAATTTTGGTAGTATTTTTAAAGACATGAAAGACCAATTAAAAGCACTAATTTATGATTTGGAAATCAATCAAGAACAATTTGCATATGACATTCCAAAGATGAAAATACAACTTATCAAATTGATGAAAATGGTTGAAAGTGTTCATCTTAAAAAATCCTTATTACTTCTAATATGATCACATATTAAGCAACCATGGTGTCAAGAACAATCGATCTTGTAGACACCTAATTTTGTCAGAACAAAATCTCAGCTATTTGTGAAGCGCTTAAAATTTAACTTAGTTCAAATCCAACATTTCTTTAATTTTGACAAGTTTTTAAAATTAGAATTGGAGCCAATTTGACCCAAATGCCTTGTGATCAAAATTAGTCAAACCTAATCAAACAAAATTATACTTGATCAAAATTGGTCAAATCGATCAAAACGGTTGAAGCTCAGGTCAATTTTTAAAATTTATAATCAAATCGGTAAACTGAATTTTGTGATTTTTAAAACATTAAAAAGAAATTTCATATTTTTAAAAGTTTAAAATTACCAAAATGCCCTTAAGAGTATTTTTTTTAATTTGGCCTTTTTGAAGTTAGGTTTTTGTGAAAACTTCTAAATCATAATTGAATTTTCTTAAGGATTTTTAATGTATTAAAAATCCAAATTACACCTTAGGAGGTGTAAACTTATAAAAATACCTTTAAAGGTATTTTCATAATTTGACCTTCCTAAGGTCAGAATTTCATGAAATGCTCTAAATCATGGTTTAATATTATTTGATGATTTTTAGAATTTTGAAAACCTTGATCGTACCTTAAAATCTGCGAAATTACCAAAATGCTCCTTAGAGGTAATTTTGTAATTTGACTTTCTCGAGATTGGTTTTTATAATATTTGATGATTTTTTATGCATTCAAAAACACTATAGTACCACATGAGGTATAAATTTACTAAAATACCCCTTGGGTATTTCATAATCTAATATTTCCCAAAGTCAAAATTTCACAAAAATTTTTAGATTTTTATTTCATATTAGAATCCAAAACATGAACAAGTGAGCATTAATTTCCAAGAAAATTGAGTAAAAATTGAAAACTTAAGATGGCAGTATTTATCCTGGACTATTAAATTATCTTGGGAAGGTGAATTAAATGGTGAAATCTCAAACCTTTCAACCAAAAACAAGGATAGAATATGGACTCTTGGATGAAATTTTAATCTAAGGGATAACATTTAACCTTGGAAGATTTTTTTTCATCTTTTTCATGGGAGGCTCATTCACGTTTCTGCAATTTGAAAAAAGCTAGAAACATAGAAAATAGAGGAAAGAAAAGAAAAAAGAAAAAAAATCTTCATGGGAGGCTCATTCACATTTTCTACAATTTAAAGGGGGCAAAAACGTAGAAAATAGAGGAAAGAAAAGAGAGGATATAAAAAAGAAAAAAAATCTCCATAGTTTAGTAGCTTGAAAGTATAATTTCTTTACTTCATATCTTGCATTTTTTTGCACTCTCATCATATTTTCTATAACATTTTTCATATTAGTTTTTTTTATTTGCTTTGTTTTCTTGAAGTTTGTAGTTCACTTTTTTTATTCAAAGCTTGAATCAAACTTCATTCAACTAATTCATAGCTTGAATTGAAGTTGGACAGTCAAGAAACAAAAAAAAATGAAAGACCACCATCATTCCATTTGGAGGTTCACTCAACCTCCCCTTTCCAGGTTGAACCTCCTCTTTGTTCTTCTAAAAATGTTTTCTTTGTTCATTGTATTGATTATGGATGATTTAGTTCCTAGTTTACTTGAATTTAGATTGCTTTGTTAGTAATTAATTGGTTGTTTGGCTAATATTCTTGCTTTCATGGTTTCTATTTAAATTAGTTCATCATGTGCTTGATAAAGTTCTTCTCATAGTTTCAATACCTTTGTATGATGATTTAATAAGTGGTTGATGCATGCTTGGCTTGATGAATAAAAACAAGTTGTTGAATGGCCATGAAAGCATTTAGTCAAGCCATCCTCATGCTTGGTTGAATCATTTTTTTACATTTTTGGCTAAATGTTGTTTGATTTATGCTTAATAATGTTTGTTTTTGCTGGGATTATAAAGCTTATTATATGTTTAGATTAATTTTTAAATGAAAGAATGCTAGTTTAGTTAGATGTTTTGGTAGATTTTTGTGTTTGGTTGGTTGGGCGTTTAATGATGAAGAATGGAGGAAAATTAAAACAAGTTTAAAAAATTTTTCATTTTTGGTCTATTTTTCTTTTTAATTTTTCATATACAACTTGTTTGTGATTTACTTTTGTAAATACATTATTTTGTAAAAATTTTATTCTCATGTCATGCTGTTGGCACATGCATTATTAATGACATTTTTGTAATTTGCTTTTATCACATGTCCATTTCCATGAAACCCAAAATTCAATGAAACACCAAATTCCCAAACAACGATTTCAAAATAATTGAATGAAAAGAACTTGGTATTAGAGCTTTGGTCTCTTTTTGTTTAACCACCTTAAGTAAAACTACTATGGCTCAATTTAGGTTCCAAGATGGTGAGGTAATCTTCAAAGCTCCCATGTTCGATAAATATGAATTTTGTGAATAGAGAATAAGAACGAAGGTGTCTATAATGGCTCAAGATTTTAGAGCTTGGAATGTGATAGAAATAGGGCTTAGAATTCCTTCAAATGATGCAAACTATTTGAACTAAGTGATGGATGATGCCAAAGCTAAGTGCTTACTTTATGGAGCTCTTAACTCCCACAACTTCAACTTAGTCTCAAATTGCTCCATTTCAAATAAGATATGGAGGAATTTGGATAAGCTACATGAAAGATAAATTTTTAACCAAAATGCATCATATCTCATGGCTTTTAAAAAGCCTAAGGTAACCTCTAACTTAATTGATTTAAATTCATATACTTTTGATAAATTGCAAGATGCTTTTGATGAGTTAGTTATGGAATTTGAGTCAATGAGAATGAAATACAAGAAAATGATTTCAAAATTATTTCTTGATAAAAATGAAGTTTGAAGCTTGTCAAAAGAGAAATGAAATGCTAGAAAAAGAGAATTTAGAATTGAAAATAAAATTTGAAGTTTTGATGAATGAAAAATAAGAGCTTTTAAACAATAGTTTAAGTACTAAAATGATTAAATGCAATTTTTATCATTTTCATGGTCATACTACACATACTGGTCTTATAAAGAGAAAAGTTTCATTTAGACTTAGGCAAGTATGGGTTACAGAAGAAACAAAAGATATTATGACTAACTTTTAAAGACCCAAAGCAATTTGGGTACTAAAAATCAAATAAGCATTGTCTCTTATAGGTATGTTAGAGCAAGAAGTTACATTGTGATTTTAAAGAATAGAACTCTAGACACATAATAGAGACAGGTAACTTTTAAACTTTTATTTAAAGAGAATATGAATTTGGTTACTTATTCTTGATGAAATTTGTGAATGCTTGATTGATTATGCAAAATTTGGTTGAAATTGATTACAAGACATATATTGTATAATCTTGAAAAAATGTGAGCTTGAATTTAATATGTATTTATTTTATGATTTTAATATATTTCTCATGCTTGTTGATATTGTGTTTAATACTTACTTGCTTGAGATACATTTTTAGGAGAATTCATGAATACTCTAATGAATTTGTGAGATTACACATAAATGCTCTTAATACTGAGAGTGCATGAATGATCTTGATATTTGGATATTATTTATGAAATTATTATTGGTGCTTGATGTGATTAATTGTGTGTTAAATTGTTTTTATATTTATGCAAAACGTTAGTGGAAGCATTGAAAGCTTAATGATTTCGAAATTTTGTGTCTTACTTTGAAGGAATTTTTGCTTGAGTCAAGTCTTAAAATATGAAATTTTGTTTTAGCAAGATTTTAATTGTAAAATGAATTTGAATATCTTAAATTCAATCATTTAAACTTGCTCAAATAAAAAAAAACTTGATAACTTGTAATGGTTTCAATTTTTCATAAGTGTTACATACAAGTTTCAAATGATTTTGGAGCTTAAAGTATCAAATCTCATTTTTGAACATTTATGGGCATAAAACCATTTGGACTTTTTCAAAGTGTGATATAAAACTTTTCTCAATGGTTTGAGGAGCTTAAATGTAACTTTAAACATATTTGCCCATCTTAATAGCCTTTTTCAAAGAGATATAAGGTTTAAGAATTGACTTTTTTATTTTCTTACTTCTAAGGCCAAATCACTACTTGAACAACTTTGTTAATTGAAACTTGTTGGAATACTTCAAGATAATTAAAAATGAGCTTGACTAGGTCTGAGATTTGTTAAGGCATTTTTCAAGTAAAAATGAGTTTTAAGGTACAAAAAATCAAAATCCTAGACATATTAAGCTTTGAATAGATTATCTTATTGGGTTTTATACAAATATATTTGTTTGAATGATTTTGCATGATGGAAATAATTTTTTTTTAATTTTTATGCATATTGATTTATGATTGTTGAATATGCTTATATAGACATGATGTTTGAAATTGCTTCACTTGTTGGTAATGTTTGGATCTTGTGAAATATTTTTAAACTTGATTATTTTATTCTCAATTGTTTTAACTCTTGATTTGTAATTTTGAAAATTGATGATCATCTTATGCCTTATCATATATATTGATTTTTGATTGTTCATCTCTTGATTTCTTATGAAATAGTCTTGAAACATACTTTAATTCCTTATCCTTATTAATTCAAGATTTATTTCTTCTCTTATATTAATGAATTGATGAACTCTATGTGCTTTAAAAGATATCTATTGATTCTTTGTTCATCTATATTTTTGGTCAAGATATGTACTTATATGAAGAATGGTTCAACTTGACCTTAATACTTGTGATTTAAAAGTGCTTAAATTGTTTATTTCTTAATTTATGAAATAACGTTGTGATATGCTTGCTCTTGTGTTTAAATGTTTTATCTCTTGATTTGTGTTTTTAAATTGATGAACTACTTGTTTTTTAAAATGATATGTGTTGTTGGTTCATATATTATTCTTGTCATGTGTGTGCTTATATGAATATGATTGAGCTTTACTTGTCATGCTTGCAATATGACTTAAGTGAGAGATTTTCTTATGGTGCTTATTTTTCCCTTAAGTCATTGTCCATTTTGGCCTATGATTTGTGTTGACATATTTATTCTTTTATGATGAAATTTTCTTAAATTTGTTTGGATGATAAATATGTCTTCCTTGAGTTTTCAATTTTTACATGGCATAAAATTTGTCTTGACATATTTTTTGGTGATTTATTGAATATACATAAATATTGAATATGTCTGCTTTGTGTTCATTATTTTTAAATGATCTAGAAAGGATTCATGTTTTGCAAATTGCTTGAAAACTTTTGCTTTAGTGCTAATATTGAGTTATTTGATGTTTGATTTGATGTTTGATTTGATACATTGCCTTTAGCATAAGTTTATAAAGTATTTTTGATAAAATATATCTCTCTTGCAATTGGCAACTTGTGCTCAATGAATAAATTTTTTTTTTGCCTATAATGACTTAGAATATGGAATTCATTTTCTACCAATTGGTATAATTTTTATCAATTAATTTTCTTGATGCTTTTATTGAAAATCTTTTGTTAAGAAATTTTCTAAGTTTATGCCAAGAGAACTCGAAATGAGCATGAACGGGTCAATATTGAAGTTTCAAGAATAGCAAGCAAAGCATCTTCATCAATCAAGCCTAAGTACATCAAAGATTTGTTCAAAACATTTGGAATGCAAAATCAAAACCAAATGAGCACATCAACATAGCTTGATAAGGATGTAGGTAATTGTTTTTACTCTATACTATGTGTCTAAACATGCTTGCTTTGATTGTGTACAAAAATGAGATATTGTACTAGAACATGAACACATTGGACAAATTAATCACCAAGTCTCTTGGTAGGCATTGTTTTAATATTCTTGAAAGCTTTGATTGATTAATTTACCTTCATTGATATTCATGCCTAATTTTTAATTGTTTTGATAAGATTAATAATTTTTTTAATGCATGAATATTTGTGTAAAATGAATCTTTGAACATGGATATGAGTTAAATATATTAATTTCTTGATCTTTCAATTATCTCGACTCATAGATTATGAACTTGTATTTTTGAAATTTTACATACATGTTCATTGATTGAGTCCATTTAGATAGCATGTACCATATTCTGTCTAAAGATTTGCATTTTTTTTGGTATATTGCTATACATTTTTTGAAATGTTCTTGCATATGCTTATGTGATTTTCTTTGAAATAAAGATATGTTTGATTACTTGCATATGCTTAGATTAAGTACATTACTATGCATTGAAATAATTCGAATTATTTTTGAATAATTATGCTTTCATTATTTCATTGTTGTAGCATATGTATTCATCATGTTAAAAAAAAAAACTTGCATATTTTTTTGTTATAACATGATGATTTGAACCTTATTATTCATTAGTATTCATGCTTTATTAAATATGTATGAGCTTATGGTTCTTCTTTGAATAGGATTGCTTATGAAAGATTGTTTTTGGTTACTCTAGATTTATTAATTAAATCTTTCATATACATAAAATATGTTTGTTTTATGAAAGTTGTTGAATAAAATTGCTAACAATTGGTATCAAAATTGCTAAAGTTTTTTTTTAAACTTTCATAGATACTTGTTTGTGCAAAATTGTGTGTCTTAAATTGATTAATCATTATTTTGAAAAGAAAGAGAATCTTATAATACAATTTTGCTTGATTTGTTTTGTGATAACAATCGATGTGCTTTGTGATAACATATCTTTAACAATTGGTATCCTTAACTGTAGACATCCAAATTTGTCTAGGGTTATAATTGTTTAATTTGTTAAATAAATAAATAAGAAAAAAAGAAAATTAAGTGTTTAAGTTTGTATGAAATTGTTTGTTTGGATTGTAAAGTTTGAGTTAGATTTAAAGTTTCAAGTTGGAATTGAAGAATAATTGAAACTCTTTTTTGTTTAGGGTTCTCACAATCAGATCTTTATAAACACAAGCCTAAATCAAGCAATAGAGGATACACAGAGAGATCAGCAATAAAAAGGCATAAGTAGAAATCAAAGAGGAAAATAGTGATTTTTTTATAGTTTTTTTTTTGGAAAAATCTAAATTTTCCATATTTCGGTGAATTTTTTCAATTTTCAATGAAGATTCCAGCAAACTTTTCAAGTTTTCGATGAATATTCAAATGAAGTTTGAACTTTTTAGTGAGATTTCTAGATTTCGGTGAGGATTCCATAATATAGCAACCAACATTCATCAATTTCTATAGAAAAGAGAGAAAAAAAATAAGAGAGAAAGAAAAGAAAAAATTTGAGAAAAAAGGAAAATTTGACCCTTTTATACCCTATTGAAATTATGTCGTTTTGACGTTTAGTTCAACCCAAGATCTGCATGTTTCCATCAGCCCAACTCGACCCGCAGCGCGATCTGGTTTGCAATCCATTCTAGCCATTATCCTTCCAGCCGAGTTGAGCTGTGATTGAGCTATTCTTAGGGATGGCAACAGGTCGGGCTCGGGTGTGTTTTTACTCGCTCCAAACCCAACATGACTTTTTAAAATTATTTTATACCCGAATTCGATCAAACCTGATATTGTATAAAATTGTACCCAACCCGATTCCATCAAAATTAATAAAATATTATTTTTTAAATATAAAATATTATTTTTAATATAAATATAAATTTAAATAAATATAACAATAAATATAAATATAAAATTGAATAAATAATTAAAAATAATTTTTTATAAATATATATTAAGTCGGAGTGGGGCAGGTTTGCCTAAAACTCGACCTCGACATTTTTTTATTATTACTCGATCTTACCCAACCCGAAACCCAATTTAAAAAAAATCGACTCTAAGTAGTTGGGTAGGGTCAGAACTTGTCGATTTCGGGTGGGTTTGCCATACTTAGTCATTCCAGCCACTCTTCCATCCTACAACCGAGCCACATACACCAACCGAACTGAGCCAGTTCTTGTTTTGGTTTTTTTAATTTTATTTATTTATTTTGATTATTTATTTATTTTAAATATTTTTACATGATTCAATTTTAGAAAAAAAATTAGAAAAGAAAATTAAAAAATAGAACAAAATAAAACATTAATAATTTTTTTTAGAACAAATAATAATTATCCAATGATAGAATTTTTAGAAATTGCGAAAGGCTAATTTCTATAAAATTCCTATGTGAGATTTTTTTTTAAAATTTATCCAAAATGGAGGAAAATTTAGATAAAATTTTAATAATAATAATTAATATTTATTTTTAATTTTAATTTTAATTTTAAAAAATAAAAATAAGAAAAAACAAAAAATCTAATAAAATTTTAGAATGAAATACTAATTACCCAATGATGAGATTTTTAAAAATTTTAAATGGTAAATTTTTTAAGAATCTCTAAATGAAGAATTTATCTAAATTTGACCCAAATGGTAAAAAATTTAGATGAAATTTCAATAAAAATAATTGTATTTGTTTCCAAATAAAAAATTTAACAATATAAAAAAATTTAGTTGAAAATATTTGACAATTATCCAAGAATGAGAATCTTAAAAATTTTAACTAGTAAATTTCTTAAGAAATCTCTAGGTGAGAAATTTCTTTAAATTCAACCCAAATTATGAAAAAACTTTAAATGGGGCTTCAAAAAATAATTGTCATATTATTTTCTTTCCAAGAATTTAGAAATAGAAATAAAAATAAAAATAAATTCTGAAGATGAAATTTTTAATAATCACGAATGGATGATTATTTAAAATATTTCTAGATAAGAAAATATTTCTAATTTTGACCTAAATGGTGAAAGAATTAGATATATTTTCAATAAAACAAAAATTTAACAAAAAATAAAATTGATTATGTTTTTCAATGATTAAACTTTTTCAAGAAAACAAATGGGATTCTTCAATACTTTTGAGGTGAGAAAGTATTTTTAAAAATTCTACCAGATTGATGGAGAAATCTTAAGAATTATTTCCAATATTAAATTTAATACCACTAGAATCAAAACCTTAGGATAATTTAAAATAAAATAATACCGTTCTTCAGATGGGCATGTGAGGGTGCTATAACCTTCCTCACATATAATCGAACTCTCGAATCATGTTCTAATTAGTAAATCAAAACCTATTATTTAGGGACCCTTTAGTCAACCTTAAGAGCTCTTTAAATGATAAATTCATTAGGTGACTAATTACACCTAGATAAAAGATTGGTAGTGACTTCTTAGATTTTGTCTACCTATAGATTTTTGAATCTATATGTTATAACAGTTTGGTGACTCCACTAGGAATAAATAAAGAGTTAGGCCATATCATTTTAAATTTATCCTATCTTTTGATCTAATGGTTTTAAAGTATAAAGATTCTGCTCTTTATTTCCTAACATTTTTTTTTGTTTTTTATTTTATTTATGGGGTTTGAAAATTATATGTTCCTTCATATATACTATCATATGCTTTTACATTACATGAACTCTATACCCGAGCTTTATCCCTCTAAGGAAGAAGTAAAGTACCTACGTTCTGATGAGATGGTAATCTCCACAATGGCTAGCAAAATACTTCCACTCAAATTAAATCCTTTCTATCAGTAGCCTGTGATGGGTAAGGATTGGAATGTCTTACTAGTCTATAATGGACAATGATGTAAAAAACAATTTAGGAACCTATAGTGGTCAAATTCCCTTAGCCCAGCATATAATCTACACTTAAGAGGCCAGCCTTAAGATAGAGCCTTTCCTACCTATTGATAGACCTAACCTGAAGTTAGGATGCTAGAAGAAACAATTTGTGTGATATATTGATTATCTAACTATTTTATTTCTTTGACTTTGTGCATTTGCATCATTTCAATTAGTGCTTGCATTTAATTCCATGCATCATTTTCATTGTCATGTTTAACATTGAGCATTTGTATCAGTTGCATATAAGGAATTTTTGCCACGTATTAGTTATTGATAAATCAAATCTTATACCTATATCCATGGAAATGTATTAATATAAAATGATAGTTATGTGGCAAATATTAGTACATTCCATTCATGGATTAAAATACTAAACATAAAGCATAGCATTTCTAATAATAATACAATTGAGATACTCAAGACTCAAGGATAGCTCAACCCAACAAGAACCCTATACAATTAACGCATCTATACAATACAAGAGCTTGAGCTAGACAGATAAAACAAGAAAATTTCAATCGTTTTGAAAAGATAGAGAGAGCTTAAAAGAAGCTTGAAGGGGAGTTGAGTAAGATTTTGAAGGCCTTGAATAAATTAAACAAGGGAAAGAGTATAAAAAAAATATTAGCCAGTAGGATCATCCATCATAAGAGGTGGCTAACCTTATATGCACTCCAGTTATGGGCCACTTCAAGTCCAATCCACTTAAGATGCATTACCATAGCATTTCACATATCTTGTAGGGTATACATACTTCCGAATGCCATTAACTACAAATCTAAAGCATTATCAGAGTTATATAAATCTTATATTTACTAAGAAGATAGTAGAACCAATCTAAGTCCTTGATCTAGATGATATAAAAGAAAAAAAAATTAAAACCAAAAGGGGTCAAGTCACTTGGGGACATAATAGTTGACAAGAAGATGAATATGCTCAAAGAAAGGTTGTAAACAGTAAAGGGAATTGGTTTTTTATGGTTCTGTAGATGCTGATGGGCTTTATTTAGTCCCATATGTCATTATTTCTTTAAAGTTCAAGGTTCTGGAGTTCAAAAAATATGATGATACAAAGTATCCAAAAACCTACATTACCATCTACTATCAAAAAATTACAGCCTATACTAATAATGAAATATTGCTAATGCACATATTTTAAGACAACTTTACTGGCTCTGATGCTAAATGGTATATTCAACTAGATAAGACTTGCATTCAGTCTAAGGGTGATATGGACCGTGACTTTATTAATTAATATCGGCATATCATAAATCTAGCCTTGAACACCTTTCTTTACAGAATATAGAGAAGAAGGTAACTAAATTATTCAAGGAGTATGCCTAGAGGTAGAGGGACATAGCTACTCAAGTTTAGCCACCTCTGACTAAGAAAGAGACCACAATATTATTTGTAAGTACTATAAAATTTCTCTATTATAAAAAAATGATGGGAAATGAGACAAAAAATTTTGTTGACATGGTGATCTCAAGCAAAATCATTGAAAATGCCATTAAGAATGGCAAGTTGAAAGGAGGAGAAGTTCCACCAAAAAAGCACTAAGGAAAAAAGAGATTAAAGCTTAAGCTGTGAGCTTTGAAAGACAATAGTTTAGGGGTTACTAACCCTATCCACTACAAGCTTACTCTCCATATTACCCTTCTATGAATAATACCTCACCTTACCTATACCAACCAACCACATAATCATCTTACCCACCAACATATCAACATGCTTTTAGACCAAAAGCTCTTATATATAGTCTAAACACTTAACCTCCTACAAGACCTCAGATTTGTCTTGCTAACCCGTAAGTGGTTTGTGAGGATTACAAAATACCAGAGAAAACCCCATATTTGATCCAATCTCCATAACTTATATGAAGTTATATCGAGAGCTTTACAGCAACCATTTAATTGCCCTTAGTCGTCTGGAGCTGCTTAAGCTACCTTATTCCAAATGGTATGATTTTACAGCTCACTGTGACTACCATTATGAAATTATTGGTCATTCCCCTAAGAATTGCATTACCCTAAAGCATAAGGTACAATGATTGATCAAATATGGAATGATAAACTTTGATACAGAAGGGATAATGATGCCAAATGTTAGCTGTAATCCTTTGCCTAACCATAATGTGAATACTTTATATAAGGACCAAGGGTATCATATAAAAAAAAATGGAAGAGATTAAAACTCCTTTTAGTAAGCTATTCGAAACTTTATATATAGCTGGCATGATATAGCTGGTAGATCCATGTAATTATTATGGACGATATGTATCAAATAAAAACTGTAAATATTATAATAGAGGAACTGGCCATTCTATTAAAACCTATGAGCAATTTTGCCAAGGGGTACAAAAGTTCATGGATTCTTACCAAATTGAGCTTTATGAAGAAAGGGAGACCTTAAAAAGTGTTGAAGTGTCTATGGCTGACAAGCCATCAAAATTGGTTTCAAAACTAGTGACAACTTACTGTGGGAAGAAATTAAAGTCAATTATGGACAAGCTCATCCCTTGGCCAGTGATTTTTAAAGTCCCTACCATATTTTCCTATAAGGATGATAAAGTTGTACCATAGAGATATGGTTGTGATATGGTAGTCCAAGGGCAAGAAAAGAATACACCCAAGATTGATACTGCCAATATAACATGTATGAGTGGCATAACCCAAAGTGAAAGATGTTATATTCCAAAAATACTAGAAAAGGCTAGAAAAGAAAGGGCTAAAGTAGAGAAAAAACAAAATAAACTAGAAGTAGTATTTGAAAAAAAATGTCAGAAGCCAGTATAAAAAAAAAAAGGCATATAAATTCTTGAAGCTAGTAAAGCACAGTGAATACTCTGTGGTTGAACAATTAAATAAGATGTCAGCATGAATCTCATTTCTATTGCTATTGTTGAATTCTAAGTCATATCAAAATGCCTTATATAAGGTGTTAAACTAGGTTTACATGGCATATAATGTATCTATTGAATATGTAAATCACTGACACCAGAATGTCTGCACATCATACAACTTGGGCTGAGAATAAAGCAGGCTTATCCAAAAATAAGATTGGCCTATCCTTAGTCCAAATTCACTAAATAAATGTAGAAGTAAAGTGGTCTAGAATAGAGAGATTGTATTCACACTAGCTAAAAAAGAAGATCATGAATAACATAGGATTGTGGTCAGGTTCATTATCATGTAATCTGTGATAGTAAATGGGCATGATTTTAGGCGTGATTCTCGCAATGCAATCTGAAAGTTTTCATGCTTATAGGAGTGTTTTTAGCCTATATATTTTCTATTATTCTTTGGTAAAAAGCATAATAGAGTTTTTTTTATCCTTGGCAATCTTCTAGATTATTTTTCAAGTTCTGCATCTTTTAGGTGAATTTCTTAGAGTGGTGAACTTCTATTGTTCTATATCCTTGATTAGAATTCTTAGGGTGATGTTTTTGTATCCCTTAGTTTCTAGTCTTGGTGGTGAACTTTTATCCCTTTTAATCTAATAATCATATTCTACCATTATTCAAATCCTTGTGAGTTATTTTTTTTATGAATTTCTCTGTTTATAATTAATCTCCACATCTCAAACATCAATTCCTAGCATCAATCACTTAGTTGAAAACCTAGTAATACTAAACTATATAACATTTAACGATGATGAGATTCTTCCAAAAGAAAAGGAAAACACCAGTGCTTTGTATATCACTATCAAGTGCAAGAGCCATATTATAGCCAAGGTTCTCATCAATAATGACTTTGCCATTAATGTCATGCCTATGTCAACTTTGGCAATGCTACCTATTGATTACTCATATATCAAGAGTAGCCATATGGTCGTCCGAGCTTTTGATGAGACTAGGTATAAAGTTTTGAAAGATATAGAGATGTCATTGGCCATGCACGTTTAATGTAAAATTTTAGGTGATGGATATCTTTCTATCTTATAGTTGTTTTTTTGCAAGGCTATGGATTCACATGGTAGGTGTTATTCTTTCTACCTTGCACTAAAAGATCAAGTTCAATGTGGAAGGGCAATTTGTGGCAGTGTATGAAGAATAAGATATGCTTGTGACTCAACCATTGAATGCCCCATAAGTGGATGCTACTAAAAAAGTGTTGGAATGTTTTTACCAATCTTTTAAACTAGTCAATTATATAGGTGAAGGACCTAAGATAAACTAACCTTATTTCTTAAAGACAGCAGTGAGTCAAATCATCAACAAAGGTTAGTATCCTAAAATAGAACTAGGTAAAAATTTATAGGGAATAAAAGAGCCTCGAATTATAATCAATAATAATGAGAAGTTGGGCTTGGGCTATAAGGTAGAAGGCTAGAAGATGAAAAGAAGACAATCAAACAACAGAGGAAAAAAAATGGTGAGGCTCAAAGTTTATGAACTGGAGACTATGGTACTGGTCATCCCATAACTCTATGATACCTTTAGGCCTGAAGGGTTCATGTACCCAGATACAGATAAAGATTTTGAAAAGGGGCAAGAATAAAACATGGAGAAAGCATTCTTTGAGTTATCTATCCATGTAATTGGATATGAAAAAAGGCATGAACAAGAAATATGGGTCTGCCTCTATCCGTTAGGTTACGAGCTAAATAATTAGAGCACCATTAAAATGCCTGCTATCTTTGAGACTATTTCAATGTAATTGTACATCCCAACAACTTATGCCCAAAAGCATTGGGATTATTTGTTATGTATGGGCCATTTATCTATTATTATTTCAATAAAAATTAAAAGGATGCATTTTCATTCATTTCTTCTATTATTCTCATTTTCTATTTTTTTTTCAACACATCTTGCTAATATATCTAATTTCATTCAATTTCAAGTCTTTAAATGAACATAAAGATAATCATGATAATGATTAAGGGGTTAATTTTGAAAATTTGATTAAAGCTGATAAACTTCATAACGAAGATGATGTTGAGGAATATGTATTGCCTTTAAACCTAATGAGATTAATTGAGTAAGAAAATAAATCAATTGAGTCTCATTAAGAGATAATCAAATTGGTGAATTTAGAAAATGAAGATAATAAAAAAGAGATTAAGGTCGATACATCACTTTTATCGATAGATAGGCAAAGATTAGAATATCTATTCTGAGAATTCATAGATGTATTTTATTGGTCTTATCAGGATATGCTTAGGCTTAGCATAAAAATAATGGAACATAAATTACCCCTAAAGCCAGAATGTAAACCAATCCAACAAATACTAAGGCAAATAAAGCCCAAAATGCTTCTAGAGATTAAGAAAGAGGTGAAGAAACAGTTTGATATAGGTTTCCTACAAGTGGCTAAGTATCCAGAATGGGTAGCCAACATAGCATCAGTCCCTAAAAAAAATGGAAATGTGTGAATGTGTATGGATTATCGTGACTTAAATAGTGCTAGCCCAAAGGATAACTTTTTTTTTGCCTCATATTGACACACCGGTGAATAATACGACCAGGTATTATATGTTTTTCTTCATGGATGGGTTCTTAGGGTATAATCAGATAAAGATGGCTAAAGATGACATGAAAAAGATTACTTTCATGATAATTTAAGGTACATTTTGCTACAAAGTCATGCCATTTGGTTTAAAGAATGCTGGAGCAACTTATCAAAGAGCCATGGTGATGCTTTTTCATGACATGATACACAAAAAGATTAAAGCATACGTTGATGATATGACTCTGAAATCTCGAGAAAGAGAAGATCACATCACCAACCTTAAGAAGTTGTTTGAAAAGTTGAGAAAATTTTACTCAAGTTAAACCTGACCAAATGTACATTCAAGGTAAAGTTAAGAAAGTTACTAGGCTTTATGGTCAGTGAAAGGAGGATCAAAGTTGATCTAGATAAAATACGAGCTATTTAAAATTTGTCACCTCTATACACATCAAAAAAAATTTGAGGTTTTTTAGGTAGATTGAACTATATTTTTTTATTCATTTCTCAGCTTGCTTATAAGTGTGATCCTATTTTTAAGCTTTTTCATAAGAATAATCTTGGAGAATGGAACGAGGAATGCTAAGAGGCTTTTGATAAAATTAAACAGTACTTATCAAACCCTCTAATAATGGTACCACCTATTCTAAGAGGACCTCTGATTTTATACTTAACAGTGTACAAGAAGTCAATGAGATATGTGTTGGGATAGAAAGATTAGTCTAGCAAAAAAGAGAGAACTATCTATTACCTGAATAAAAAGTTCACAAAATATGAGTTCAAGTATTCTTCTTTAGAGAAAATGTGTCGTGTATTAGCTTGGACTATCAAAAGACTCAGATAGTATATGCTCTATCATACTACCTGGCTTATAGCAAAATTGGATCCAATCAAAAATATCTTTGAGAAGCCTTTGTTGTCTAGAAGAATTATGAGATGGCAAGTGATGCTCTTAGAATATAACATCATGTATATAAGCCAGAAGGCAATCAAAAGAAGTGTTATAACCGAGTATCTCACAGGTTGTGCTACCAAAAACTATGAGCCAATGAGGTTAGACTTTTTTTGATGAAGATTTGATGACTATTTCTAAAATTGAAAAAGAATGGCATAATAAGAAGTGTTTGAGAATATACTTTGATGGAGCAGCCAATGCTTTGAGATATGGAATTAGGGAATTTTGATCTTTTTGAAAGAATGCTATTATCCTATAACAGCAAGGTTGAATTTTAATTGCATAATTAACATTGCTAAATATAAGGCCTATGTCATGGGTTTACAAGTTGCTATAAATAATCACAATTTAAAGATGTAGTAAGATTTTAGTTCACATATTAAATGGGTTGTTAATTTTACATATTACTTTATCTTGTTAATAAAAGTTTCATATCTTTTTGTATAGGAATTAGATCATCTTTTAAGGTAATGATTTAATCACTCTTGATAATCCAAAATCATCACCTTTTAAGATTATCAAATGCTTACCAAACACCATAATTTAATTACCATGTATAAATTATCATAGCCGAAGCTTCATGAGTGAGCCAAGTCATGGACCAGATTTAAAAATGCAAATTGGACATGATCTAGCCAAATATAACCCATGAGCATCATTAATCCTATCTTACAACATGGGATAAAAAATCATTCATGAAAAATTTTTGATCTAATGGCTAGTGATTGAAGATTTAAGCATCCCAGTGTTAACCAAAAAAATCTTAACCGTTGATAACGAAAATCAAAATCCTCTAACAAGAGAGGTGGGTTGAAAAGAAGGGTTATGCCAAAGTACGTACAGAAAGAAAAGGAACCATAATAATTTATTAATTTATTAATTTTCATAAATACATGATACGAATTAAAATGTTTTAATTATTTTCTATCTTTAAATTTTTTATTTTTATATTTATTCAATTAAAAACATATTATATATATATATACAAATTCTTTGAATTTGTAATCGCTAAGTACTAGCTTCATTATCATGTCAATTTTTTTAACAAGATTTAAAAGCTTCACCATAAATATATAAATATTATATTTAAGTCGGTGCAATACACGAGATGATAATTTTAATTTATAATAATTTTTTTAAATAAAGTAAAAATAATAATATGAAAAAAGTTTTAAGAAATTAAATTGTATGCATGTTGAACAATAATTTTAAATTTTTTAAAACTGAACAAAAAATTCTAATGAAAGTTTACTAATTATTAATACTATAAAATAATTAATTAAAGAAAAATAAAAAATAAATAGTTGAACTATAAAAATGTAACAATAATTCAATCACGTTAAAAAGCTAATATATATGAAATTCAATTTTAAAAAAATTCTATGTAACAAAGAAAGAAAAAAAATAATCTATTTATAAAAAATAATTATAAAAAAATTTTTTAATGGAGTTTTATCATTAAATTGTCTGAGAAAAAATATAAATGTCATAAACCTTTTGATTCTTCAAAATCTATGTCTTTTTTTTATTCAATAAAAAAACTCACATATGTTAATAAATGCAAAACCTCCTACCTTATAAGCGGCATCTTTTACAACCATGTAGTTAGAGTTAAAATTGAAAATTTATAATCTAATATCATTTTCTTTATTAGTTGAACTTTTGTTAAAATTTTAAAATTAAAAGTTGATTAAAAGAAAATGCATAAAAAATAATTGCATCCAACATAAAATAATCATCATAAAAAAACGTATGCTGGAAAATAACTAAATTTTTCAATGCCACAAAAACCTTGAAACAAAATTATTAAAAAAATAAGGTAAAAAATTGTTAATACATTAAAAATTGGATTTGTTAATCAATTCTAAATAAAGAAATTAATAAATCAAAATAAATATTATGTAACATAATGAACAATAACATTTCAATCAATCAATATAATTTAATGAAAGAAAACTATGTAAATAACATTTCAATCAATCAATATAATTTAATGAAAGAAAACTATGTATTTAAATAGATTAAAGGAGATCATTGTATTGTATGTATATATTCTATAGACACCCACACCCAACTTACAAGATATTTTTTGCTTTGACCCAAAAATTTCACGATTTTATCTCATAAAAAACACCTCTATATATATATCATAGCAGATCCTCAAAGCATCTCAATATGCGATTAAGGTATTACAAACTCTCCACATTAAAGCTTGACGTCCCTATCAAGCCCAACATAAAGCGCACAGATCCACTAAATCACACTAACGTTGGGCAAGCCTAACATAAAACACACACAAATAATAAGATCACATCAGACGTTGAGATTTTGGAGGTGGCTCCCACTATGTAGCACTTAGTTTCTGTCAACTAGTAACCTAGCTCTGATACTCTTTGTAGAGACCCACACTCAACTTGCAAGGTATTGTTCACTTTGATCTAAAAGTCTCACACTTTTGTCCTACAAAAGACATCTTTACATATATATCATAGTAGATCTTTAAAATATCTCAACGTGGCATTAAGGCATTACATATTCACAAGCATGCATTGTATAAATCAAATAAGAATAAAAGTAATGGATTAAGAGAAATGGCAACTAAGAAAATACAAATAAGAATTTAAAATTTTAAGTTAAAATAAAATAGTTAGTAGAGGTTTAGGGTGATAGAAATAACAATATTAGGTAAGAAGGGTCTACTTTTGATGTAAAACTTTTGACTTTAATGCAAAAGTGAAGTAACTGTAAGGCAAGCATAATAGTATGTTAGCTGAGATTTCTGTAGCAAGAGATGGTTTTAAACATGTTGTAGTTAAATATGTAAGAGATTGATACAAATTCTAGTCAAATTTGTAAAGCAATTATTTTTAGTGGCCATCTTTTTACATTAATAATATAGGGCAAGCCAAGAATCTTATTTATCAAAATAAAGTAAAATGTAAATATTAAATGCTAATAGTTGACTAGCATTAACATTAGAATTAATAGTAATTACACAAAAAATATTTTAATTAGTAACAATGCTTATTTAATATATAAACATTCCTAAAATTATAAAGGTAATGAAAATAAAATCAATGAAATTTTTTATTTACATTTGGACATAATTAGCTCCACTTTATGGTAAATAAAAAATACAATCAATCAAAAGCCATTTTTAACAATTTTTATTTACACTTGAACAATAATTAGCTCCACTTTATGGTAAATCATGAAAATGATAATATCAAAGCAACAAACATATCTAATGGCTAAAAAAAATCCTGAGTAAAATTATTTCATACAACAAATAAAAAAAAAATACATACTTAATACATATAATAAGATAGGTGATAAGCAATTACTTTTTTTTAATCTACCACTTAGATTACTCTCTTATTTCATGATACAAAGAAAGAAGAATAATAGGGATTTGATATACAAATCAATATCATAAAAAAAATTTACAAAAAAAGTATAAAATAATATGTACAAATATATTTATAATTTAAACTACACTAAAACTAATAGCAATAGCCAAAACTTTAAAAAAATCCAAATCATTAAATTTTCAAATAATTTTGCTTAATTTTCTTGGAATCCAAATAGATTATTTTAAAGGGAATGTGTAATTTTTTTTTTCAAAAAATAACTTATTATATGATTACAGTGAAGCATAACTTATTTTATGATTACATTGTAATATAAATTTGGAAGAGTTTCACTCAAGAAAAATAGGATACTAACTAAAATAATATTGAACTAAACATAAAATAATAAAAAACTTTAAGAAGTAATTGATTATATTAAATTTTGTGCATCTAATCCACCTGCATATATAACATCACAAAGAAAAAAAAAGAATTTAAGCCATTTTCACTACATAGCTGAAGGAATATCAAGACAATGAGAAAAAAAAAAAAACTTGAAATGGTACAATTGATTTCTTAACTATTCTAAAATACCTTTACTTATAGGATCGATCTTGTTATTTCAAAAATAATTATGGAATGATTTGTAATTTTTGAATGATTTATTAATCAAAATGAATTCAAGAACCAAATCAATATCAATAATATTATTCTAAATTGAAAGTAATTTATACTTAACAATTCTAATAATCAAACATAGTATACATTAACTTGTTTGGAAGAAATGGAAAATGAAAGATTTTGAAATTAGTATAATAATAGTAATGAAATTCATTTAATATTATATATACCAAAATTAATTTTAATTGATTTAATCATCTATTAATTTTTTTAAAATAATATATATACATATCAAACGTGTATATATATAATATAACTTAAATGGTGGAGTAAATAAATAAGTCATAGGTTAAAATTTTGGCAATTGAATTTTTTTTACACAAATATAATTTAAGAATTGAATATTTACAATTGGAAAAGGAGGTGATAAAATTATTCTATGATGATGGCAATTAGAGTTTTATTACCTTTAATATAAATTTAATTGAGAGTAATTTAAGATAAACAATAAAATAAAAATATGATTAATTTATTAGAAGATACATGATAATTTTTTAAAATTATTCACATGTCAATTATATAAACTATCAACGTTGAACGATTTCTTTTTTTGTCAAAGGTTTTGGCTTTTATATATTTACATAAAATGTAATTTAAGAGTTGAATATTTACAATTGAAAAAAGAGGTGATAAAATTATTCTATGATAATGGCAATTAAAGTTTTATTACTTTTAATATGAATTTAGTTGAAAGTAATTTAAGATAAATAATAAAATATAAATGTAATTAATTTATTAAAAGATACATGATAATTTTTTAAAATTATCTACATGTCAATTATATAAGCTATCCAGTTAGACAATTTCCTTTTTTGTTAAAGGTTTTGCCTTTTATGTATTTATATAAGATAAAATATAATTTAAGAGTTGAATATTTATTATTGGAAAAAAAAGGTGACAATTATTCTATGATAATGGCAATTAAAGTTTCATTATCTTTAATATGAATTTGATTAAGAGTGATTTAAGATAAATAATAAAATATGTATGTAATTAATTTATTAAAAGATACATGATAATTTTTTAAAATTGTCAATATGTCAATTAAATAGGCTATCTATATTGGACAATTTTCTTTTTTGTAAAAGGTTTGGCTTTTATATATTTATATAAGATGTAATTTAAGAGTTGAATATTTACAATTAAAAAAGAAGGTGACAAAATTATTCTATGATAATGACAATTAAAATTTTATTACCTTTAATATGAATTTAGTTAAGAGTGATTTAAAGTAAATAATAAAACACAAATGTAATTAATTTATTATAAGATACATGACAATTTTTTTTAAATTGTCCACATGTCAATTATGTAGGCTATCTAGTTGGATAAATTCTTTTTTTATCAAAAGTTTTGGCTTTTATATATTTACATAAGATAAGATGTAATTAAAAGTTGAGTATTATAATTGAAAAAGGAGGTGACAATTATTTTATGATTATGACAATTAAAATTTTATTATCTTTAATATGATTTGATTAAGAATAATTTAAGATAAATAATAAAATATAAATGTAATTAATATATTAGAAGATACGTGATAATATTTTTTGTCGAAGGTTTTAGTTTTTGTATATTTATATAAAATGTAATTTAAAAATTAAATATTTACAATTAAAAAAGGAGGTAATAAAATTATTCTATGATGATGGTAATTAAACTTTTATTATCTTTAATATATACTTAATTAAGAGTTATTTAAGATAAATAATAAAACATAAATATAATTAATTTATTAGAAGATATATGAAAATTTTTTAAAATTGTTCATATATTAATTATATAAGTTATCCTAGACAATTTTTTATCAAAAATCTTGATTTTTATATATTTATATAAAGTTTCAATGTAATATTTAAAGATAAATAAATATATATGATGATTAATAAAAATTATTCATATATCAATATTATAAGTCATTTACGTTGAATATTTTTTTTGTCAAAAATTTTAGATTTTATATATGTATATAAAATATACGTCTTAAAAAATACGAAATGGACAATCACGTAGATCGGGATAAAAAAAATAAAAGATTTAAAATTTAAACTCCTCATCAGTGTCTCAAAGTACACGACAATAATAAAAATAATAATAAATAAAAAAGGAAAAATATAACCAGAAAAAACGGCCGACATTTTTTTAGTTAACAAAATTACCTTGGACTCCTCGTGTCATTTGCCGTTGAAAACGCGCATTTTTCTGCTTCTTTTTCCTTCGGTCATGGTTTTCGCCTTTGCTTCCTGTCCCTCTCTCTCTCTCCCACATCTTTGAATCTTCTTTGAAATTAAAAAGAAACCCAGAAAAAAACTACCTTTTTTAGAAAAAAAAAAAAAAAGCAAAACAAGAGAAATTTTTAAAAAGTTTAAGAGACAGAGAGAGGGGAGTTTTTTTTTTTTTTCTGTTGTTATTAAGGATGATGGATCTAAGGAGATTAGCGTTGGCAGTTGTGACGGTGGCGGTGACGGTGGTGGGTGAATTTGGTTGTTGTTTCGGAAACGTGGTGACTTTTGATGTAAAACATAAATTTGCAGGTAAAGGAAAGAATTTAAGTGCATTGAGAGCTCATGATATCCGTCGCCATGGTAGACTTCTTTCTACTGTAAATGTCGATCTTCCTTTAGGTGGCAATGGTCACCCTTCTGAAACTGGGTTAGTTTTTCAATTTACATACTTACTATGTTTAAATGTTTATATTTCTTTGTTGGGTTTTTTATTTTTATGAATTATTTTTGGATATATGTATTTCTGTTTTTTTTATATATATATGTTATATTTGAAGGAATTATCTTTGGGGTTAATGGATTTTCAGGTGAAGGGAATTGTTATTTTTCATTTTCCGTTTTAAAAGAAATTTTGTTTGGCTGCATTTTGATGTTTCTCTATGATGATGGTAAATAATAACTGGATTGACTGAATGCATGAGATCCAATTAATTTAAAAAAGATTAATTTCTTTTTAAATTTTTTTTCTTTGGAGAGTTAGCCGTAATTGAATTTATTTTCTTTTCACTATTATTTTTAATTTCCTTTTCAGTTTCATCTTTATGTATTCGAAAATTCAGCCGATTAAATTCCATGGTGGCACTGTTAATATGCTTAATTGCTCACAAATTCCATCATATACATATAAAATTGTAATGCTAAGTTATTTGAAAAGCAGCTTAATTGAGCTAATGGTAGCTTAAGATTCGGCTGGTTTGCTCTATTGGATATATAAGGAAGAGGGTTCTATGATATTTGCATAACAATTTGCTTTTGCAATATATTTGGGTGCTGATTTATTGCTCATTTTCTTTTTGCAGGCTTTATTTTGCTAAAATTGGATTAGGAAATCCATCAAAAGACCATTATGTGCAAGTTGATACTGGAAGTGACATTCTATGGGTGAATTGTGCTGAATGTGACAAGTGCCCTGCAAAAAGTGACCTTGGTGTATGTTCCTTTTAGAACTAGATATTAATCTCTATAGATTTTATCAGATATGTAACAGTCACAAGTATTATGTCATGGTGTAAATTTGTGGTGGTTGTGTTGTTTTGAATTATGATAAACTTTGTCTAGAAAACATTTATTGTTTTAATTATTCTATTGCAGATAGAATTAACGTTATATAATCCAAAGAGTTCCTCCACTTCAAGCCTGGTTTATTGTGATCAAGATTTTTGTACCTCGACATATGATGGTCCACTCCCTGGTTGCAAGCCCAATCTTCAGTGCCAATATAATGTTGTTTATGGTGATGGAAGCTCAACTGCTGGATACTTTGTAAAAGACACCATACAACTCCAGCAGGTGACTGGAAACCTTAAGACTGGATCTTCTAATGGGACTGTTATATTCGGGTTAGTTGGAATTCTAATTTTACAGGACACATTTTAGTTTGCTGCCAGTGTTGCTTATGCACCTCGGTCATGAAAATGGCCCTTATGGTGATGATTGGTCTATTAAAAAGCTAAATGTTTAGTAATTCACTTGAGCATGGCCTTGTCTTTGAGGCTGGCTTTTGTTCATTACTTGATCTAGGAACATCTGTTTTAACCATTTGCTGTCCTACATAAATTTATTGTATGCAAATAGATGGGTGGTTTCAACTTGGTCCTCACGGTCTAACATTATTCAAATATTCATATTGTTGAGTAATCTTGTCACAGACTATAGCACAAAGGCGGTTTTTAGTCCTCCCTAAATGTTTGGCTTTAATGTAAGTAACCTCTGTGCGTTTGTGTGGTAAAGACTAGTTATGCTCTTAGGTTAAGATCTTACTAGATAAGGCAGACGATTGGGGGGGGAGAGGGTTTAAAAAAATTGCATATAACCAAAACAAATGGAATTTATTTATTTATTTATTTGCTTTTCCAACTTCTTTAAACAAGACTGTATTTGCACTATTACCTTTAATCACTGATTAATTAATGTATGGTGTGCATCAGTTCTTATGATGTATAAATTCCTCTGTGTCTGTGGTAACTGGATTGCAATACATGTTGAATGACATCTTCTTTTTCTTCAGCTGATCTTCATCCTACCTCTTTCTTCTGTTGCTTATTGGCTGCATTAGTTTGGCTTTGTCAATCTGGTTGATTATTATAAAATTCTGTTCAACTTTTCCTGTATTTTTGGTGCGCATCCCTTTCTTTCTCTGTTAGTTTTTCAACATGTTGCACATGCTCTTAGAGGTATTCATTTGAGAAATGGACCCAGTCTCTTGATGTGTATTGTTTGGAGGGACGGAGCATGCTTTGTTAAAGGAAGCATCTTTTGCTACACGGCAGCTGATATGTATTTTTGGTTAGTTATTTAATATAGAATTTCCCAAAAAAAAATTGAATTTCCATTTTCTGGTTAGGTGCGGTGCTAAACAATCTGGGGAATTAGGTTCATCAAGTGAAGCACTAGATGGGATACTTGGATTTGGACAAGCAAATTCGTCTGTGATTTCACAACTAGCTGCGGCTGGAAAAGTAAAAAGAAAGTTTGCGCACTGTTTGGATAATAAAGATGGAGGTGGAATCTTTACAATTGGTGAAGTGGTATCACCAAAAGTGAATACAACACCTATGGTTCCGAACCAGTAAGTTATGTATCTTAAATTTCCTAGTTTCTTTAATATCTATGGTTCTTATAACTGATGACATATAATTTAAACTTTTCTCATTTAGGGTGATATTGACCAGAAACTAGTTGAGGACTCCTAATTTTGCACCTTTTTTTTTTTTTGCTTCTTTCTCCACCCTTCTTTCTGATTCAGCTATTTTAGATGCAACTTTGTTTTCCTATTGCTTGGATGTAAAAGTTTGACATTGCATTCTTTAGGTCTTGCACAACATTGTTGGAATATGGAATAGGCAAAAATTGTGGTTTATTTGCCCTCAAGGTTAATGTTTGTGTTTTACAAACAGCTGCTGCAATTTTTTTTTTCTTTCTTTCTGTAGTAATTCTTTACATTGACAATTTTATGGGAAATGACCTTCATGATTACACCCAAGCCCATGGATTTGTTAGATCTGTATTAAGTTGTTAATTTGAAACACTATCTTAAATTCATCCTCTCATGTTCTCTCAAATGAACAGGTTACATAGTATATTCAGTAAACTTTTGTATTGTCTGCATTCATTCTCATCCAATGTCAAACTGAATACAAATTAATTCTCTCAATTTCTTGTGTCCCAAATGAAGCATAAGGAATTTAGGTAGAGAGCAATATAGATCAAATTCATAGCTAAAAGGTTTTTTTTTTTTTTTTTTTGTTACTAAGGTGTAGAAATAGAAGAAAAAGCTATTCTGAGTTGCTGCCATCAAAGTTGAAAACTTCCCAACAAACAAGAATACTTTAAATAGCACAAACCCTCATAAGTGAAAATCCTAACCCTTAGAGTGAATCTAATCTCTACCATCTGAAATAGCCTGTGCTATGTTTGGGAACATGAATTTGGGAGAGTGGATTGGATTTGGTTTATTATATTAAATTGTGAAGCTGAAATGCAGACACCACGTAGAAATTAAGATTCCTTATACCTACGCATATGAAAGGGTATGAGAAGATGCATTTAAAATTTATAAATTCATATAGCTTCTTCAAATTCATCACCGGATCTAATAAATCCATGAATTTATTAATAATCATGAAGGTCATGTTTACATGTGTTTTATCACACAATTTATACTACACTAATAAACTAAATAAGCCCCTTAACATCCCAAATTTCTTAGAAAAACTTATATCCTTTTATTGTACCCTAATAAGCTTCTATTTTATGAATTTTACGTAGATATGCCCTACTGACAAAAAGTTGTCACATGACACATGATTTAATGGCCATTAGGCTTAAGGTCAGTTGCCATCCTTTGCATTCGTGGTAGTTGATGTGGCTTTTTTGACATGGTGAATTTGATTTACTGGAATGGCCACATCTCAGGCTGGAAATTTTTCCACTTAATCAATTTTGTCACATTAGAAAAGCCTATCAATGTTTGCCTGTGCAGAAGATGCCAGATGGCCAGTGGCCGTTAACATCTTGTGACACATGTGAATCTTTTTGTCAATTTAAGCACTTATTTAGGTACAAATCATAGAATAAGGGCTTATTTAAGAAAAGTGAGAAAGTTGAGGGGCTTGCTTAGTATTTTAGCCTTTATACTAAATTTGAAATCCAAATCCCTTCTTTCAAATTCAAGTTCCAAAACACAACCTTGAAGAAATAACCCAAAAAGATGTAAAAACTCCTAAAATAAAACCCTACTAGTGTTGTACTACATAACTGCTACAGTGATATGTAATTTAATTTTTTGCTCCCGCATTGCTAAGCAAAGGGAGAAAAACACCATGCATTAAAGTGACTTGATCAAGATATTTTAAGTGAAGCAAGGGAAATAACATACATGAATCCTTCTTTCTCCTTGGGAAATAATTTTTCCTGAGCATTAATTTTTAACCTAGTCATGGTTAATTTATTTGCTTTTTTTATTATCCTAGTAATGAATCATCAAGTAATTTGATTGACATGTCAACAAGTGGGAGACATTGTGCATAAAAGTGTGTAAGGATCTTTTCATTGATCTATGCTATATATGAATAATTTTTCTTGGCCAATGAAAGATATGTATATGAATAATTTATGGTGCATTTCATCCTTAAGAAACATTATAAATGCTGTGATTCTTTCATGCGGTAGTAATAAAATACTTCTAGGAGATCATGATTGACAAATTTAACTGTGTTGCTATTTACTTAAGTTTGTTTATGGATTGCCTTGCAGTTTTTTAAAGTTTTGTTCAAGGTTTTACACTTTTTCATCAATATAGTGAATTCTTGGTTTATAAAGTCATAAATATACTTTTATCAACAATCTTAGGTTACATTACAATGTCATAATGAAGGCAGTTGAAGTTGGTGATGCTCTAATAGAACTTCCAAGTGATATTTTTGACAGTGGAGATCAAAAAGGAACAATAGTTGATAGTGGTACAACCTTAGCATATCTTCCATCTACAATTTATGAACCACTAATGACTAAGGTAAGCATTACTCCTTACCTTACTTTGATTTTAACATTGTCTACTACTAATCACTTTGTACTTTCTGTCAATTAGATTCTCTCCTCGCAGCCTGCATTGATATTGCATACTGTAGAGGACCAATTTACTTGTTTTCGGTTTGGGGAAAAGTAAGACACTTACTGTGATTGTACTCTCTGATAATAGCACAATCTGAATGTTAGGCTTGCAACTTCTGATGTTCCAAATGTTTGTTACATTCTTCCCTCATATTTAATTTAATTTGATCAATTAACATGTTATGCTTTAATTTTCTTGCTACTGTATATAAATAGTTTTCTTCAATAATACTTGTGTTTATGACTAGTTATGCTGATTTTTTCTCTAGTCTATTGAAGCTGTTATATATCTCATTTTGGATTCAATTCCAAATTGAAGTATTATTCACTATACTACCAATAAAGAATGTGCATTTGACCAAGGATGCAGCTTTAAGAAAAATTAATTTAAAAGATAAATGCTCTGCATTTGCAAGCCTGATTTTTCTAAGGGCAAGAAACAGAGAGATGAGAAGGCATAAGTTTACTGCAAATTTTTCTTAATTTGAATAACCACAATGGCCATAAAATGTTGTTCTAGCCTGGAATCTCTAACGAGTTGGAGAAATATCAGAAAATTGTAATTAGTGATGATTAGATTTTTCATCATGTTCTTGTCAAAAGGATTTATCTTGTGATTGTGACCTTTATGTCAAGAGCAATTTTTTCTACTTCACAATTTCTTCTTGTTTTCTTTCCCAACTGTTGTTCTCTCTTGCTTATGAGAAAAGAAGGGCTTTATTATATATTGTTGTTTCTTGCCCCTAAACAACTTTTTTGAAAATCATTATTCATATTCTACTAAAAAGAAAATGGAAAGTTCATGTTTTATATTCTGCTTACCTTGGTTATTTCATTTCTTTACCTCAAGGTCAGTTTACTTGTGTTGGACCAATCAATGCCTTTTTCTTCATTAATTCCTGTGAATTATTTTGTTCTGAGACTTACTGTTTCTTTTTGTTTGTGCTCTTGCAGTGTTGATGATGGATTTCCTGTCGTAAAGTTCCATTTTAAAGATTCCCTCATTTTAGCAGTTTTTCCCCATGAGTATCTGTTCCAAATTCGCGTAAGTACAATTTATTTCTTTTAATTCTTTTTATTATGCACAAACATGGTTCTCTCATAAGTTGACATAGATTTTTGGAAGTATTATATTGCAAATCAAGTTAACATTTCATGAAGGAAATGATTGTTTTATTGAAGAAGCTGACAGTCCATAAAGTTTCATTATATGGTCAAGTATCTTATGGTAAACTATGTTTCTCAAAATGGTCATCATCTTATTATATAATTTATGCAAATTACGGATGATGTGTCTATTATCATAATAGAGGCAAAGGAGATAACTTCCAGAATTTAGTTTGTTGGCCTCTTTGTTTAGGCATTTTTTGACACTTCCATCTTTAATATATTGTTCACTGATTTTCTAGGTAAACTTCTAAGATTGTTCTTAATCTTTCTATCAGCCTTTAAGATTTTGTAAAGAAGTAATTTCAGTAGTTTTAGTTTTGTTTGTGGTGATATTTACTTCTTTCTTTTGGTAATATTAATTTTCTCACATAAATTATTCACTGCTTATGCCTTTCAATTAAAATATATGGAGAAATAAATTCCCATTACTTCATCCGAGTTTCTCTTTTAAAGTATTGAATTAATTAAATTTACCAAGTTTCTTTAGTGACAATGCTTCCAATGTGGAAGTTATGTAACTGCCGTTATCATGCATCCTAATTTATCGTTGCTACAAGTACTGGCACTTTTGAGAATGCAGCTTTTAAATTGTAATACCTACATAGTAGGTCTGTTCTTCGTTGCGAACACCTTCAAAAGAACCCATTAAACTACAAACTTACCTAGGAAAGAGATAGGAGGGGTGGGGAGTAGCTCGAGGGAAGGAGACCATAGAGAGAGTATAGAAAACCTGTTCGTTCAAGGATTATGCTATTCATGGTTTTTGGTGGAAAAAGCCGCTTGAAAGTTTAATTTTTTTCTCTTTGGTTTTGTTTACTAAAAGTAGTGGAAAGTGTGCTGAGAAATGAGAAATCTAAGTAACAAAATAGCTGCTTCTTTTCCCTAAGGTTGAAAATTATGAAATTTCTTGTGACATTTTGCCAAAATGTAATTTCCCTTATGTATCCCTGACAAGTAGGTATTGCAAGAATGCTCAAGTAGCAGGAAAGTAACTTTTATAGGCATACCAAAGGAGGCTTCTATTTGTCATAAGCTGACAGCATGTACTAATAACCTTATTTTCCATGATACTCTTATAGTCAACTGCAAAGCTTGTTGCATGGAGCTTATTCTCTTTTATTGAATGCTATATTTGATAAATAAGGTACTACTACTATTATTGTTATTATTCTTATCATTGTTTAATTATTAGTTGGGCAGCCAATTGTCAAATTGGTTTAGATTTCAATATCTTTATAGTGTCAATCTTCATTTTGTTTGTTTTTTGCATTTAAAAATCACTTCATGGCTTTCTGCAGGAAGATGCTTGGTGTTTTGGTTGGCAGAACAGCGGAATGCAATCTAAAGATGGCAAAGATATGATTCTTTTGGGAGGTATATCCTAGAATTACTTGTCGTTATGAACTCATTTGTCATTTTGTTTGCAAAATATAAGATGTGCAATGTCTCTGTCCTTCTGTGGATCCTATATGCTGATGCTCTTCTCTGATGGTCTGAATTGAGCATGTTAAAAAAGAGTTTCAATATATATTAATAACAGTCTAACAGAACACCTCACCTTGTGATTGGAAATTGTTAAAAGTGGCAAAAGAAACCCAAAATCGAAAACCTGCCCAAAGAAGCCCAAACCTGAACACAAACCTATTTGAGTTGAAACATTCTGAACTCGAGATAACCTGAGCCCAAATAAATCTAAACCTGAAAATCATGCTGAAATGGTCACAGCATACATAAAATCCTAAATGGCCTGAAACTAGATTGAACCAGAAGCAACCAAATTTTGAACTCGAAATTACCTAAACCTGATCCATAGCTGGGATGGATCAAACCCTTAAGCAAGCCAACTCAAACCTGCCCATTTGCCACCTCTAGCAATCGTCAATTATCCTTTTTCTCCTCATCAATCATCCACCACAAAAAATAACATCTTCATAACCCTATCACCTTAATTGACCTAATAGCCTTTAAACTTCTACTTCCAAAGGAACGACAAGAAAATTAGTTTTACAGACCATAGCTTTTTTTTTTTTTATCTAAAGTATGGTTTATAAGAATCTTTTACCATGTCATGTAAAACACATTCCATGATACAAACAGAAATTTGGTTTTGTGCATATTTGACTCTTATAATTCTCGGGCATCCCAACTTATCATTATTTTCATTTCTGTTTAAACCAAAAGCCTATGAACCTGAATTTTAGTTTTCACTCATGCTGCTTCTATGTGACTGGTGATTGGTGGCATTGATCTTCTGAAGAATACTGAAGCAAAGTAGAAGTTCAGTTAGACAAATCATAGCAATGATTTATTTTAACTTATCATTTTTCTTTTAATTTGCTAAAATGTGAAGAGGAGAATAATCTAACGTGAAAGATTGTGGTACCAAGTTTTGTTTATTTCATTTCTTTACAATGCAGATTTGGTGCTTTCAAATAAGTTGGTTATATATGATATTGAAAATCAGACCATTGGATGGACTGAATACAACTGTGAGTACCCTCTTGAAGAACTTTATTATTTTTTTTTTGGTTAAATCTGTTAATTAATTTTTGTTTTTATGCTTATTGTTGCTGCATTTTCATTATTCACACTGGTGTTGGCTTCCTAAACTTGTGTTCTCCTCAAGGGTCTTCTGAATTTTATGCTCTACGTTCAATTTTTATAATTTGATAATTGTCAACTAATGGTAATAATTATTCTTTTTGTTCCAACTTTATTTGAAATTCATTATCTTATAACCTTCCAAATATTTAGGTGTATTGAATCTTAGCCTATTTGTGCATAATGTGTATTATATTCTTATAATTTATATAGTAAACTGAATCCATCTACTCTCTGAAATTCATATGTCCAAACATGACGTAAAAGTGTTTAGTATAAAAAATTCTGAAGTTAGCTTTTTTCCTTTAAACTGCATGGCAAGTCAAAAATGGAAATTCTGTTGGTAATGGTGAGAGTATTTGCGGTGCAATGGCAATCTCCAGTTTTGTCAGTCTTCATAAGCATGCATCGATTTTCTTGCAACTTTCTTTCAGGCATGAATGTGAGCATGCAAGTTAATCTTGTTTTAATCAAATCAGTTTTTCTATGGAAAAGAAATAACCCAGAAAACTTTATACTCTCTTTTCCCAATTAATTAAGATTGCTCACTATTATCTACAAGTTAAGACAAGTCAGTATTATTGCCACCCCACCCATTTTTGCATAGTCTTTTTACTATCTTTATACAAAATCTGACAGTTTGTATGTTCATGTTGTATAAAGCACTCACAATTCATATATTTATGTCATATTTTATATGAAAATTATGTCTTACAATTCATGTCGACGTGAAAAACACAAAATATATTCTTTTTACTTTTGTTAAACCCATGTATGTTTTTTGTTAAAAATTTTAAACCGTAACATCTTTGTGTCTTTTTTTCTTATTGTTTTCCTATTGTATTAACACGAGTGTTTTGAATTACCAAGGCTACTTTACACCACTTTCGAACAAAAAAATTTTAGGAAATTAGGTTCTCTGATATGTTATTATGGTCAATTTAAGGTTCTTCAAGCATCAAGGTGAAGGATAAAAAGTCAGGGACGGTGTATGCTGTTGGTGCCCATGACATTGGTTCAGCTTCCAGTATGAAATTTGGAGGAATTCTAACATTCTTGTTTATATTAATTGCTTTGCTGCACAGTTCTATAGCTTAGATTGTTGGAACCAGCAATACATCATTCTTTGATTCTGTTGTACCTTATTTCTTCTTTTTTTTTTTAATGAAAATGTTTAATTTATTTATTTATTTATTATGCAACTCAGATGCTCCACTTTCATTAATTTATATATATGTTTTTGGAAGCAGCAGTTATTGGCTGCAAATAAACTTCTTATTTTGATTGGATTTATTTGATTCATGCTCTAAAGATTGCCATGTACAATTCTGGAATATAAAACGCAAAATATCATATATCTAGTTGCTTGAACATAAGAGTCTTTGAGGCATGTATTCTACATTTTAAGTTTTTGAGTTGGTTAGTTCAATGTCATCTGATAAAGGCATTTGCATACTTAAAAATTTGATGCAATCATAATCTGCTTGAGGAAATTATATTTACAAAAAATATTTAGAATTAGAATTAGAATTAGAATTAAAAAAACTCAACATTTATGACACAATTATTACATTTAGTATAAGAAATTGAGCTTAAAAATAATTTTCATTGAAATTTATCGCTGTGCTTTTTATTTTATTGAATTTTGCCATTATATTTTTAATTTTATTATTTTTTAGAAAAATAATGGACTTGATTCCATTGGCGTGAACGGTCAATTTTCCTTAAATTTGTTATTTTTTAATAAAGTATAATGTGAACATTCAGCTAAATTAAAAATAATAAAATTGAATATTAACGTATAATATAATGATAAATTTGATTTTAATCTTAAGAAATTTGATAAAATAAAACAGAGAAATAAATTATTTGACAAACTAGCATCGGTAACTAAGATAAAATTTAACATATTGAACTTTGGAACATAAAGACATCTTGATTAGAGGTGGTACAGGGGTTGGGTAGGATTGGTTTTACATGGATTGTTTTTAAATTCAAATAATTTAGATTATGATTTTTTGAATTCAAATCGTTTGGCATTTGGATATTTTTGGACTTCAACAATTTCAAATTCTGTTTTTGTTTTTCTTTTTTTACTTCAAATAATTGTGAATACAAATTAATTTTTATTAAAATTATTTCAAATTCGGTTTGATTAGAGTTGAATAGGCCTAGATATATTCGAATAATTTTGAAAATTTATAGGTTATAAACTTTTTTATTTTAATTTCTTAATTTTACTTTTATATAATTAAATAAAAATATGACAAAACTATTAAAAGTAAAAATTTTAAAATTAATAAGTATTTATATAAATATTCATTATATAATAATCTTTTATTTTAATACTATCTATTAATCTATTTAAAAAATATATATTCATTATTATTTTTAGTCTATCGTATAAGTTTAAATATCTAAATAAATATATAAATCTAATACATAAAAATAAAAGTAAAAAACTATTAGGCTACATAAAAAAATCATTTTAAAAAAATAAAGCCTACTAAATATTTATATTAATGGTTTTTTATCCTAAGTCTTAACTTAATAATCCATTGGACCATAGGGACTGAACCTTAATCATTTAGTCCAACAAATTTTTATAATTTTATTTTATTAGTTTTTCAATCATTATATTATGATTATTTAACAAATAATTAAAATTTTCAATAATTTTTTTCTTTTACATTTATTTTGTTTTTTGGTTTGAAAATAAATAAAATGCCAACATAATTATATTAGACCTAATCGTCTATACTGTTTGAGTAAATGGTCAATTAGAATGTTAAATAATAGATATTAAAAGATTATCAATTAATTGGTTTAATTTTAATAATTAATACTTAAAAATTTTCAAAAACCATGATATATAAAAATTAATTAATATAGTATTAATCTAATTTTAATATTTGACCATTTTGAAATTAACATTAAATTAAGAATATTCATCAATTACCAATTATTCAATTATAATGCTAAATAGTGAACATTATTAAAAATTATCAATTATCATTTACAAATAATAATAATAATCTGAAAAATTGGGCAATTAATTAGTTCAACCATATATCTATTTTGTTTTTAGTTTGTATATGAATTAATAAACTAATATTTCTAGGTTGAATATAATCATATGCAATACTTGATCAAGAATATTGAATTAGAAAAAATTATATGCACCAATTGACTTTAATTTAATAACATTAAATATATATATATAAATATCATTGACCAAATTTCACAAAGTTGAATAATAAACATTATTAAAAGAGCTTTAATTTGATATTTTAACATTAACATAAATATAATAATATTTATATACGCAAATTAATTAAATATCCAATTAGAATGTCCAATAGTAGATATTATTAAATTAATTAATATAATACTAATAACTCTAAACTTAACGTGCTTAGTTATTTAAGTATAATTAATCTTAATATCAATTAAGTATAAAAAATAATTGTATTTAAAATATTACTAGTATAATATACTTATAAATTGTACTTTAAGTTACTATTGATAACAATTAATTCTATCCTCACTTTAATTTTACTTATAATATATATTAATAAATCAATTAAACTTCAAACTAAATTAAAATTTTTTATATGCTATTAAAATTAAATATGAAAAAAATGAAAAAAAATAACAAAAAATAAAAAGTGATGACATTCCCAAGTCCAGAATATCCTCCAAACAAAATTTTCCAATTTTAACAAATCCCTTCAAACAAAAATTACCAAAATCAATCATATTTTAACTTTCGACTCTTAAGCGCACTGTAATTCAACTTTTTTCGCCTTCATATTTTAATTTATAAGATAATATTTTATTTTCAAGTAAATTTAATATTTTAAAACAATAAAAAAATATAATCTAAAGTTTATTGTGTTAATAATGGTATTAATGTTTTCCTTAAAATATCAAAGTCAATCAAATGTTAAAATTATAACATCATTTTTATATTTAAATTATTGTTATATTAAATTTTAAATTTAAATGTGGAATAAATATAATAAATTAATAATATATTATAAAATGATTATTTTTATAATGGAATTAAAGTTAAAGTTACAGATATTATTTTTTATTTTATTGATAATTATTGTAAATATAATAAGAATCATATTAAAAATTATTTAATATTTACATTTAATGTGTTTCAAAATTAATTTTACTTCATAATCAAATTTAAAGATTCAATATTAATTGTTTATGATAAATTATTAATATAATTATTTAATAATTATCAATAATAACATTTAAAATTTTTAGTTGAGAAAAATGTTTATCATTTATTTTTTATTGTTTTAAAAATAATCATATAATTATAGTTTGGGTATTTTCGAGTTATAGTTTCAGTTTTTTACATGTTTCAGATCGGATCAATCTTAGGTTCGTAGCATTAGATTCGAATTGTGATGAGCTCAAATTATATCGATGTCTTGCTTTTTTTGGATTCAGATTTTGAGATTAATTTTTTTGGTTTTCGATCTTTGACTTTTCTTATCCAACTCGAGTCAATTCGAGTTTGGTCATGAATTGGTTTAGATGGGTTTTCGGGTTCGACCAACTTTGCCAACTCTACACATAATTCCTTTCTCTTTGCAATAATGGTTGCAAAAAAAAATCATCCAAACTTTAAGGGAAGATCCATTCCCCTCCCATTCTTCTCCTTTTACCACCCTTATTTTCTTCCCTACGTCCATAGCCTTCATTTTCATCTCCTTATATTTTCCTTCCTTGTCCATTACCATTTCTATAACATTCTCCACTATTTGCCCTTCAATAATACTTTTAGCTTCTCTTGCAAACTCTACTCAAACACCCATTTCTTTTACCAACATTTTGCAATTAGGATTGAGCAAAAAATTTTGAAAAAATTGAAAATCGAATCAATATAAGGTATTAGGTATGGTTAAATTTTGTTATTAACTTAAAGCAATTCGAATTCGATTTTGTTTTATAGATTGTCATACGTATAGATTCATGGATCTATCATTGGATATAAATTAAAGAAGTTACTATCAAATTTTTTTATTTAGGTGCGATTGATTACCTAACTAAATTTATCCCATTTAAAGAGAAATTTCAAGATTGATTTAATTATATTTAAATAGTATATTTTAATCCATGAAACTAAATTTTAGGTTTAGAAGTGTGATTACACGTGGAGAATATCATAGCACCATCACCGCATCCATCCAAAAAATAATAGTGATTTAATTTCAAATCATCCAAGCCTTAATCATATTTGTAATTTATCAAACATATTTAATATTAAAAATTAATTTTAAAATTACTCTAATAGTTTGACAATAATTTAAGATAATTCTCTCACTTCAAGTATATTATGAAAACTAGTGTCTCACTCTGCAAAAGTTACGTTGTCGGATTCATTAATGTTTTTTTAAGAAATAATTAGTAAAATCCTCTAATAGTTTGATAGGTTTTACTTTGATGTAAATCCTCCAATAGTTTGATGAGACCTTTTTTGTAAATTTATATTTTGAAAATTATATTAAATCTTTTAATAATTTGATAAGATTTAATTTAAGATGTAAATCATCTAATAATTTGGTAGGATAAAAATAAGATATTTCACAAATAATAATTTAACAAAAAAAGAAATTGATTTATGAAATTCTCTAATAATTTGGTAGAATCTAGAAAAATTTAAATTCATAAAAAATCATTCAACAGTTTGATAGGATTTATGAATCTATTTTAAAAACTTTTTTTTTATTTTTTTTTTGTCTTTGAATAAATAAAATGAAATTCACAAAATAATATATTTGCTCAATTTAAAATAATAAATAATAATAAAGGATAAAATAGTAGTAAAAAAGTAAGATATATATATATATATAATGAAATGAAAATAAAATAGGAAAAATAAAATGTTGCTACATTATTTCAGAAATATAGTGAAAACTGTTCCCATTATCCAAATTCGATCCACAAGCATGAACTAAAGCTATTTGAGGGGTTAAAGTTACATGCACTCATATGTATGGCTTTTGATCGGCCTTCTTCACTCAACTTAGTCCATTACTAGAGTAAGATCGTTTAAATCTATTTGTGGTTTGTCATCTCTGCCTCTTCAGGCTCGTCAATCTTAGATAGAAGAACAAATGATGAGTTGAGAACTAAGCTGAAAGTTGAGCTTAGGTCATTCATGGATTAAATGATGTAGTTGATGGGATTTAAACAGACTCCACCATCGCAATATTCTGGACCTAATGACGGCACTAAAAATTTTGGATCAGAAGGTGCAACAACAGCACAGTGACATGTTTTGTTAGATTTGTATGAGGTATAGGGTAGATGGATGCTATGGATGTTTTAGAGATGGATATTTTATGATGTTTTATGGATGCTATGGATATTTGATGGATGTTTGATAATGTATTTGATGAATGTTATCTGGATTTGATATTTTAGTTAATTAATAATAGCATATTTAAATAATTACACATGTTTAAATTGTAATTTATAAGGTTCAAAAATAATTATAGGTTTTTGAATAATTATAAATGTTTTTATTTATATTATTGATGCAATTGTACTTTTATTGATGAAATTTATCGAGGAATTTCACTATTACTGACGAAATTTTTATCATTACCGACGGATTTACTAATGGAAAAAATCTTTTTATGACTATTTTCATGATTATTACTGATGGAATTTTATTAATACTAATGGAAAAAAACCTTTTTACTTACAGATTTACTAATAGTTTTACTAACGAAAAATTTCATAACTAATTACTGATGGAAAATTTGATAGATAAAATTATTGATAATAAATCCATCAGTAATTATCAATGGAATTGCATTACTGATACAACTAGTACCGATAAAATTTTTTCGTCGCTAAAACCTTTGTTTTTACTATTATCAATGAATTTTAAATTTTTACTGATGAAAAATTTCATCAATAAAACTTAGATTTTTGGTAGTGATAGATTTTTCCTATGCTGTCATTGCAAGAAAACGTTTGTCTTCATTACAAATAATTGTAGGAACGTCTTTCTTCGTTATCAATTTCACTCCACTTTCATATCTCAACTATGCACTTATAGTTGAAAAGATTTTAAGGTTCTATCTTAAATGTTTCAAGTTTGAAAGCAAGTGATCTTTATTTAACTAACTCAATCATAGTTATCAGAACAGGATCAAACTAGTAAGCTAGTGCTGAAACTGGTTTGATTCTGTAATTAAACTAGTTTTATAATTAAACTGATTTAAACCATTGTGAACTGAAGTTTACATAATAAACTAATAAATCAGATTTTTTTTTTTTTTTTGTATCAGATTGGTTCAATATCAACTAATAAATTTAGGTAAAATATAAAAAAACCCTTTAATAATTCAAATAATCTAATTAAGTCTTTAAATTACTATTTCATCTAAATAAGCCCCTAAACTCAGATTTTCTATAATTAAAATTTTTATATCCTTATATTAATGATATGTTGGTATATTTTGAGATGTGGATAATAACATTGCAAAAAAACTTATATATATAAATATAAGAAATTTTCAAAAAAAGATGATCTAACAAAAAATTTTATTAATCGATAAAATAATTATAAAATTAATAGTATATAAAATTAATAAAAAGTAAAATATTAATAAAAATGATTCATTATTTGACCATAATAAAAAATAATCAATAAAAGAAAATGTATATATATAAAATTAATAAAAATATCTACATTCATATAAAAAAATGTAAAAATGATTTTAATTTCTTTTTTACTAATTTTTATATAAATATAAATATTTCCTTTTTATTAATTTTATATATGATATTTCTTTTTTATTACATAAAGATTAATTATTATAGTAATAAATAATATTTATATTTTAATAAATATAAATAATAATTATTATTATTTATAATTATTTATTAGTTATTATTTATTATATTTATTAAAATATAAATATTATTTCTAACTATTAAAATATAAAATATGATTTTAATAAAATGTTAAGTAATTTCATTTCAACTAGTAATTAATTACTTTATGAATTTTATATTTTAAAATTTATAGTTTATGATATACCTTAAAATTTATAATTTTATGATTGAATTATTAAATTATAACTTGAGTTAAATGTTTGAATTTTAAAATTTTAAAATATTTATATTTTTAAAATATTTTTTATTAAATTGACAAGTGACCTGATTAACTCAAAACTTTAAATAGTTTAATGTTTGGTCAAAATTTGATAATTATGAGCTGTTATGTATTTCAAGTACACAAGAGTAAACATGTTAATTTGTGCATATGTATTATATTTATTTTATATTAAATATATGTAAAATATAAAATTTTGTATCAAATTTGTATTGATATATTAAATATAAAATATTTTTTAAAATTTATGAAACTTATATTTTTTTAACCAAAATTTTAAAATGTATTGCTTTTTTTTTTTTTCATGTATAATTTTATATTATCAATTTAAAGTTATCATGTGTAATATACAGCACTGACTCCAAACTCCCAAAAATTGGAAAAAGATTATTAGTAAATTAAATGGACGGACAGAGTATGAATAAAAAAGTGTAGAATAGAATCGGGCATTAGTTGACCACAAGAATCCAGTGGACGTGGCAGAGCTTAAAACGACAAACAATTTATTTAATCCCACCTTATCCGCCCAAAAAACCGAAATCACAAAAACAAAAAGAGAAGATTGAGTTGCAACAGAATGGAAAGACAGAGACATGAGTGCGGCTTCCGTTTCCTCTGCTCTCGCGGCCTGCATTAACCGTCAAACCCACCGCAGCAGGAATGCCAAATGCCTTTACAATTTCAACCTGCACTCTCATCTTCACCAACACTTCCCTTTTCTACTCAGAGGTGTGTTTTAACCTTTTACGTTCTCTTTTTGTTGCTTCTGTCATCAGAACTAAAAGGGATGCAAAAAGAATAGAATATTAAAAGTTAGTGGTTCTGTCATCTCTGGTATTTCATGCTTGCCTTTTGGTTTTGATAATAACCAATGAAGGATTATCATCATTTGACATGGCATGCAGATTTATAAGGGTCACATGTATATAAGAGTTGTTCCACTACCTCATACTTGTATATAATTTTAAATAAAAATTTAAAATGATATATTACTATATATTTATTTAAAAATGGATCGTTTTGTTTAATTGAAAATAGTCAGCATTTTTCAAAGACTTTGATTTTTCTTTTACAATTGCAAATCCATCATGTGTGGTCTTTTGGGTTTATGGTATCCACTGAAGAATTACATATGGATTTATCACTTCTATGGACAGAAAAGGTGTCCCATGAAAAAATTTTGAGAGAAATATTTTCTTTCAATATTGCTAAAGCTAATATTCTCATACACTGAAAATGATTCTTTAAGGTTGTTGTCACAAGTAACCCGGTGGGTAAGTTGATGTCTTATCTGCAATTTAAGCTGTTTTTATGTATTAAAACATGACCTGATTACTTGGGGGTGTGTTGCAGTTACAAATGAAAGTAGCAGAACTGAAGTATCTGCTGATCCTACCATTGAGAGATCAGAAAGTGATACGATAGTTGATGGGATGGACTTTGGTGAGCTTTGCAATGAGTTTGAATGCATTAGTAGTCCCTTGGTGGAATCAACAGCAAGACAACTTCTACGTGATATTTTAGAGCTCCGAGAAGGAAATCGTGCGCTTGGAACATATGCAGTTTCTGTCAAATACAAGGTGCTTGTGTGACTTTTTTTACCCAGAATTCACTGCATAACTTAATCTTCTGAAGATCCTAACTTATTCAGTTTTAGCGTGTAAAATCTGCTCCTTCTTCTTTATACAGACTTTGTTGTGAATCTGTCTATAGTGACGCCAATAATTTCTCAGTTTGTAGAGTAATGTCATGAATATGCAGGATCCAGTTAGGAGTTTTACTGGTCGTAACAAGTACAAGAGACCACTTTGGATAACTGGTGCTCTAGAAAACCCCTCTGTGGTAAGGGTTTTTGTTTCATATGCTTTTATACATATAAAATCATTCTTTAAGTGACTTGTAGTTTGATTTCTGCTGCTTTCAACTTAAAGTTGATCATTTTAAGTGACCGTTATCCTTCTTCTAGCTTGCTCCAAAAGCGTGTCTCAAGTTTAATTGTGTTGGTTGTTTATTTATTCCTCTTAAGCTATTGAGCTGTTCTAGCATAATGAACCATCAAAATCTATGTTAATTATACTTTTGTTGTCCTATTATTACTACAGACAGTGCAAGAAATGGTGATGCTTTCAACCAGCGTACTCAGTATCAAATGGACAATTCAAGGGAAGCCTAAGTCTTTTGTTGCTAGCGTAGGCGGAGATCTGATAATAAGAGTCAATTCAGAATTCACTTTGAACCAGATTAGTGGGCAGGTGATTGAGCATCAAGAGTTCTGGGATTTATCCTCTTCATCACTCTTTGCTCAGGCATTTTTCTGGACATCCCGTCGTCTCTTTGCTACAATCGAAGCAGGGAAGGACTTCGCTGATGGAGCGAGGGACTTGTCCACTCGTTTTTCTGCTAAGCAAGAGAACCTGGACGTTTATCCTGACCCTTCTGGTGATCCAACTAAGGTGAGTTTCAGCTTCATCTTTCTTTATAATTAATAAAAAAGAAATGAGATATCTTCCTTTGATTAAACTCCTTTCACCTGTGTAGAATTTTTCTCTAGCACTTCATTCAATCCTCGTTGTAATTGCATTGTGAAGACTAGTTTCTTGCTTTTCTACACTATTTTCAGTGGTAAATTGTAGATTTCCAGATGAAATCATTATTTTTCAATTTTATCTTCAAGTTAGTTCGTCAAGATCTTTATGAGGCTTGATTGAGCTATCTTGATGAGTTTTAATCATTTAAAAAAAAAAAAATCCTATAATAGATTTGTCTCCATCACTGTAAAGTCAAATTTAGAAATCACAACAATTAGCTAGTAACATTTTGCACTGCCAGATTTTTTGCTTATTCGTGGGAAGTAAAAAGTTTCACAAGAAAAATTCGAAATTTAACTTAATTAGTTCATAACCACTCTTAAAATGTGACATCAGTAAGCTTGAGATTCGAATTCCAGCACCTACAATATCTTTTGCAAACTCCAAGTTTCAACCTCCTTTGTATATAAAAAGAAAAAAAGAGTCTTACAAGAGATTCTTGCTTGGGATTTAGATACATGTTTCCTGTTTCAGAATTCAGATACTGGAACACTTGGTTATGAACAAATTCATTGTCCTAACATATTGTATCATTAATTTATTTTCTGTAATCAGTTTTTTCAAAGGGACGACGGATTTCAAAGAGATGCATACCAAATTGCCTTGTTTCTGGCAGTCCTCTACTTTGTTGTACAGTTCCTGAGGACAACCCTGTAAAGCTCATTCTCCTGCAATCCTCATTCGTCCTTGAACTTATTATTGCAAATTTGTAATTATCAGTTTTGTATATTCTTATACCAATAGATACTGCATTATAAAACATGTTATAATAGCTTTTTAATCAGACATCTAGAATAGGCTTCAAATTGAGCTCAACTTTTCCTGTTACTTGTAGATTTTAAAATGACATTGGTGTTTGTGATTGAAGAAAGCATGGCTAGAAATCTTGTTTGGCAGTGGCAATGCTTGATTGCAATAGAAAAAGTATGGTTTAACTACTGAAATATGAGAAGTGTTGTAAAAAATTATGGTAAAAAGTATGATTTAACTACTGAAGGGAATTAGTTCCATTTGGCATATGTAGCTTACCTATATTATTCTGATGACAAATTGAGAATAAAAAGGAAAATAAATTAAATATAGAGCAATGCACAGAGAAAATCTTGAAAATGTGAGATAAAAGCCATCACTGTGAACAAACTCATTATCAGTTTGTAGTAGAATGTTAAAGGAACAACCTCCAATATTGTATTCCATGGTGCACATCAGCACTAGTACTCGTCTCGACAAAAATAGTTCAAGCGCCAGTTCAAACGCCCTGTTTACTTCTACTTAACCCCCTCAAGTCTTGTGAACGTATTATAAATAATACGTTGGATGTTAAAGGTGGGGGAATAGGAAAGGGGGAAATTCTGAAACTCTAAAAATTGTCTCTTTAGTCAATCAAGTTTGTACAAAGATATTCCAAGATCACTTGCCCTTTTTAATAACGTTAAATATATAAATAATCCTCATATTATATATTTTCTAGAATATCTAAAGAAATAAAATTATTAATTTAATATTTTAATTTTTATTCTCTATTCATTTTGATATATTGTACTAATGTCATTAATTAAATTATTGATACGACATAAACATTTAATAAAATATTAATATATTGATGCATGTAAAAAAATTCAATTAATATCACATTATAAGTTGTCACATCAACATTAAAAAAATTCAAAAAAATTTTAATTTAAAAATTTTGAAATATTTTAAAAAGTTATAAAACAAGTTTAAAAAAATCTGAAATATTTTTAAAAATTTTAAAAATTGGAAAAAGTTATGAAAATTTTTAAAATTAAAAAAATCTAACAAATTTAATAAAAAATTCAAAAAATAAAAAATGAAAAATTTCATAACAATAAAAATTTCTTAAAATTTAAAAAAAATCACAAAAACTTTAAAAAACTGAAAACAAAAAAATCTAAAATTTTTTGAAAAATTTTTAAATTAAAAAAATCTATTTTTTTTAAATATCTAAAATTTTTGGAAAATTTTTTGAAAAATATAAAAAGGAAACTTAAAAAATTATTAAAAAATCCAAAAAAACTCAAAAAATTCTGAAAAAAAATTAAAATATATATAAATTAAAATTGTAAGATTAAAAAATATAAATTTTTTACAATTTATTTAAAATCTTTAGATTTTTTTTTCACAAAAATTAAATTTCTTGAAAAAATTTTAGATTTTTTTATTTTTAAAATTTTTAAAGTTTTTTGAATTTTTTAATATTAAGAGAATTTTATTATTATTAAAATTTTTATTCTTTTGAATTTTTAGAAAACTTTTATATTTTTTATTAAAATTTTGAAATTTTTGAAATTTTTTACGTTTTCATAAGTTTTAAAATATCTTAATTTTTTTTCTAATTTTTAAAATATTTCAAACTTTTAAAAATAAAATTAAAAATTTCAAATTTTTAAAAAGATTTTCTTTTAATACTATGGCACTTGATGATACAATGTTTATTAAATTTTTTAACGTGTATCGTACTAAATATTCATGTCATGTTAATATCAATAAATTGAATAATAATATTAATCTCAAATACCAAAGTAGATAAAAAAATAAAAAATAAAATACCAAATTAAAATTTTTATTTTTTTTAGATATCAAATTGTAAAAAAATGTATAGTATAAAAATTATTTTGTATTTAACCATTTTATTAAAGATGTCTTGTAATATTGGTTCTTATCATGTAATTTAAAATACAATACGACGATATTAAAAAAAGATACAAACATAATATGTTAAAATTTTAACAAAAATTTTATATGAATTTAATAAAAATAAATATATATTTTATGTTTTCTATATCAATACGATTTGTGTTACATAATTTTTATGTAAAGCACAACACATATACATAAGTACATGAATTATAAGTGTTTTACACTACAATAATACGCGTATTGTCAGGATACCAACACATTAGACCATGCAAATGAAGGAAAAGGATTATCCAGCTAAACCAAACTAGTTTTGGGTCAGCTCTTAGTTGAGTCAAGCAAATGCACCAATTCAACCTTATAATCTTGAAAAAATATTAGGCAGAATTTAAAAGCTAAAAAAAAAAAAAAACCATATAAAAGGGTGAATGGCAGAAGTTGTAGCTAACAAAAATGTAAGAAAGACGGGATGAAATTGAAATAATATCATCAGGACCTTCCTTACCAATCCATGCTAAAACGTTAGTGGCTTCTACACAAGAATATAAATGATACATTAATACTTGTAAACTATTTGAATTTGATTCGAATAAAATTTAAATTTGACCTGATTATTATCGAATCGAACTTAAACTCGAATAATTTGACTTATCGATTGAACTAAATTCAAGTATTTTATATCCGACTCGAGTTTTTCGCAAGCCTAATCGAACTTTTATATTTTAATTATTTTAATTGATAAAATATATAAAATTCGAACACAAATAATTGAGCTTTTGTCGAACATATAAAAATCGAACTTATTTTTACATGTTAATCGAGCTTAATCGAGTGAGCTTGAGTAGTTTGATTTTTATCTCGAGTTAAGCTCGAGTTAAAAAAATAAAATTCAATGAAGTTCGAATTGAATTTTGAACATCGAATTTAGAGTCAAGCTCGAACTTAAGTTTAATATTATATCAGCTTGAACTCAATCTGATTATATCCCTAATTCTACAGCCAACTTACTTCAAAGATGAAAACAAACTTTGCAAAGTTAAGACACTCGTCACAGATTTGTGGCTCAAATCCTAGCAGTTCCATAGGAAAATGGCAACGTGAATTATTCATGTACTGACAAGTGAAAGCATATGAAAGAAGGATAGTTGACAACTTCTGAGAAAAGATAAAAGGGAAGCTATGTAAAGAATATTCAGTCAGTTAAGGATTCAATAAAATGAAGTTATTTGATGGTGCAACAATGAGATAACAGTCTGAAAATTAGCCTCCAAGTCTCCAACATTCTGCCATTACTACTCTTTTCTCCATTTCAGGAAGCAAAGCAATGGCCTCTCTGTACTTTTCCTATATTAACATATAAGGTACTGCCACGAGCAGAGATGTAAATGGAACCTAAAAATCATACATATATTATATGCATATTTTCCCTAAAAAAATATATGAGAACTCAAATTTAAGGGGAAAATTTTAATAGGGAAATGAAAACAGCATGTTATTGCAAAATTTCTAGTCTAAAGTACATCCATTAACATTGTTTCAAGCAAGTACCATTTTTCAGTTACTAATGGCTTGACAGGTGCTTAAAATATTTCTAGTTTGCATGAATTTGCCTCTAAACGAAGAGGTGCATTAAAGAAATTTGTTGAATGCCTGCCGTACATTGACAAAGGTGATTTGCTGACAAAGGTGATATGTTTTACAGTGATTAAAAGACCTGTAATTTTCAAACCATTATCATAAAGTCAAAAGAATAAATATCCATAATTTCAACTGATGAACCAAGGGAAAAATTGCCACCAGCAAATTTTGGATGAACGGTAAGGGAGAGCATTATACCTTTACATTGCTATTAAAACTAGAATGAATGGTAAACCATTAAACAGAGCTCATCGCAGGTTACACCTATAGGTGCCCTAGAAAGAAAGAAAGAAAGAAAGAAAGAAACAAGAGTAACTGCAGGCTGCAAGATGCCAATTCAGTCTTCTTCCTCAATTTAATATGGTAACTGAAGGGTGCATGATGCCTAATCAAGGAATAATATACTGCTTTCATCTCAACTGAATAGGATGGAATTAGTTACTGCTTTGAACATTTACCTTACAGATTTTAAAACTTCCTTGGATTTATTGCACCAATGTCGACTGAGAAGAAATCACTTTGATAGTCTTCACAGTTTCTGAATTAGTGCACGCTCATTGAATCACTAGACAGGATATCCACTGGCATGGCTGCTATGGATGCATTTGCAGCAAAACCTTTGTTAACCATTTCACAAAGAATTTGTACTCCCCTTGATGTGTCACTGTTTTGAAGAAATCCTTGAATCATTGTATTGTAAGAGCAACTATCTGGCATGCAACCATTCACTTCCATTTTCTTAAACAGTTCATATGCTTCATTCTGCAGCCCTTCTTTACAAAGTCCTTTGATCATTATATTATATGTGCAACCATCAGGTTGTACCCCTTTGACAGTGAGTCCACGAAATAATTTCCTTGCAACTTTATGTTGTCCGACTTGACACAAGCCATCAACTAAGATATTATAGTGGAAAATGTTAGGTTCTAATCCACTGTTCTGCATTACATGAAAAAGTCTCAAAGCATCATGAATATGACCATGCTTGCATAAGCCATCCAACAAAGTAGAGTAAGTGATCATGTTTGGAACTAGGCCACGAGTACTCATTTCTTTGAAAAGTTCTTGTGCAACTGCAAGTCTCCCGACATGTGACATGCCACCTATAAGCGTGCTGAAAGTAACAGCATTAGGGATTAACCCATTTCGAGTCATTTCATGAAAAAGTTCCATTGCCTCATCTATCCTTTTAGCTTTACAATATCCATTGATAATGATGTTGTAACTAAATACATTAAGTACATGACCCTTGTTAGTTATTGAATTGAATAATTTTCTAGCCACACTCATTTTACCTTGCAAACAATATCCATCCATCAATGAACAATAGGTAACTATATCAGGCTCAACACCTTGTTGAATCATTCTTCCTAAAATATCTTGAGCCTCTAAAGTCCTACCCTGTTTACAAAGGGCATCAACCATAATATTATATGTGATGACATTAGGTTTGCAATTGTTCACCATCATTTCATTCAATAATCTTGTAACCTCCTTCCACTGACATGAATTACACATAGCATGAATAAAGGAATTATAATTGAAAACATCGGGTGGAATGCCTTTACCCCTCATTTCTGAGAAAAGCTTCAAGGCCTCGGTTACATTCTTGTCCTTACAAAGGCTATCGATGATAGTGCTGTATGTTACAATGTCAGGTGCATAACCTATTTCTCCCATAGTCCTTAGCAATCTAACAGCCCGACTGGTATCACCTATTTTACAAAGACCATTTACTATTGTACTATAAGTGATTAAATTAGGCTGATAACCTTCTTGAACCATGTCATCAAACAACCTCACAGCTTGAGCTACTTTACCTCCAATACAAAGTCCATTGATCAAAGTGGAGAATATTATAGTATTAGGTACAATGCCCAACTTCAACATCTTCCCCAAAACCGAAAACCCAAAACCCACAAGATTCGAGCGGCAAAAACAATTTATCAAAATGCTGAGAGTACAAACATCAGGATGAATTCCTAGTAATTCCATTTGTCTCAAGAGAGAAACAGCAGTTCCATAATGCTTCATTCTAACAATGGCTCCTAATAAATTATTAAATTCCATAATAGAAGGGCGTGGATGCATATGTACCATCTGATCAAACTTGTTTAAGGCATCATCAATTTGATCAAACACATAATTGGGTTTCTTCTTGCAATGGGTAGTAGAGTAAAAAGAGATTTGGGAATAAAAGAGAGCCCTTTTATTATCTAAAGCAGAAAAATAATTGAACAAAAAGAACGGAAGAGAAATGGAAGATTTAGGGTTAACCAACTCCAAATGTCGAAGAAGATCAAAGGCAGAAGAAGAAGCGCTTCTCCAGCCCCTCATCAGCATCATCATGCAAAGCTCCAATTCTCCTCCCTTTAGCTGCGTCCTGATGGCTGACAGAACCAAAATGTTAATTACACAGTTCTTTTTTTTTTTTTTTTTTGGGTCCTTGAATAAGAAAATGAGAGGTTGCTCTTGTATAAATATATAAAAGCTCTTGTATAAATATATAAAAGCTAAAGGTTATGAGGTAATAATCCTATGTCCCTAACCTGATCAGTGATTGCTCGACATGTGAATATTTTTAATTTTTGCATCTGTTCATTATTTAATGCTTTTGATTTGATAATGGTAAACTTAATTATATTTATTTTTTATATTTTTTAATTAAAGTAGTATCATTACTTATAATACCATCACTTAATGCTTACAAGTAAATTTATCAATCATCATTTTTATTAGTATTATGAATCATAAAATTTATTTTAAAAATTAAAGTGATTATTAAAAAAATAAATTTAATGTAAATGTTTATAAGTTAAAGTTAAGAAACTTAATATCAACATTTATAAAAAAAAAAAATGTTTTTATAAATTTTAACTTTATCCTTCACAAAATATAAAAAAATAAATATAAAAAAGTAAACATAAAGATTTAAGAAAAAATATAAAAAAATATAATTAACTTTAAGAGTTTTATTAAATTATTTATTTTAATATATTATATGTGATCTTAATTATTATTTTAATATGATTTAATATATGTCAATATTTTGATTCAATAAATTTTTAAGAATTTAAATATTAAATAACATTAAAATATATACAAAAATTAATTTATATTATATTTTTAAATTAAAATCTATAATAATAATAATTTTTTAATTTATCTTACAACATTGTTGCTTTTAAATTTAAACGTATATTTTAATAATGATTCTCTACGATTATTTTCAATCTCAACAGATATAATTTCACTCTATATTTAAATTAACCATCATTTAAATATCCAAGTTGGGATAGACGAAAATTTGAATGATAGATTTTAAGCAGCCCTAAATTGGCCAGATCCGATCTCGGCTTTTGAAACAGGTAAATGGTTTAAATGGAGCGCATCAATTAGGCGTGGGTCCGAAATCAGGTTTGGACTTTTGGCAGTAATTTATCATTTGAGCGCAGTGCGTGGGTGTCTCATCCGACAACGAAGCAGCTGAAGGAAGAAGAATTGGAGCTTTCGGTTTGTTTTTTTGATGACGATGATGATGATGAGGGGTTGGAGAAGCTCTTCTCTTTCTTCCTTTTCTTCTGCCTTTGATCATCTTCGACAATTGGGATCGGGTAATCCTAGATCTGCCACTTCTCTCTTTTATTCCCAAATCTCTTATTTCTCTACTACCCATTGCAAGAAGAAACCCAAGTATGTGTTTGATCAAATTGATGGTGCCTTAAACAAGTTTGATGAGATGCTACACATGCATCGGCGTCCTTCTATTGTGGAATTTAATCAATTGTTAGGGGCCATTGTTAGAATGAAGTATTATGAAGCTGCGGTTACTCTGTTGAGAAAAATGGAATTACTAGGAATTAATCCTGATGTTTATACTCTCAGCATTTTGGTAAATTCTTTTTGCCGCTTGCATCGTGTGGATTTTGGGTTTTCGGTTTTGGGGAAGATGTTGAAGTTGGGCATTGAACCAAATACTATAACACTCTCCACTTTGATCAATGGACTTTGCATTGGAGGTAAAGTAGCTCAAGCTGTGAGGTTGTTTGATGACATGATTCGAGAAGGGTGTCAGCCTAATTTAATCACTTATACTACCATAGTAAATGGTCTTTGTAAAATAGGTGAAACTATTCGGGCTATTAGATTGCTAAGGACTATGGGAGAAATAGGTTATGCACCTAACATTGTAACATACAGCATTATCATCGATAGCCTTTGTAAGGACAAGAATGTAACCGAGGCTTTGAAGCTTTTCTCGGAAATGAGAGGTGAAGGCATTCCACCTAATGTTTTCACTTATAATTCCTTAATTCAGGGTATGTGTAATTCATGTCAGTGGAAGGAGGTCACAAGATTATTGAATGAAATGATGGCGATCAATTGCAAACCTAATGTCATCACATATAATATTATGGTTGATGCCCTTTGTAAAGAGGGTAGGGTTTTAGAGGCTCAAAATATTTTTGATAGAATGAGTCAACAAGGTGTTGAGCCTGATATAGTTACCTATAATTCATTGCTTGATGGATATTGTTTGCAAGGTAAAATGGGTGCGGCTAGAAAATTATTCAATTCAATAACTAACAAGGGTTGTGTACCTAATGTATTTAGTTACAACATCATTATCAATGGATATTGTAAAGCTAAAAGGATTGATGATGCAATGGAACTTTTTCATGAAATGACTCGAAATGGAGTAATCCCTAATGTTGTTACTTACAGCACTCTTATAGGTGGCATGTCACAGGTTGGGAGACTTGCATTTGCACAAGAACTTTTGAAAGAAATGAGTGCTCGTGGCCTAGTTCCAAACGCGATCACTTATTGTACTTTGTTGGATGGCTTATGCAAGCGTGGTCATATTCATGAGGCATTGGGACTTTTTCATGTAATGCAGAATAGTGGGTTAGATCCTAACATTGTCCACTATTCTATCTTAATTGTTGGCTTGTGTCGAGTTGGGCGACTTAAAGTTGCAAGGAAATTATTTTGTGCTCTCAAAGTTAAAGGGATACACCCTGATGTTCACACATATAATATAATGATCAGAGGACTTTGTAAAGAAGGGCTGCAGAATGAAGCATACAAACTGTTTAGTAAAATGGAAGTGGATGGTTGCATGCCAGATAGTTGCTCTTATAATGTGATGATTACAGGATTTCTTCAAAACAATGACATATCAAGGGGAATACAAATTCTTCGTGAAATGGTTAACAAAGGATTTTCTGCAAATGCATCTGTAGCAGCCATGCTAGTGGATCTAATGTGTCGTGATTCAACGGGTGAATATATTCGTGCAGTAGTTCAGAAACTTTGAAGACTATCAAAGTTCTAATATGGAGTGATTTCTTCCCAGCCAATATTAGTGCAATATATCCAAACAAGTTTTATAATATGTCGGGGTTGCTAATAAATATCTAAGCAGTCCCTAATTCCATCATATGAACTTCATATGGATGGCAGTATTTTACTCCTTGATTAGGCATTAGGCCGTATGTAAGAATCCTATTAAATTCTGGAAGAGGGCTGATTTTGAATTTTTCAGCCTGCAGGTACTCTTTTTTCTTCTGTTTTTCTCCTCTTTTTTTTCGTTTTTTTTTTCTTCTAGGGCACCTGTAGGCATAGCAGTTTTGGGCTCTATTAATTGTTTACCATTCATTCAAGTTTTGATAATCTTGTAAAACGTATAATATTCTCCTTTGCAGAACAAATATCAATGCTCGTTCATCCTGCTTTATAATCATATTGTCTTTTCCTGGTGGTGTTTCTTTGGAACTGGAAGCATTAGAAAGTTTTTTGTTGTGAGTTTTGTTGCATGGAAATGAGATATTTGGTTTGAATTGAAGTGAATGGTATAGAATTTAAATAATTCTTTTTTATTAACATAAATTTCCATTTGAAATGCATTTCCAATGCTCAGATGGCGAAGTCACCAGAGCTATCTCCTGTGGTGGATTTCTGTTGATCCTCCACCATTTGGGGAACTGGCACGGCTAGCCGCCTTGTCTGCTCTAACTGAACATCTTACAGGGATAGGATCACATCGTGGAATTGTATGTACTGAAATTCAAAAAATTTCCCTGGATCTATTATGAATTGACATGATTCTAATATAATGCATCTCTGTTTTCCTTTATTCTTCTTATCATATAAATTTATGTAGTTATGTTCTTATAGTTTTCCTCTCGATTTTTCCTCTACTTTATAGTTCCTAGTGAGGGACTTTGAACAATTTGATTAAACTTCTTGCCTTGCAATTTTCTCTTTTTGGTTGGTGTCATTTCTTTTGTGCTACTTGCCTTACTCTTTGCTTATCATTGTCAGATGTATAGTACAAATTTAATAGCAACAAATGCATGCCAGAAACTACTTATTTTTCTTAATATAAATTTCAGATCAAAGTGGACATAAACATTGAATGGGATTTATAAATGGATCACTGAATTATGGTTTAACCTCTGTCATTTCATGATCTGAACCTATAAAACTCGTTTGTGTTTGCTTGCAGTGACACCACCTTAGGTGTTTGCCAAGGATGATTTTAATACTTTCTTTAGTGAGACTGGGTCTGGCAAGCATGTGCCAAGAGCTATATTTGTCGATCTAGAGCCCACTGTCATTGATGAAGTTGGAGGAGGGACTATTAGATAGACAACTCTTTCACCCAGGGCAACTTATTTCTGGCAAGGAAGATACTGCTAATAACTTTGCTAGAGGACATTATACAGGTACAAGCATCTTTTCTGCATTTCCACAGTACTGGCAATTTTGTTATATTTGATCACTGGCTTAAACTTTTTTGGTGTTGTATACTGCAGTTGGTCAGGCAATTGTGGATCTTTGCCTTGACCAAGTGAGAAAATTGGCTGATAACTGCACTGGTTTGCAAGGATTTTTTGTATTTAGTGCTGTTGGCAGTGGAATTGGTTTTGGTTTGGGCTTGTTGCTTTTGGAGCGCTTGTCTGTAGATTATGGAAAGAAGTCAAAACTTGGCTTCACCATCTACCCTTCTCCTCAGGTAATTTCTTGAAGACTTCAAGGAATGATTCTTCCTGGGTCGATGCCCGAGCGGTTAATGGGGACGGACTGTAAATTCGTTGGCAATATGTCTACGCTGGTTCAAGTCCAGATCGGCCCAATAATTCGCTGATCCGCCATAACATAAAATACCCATTTTTTTGTATTTTGTTTTCCAGAAAAGCCAAACAAAAAAATTAGGGAAGAATAAAAAAAGTCCAATTTTCTGATATATCCATCCCTACCGCTATTTGTTTTTTATTTGTTCTATTTATTTGTTCCCATAAATTCTGACCTTGATAATGATCTAGATTCATATCAGGATCATTAAGTATAAAGTTTAATGAAAAGAAAGTACAGGTTTCTTTTACCCTATGCTTGAACTATTATTTTGTCAATTCACTGAACAATTATCCCCAATTGTGCAGGTTTCTACTGCTGTTGTGGAACTTTATAATAGCATGCCCTCAACTCATTCCCTCCTTGAACACACAGATGTTGCTGAGCTTCTTGACAATGAAGCTATATACGATATTTGTAGGAGATCCTTAGACATTGAAAGACCAACTCAAACAAACTTGAACCACTTGATATCCCAAATTATCACTTCTTTGACCACTTCATTGAGGTTTGATGGTGCCATAAACGTGGACATCGCAGAGTTTGGACATTTTAGAGTTTCAGAATATCCCCGTGCTGTATCCTTGTATCCATATCGTGCTCTCATCATATGCCCTAGTAATCTCAGCTACAAAGGCTGACCATGAGCAGCTATCAGTTCCTGGGATTACAAGTGCTGTTTTTGAACCATCAAGCATGATGGCTAAATGTGATCCAAGGCATGGGAAGTACATGGCGTGCTGTTTAATGTACCTAAGGATGTCAATGCTGCTGTTGCTACCATCAGAACTAAGGGGACAGTTCAGTTAGTAGATTTGTTAGTAGACATCTCTTCCATTTCATTTCCAAATAATTATGTATAAGCAATCTGATTATCATTAGTGCACAGAGTTTGCCAAGGGGAAAACATTGATTTTGCCTTCGGTTTGTTATCTGAATGATTACGATGCGTCTTTTATTTGAGGTGCCCCACTGGTGTCAAGTGTGGTATCAACTATCAGCCACCCACTGTGGTACCATGGGGTGATCTTGCTAAGGTACAACGTGCAGCATCCATGATCAGCCACCCACTATGCATGATTGGCAGAGGTTTTCTCCCGAATTGACCACAAGTTTGATCTCATGTATGCCAAGAGAGCATTTGTTCACTGGCATGTAGGTGAAGGAATGGAGGAAAGTGAATTCTCAGATGCCCGTGAAGATGATGCTGCTTTCTAGAAACAGAAGATTACTAGATCCATATTTCATGAAAGCAGCAGCTAATGGTCCATCATGTTCCTCAACTCATTTCAGTTCATCAGCTATTCTTATTCTTGTAAATTTGTGCATGTGTACTTCATGTCTTGAATTTGTCTACCTTTGTATGTCTTTGCTCTGAACGTGAATGGTTTTAAGTCTAGTTGTGAGAACCTATAGTTTCTGTGTTATAAGATGTGGCCCCTTTCAATGTCTAATAAAGCTTCTGCTTTGTGCCACGATTTATATAATGCAAGTCGAAATTTCCCAGAAAAATAACAGAAACAATAAGAAAGTAAAGATTTCCCAATTTTCTGTTTGGTAAGTGATTAAATGTTTTGCTACAGACTGTATGTAATTGGAAACAGAAGTTTTCCATTCAAGAAAAACAATATTTAAAAAAAATAATAAGGATTGATGAATAAGGTCCAACTTGTTAAAAAAATTTTAATGATTTTTTTTATATGTAATTACTAATCATGTTTATTCATCAAATAAATAACTTAACTAGATGAGAACTTTACTTTTTTTTCCTATTATAAAGAGAGACAAGACTTAATGAAATTTTTATTTACAACTTGTGAAATTCGATATTAAAAAAATTTATTTAAAATTTTAATCTAAAATTGAAATTCTTAAATTAAAAGATCTTAGATTAAAAGTTTTATTAAATCATTTTTAATATTAAATTTCATGAATTCCATTTAAATTTTTTTATAAAAAAATAGCTATCTTGACTTGTGAGCAATTTTTTAAGAGTTTAAAAATAAGTTAATTAATCAACTATTTTCTTATGTTTTTGTATTTAAGATTGCTTAGAATTGAAATTTTATTATTAAAATTAAAATTTTAACATTTTATCAAATTATTGACTAAAGATTTTTTTAAATCTAATGTCTAAAAATACTAATTAATTTCTATCAACAACAAAATCTATTGGTCAATGGTTGTCAAACTTGATTATATAAAACGAGGATTTTGCTAATGATGATTTTAGGATAGTTTTTAAAATTACAAGTTTTCATAGAGTGGGCGATTGATTCTTTCTCCCTCTTTTTTTTTTATTTTTTATTATTTTTTTATTCATGTTAATCTTTATAAGTTTCTCTCTTCAAAAGTTTTAGACTTTTTTTTAACCTTGAAAACTTTTTTCCTTAGAGTTAGTATTAACTTTAAGAAAAGGATAATTTTTGTTGAGCTAAATGCTCAAATCAGAATCAAACATTTTGATGATTGCTCAATTCAAGATCAAACGTTTTAATTCATACAAATAAAGATCAAACGTTATTGATTTGTAACAATATATAATTTATTTCAACGGTAAAAGGAATGTGCATCTTACGTGCCGTTATAACATGTAAAAAGAATAGGAAACGACTGATGAGGAAAAATTATGCTGATTTGGATTTTTTTGGTAAAAAACGCCTTGAGTACTCACGTTATAAAAATTTATAAAGGGATTATTGAAGGCATTTTTGGCAAGAAATGCCTTTAATAATCCCATTAAATTTTTTTGGAAATATTTAAGACATTTTTGACGAAAAATGCCTTAAATAATCATATCATAACCATTTATGAGAGGATTATTGGAGGGGTTTTTGACCAAGATTGCTTGAATTTTCTTTGGGTTTGCCTCTATCCCCCTCTTATTGATTATATAGCTAAGAAATTTACCCAACACAACTCCAAAAGCATACTTGCTCGAGTTAAGCCTTATATTGTATTTTTTTAATGTGTCAAAGGCCTTTTCAAGGTCCTTCAAGTGTTGGGCCAGGCTCTTTGCTTTTTAATATTATATCGTCCACATATACCTTCATATTATGATCGATTTGATTTTTTAAAACCTTGTTGACTAGCCTTTAATAGGTTACCCTTACATTTTTTAAAACAAAAGGCATCATCTTGTAGCAATAAAAACCCTTTTCAGTAATGAAAATCATTTTTTCCTCATCTTCTTTCAATATTTTAATATGGTTGTAACCAGGGTAAACATCCATAAAATTGAAAAGGCTATGCTCAGTATTATCATCCACTAACTGATCTATGTTAGGGAGAGGAAAACCATCTTTTAGGCATATTTTATTAAGGTCGGTAAAGTCAACATACATCTTTTATTTTTCATTGTATTTCTTGACCATGACTACAGTAGCTATTCATTCGGGGTAGTAAACCTCCCTAATGTTGTAGTAATTTATTGACTTCATCCTAAATAGCCTTTTGCCTTTTCGAGGCAAAAATCCTATTCTTTTGTTAAATTAGTTTCATATTAGGTTGGTATGCAACCTATGGACTATTACCTCGATGTCAATACTAGGTATATCGAATGGTGTCTAGGTGAATAGGTCAATATTATTCCTTAAAAGTTAGATTAACTGCTCTTTATATTCAAGTTTAATTCTAATCTATATATATGTTTTCCCAAAATGGGATGAATACAAGGTTTTTTCCTGACTCAGTTCAGTTTTCATTTGCCTCAGGTTTTTGATCAATTTTTATTTTGTCTAGTTAAGTTAAGACCACTTTTTGTGGAGACAAATCTTGATGTGATAGATAATATATTATTGATAAAATGATCAGAATGTAAAACTAAAAAAAATGTGTGTATATTTCAATTCAAATTTTCAAATTTTCTTTTGGCTAACATCTTAGCTCGATCCCATTAATATGTGAATATTCATTAGCTTAAAAGCTTTGTCATTTTCAAGATCTATTCAAAAATTACAAAAATTTATTGTTATCTTCTGTTAGAGTGGAGCTTAAGAGCTTAAAGCAACTTAAAGGAGTGCTTCTATTAGGTCAATTTTCTATTGTTGTAGGTACTTACTCTTGTTTTGTTGCTTTTCTTTGGTTTCTATTGTTTGCTTCTCTTTTTTAACCTTTTCAGCCTTAGTTGAACTGTCAGTCTATTTTTCAGCCTTTCATTTCATTATTATAACATAGCACTGTCATGCCATGAAGTGGTCTCCTCTTACTTCTCTAATCCCATAAAAGGTTGGAAACTTTACTTTTAGATAGGGAGCTAAGCCCATAAGCCACATAATAAACTGGCAAGGTTAGCTCAGTATCATGTTATAAGCAGATACGATATCTATAACCATAAATTCTATAATTGACGTGATCGTTCTCGATTTTGTCTCCAAAGAGATTGGTAGTTTGATAGTTCATTTAATTGTTACTTATTTATTTCCAAATTTAATAAGGGTAATGGTGATCGACTATAGCTAGTTTTCTCTAATTTCTATCCTTTTCTTATTAGCATGGTATGAAACGTCAGTTGAACTTTTATTATTGAACAAGATCTTTCTAACCACATAATTATACACTATTACTATGATCACTATAGCATTATCATAAAGGATTGGGTTTTTTCTAAGTCCTTCGAACTGATTAAGATTGGTTTGTCCCTTTAGTCTTTTTTTTTTTGAGAAATCGATAGCCATAACCATACCTTGGTCAAATTTCTTTTTCATCGAAGTGGAGCTTTCTTTAGTGGTCACGTTGATTACCTTAGTAATTGATCTATTATTCGTAGCTCAACCCTCATTCTATCTTTACTCATGCATCAAAACTTTTCATCTTTTGTTTTCCTCTAGCATGCTTTCTCTATTATTTGTGGGTTTTCTTCAATCCTTTATGTAGTATGATCTACTCTGCCTCTGCCTTTATTGGTCTACAAACCTCGATAGTTGACTTTTTTTTATTAGATCTTTAATATCATTTTTTAAGTCAAAATGATTTTCAGTGTTATGATTTATATCTCTATGGAAGATACATCTTTTGATCAAATCCCTTATTATGTCTTGCCTTAATAGCTTCGACCATCTGAGCTCTAGATTTCTTTCAATTTGCATCAAAATCCTCTTTCGATGAGATATTCGATATTGTGTAGTTTTTTTCTATGCTGGAACTCTTAGCTTTGTCTCATTTCCCTTTTGGGAGAGGATCATAAAAATTCTTTCCTTTTTTACAATCATGAAGGACAGATAAGCTTTTCTCACCTTAATCGCAGAGAAAAGGGATGAGCTTCTCTCACCTCAGCTATTTCCCATCGTAGTTTTAGTATTTATGTATTTCTCAGCTACAAGTAGCATATCGACCAAAGTTTAGGATAGCTCTAAGGACAAGGTCAGCTCAAGGTGGTACTCTCAGTCATTGAGCCCACTTGTTAAGGTGGCTACAATAATCGTTTTTTATAGGTCTTTCACCTATAGGGCTTTCATGTTAAAACGTGTGATATAATCCTTTAAAGATTCATTCAAGCCTTGATGAATCGACATAAAGTGCAATGTTGTTTTTTTCATTCTTCAGCTACTCACAAATCAGGACAAGAATGAGTGGCTAAGTTCTTTAAATGATGTGATCGACTCTAGCTTTAAGCTGTTATATCAAAACCAAGCTATGCCTTAGAAGGTAGTACCAAGGCCTCTACATATCATAGCTTCATCTGCACCATGCATCATCATATTCTAAGTTTCAAATATTTGAATTTGTATAGTTAACCTAGATATTATAACCCATGCAACAAAAAAATGAAAAATAGTAGTAGAGACATGAGACGGATATTAATGAAAAGTTGTCTCTTATTCTATGTATTCAATCAAGCGTAAATAAAATGAAATATTATTTACCTCATGTTGTGAATTTGCTCCCTTTGTAACATGTAGAATACCATTTTTATTCTTGAAGAAAGAGCTGGAACTAATGATTTTCTGTATATATAAGAAAGTAGTAATTGATAAATATGAAACTTTCTATAACATAACATGACAGAAGCTCATCTCAGCTATAAGTAGCATATCGACCAAAGTTTAGGAGAGCTCTAAGGACAAGGTCAGCTCAAGGTGGTACTCTCAGTCATTGAGCCCACTTGTTAAGGTGGCTACAATAATCGTTTGTTATAGGTCTTTCACCTATAAGGCTTTCATGTTAAAACATGTGATATAATCCTTTAAAGATTCATTCAAGCCTTGATGAATCGACATAAAGTGCAATGTTGTTTTTTTCATTCTTCAGCTACTCACAAATCAGGACAAGAATGAGTGGCTAAGTTCTTTAAATGATGTGATCGACTTTAGCTTTAAGCTGTTATATCAAAACCAAGCTATGCCTTAGAAGGTAGTACCAAGGCCTCTACATATCATAGCTTCATCTGCACCATGCATCATCATATTCTAAGTTTCAAATATTTGAATTTGCATAGTTAACCTAGATATTATAACCCATGCAACAAAAAAATGAAAAATAGTAGTAGAGACATGAGACGGATATTAATGAAAAGTTGTCTTTTATTCTATGTATTCAATCAAGCGCAAATAAAAGGAAATATTATTTACCTCATGTTGTGAATTTGCTCACTTTGTAACATGTAGAATACCATTTTTATTCTTGAAGAAAGAGTTGGAACTGATGATTTTTTGTATATATAAGAAAGTAGTAATTGATAAATATGAAACTTTCTATAACATAACATGACAGAAGCTCATCTCAGCTACAAGTAGCATATCGACCAAAGTTTAGGACAGCTCTAAGGACAAGGTCAGCTCAAGGTGGTACTCTCAGTCATTGAGCCCACTTGTTAAGGTGGCTACAATAATCGTTTGTTATAGGTCTTTCACCTATAGGGCTTTCATGTTAAAACGTGTGATATAATCCTTTAAAGATTCATTCAAGCCTTGATGAATCGACATCAAGTGCAATGTTGTTTTTTTCATTCTTCAGCTACTTACAAATTAGGACAAGAATGAGTGGCTAAGTTCTTTAAATGATGTGATCGACTTTAGCTTTAAGCTGTTATATCAAAACCAAGCTATGCCTTAGAAGGTAGTACCAAGGCCTCTACATATCATAGCTTCATCTGCACCATGCATCATCATATTTTAAGTTTCAAATATTTGAATTTGCATAGTTAACCTAGATATTATAACCCATGCAACAAAAAAATGAAAAATAGTAGTAGAGACATGAGACGAATATTAATGAAAAGTTGTCTCTTATTCTATGTATTCAATCAAGCACAAATAAAAGGAAATATTATTTACCTCATGTTGTGAATTTGCGCTCCTTTTGTAACATGTAGAATACCATTTTTATTCTTGAAGAAAGAGCTGGAACTGATGATTTTCTGTATATATAAGAAAGTAGTAATTGATAAATATGAAACTTTCTATAACATAACATGACAGAAGCTCATTTATCTCATTGGGCTTTTCTAGATTTTAAACTTTTGTTTAAAGCTTTTTACCCTATCGTTTTAACACTCATAACATGATCTAAAGCACAATTGATTCCCCAATAGTTGAGTAATTTGATCTTTCATTAAAACATATCAAATTTTAAAATATGACTGTGAAATAAGAAAGTTGACAAATAATAGCAATTCTTTGTAATGAATTATCAAATACATTTAATGCAAATATCTCAATATAAAATCATTTAATCAAATAAATAATGAAAAAAAGATTTCGAACCATAATTGAGTGCTACCAACATATCAACAAAAAGTCAGAGCTTTGAATCACATTTCAAGGAGAAAAACAATAACAAAGTTCAAATAGACAAGCCTAAAACTTATAAATTTTATCATTTTAACTACAAACTAAATTATCATGGTTGAAACTATGTATCATTTCAATCTTACACAAGAGTACAACCAGGAGCGATTTTTGTCCACTATTGAATCTTAATTGAATTGAAATATGAGTAATTAAAATCATATAAAGTGTAACCTTTTTATTAATTAACCATATGAACTATTATTCTTATACTAAAAAAATTATCTAAACGATAGTATGAGGTAATTATTGGTCTACTTTAACAAATAATCCATCAATGGCATAAAAGGTTTTGCAAAAATTTGTCATACATACTACAAGACAATACATTCACAACAAAATATTATTGGTTTTAATGACAAAATTTTACTTTTGATCTTGGCCTTCTTAGTGCAATTCTATCGATTTTACGAAGAATTTCTCTGATTGAGACACTTCTACGTATAAAACTTATTTTACTTTTAAAGTAGTTGAAATGAAAAATAAAGGACGTTAGTATGATAAGAATGAATAATAAATTATATTCATTACAACATATACATCCACCTAAATCCATTTTCATAACACACATTCATGGATAGATTATGTAAAAGAAAAATAAAATGGAATAATTTAATTTATTTATATTAATTTTGATTAATACAATAAAACCATAATATTTCAATAATTAATATTGTATAAATTTCATTAAACTATCAAATATATATAAGTTATTTCAAAACAAATATAAATCTTAATAATATATAAATTACTTTAAAATGAGATAATTATTAGTACTATATAAATTATAACCTCAAATCAGCATAAATAATTTTAATTTCTATAATTATTATTAAAATGTAGAAAATATCAAATATAAAACATCAATCAAAATATATTTAATCTTAATATACATTAAACCCAAATTAACTAATATAAATCTTAAACATAAAAAAGTTAATAAATTTAAAACAAAACCCAACAAATCTCAACAAAACTTTCACAAATAAAAAATAAATAACTCAACAAATAAAAAAATCCACAATAATACTAAAATAAAATAAAAAAAATGAACAATACTCAATATTAATACTCAACAAAATATCCAACAAAAATATATAACCAACAAATTTCAACAAAATTTAACCGCAACCCAAACAAATTTCAACAACTGTAAAACCAACAAAAACTCAACAAATTGTTATTCAAAACCTAAATAAATTTCAACAAATAAACAACTAACAAAACCTCAACACATTAATAATCAAAACTCAAATAAGTTTCAACAAATTTATAACAAAAAATTAAACCCTAAACTCAACAAATATATAACATTAAATACAACATAAAATAAAATAATTAAAAAAAAAACTTAATAGATGGAAAAGACACATTTATGCCAGTCGATGCACTTGGATGGCAGTGTAGGATGGCAAGGTGGCAAGGAGAGAAAGAAGGGGAAAGGAAATTCGGGATTTAAGAAAGAAATTGGGGGAAAAATGAGTTGCCTTAATAGGGGATTTGAATTTTTGTAACTTTTCGTGATGGTTTTATTGATGAAAATTTCATCAATAATATTAAAAGTTTTTACAAATACTTTTAATGATGGTTTTAGCGATAGAATTTCCATTCGTTACGTAAAAAAAAATTTTTTCAAACTTTTTTATGAATGAAAATTTTCGTTGGTAAATCCATCAGTAGCTTTTAATGACGAATTTATAGACAAAAAAATTCATCGATAATTTTGGCTGCAATTCACTTCACACTTTTAGTGACGGATTATCAATGAATTTAATTTCGTCGGTAATTTGTTCAGTAATCTATCGGTAAAAGTGTTTTCTTTTTAATTTTATCAAAATTTTGTCGGTAATTAATGACAAAAAAATTATGTTTATAAAATTTTGTCAATAATGCTTAAAAATTCTAGTAGTTATTAAACTATAAACTGTTTAGTGAACGTAACTAATCTAATTTTCATGTACCCCATTAAATCAAGTTTATAAAAATTATCTTGATATCTTAATATGATATCATTATAAATTTTGTAAATTTCAAGTATAATAAATAACTATTTATGTAAATTAATGTAAACTTAATAATGCAAGATTTTGATCTTTTTAAGACAAAATTCCCTAAAAAGGAAGGCATGTGAGCTAAAAGCCGAGTTAACCAAGACAAATATGTTGTAACATTAAATGCAACATCAAATTATACAAGTTCTTAAGTGTGAGTTTGTATAAAAGTTTTAAAATTTTTTAAAAAAATTTGTTGTAATATCTAGATCTAGGGATCCATCACTAGATTTTAACTTGAAGAGTCGCTACCAATCTTTTTTTGTTTAGGTGCTATTGGCCATCTAACTGAATCTGTCCCTTTTTAAAGAGAAATCCTAAGTTTGGCTTAGGTATCTTTAAAAGGTAGATTCAATGTCTGCAAAATCAAAACTAGATCCAGAACTACAATTACGTGTGAAGAAGGTTATAGCACCCTCACAACGTCCATCGAAAGATGGTACCAGCTCAATTTCGTGTTATCCATTAAGCTTTAAAAATTTTACCAAATGATTAATTATTGGAAATAATTTTTAATTGACTTCAATACTTTTGGTAGAAAATTAAAAAAATTTTCTCACCTCAAGAGTATACAAAAAAATTACTATTTCTCTTATAGAAGCTCCATCGTCGGATTATTTAACATTAAAAATTTTTCAAGAAAAGAAAAAAGAGAAAATAAGAAAGGAATGATGATTCGACTTTCGATATAAATCCTTTTTTTTTTTGTTTTATAAGGAAAAACTCATGCTTTTATACAAGAAAAATTGATACTTTCAACTTTTTCTTAAAAATATTTTTTTTAGAATTTTATTTTTAAGAAAATTGGTACTTCCAACTTTTCCTTAAAAATATTTTTTTTTGAAAACTTTATTTTTAAGGAAAATTGATACTTTCAACTTTTCCTCAAAAATATTTTTTAAAAATTTTATTTTCGAGAAAAATTGATACTTTCGACTTTTACTCCAAAATATTTTTTTTTCAAAATTTTATTTTAAAGAGATTATTGAAAATTAAAGAATATTTAATTAAATGAATAAATGATTTCAATTTAATCTATAGATAAATTGGCAAAAAAAATAATCATATTAATAGATAAATAACAAAAATGAAAAGAAAAAAATAAAGAAAACCTTAGAGTGGCTCGGCTCAGCATAACAGAAATGTGGCTCGAGAGACAAAAGTGGTTGGATGGCTTGATACACGGTTCGGCTCAGCGGCTCAACAACGGCTAAGCGAAACGGGTTAACAAGTTGAAACATTACGGGTCGGGTTGGATTTTGGGCAACGCACGAATCTTGTCAACTTTCAGCTTCTCCAAAAATGGTGTCATTTTCAAGTAGTATAAAAGGCAAAAATTTTCCTTTTTCACCAGATGCTTCACCCCTCTTTCTCTCTTCCTTTCAGATTTCTCCGCATCTCTCTCTAGACGCGAAGAACACCAGTGAAATTCTCATCAATTTTTGGGTTTTATCATTGAAAACTGGGTTTTTTGTCGGGAAAGTCATTGAAAAACTTGAATTTCTTTGAAAAATTCACCGAAATCTAAAATTTTTCAGAAAAGGAAAAAAATCCCAAAAATTCAAAAAAATTCATAAAAATCTTAAGACCACTTCTGCACCTTCTAAACACCTTTTTTTTGTTTTTTTTTTTCTCTCTGTTTGCTTTTTATGTTTGTGTTTGTCTATTCTGTATCTGATATATGAATATTTATAGGGTGAAATCTGAGAGTCCTAAAACCAGATGGGATTTCAATCCTTTCTGAGTTTTAACTCTATGCTTTAATCCAACTAAAATGCCTCAACCTAGTCCTACCCAAATTCAACCACCCTTTTTTTTTTTTTTCATTTTTCTAGCTTTTTCATTTTTTTTCCATAAAATCACCTAAACCTTCAGACAAATTGGGGTATCTACAGCTACCTCTCTTTTCACATTTTCTTTGAAAAAAGAATTGTGCAAAGACATAGACAACCCAATCCACTCAACAAGCATTTCTTGTTTTTTTTTTTTTTAAATAAACAAAGCTCCTCTAAACAGAGGCTCAACGACTTTGAGAAAAATAAATGCTCTTTTAAATAGAGGCTCTACAACTTTTAAAAAATAAATTGCTCCTCTAAGCAAAGGTACCATAACTTTTGAAAAATAAAATGCTTCTTTAAATAGAGGCACCATAACTTTGAAAAAATAAATTGCTCCTCTAAACAGAGGACCACAACTTTGAAAAATAAATTGCTCATCTAAACAAAAGCACCATAACTTTGGAAAAATAAATTACTCCTCTAAACAGAAGCAACATAACTTTGAAAAATAAATTGCTCCTCTAAATAGAGGCACCACAACTTTGGAAAAACGAACAAGGCTCCTATAATCAGAGACTTAACAACTTTGAAAAGATAAACAAAGCTCCTTCAATCAGAGGCTCAACAGCTTTGAAAAAATAAACAAGGCTTATTGATAATCATGTCCAGAGGAGTTATAAATTGTGTTTGAAGGAATTTTAAGAGATTATGCCCGAAGGTCTTACAAATCGATCATAATACTAAGGATATCATTTTTCAAGGATTAGAATCTTACCTCATAATCTTTTTCTCAAACAAGAATTTGAAACTTTTACATTGAAAAGTCTTCATATTTGTCTTCTCCATGTGGGATCTTAGAATATCCCTGTTTCCTGAGTTTATGCACTAGATTTTCTAAATACCGTATATGCTATGCACTAGGCATTTAGAAATGCAATGCATGCTATACAAATATTGATTAATTATGGTACTCAAGCTTTTTTAGCTCTTTTCTTAGGCCCTAAACCCTTTAATCTTTAAATACTAAGACCATATCAACATGACTCTTAATCATCCCTTTCATTTAATTCTCATATTCTCTTTGCAAGAAATCTCTTTTCGAATTCAATGTCCTTATCAGGAATTAAACATTTCAAATTTTCCTTTATCACTCTCAACCTTTCCAATGTAATGTAAAAATCTTTCATGCTATTATTCATTTATCAATTATTATTTCAACTTCAAAAAGTAAAAACGCACTCATACATTTCTTTCAGTATAAGGTATAAAAAAAGGTAAGAATGGTTGGAAAATAATCAACAAAAAAAGAAACTCAAAGAATGAAGTGGAATATCTTTTATTAGCAAAAATGCTAGCAAACTTTGGCATAGAAAAGAAAAAAAAATTACAATGATGGTTATGGGGAGACAATGCCAAAAAAATAAACAATCAAACAATCATGATAACATATCTCAAAGTCCTTTTGAAAAACTCAACCACTTGATGCACTTAATAACTTAGAGCTTCTTAGAATATGCTAGCCTCAATGCCAATGAATTTTTAGATTTGATGCTGTATTTTCTTTACCTAAGCTGCCTTTTTAGGTTTTCAACTTAGATAAACCCCCTTTGACTCAAACCGCCATTTTGGAGTTTTCACTTTAATTCTTACTTTTTTCATTTTTCATTTATTTATTTATTTTTTTCAAGTACAATATTTTTTCACAGCATCAGAATTTATAAGATGAGATAAATCATTTCCATCCATCTCAGCTAATATCAATGCTCTACCTGAGAAAGCTTGTTTCACGACATATGGTCATTCTCAATTCGGAGTCCATTTTCCTCTATTATCGTATTGACTTGGAGAATTCTTTTCAAGACCAACTTCTCTTTTCAAAAACAATGAGGTCGAACTATTTTATCATAAGTCCTTATTATTCTTTTTTGATATAGTTGACCATGGTATGGCGCTGTGAATCTCTTTTCCTAAATGAAATTTAACTGTTCATAGCATTCTAGAATCCATTCAGCTTTTTTCAGTTCAACCTCTTTTAGAACCCTTAAGGACGAGATTTTCACTTCCACTGGTAATACAGCCTTCATCCCATAAACTAAAGAGAATAGGGTTACCCCAATAGAGGTACGCACTGATGTTCGATATACATACAACATAAAAGGTAATTTCTCATGCTAATCTTTATAGGTCTCGGTCATCTTTTCAAAAAATTTTTTATATTCTTGTTTGCTGCCTCAATTACCCCATTCATTTTTGGACTGTATGGTGCTGAATTATGATGTTTGATATTATACTAGGCATATATTTCTTGCATCATCTTACTATTTAGATTCTTGGCATTATCTGAAATAATTTTTTTTGGAAGTTCATATCTATAAATGATCTTTTTTTTTATGAACTTGCAGACCACAGATCATGTTTCATTTCCAAATGATGCTGCCTTCACTCATTTCGTGAAATAGTCTATCATCATGAAAATGAACATATGCCCATTAGAAGTTTTTGTGGTAATAGGACCAATGACGTTCATGCCTCACATTAAGAGTAGCCAAGGTGGTGCCAAAACATATAAAGCAGATGGCAAAGCATGGATCTTGTCAGCATAGGTCTGACATTTATGAAAATGTTTTAGCGTAGTTAATGCAATCACTCTTCATTGTTAACCAATAGTACCCTACTCTCATGATCTATCTTGTCATCATATGTCCATTGTCATATGCGCCACATATTCTATCATGCACCTTTTTCATAATTTTTTTTTCCTCAGCCTTATTTACGCATCTCAATAATACTTGATCCCGATTTTTTTATATAAAACATTTCCATCCTAAAAAAAACTCATAGCTAGTTTTTGGATGACTCTTTTATCGTTCTCCATTGCTTTGATGGGGTATTATTGGTTTTTAATATACTGTCAGATATCATAATACCAAGGTTTTCCATTCTCTTCTTCTTTCATATTAGAGCAGTGAGTCGGTATATCTTTGACATCTAGCTTGATGGGTTAAATGTTAGTGCTATCATTAATATGAACCATTGCTGCAAAAGTAGCCAAGGCATCAGCAATCAAATTTTTCTTATGAGGTAAATGATGAAATTGAATATCTTTGAACTGGTTGATCAACTCTAGAATATACTTACGATATAAAATGAGTTTCAAGTCTTTCGTCTCTCATTCTTCTTTTAATTGATGTATAACTAGAGCTGAGACTCTAAACACTTTTAATGCTTTAACTTTTCTAACTATAGCAGCTTGTAAACCCATGATACATGCCTTATATTCAATGATGTTATTTGTGCAATTAAAATTCAATCTCGCTATTATAGGGTAGTATTGTTCTTCAGGAAAAATTAGAATTACCCTAATCCTATGTCCTAAGGTATTGGCAGCTTCATCAAAATACATTTTTGATACTTCTCTTCATGCATTTCTTTTTCTAATTGGGAAACAGTCAATAGATCTTCATAAAAAAACTTTAATCTTATTGGCTCATAATCTTTGATAGCATGATCTATGAGAAACTCGACTATGGCACTCTCTTTTATTGCCTTTTAGCTTACATATATGATATCATACTTCGAGAGCAATACTTGCCACCTAGCAATTCTCTCAAACATAGAAGGCTTCTCGAATATGTATTTAATTAGATCCAATTTTGTTATAAGTTAAGTGGTGTGATAGAGCATGTATCATATGAGTCTTTTGACAGTCTAAACTAATGCACAACACATTTTTTCCAAAGAAGAATATTTAAACTCATATTCTGTGAATTTTTACTAGATAATAAATAACTTTATCTTTTCAGCCATATTTACTTGCTGCCTTAGCACACATCCCATTTAATTTTCACACATCGTTAGGTATAAAATTAGAGGTCTCTTTGGGATAGGTGGCACCATTAATGGAGGATTTGATAAGTATTACTTAATTTTATCAAAAGCTATTGGCATTCCTCATTCCATTCCCTAAGGTTGTTCTTGTGGAGAAGCTTAAAAATAACATCACATTTATAGGTAAGCTGAGACACGAACCACGAAATGTAGTTCAATCTTTCTAGAAAACCTCAAACTTCTTTTGATGTACTCGGAGGTGACAAATTTTGAATGGCCCGTATTTTATTTGGATCAACTTCAATACCTCTTTCACTAACCACAAAGCCTAGCAACTTTCCTATCTTTTCCCCGAAGGTGCACTTGGCTGGGTTTAACTTGAGTTGGAATTTTTTTAACCTTTCAAATAGCTTTTTGAGGTTTGTGACATGATCTACTTCTTCTCGAGATTTTGCTATCATATCATGCACATATACCTCAATCTCTTTATGCATCATGTCATGACAGAGTGTCACCATGGCTCTTTGATATGTTACCCCGCATTCTTTAACCCAAAAGGTATGACTTTATAGTAAAAAGTTTCCTACATGGTCACAAAAGTGGTCTTTTCCATGTCATCTATGGCCATCTTTATCTGGTTATACCCTGAGAACCTATCCATAAAGGAAAATGTTGAATGCTTAGTCGTATTGTCCACCAGGGTGTCAGTATGACGTAAAGAAAAGTTATCCTTTGGGCTAGCCGTATTCAAATCACGATAGTCTACACACATTTACACCTTTTCATCTTTCTTAAAGACTGGTACTATATTGGCTACCCATTTTGGATACTTAGCCATTTGCAAAAAACCTACATCAAACTATTTTTTCATTTATTCTTTGATCTTTAGCAGCATTTCAGGCTTTATTCACCTTAGTTTCTGTTGTACTAGCTTACACTTTGGCTTCAGGGGTAGTTTATGCTCTGCTAACTCTATACTAAGCCTTGGCATATCTTGGTAAGACCAAGCAAACATATCTACAAATTCTTAAAATAGATTTTCCAAATGTTGCCTGTCTTTCGATGAAAGTGAGGTGCCAATTTTAACCTCTTTCTTATTTTCTTCATCTCTTAAATTCACCTAGTCAGTTATCTCTTGATCATGCTCAATTGGCTTACTTTCTTGTTTAATCAATCTCATTAGGTCTGAAGGTATAACATACTCTTCAAAATCATCTTTATTGTCAAGTTAATCTGTGTTAATTGAACTTTTAAAATTAACCTCTTTATCATTATCATAATTATCTTTTTATTCATTTAAAGACTTGAAATTGAATGAAATGAGATATGTTGGCAAGATGTGTTTAGAAAAATGAAAAAATGACAATAATAAGGGTACAAAAATAAAGAAATAAAAATGCATTCTTCCTAATCTTTATTAAAATAATAAAAGATATATGGTCCAAACAAGAAAGATCACCCTAATACCTTGAGTAATAGCTATTAGGATGTACAATTACATTGAATTAGTCTCAAGGGTAAAAGGTATTTTAATGATACTCCAATTGTTCAGCTCATAATCTGGTAGACAAAGGCGGACCCATCCTTCTTATTCAAGCCCCTTTTCATCTTCAATATCATGGATGAACAATTAAACGTAATCTCTTTCATACTTTGTTCAAAATCTCTTTTTGAATTTAAGTACATAAATTCTCCAGGCGTGAAGGTCTTGTACAAGTGTGGGATGATCATTAGTCTTACTGTTTTACCTACTTTTCTTCTCTCGATCTCTTATCTTTCTGTTTCATAGCCTAAGCCTAACCTTTCACTATTGTCCATCATTGTTGGTGGCTTTTTTATTCCCTGTAAGTTTTTATCCAGTCCTACTCTAGGATACCAGCCTTATTGATGACTTGACTCAACACTATCTTTAAAAATTATAAATTTTTAGGTCCTTATCCTACAGAATTGACTAGTTTAAAATACCGATAAAAACACTCCACTACTTCTTCAGCAGTTTCCACATATGGAACATTCAAGGGTTGGGTCACTAGCATGTCTTCCTTCTCAAATACCACTACCAATCGACCTTCTACATTAAACTTGATCTTTAGGTGTAGGGTAGAGGGCACAGCACCTTGCCATGTGAACCATGGCCATTCTAATAGAGAACTGTAAAATAGGGAGATATCCATCACTTGAAACTTCACATTAAAAGTGCATAACCCAATTTGTAAGGGCTTTTCGATATCTCTCAGAACATTTTGTCTGGTCTCATCAAAAGCTCGTATAACCATTTGACTGTTCTTCATATGAAAGTAGTCGATAGGCAACCTCGTCAAAGTTGACATAGGCATGACATTGATAACGGAGCTATTATCAATAAAGACTTTAGTTATGATATGGCTCTTGCACTTAACTATGATATATAGAGCCTTGTCATTTTTTTTCCCTCCGGAGGAATCTCTTCATCGTTTAATGATATATAATTTGGCATGACCAGGTTTCTGGCTAAATGGTTCACATACTTGACAGACACATTATGTGCCACATATGCCTGGTTTAATACCTCCAGCAAGGCGTTCTAGTGTGGTTCAAAATTTAATAATAGTGATAATAATGAGATTCGTGCTGTCATCTTGTTCAATTGCTCAACCACTGAGTATTCATTATGTTTTACTAGCTTTAAGAATTCACAAGTTTTTTTTTTTCTGACACTGACTTTTGGGTTTCTTTTTCAAGTACCACATTTGGATTTTTTTGTTCGTCTCCCACCTTAGCTTTCTCTCTTTTAACCCTTTCTAATATTTTAGGTGTGTAACATCTTTCACTTCGAGTGATGCCTTCTACACTAGTTATATTGGTAGTATCAGACTTAAAAGCATTTTTTTTTACCTTTGAACTATCGTATCGTAGTCATATTTTCAGCGTACAACTTTGTCATCCTTATATGGAATGAAGCTGAAACAGTAAAAGTTACTGGCCTGAGAATGAGTTTATCTATAACTCTCTTTGGCTTGTTCTTACAATGAATTGTTACCGGCTTTGGAAATAATTTAACAAGCCTGTCAGTCATAGATACTTCAACACTCTTTGAGACCTCTCCCTCTTCATAGAGTTCTATTTGGTATGAATCCATGAGTTTTTGTACCTCTTGGCAAAACTACTCATAATTTTCAATAGAGTGGCCAATTACCCCACTATGATATTTACAGCTTGTACCTACTACATATGCTCCACGATAACCATACGAACCTACTAGTTGTATCATGTCAGCTTTTCATAAAGCATCAAATAGCTGACTGAGAGGTGTCTTAACATCTGCCACTTTTCTCTTCAAATGATGCTCATGTTCTTTACTCAGAGCATTCACGTTATAATTAGGCAAAAGATTACCACTAACATTTGGTGTAGTTATCCCTTCTGTATCGAAGCTAATCATTCCATCTTTGATCAATCATTATAATTTATGTTTTAGAGCAGTGTAATTCTTAGTGAAATGATCGGTAATCCTATAGTGACAGTTACAATGGGATGTGGGATCATACTACTTAGGGTAAGGTGGTTTTAGTGGCTTTAGTTGGCTAGGAGCAATCAAATGATTGTTGTAAAGCTCACGATATAACTTTGTATAGTCATGGAAATTAGATCAAATACAAGCTTTTCACGAGTAGTTCGTTACTCCTGTGAATCACCTATTATGCTAGCCAGATGGGTCTAAAGTCTTAGGGTAGGTTAAATGTTAAGACTGTATGTGGTATTTTGAGGTCTAAAAGAGTGTTGATATGTTTAGGGGTAAGATGACTATGGGATTGGTTAGTATGGGTAAGGGGAAGCATTATTCATAGTAAGATAATATAAAAAATATCCTTATGATGGGTAGGGTTGATAACCCCTAAATTGTTGCCTATCAAAGCTCACAGCTTGAGCTTCAATCTCTTTCTTCTTTGGAGCTCTTTTAGTAGATGCTTCCACTCTCTTTAACTTGTCATTCTTGATGGTACTCTCATTAATTTCTTCCAAAATCATCATATCGATGAAATTCTTGGTTGCATTCCCTATCATCTTTTCATAATAGTAAGATTTTAGAGTGCTAATGAACAATACTGTATTTTTTTTTTAGTTAGAGGAGATTGCACTTAAAAAGCTACATCCCTCACCTTTGGGCGTATTCTATAAAAGACTCATTTACTTTTTTTTTTCATATTCTGTAAAGACAAAAGATCAGGAACCTAATCCATGATATACCGATATTGACTGATGAAGTCATGGGTCATATCACTCCAGAAATGGATGCGAGTTCTGTCTAGCTGGATATACCACCTAGCAATGGAACTTGTAAGGCTATCTTGAAAAATATGCATTAGTAGTTTTTCATTATGGGCATAGGCTACCATATTCTAACAGTACATGATAATATGAGTTTTTAGGCACTTCGTATTCTGGTACTTTAAACTTTGGAGGAAAAATCACATCCGAAACTAAGCAAAGCCCAGCAGCATCGATAGAACCATAAGATCCAATTCCTTTTATAACTCGTAACCTTTGTTCCAGCGTACTAATCTTTGAGTCTTTCTGAGATTCAACCACTTTTGAATGTTCTTTCTCTTTTTCTTTCAAGTAATCCAGATCAGGAACTTGGATCAATTCTACAACCCTTTTAATAAAAATAAAATTCACATAGCTATGGTAATACCCTAGGTTTGAAGTTGATGGCATTCCAGGGTATACAAGATATATGAACTGCTGTGACGGTATATCTTGTGTGGATTGGGCTTATTATGGATCAAAATCAGGAAGATATAGAGGGTTAGCCACTTCTTATGATGGAGGACCCTGTTGGCTTGTGTTCTCTTCTATTCTCTTTCCCTTGTTTAGCTTGTTGAGAGCATCCAAATCTTACTTAACTCATTTTCAATCTTTTTTTATGCCTTTTCTATTTTTTTAAGTCGATGAGAGTTTTCTTGCTCCATTTGTCTAGCTCTGGATCTTATGTTATATAGGTGGGTAAGGTACCTACTGGATGGAGCTATCCTTAAACCTTAAATATCATATCTCAGAATTAGCAGGTTTATACGACTATCTCATGAAAACCTAAAATGGGTATTTTGTTAAATGTAATGAATGAGAATGCAACGAATGAAAATACATGCATGCGAAGAACATTTACCTTAAGACAGTGTTTAACCAAAAGATTTCATTTATTTTAAAGAACTTTATTTACATAGAATTTATCATCCTAGAGTTATAACCATATAATCATTTGATTTGCTCATATTGGTCTCTTGTTTTCTTAATGAAATTCAGCAGGGTTGTCTATGTTCCCCTACTGCGGCCACCACTTATTTCAATGTTTCTGCCTCTTCAACCATTTCTCTTGCTTTACATACCCCTTAGCAAATTTGGTTGTTAAGTGCCCAATATACTTCTGTCTTCCTAGGTTTTTCCTTTTACCACACCATACTTGGTATGATAACTCTTTATGCTTTCTAACCAATGTAGTAATATTATCTTTTTGTTCATTCAATCTTTGTCTAAACTTGCTTAGGTAGCTGTTCAACATGTTATTTTTTATCTATACCTAAGTATTTTCTTTTTCTAATTCAGAATATTCTTGCTTCAATCACTCACTTTCATCTGTCAACTGAGTGATTGTTATCTCTTTGGCTTTTACCTTTACACATAACTTCTTATGTTTATGGTGTAGCTCTGTTAGCTTTTTGATAGCTATATAACGTTTTCTAGAAATCTTGCAAACTTTGACTTCATGCTTTTCAGCTCTATCTTTTCATTGATCTCTCCTCTCTCGAAGTTTCTAAATCTCTTACCTTAGCCTATCCTTTTCGATCTCGAATTCTTTCTTCACAAATTCTAATTCTGATGGTGTTTCTTCAAGCATTTCTTCTGGTGGTTATAAAAAACCTTTAAGAGTGAATATAACTTTCTATCCTCATCTTGATCTCCAAACTAAGTACCTATAAGTGATTTTATCAGTGAACAGTTTAGGACTCACTTTGTTAGGGGTTTTTTCATGCTTTAATCACATCATTGATCCTCTAAAATGCTTTTGCTCATTATAAGAAAAATCTGACTGATGAAGCTTGTATCATGGGAATGAATTGTTCTGCCCTAATTGTCTTCTCACTAGAAGTGACGCATAACTTGTTATCCCCTATAAACTCAAAAGTGGGACCACAGTGTTATCTCCATACTGATATAGCATAAGTTTATGATTCATCCACAAGGCCAACCATTTCACCTCGGTGCTTATCATCTTTGTCAAAGATGCTATCCACTCTTTTTTAGACTTTTGTTATGGCCACTCACTTTCACAGAATTCTTTGATTAGAGCTCGATTGTGGAAATAAAGCTTTAGAAAACACCTGTTTTACACTCGAAGTGGCTTTTCATCTATAGGTACAATAGTTGTATACAACTTGTCAAATGCCCTCCATTCTGCGATAATAACTCAACGATCTAATGGTCTCTGCCAATATCATTATTGACGAGTTGCAGCCATTGATCACACTTTCGAAGAAGTCAACCACTGCTATTTCAATATAACCCAAAACCTTCGAAAAAATCACCATTTCGTATATGGCTAAGGCAAACACGCCTAACCACTGCCCCTCGTCAATATGTTGTACTAGAAAATCATGAAAGAACTTTCAAGATAGGCAAACCTGCTATTGTATCTTCTTTGTATGAGAATCCATAATCTTCTTGTTTATTCTTATAAGATGGGCCTGATTCTTACGGAATGCTGATTTGTGTTTTTTGACATATATCTTGTCAGGACCCTAGAGGTGCAGACTCAACAAAGTTAAATATTCTTCTATGGTCGGTGTCATATCAATTTTATTGAAGGTGAAACACTTCTACGAAGGATCCCAAAATTACACTTAAGCTCTAATTAGTTGATTCTCAACATTCATTGCAATGAGGTGTACTATACGTCATTGCCTCTCGTAAAACTCCTCTTATCTTGATGGACTCATCTTCTTTCATATATCAAGAAAATCCTCTAAATTATTTTATTTGATGAGGATGGATGTTTCTTGAGACAAGGTGGAAGCATAGTCGATTGGTAGACAATCCTTCTCTTTTTATTGAATCCTTTCTGACTGAACCTTTACTTCATTGGGTGACTCATAAGGAGCTAATACAGATGAAGAGCAAACTAGTCATTCTGTGGAGTCCATGAAAAGCTCTTTGTTGAAGATCATCTTTCAAGCAAGTGTTCTTTATGAAACTTTATGATATGAGCATGAATCAATGCAAAAATAAATAAGAGAAGAGGTTAGTATACCAAATAAAGAGAAATAAATAAATAACTAAATAAATTAAAACATCACACATAATAAGAGGAATGAATCCCATGCTTTTGGTCAATTCTAAAGGGAAAGAGATGGCTCTATCTATAGGTTAAACGTTTCTAAGGTTCACTATATGTGGTTCAAAGTTAAAGTCTAAAAGGTTCCCAAATTGCTCCTCACATCATCGTCCATCACAGATTAGTAAGGCACCTCAATCCTCACTCATTACTGGCTGCAACGAAAAAGATTCAATTTGAGTTAGAGTATTTCGTTAACCACTACGGAGGCATTAAAACCTCACGAAAGCATAGGTACTTTATTCCCTCTTAGAGGAACGGAGCTTGGGTATAGAGCTCATGTTATGCTCATGCATATGAATGACATCATAAGCAAAATAAAAGAATAGAGTGAATAAATGAAAAAAGATCTTTAAAAAAAATAAATTTTATTAGGCTTTTGGATAACATAAACTTATTTGTTGGCATGACTTTTAGCTTGTCCCCAGTGGAGTCGCCAAACTATCATAACGTCTAGATCTAGGGATCTATCACCAGATATTGACTTAAGGAGTTACCACCAATCTTTTTTCATTTAGGTACAATTGGCCACTTGACTGAATCTGTCCATTTTTAAAGAGAAATCTTAAGTTTGGCTTAGGTATCTTTAAAAGGTAGATTCAATGTCTGCGAAACCAAAACTAGGTTCGAGAGTACAATTACATATGAGAAAGATTATAGCACCTTCACAATGCTCATCGAAAGATGGTATCAACTCAATTTTGTATTATCCATTAAGCCTTAAAAATTTTACCAAATGATTAATTATTGAAAATAATTTTTAATTGACTCTAATACTTTTGGCAAAAAATTAAAAAAATTTCCGCACCTTAAGAGTATACAAGAAAACTACTGTTTCTCTTACAAAAGCTCCATCGTCAGATTATTTAATATTAAAATTTTTCAAGAAAAGAAAAAAGAGAAAATGAGAAAGGAATGATGATTCGACTTTCAATATAGATATTTTTTTTTTGTTTTATAAGAAAAAACTCATGCTTTTATACAAGGAAAGATGATACCAACTCAATTTTGTGTTATCCATTAAGCTTTAAAAAATTTACCAAATAATTAATTATTGGATATAATTCTTAATTGACTCCAATATTTTTGGTAGAAAATTAAGAAAATTCTATCACCTCAAGAGTATACAAGAAAACTACTATTTCTTTTATAGAAGCTCCATCGTCGGATTATTTAATATTAGAAATTTTTCAAGAAAATAAAAAAAAGAAAATAAGAAAGGAATAATGATTCGACTGTCAATATAGATCCTTTTTTTTGTTTTATAAGAAAAAACTCATGCTTTTATACAAGAAAAATTGATACTTTCAACTTTTCCTTAAAATTTTTTTTTTGAAAATTTTATTTTTAAGGAAATTGGTACTTCCAACTTTTCCTCAAAAATATATTTTTAAAAATTTTTATTTTTATATTTTTAAGAAAAATTAATACTTTCAACTTTTCCTCGAATATATTTGTTAGAAATTTTATTTTCAAGGAAAATTAATACTTTCAACTTTTTTTTCAAAAATATTTATTTTTAAAAATTTTATTTTAAAAAGATCATTGAAAATTAAAGAATGTTTAATTAAATGAATAAATGATTTCAATTTAATCCATAGATAAATTGGCATAAAAAAATCATATTAATAAATAAATAACAAAAAAATAAAGAAAAAAATAAAAAAAACCTTGGAGCTGCTCGGTTCAACATGACAAAAGTGCGACTCGAGAGACAGAAGTGCAGCTCGAGAGACAGAAGCGGCAGATGGCTTGATATGTGGCTTGGTTTAGCGACTCAACAACGACTAAACAAAATGGGTTGAAATGCTGTAGGTTGGGTCCGATTTCAAGCAACTCGCGGATCCTGTCCACTTTCAACTTCCCTAAAATGGCATCATTTTCAAGTAGTATAAAAGGTAAAAATTTTTCTTTTTCGCCAGATGCTTCACTCTTTTCTCTCTTTTCCCTTCAGTTTTCTCTACATCTCTCTTTAAAACAAAGAACACCAGTGAAATTCTCTTCAGTTTTTGGGTTTTATTGCCAGAAATTGAGTTTTTTTGTCAAAAAAGTCATCGAAAAACTTGAATTTTGTCGAAAAATTCATTGGTATTTAGAATTTTTTAGAAATTTTCTAGAAAAAGAAAAAAATCACCAAAAATTTTAAAAAATTCCTATAAATCTTAAGACCATTTATGCACATTTTAAACACATTCTTTTGCTTCTCTTTTCTCTCTATTTGTTTTCTGTGTCTGTGTTTGTCTGTTCTGTCTCTGATCTATGGATATTTATAGGGTGAAATTTGAGTGTCCTAAAACTAGATGGGATTTCAATCCCTTTTAAGTTTTAACTCCAGGCTTTAATCCAACTAAAATGCCTCAACCTAGTCCTACCTAAATTCAACCATCTTTTTTTTCATTTTTTTAGCTTTTTTATTTTTTATTTTTTCATAAATCACTTAGACCCCCTGACAGATTGGGGTGTCTACAAAATTTAAATGAAAGTGTTCTAAAATGAATTAATTATTTGAATAAATATTTTTATAAAGGAATTTTGAATATTAAAATTTAATGAGATTAAAAAAGTAATTATAATAAAAAATAATGATATTAAAGATTGAATAAACATGAAAAAATGCAATACACGTGTCATTATATTTGTAAAAAAGTATAGATAATACTAATAACATGAACAATAAAAAATAAATTTTTAAAAGAATTTTGTAGTTAGAGTTGAAAAAAAATAAAAGCTATATAAAAAACAAAATATAATAAATTAGTTTATTACTCGTGCAATACAATAATTGTCTTTAATTATTTAAATATGTGTAAAAGCATAAATTAACATTCTTTAATTATTTATATATTCAAAATATATGTAAAATGCATATAATATAATTAAGATATCAAATCATTATAGAATTAAAATTTTTTATTAAAAATATAACAAATTTTTAAAATATGAAAAATATTATTTAAAGAAGAATAAAATATTCAAAAGATATCATATATATAATATATATTATATTAAAAGTAAAGAATGCAGTTAAATATTAATCTAAATTTCTATTGATGAAAAGTCTCATACAAAGTGCTTGCATATTCTTCTATTCTCTATTAGCATCAAATATTGGAAACAACAAGTTTTATATAATTTAAAAGAGAAAGATATAATTCAACAAGTTTTATATAATTCAATGTCCTTATCAGGAATTGAACATTTCAAATTTTCCTTTATCACTCTCAACCTTTCCAATGTAATGTAGAAATCTTTCATGCTATTATTCATTTATCAATCATTATTTCAACATCAAAAAGTAAAAATGCACTCACACATTTCTTTTAGTATAAGGTATAAAAAAAAGTAAGAATGACTGGAAAATAATCAACAAAAAGAGAAACTCAAAGAATGAAGTGGAATATCTTTTATTAGCAAAAATGCTGGCAAACTTTGGCATAAAAAAGAAAAAAAAAGAATTACAATGATGGTTATGGGGAGACAATGCCCAAAAATAAACAATCGGACAATCATGATAACATATCTCAAAGTCCTTTTGAAAAACTCAACCACCTGATGCATTTAAAAACTTAGAGCTCCTCAGAATATGCTAGCCTCCATGCCAATGAATTTTTAGATTTGATGCTGTATTTTCTTTACCTAAGCTGCCTTCTTAGGTTTTCAACTTAGATAAACCCTCTTTGACTCAAACCGCCATTTTGGAGTTTTCATCTTAAGTCCTATTTTTTTCATTTTCATTTATTTTTTTCAAGCATAATATTTTTTCACAGCTTCAGAATTTATAAGATGAGATAAATCATTTCCATCCATCTCAGCTAATATTAATGCTCTACCTGAGAAAGCTTGTTTCACGACATATGGTCATTCTCAATTCGGAGTCCATTTTTCTCTGTTATCTTATTGACTTGGGAGAATTCTTTTCAAGACCAAGTTCTCTTATCAAAAGCAATGAGGTCAAACCATTTTATCATGAGCCCTTATTATTCTTCTTTGATATAGTTAACCATGGTACGGTGCTGTGAATCTCTTTTCCTAAATGAAATCCAACTGTTCATAGTGCTCTCGAATCCATTCAGCTTTTTCTAGTTCAACTTCTTTTAGAACCCTTAAGGACGAGATTTTCACTTCCACTGGTAATACAGACTTCATCCCATAAACCAAAGAGAATGGGGTTACCCCAATAGAGATACGCACTGATGTTCGATATACATACAGCGCAAATGGCAACTTCTCATGCTAATCTTTATAGGTCTCGGTCATCTTTTGAAGAATTTTTTTATATTTTTGTTTGCCACCTCAATTACCCTATTCATTTTTGGACTGTATGGTGCTGAATTATGATGTTTGATCTTATACTGGGCATATAATTCTTGCATCATCTTACTATTTAGATTCTTGGCATTATTTGAAATAATTTTTTTTTGGAAGTCCATATCTATAAATGATCTTTCTTTTTATGAACTTGCAGACCACAGATCCTGTTGCATTTCCAAATGATGCTACTTTCATACATTTCATGAAATAGTCTATCATCATGAAAATGAACATATGCCCATTAGAAGCTTTTGGGGTAATAGGACCGATGACGTTCATGCCTCACATTGAGAGTAGCTAAGGTGGTGCCAAAACATATAAAGTAGATGGCAAAGCATGGATCTTGTCAGCATAGGTTTGACATTTATGAAATTTTTTAGCGTAGTCAATGCAATCACTCTACATTGTTAACCAATAGTACCCTACTCTCATGATCTGTTTTGCCATTATATGTCCATTGGCATATGCCCCACATATTCCATCATGCACCTTTTCAATTAATTTTTTTTGCCTTAGCCTTATTTACGCATCTCATTAATACTTGATCCCAGATTTTTTTGTATAAAACATTCCCATCCTGAAAAAAACTCATAGCTAGTTTTTGGATGACTCTTTTATCATTCTCCATTGCTTGGATGTGGTATTGTTGGTTCTTGATATACTATAAGATATCATAATACCAAGGCTTTCCATTTTTTTCTTCTTCCATATTAGAGCAGTGAGTCAGTATATCTTTGACATCTAGCCTAATGGGTTAAATGTCAGTGCTATCATTAATTCGAACCATTGCTGTTAAAGTAGCCAAGGCATCAGCAATCAGATTTTTCTCTTGAGGTAAATGATCAAATTGAATATCTTTGAACTGGTTGATCAACTTTAGAATATAATTATGATATAAAATGAGTTTCGAGTCTCTCGTCTCCTATTCTTCTTTTAATTGATATATAACTAAAGCTGAGTCTCCAAACACTTTTAATGCTTTAACTTTTCTAACTATAGCAGCTTGTAAACCCATGATACATGCCTTATATTCAATGATGTCCGAATATAATTATAACATAGAAAGCTTCTAACTATAGCAGCTTGTCCAAATATTTTTTTTGAAAAAATGTGTTGTGCATTAGTTTGGACTCATATTCTGTGAATTTTTACTCAAATAATAAATAGCTTTATCTTTTTAGCCATATTTACTTGCTGCCCTAGCACACATCCCATTTAATTCTCACACACCGTTAGGTATAAAATTAGAGGTCTCTTTGGAATAGGTGGCACAATAATGGAAGATTTGATAAGTATTACTTAATTTTATCAAAAGCTATTGGCATTCCTCATTCCATTCCCTAGGGTTCTTCTTGTGAAGAAACTTAAAAATAGGATCACATTTATAGGTAAGCTGAGACACGAATCGCGAAATGTAGTTCAATCTTTCTAGAAAACCTTAAACTTCTTTTGGTGTACTTGGAGGTGATAAATTTTGAATGGCTCGTATTTTATTTGGATCGACTTCAATGCCTCTTTCACTGACCACAAAGCCTAGCAACTTCCCTGTCTTTGCCCTGAATGTGCATTTGGCTGGGTTTAACTTGAGTTAGAATTTTTTCAACCTTTCAAATAGCTTTCTGAGGTTTGTGACATGATCTACTTCTTCTCAAGATTTCACTATCATATCATCCACATATACCTCAATCTCTTTGTGTATCATGTCATGAAAGAGTGTCACCATGGCTCTTGGATATGTTACCCCGCATTCTTTAACCCAAAGGGCATGACTTTGTAGCAAAAAGTTCCCTACATGATCATAAAAATGGTCTTTTCCATGTCATTTATGGCCATCTTTATCTGGTTATACCCTGAGAACCCATCCATAAAGGAAAACGTTGAATGCTTAGCCGTATTGTCCACCAGGGTATCAGTATGAGGTAAAGAAAAGTTATCCTTTGGGCTACCCCTATTTAAATTACGATAGTCTACATACATTTGCACATTTCCATCTTTCTTAAAGATTGGTACTATAATGGCTACCTATTTTGGATACTTAGCCATTTGCAAGAAACCTACATCAAACTATTTTTTCACTTATTCTTTGATCTTTAGCAGTATTTCAGGCTTCATTCACCTTAGTTTCTACTGTACTAGCTTGCACTTTGGCTTTAGGGGTAGTCTGTGCTCTGCTAACTCTATACTAAACCTTGGCATATCTTGGTAAGACCAAGCAAACATATCTACAAATTCTAGGAATAGATTTTCCAAACATTATCTGTCTTTCGACGAAAGTGAGGTGCCAATTTTAATCTATTTCTTAGTCTCTTCATCTCCTAGATTCACCTAGTCAGTTATCTCCTGATCATGCTCAATTGGCTTACTTTCTTGTTTAATCAATCTCATTAGGTCTGAAGGTATAACATACTCTTCAAAATCATCTTTATTGTCAAGTTCATCTATGTTAATTGAACTCTTAAAATTAACCTCTTTATCATTATCATAATTATCTTCTTGTTCATTTAAAGACTTGAAATTGAATGAAATGAGATATGTTGGCAAGACGTGTTTAGAAAAATAAAAAAATGATAATAATAAGGGTACAAGAAGAAATGAATAAAAATGCATTCTTCCTAATCTTTATTAAAATAATAAAAGATATATGGTCCAAACAAGAAAGATCATCCCAATGTCTTGGGTAATAGCTATTGGGATGTACAATACATTGAATTAGTCTCAAGGGTAAAAGGTATTTCAATGATACTCCAATTGTTCAGCTCATAATTTGGCAGACAAAGACGGACCCATCATTCTTATTTAAGCCCTTTTTCATCTTCAATAGCATGGATGAACAATTGAGTAAATGTCTCTTCCATACTTTGTTTAAAATCTCTTTTTGAATTTGAGTACATAAATTCTCTAGGCCTGAAGGTCTCGTACAAGTGTGGGATGATCATTAGTCTTGCTGTTTTACTTGCTTTTCTTCTTCCGATCTCTCATCCTTCTGTTTCATAGCCTAAGCCTAACCTTTCACTGTTGTCCATCATTGTTGGGGGCTTTCTTATTTCCTGTAAGTTTTTATCTAGTCCTACTCTAGGATATCAGCCTTTATTGATGACTTGACTCAACACTATCTTTAAAAATTATCGATTTTTAGTCCTTATCCTACATAATTGACTAGTTCAAAAGATCGATAAGAACACTCCACTATTTCTTCAGCAGCTTCCATATATAAAGCATTCAAGGGTTGGGTCACTAGCATGTCTTCCTTCCCAAATACCACTACCAATCGACCTTTTACATTAAACTTGATCTTTAGGTGTAGGGTAGAGGGCACAGCACCTTGCCATGTGAACCATGGCCTTTCTAACAGAGAATTGTAAGATAAAGAGATATCCATCACTTGAAACTTCACATTAAAAGTGCATAACCCAATTTGTAAGGGCATTTCGATATCTTTCAAAACTTTTCGTCTGGTCTCATCAAAAGTTCGTATGACCATTTGACTATCCTTCATATGAGAGTAGTCAATAGGCAACATCACCAAAGTTGACATTGGCATGACATTGATAACAGAGCTATTATCAATAAAGACTTTAGCTATGATATGGCTTTTGCACTTGATTGTGATATATAGAGCCTTGGTATTTTTTCTTTCCTTCGGAGGAATCTTTTCATCGCTTAATGATATATAATTTGGCATAACCAGGTTTCTGGCTAAATGGTTTACATACTTGACAGACACATTATGTGCCACATATGCTTGGTTTAATACCTTCAGCAAGGCATTCTAGTGTTGTTTTAAATTTAATAATAGTGATAATAATGAGATTCGTGTTGGCATTTTGTTCAATTGCTCAACCACTGAGTATTCATTATGTTTTACCAGCTTTAAGAATTCACAGGTTTTTTATTCTGACACTGACTTTTGGGTTTTTTCTTCAAGTACCACATTTGGATTATTTTATTCGTCTCTCACCTTAGCTTTCTCTCTTCTAACCCTTTCTAATATTTTAAGAGTGTAGCATCTTTCACTTCGGGTGATGCCTCATACACTAGTTATATTGGTAGTATCAGACTTAGAAGCATTCTCTTATTACCCTTGAACTATCGTATCGTAGTCATATTTCTACGGTACAACTTTGTCATCCTTATATGGAATGAAGCAAGAACTTCAAAAGTTACGGCCTGGGAATGAGTTTGTCTATACCTGACTTTGGCTTGTTCCTACAATGAATTATTATCGATTTTGGAAATAATTTAATAGGCCTCTCAGTCATAGATACTTCAACACTTTTTGAGACCTATCCCTCTTCATATAGTTCTATATGGTATGAATCCATGAGTTTTTGTACCTCTTGGCAAAACTACTCATAATTTTCAATAGAGTGACCAATTATCCCACTATGATATTTATAGCTTGTACCTATTACATATGCTTCATGATAACCATACGAACCTACTAGTTGTATCATGTCAGCTTTCTATAAAGCATCAAATAGCTGATTGAGAGGTGTCTTAATATCTGCCACTTTTCTCTTAAAATGATGCTCATGTTCCTTACTCAGAGCATTCACGTTATGATTAGACAAAAGATTACCACTAACATTTGGTGTAGTTATCCCTTTTGTATCGAAGTTAATCATTCCATCCTTGATTAATCGTTGTAATTTATGTTTCAGAATAGTGTAATTCTTAGTGAAATGATTAGTAATCTCATAGTGATAGTTATAATGGGCTGTGGTATCATACTACTTACGGTAAGTCAGCTAAGAGCAATCAAATGATTGTTGTAAAGCTCATGATATAACTTTGTATAGGTCATAAGAATTGGATCAAATACAGGCTTTTCACGAGTAGTTCATTACTCCCGTGAATCACCTATTGAGCTAGCCAAATGGGTCTAAAGTCTTAGGGTAGGTTAAATGTTAAGACTGTATGTGGTATTTTGAGGTATAAAAGGGTGTTGATATGTTTAGGGGTAAGATGACTATGGGATTAGTTGGTATGGGTAAGGGGAAGCATTATTCATAGTAAGATAATATGAAGAATATCCTTATGGTGGGTAGGGTTGGTAACCCCTAAATTGTTGCTTATCAAAGCTCACAGCTTGAGCTTCAGTCTCTTTCTTCTTTGGAGCTCTTTTAGTGGATGCTTCCCCTCTTTCTAACTTGTCATTCTTGATGGCACTCTCAATAATTTCTTTCGAAATCACCATATCGATGAAATTCTTGGTTGCATTCCCTATCATATTTTCATAATAGGAAGATTTCAGAGTGTTAATGAACAATACTATATTTTTCTTTTTAGTTAGAGGAGGTTGCACTTAAGAAGCTACATCCCTTCATCTTTGGACGTATTCCTTAAAGGACTTATTTACCTTTTTTTTTTCATGTTCTGTAAAGATAAAAGATCAGGAACCAAATCCATGATATACCGATATTGACAGATGAAGTCATGGGTCATATCACTCTAGGAACAGATGCGAGTTCTATCTAGCTGGATATACCACCTAGCAAAGAAACTTGTAAGGCTATCTTGAAAAATATGCATTAGTAGTTTTTTATTATGGGCATAGGCTGCCATCTTCTAATAGTGCATGATAATATGAGTCTTTGGGCACTTTGTATTCTGGTATTTTAAACTTTGGAAGAAAAACCACATCTAGGACTAAGCAATGCCCAGCAGCATCGATAGAACTTTAAAATCCAATTCCTTCTACAGTTCGTAACCTTTGTTCCAGCGTACTAATCTTTGAGTCTTTTTGAAATTCCACCACTTTTGACTGTTTTTTCTCTTTTTCTTTCAAGTCATCTAGATCAGGAACTTGGATCGATTCTACAACCTTTTTAATAAAAATAATATTCACATATCTATAGTAATGCCCTAGGTTCGAAGTTGATGGCATTTCAGGGTATACAGGATATATGAACTGCTGTGGCGATATATCTTGTGTGGATTGGGCATATTATGGATTAAAATCTGAAGGATATAAAGGGTTAGCCACTTCTTATGATGAAAGACCCTGTTGGCTTGTGTTCTCTTCTATTATCTTTTCTTTGTTTAACTTGTTGAGAGCATTCAAATCTTACTTAACTTATTTTCAAGCTTTTTTTATGCCTTTTCTATTTTTTTAAGTCGATGAGAGTTTTCTTGCTCCATTTATCTAGCTCTGGCTCTTGTGTTATATCGGTGGGTAAGGTACCTATTGGATGGAGCTATCCTTGAACCTTAAATATCTTATCTCAGAATTAGCAGGTTTATACCACTATCTTATGAAAATATAAAATGGTTATTTTGTTAAATGTAATGAATAAGAATGTAATGAATGAAAATGCATGCATGCGAAGAACATTTACCTTAAGATAATGTTCAACCAAAAGATTTCATTTATTCCAAAGAACTTTGTTTATATAGAGTTTATCATCCTAGATTATAACTGTATAATCATTTGATCTGCTCATACTGGTCTCTTATTTTCTTAATGAAATTCAACAGGGTTGTCTATGTTCCTCTACTAGGGCCACCACTTATTTCAATGTTTCTGCCTCTTTGACCATTCTCTTGCCGTACATACCCCTTTGCAAATTTGGTTGTTAAGTGCTCAATATACTTCTGTCTTTCTAGGTTTTCCTTTTTATCACACCATACTTGGTATGATAACTCTTTATGCTCTCTAACCAATGCAGCAATATAGTCTTTTTGTTCATTCAATCTTTGTCTCAACTTGTTTAGGTAGCTGTTCAACATTTTATTTTTTGTTTGTACCTAGGTATTTTCTTTTTCTAATTCAGCATGTTCTTGCTTCAATCGCTCACTTTTATATGTCAACTGAGTGATTGTTATCTCTTTGGCTTTTATCTTTACACATAACTTCTTATGTTCATGGTGTAGCTCCATTAGCTTTTTGACAGCTATATAACGTTCTCTAGCAATCTTGCAAACTTTGACTTCATGCTTTTCAACTCTATCTTTCTATCGATCTCTTCCCTCTCGAAGCTTCTGAACCTTCTACCTTAGCTTGTCCTTTTCGATCTCGAATTCTTTCTTCACAAATTCTAATTCTAATGGTGTTTCTTCAAGCATTTCTTCTGTTGGTTATAGAAAACCTTCAAGAGTGAATACAACTTTTTGTCCTCGTCTTGATCTCCAAACTAAGTACCCATAAGTGACTTTATCAGTGAACGATCTAGGATTCACCTTGTGGGGGTTTTTTTCACACTTTAATCACATAGTTGATCCTTTAAAATGCTTTTGGCTCATTATAAGAAAAATTTGACTGATGAAGCTAGTATCATGGGAATGAATTGTTTTGCCCCAACTATCTTCTCACTAGAAGTGGCGCATAACTTTTTGTCCCCTATAAACCTAAAAGTGGGACCACAGTGTTATCTCTACACTGATATATTATAGATTCATGATTCATCCACAGAGCCAACCATTTCACCTCGGTGCTTATCATCTTTGTTAAAGATGCTATCCACTCTTTTTTAGACTTTTGTTATGGCCACTCACTTTCACAGAATTCTTTGATTAGAGCTCGATTGTGGAAATAAAGCTTCAGAAAAACACTTATTTTACACTCGAAGTGGATTTTCATCCATAGGTACAATAGTTGTATACAACTTGTCAAACGCTCTCTATTTTGGCGATAATAACTTAACGATCTAATGGTCTCTGCCAATATCATTATTGACGAGTTATAGCTATTGATCACACTTTCGAAGAAGTCAACTACTGCTATTTCAATATAACCTAAAACCTTCAAAAAAATTACCATTTCGTATATGGCTAAAGCAAACACGTCTAACCTCTGCCCCTGGTAAATACGTTGTACTAAAAAATCATGAAAGAACTTTCAAGATAGGCAAACCTGCTCTTATTTCTTCTTTGTATGAGAATTCATAATCTTCTTGTTTATACCCATAAGATGGGTTAGATTCTTACGGAATACTGATTTATGTTTTTTGACATATATCTTGTCAGGATCCTGGAGGTGCAGACTCAACAAAGTTGAATATTCTTCTATGGTCGGTGTCATATCAACTTCATTGAAGGTGAAACACTTCTATGAAAAATCCCAAAATTGCACTTAAGCTCTAATTAGTTGATTCTCAACATTCACTGCAATGAGGTGTGCTATATGTCCATGCCTCTCACAAAACTCTTCTTGTCTTGATGGACTCATCTTCTTCCATATATCAAGCAAATCCTCTAAATTATTTTGTTTAAGGAGGATGTATGTTTCTTGAGACAAGGTGGAAGCATAGTCGATTAGTAGACAATCCCTCTCCTTTTATTGAATCTTTTTTGACTAAACCTTTATTTCGTTGGGTGACTCATAAAGAGCTAATACAGATGAAGAGCAAACTAGTCATTCTGTGAAATCAATGAAAAACTCTTTGTTGAATATCGTCTTTTAAGCAAGTGTTCTTTATGAAACTTTATGATATAAGCATGAATCAATGCAAAAATGAACAAGAGAAGAGGTTAGTATACCAAATAAAGAGAAATAAATAAATAACTAAATAAATTAAAACATCACACACAATAAGATGAGTGAATCATATGCTTTTGGTCAATCATAAATAGAAGAAGATAGCTCTATCTATAGGTTAGGCATTTCTAAGGTTCACTATATGTGGTTCAAGTTTGGAGTCTAAAAGGTTCTCTTATTGCTCCTCACATCATTGTCCATCACAGATTAGTAAGGCTCCTCAATCCTCATTCATTACAGGCTACAACAGAAAAGATTCAATTTGAGTGAAAGTATTTCGCTAGCCACTACGGAGGCATTAAAATCTCACGAAAGCATAGGTACTTTACTCCCTTCTAGAGGAACGGAGCTCAGGTATAGAGCTCATGTTATGCTCATGCATATGAATGACATCATAAGTAAAATAAAAGAATAAAGTGAATGAATGAATAAAGATTTTTTAAAAAAATCAATTTTATTAGGCTTTTGGATAACATAAACTTATTTGTTGGCTTGACTCTTAGCTTGTCCCCAGTGGAGTCATCAAATTATTATAACGTCTAGATCTAGGGATCTATCACTAGATATTGACTTCAGGAGTTACCACTAATATTTTTTTATTTAGGTACAATTGGCTACTTGACTAAATCTATCCATTTTTAACGAGAAATCCTAAGTTTGGCTTAGGTATCTTTAAAAGGTAGATTCAATGTCTGCGAAACCAAAACTAGGTTCGGGAGTACAATTACATATGAGGAAGGTTATAGCACCTTCACAACGCTCATCGAAAGATGATACCAACTCAATTTCGTGTTATCCATTAAGCCTTAAAAATTTTACCAAATGATTAATTATTGAAAAAAAATTTTAATTAACTCTAATACTTTTGGCAGAAAATTAAGAAAATCCCCTCACCTTAAGAGTATATAAAAAAACTACTGTTTCTCTTACAGAAGCTCCATTGTCAGATTATTTAATATTAAAAATTTTTCAAGAAAAGAAAAAAGAGAAAATGAGAAAAGAATGATGATTCGACTTTCAATATAGATCTTTTTTTTTGTTTTATAAGAAAAAATAATGCTTTTATATAAGGAAAGATGATACCAATTCAATTTTGTGTTATCTATTAAGCTTTAAAAAATTTACCTAATGATTAATTATTGGAAATAATTCTTAATTGACTCCAATATTTTTAGCAGAAAATTAAGAAAATTCTCTCACCTCAAGAGTATACAAGAAAACTACTATTTCTCTCACAGAAGCTCCATCGTCGGATTATTTAATATTAAAAATTTTTCAAAAAATGTAAAAAGAGAAAATGAGAAAGGAATAATGATTCGACTTTCAATGTAGATCTTTTTTTTATTTTATAAGAAAAAAACTCATGCTTTTATATAAGAAAAATAGATACTTTCAAATTTTTCTTAAAGCATTTTAAGGTTTTTTTTTATTTTCAAAGAATATTGATACTTTCAATTTTTTCTTAAATTTTTTTTTTGAAAATTTTATTTGTAAGGAAATTGGTACTTCCAGCTTTTCTTCAAAAATATTTTTTTTTTAAATTTTATTTTCAAGAAAAATTTATACTTTTAAGTTTTCCTCAAAATTTTATTTTTTAAAAAATTTTATTTTTAAGAAAAATTGATACTTTTAACTTTTCCTCAAAAATATTTTTTTTTTAATTTTTATTTTTATATTTTCAAGAAAAATTAATGCTTTCAACTTTTCCTCGAATATATTTTTTAGAAATTTTATTTTCAAGGAAAATTGATACTTTCAACTTTTCTTCAAAAATATATTTTTTTGAAAATTTTATTTTAACGAGATAATTGAAAATTAAAGAATGTTTAATTAAATGAATAAATGATTTCAATTTAATCCATAGATAAATTGGCATAAAAAAATCATATTAATAGATAAATAACAAAAAAAGAAAAAATAAATAAAAAACCTTGGAGCTGTTTGGCTCAGCATGACAGAAGTGTGGCTCGAGAGATAGAAGTGGCGGATGGCTTGATACGCGGCTTGGCTCAGTGACTCAACAACGGCTAAATTAAATGGGTTGAAACGCTGCGGGTCAAGTTTGATTTCGGGCGATGTGCGGATCCTATATACTTTCAACTTCCTTAAAACAGCATCGTTTTCAAGTAGTATAAAACGTAAAAATTTCCCTTTTTCGCCAAATGCTTCACTCTTTTCTCTCTCTTCTCTTCAGTTTTTTATGCATCTCTCTCTAGACATAAAGAACACTGGTGAAATTCTCCCCAATTTTTGGGTTTTATCGCCAGAAATTGGGTTTTTCATTAGAAAAGTCCCCAAAAAACTTGAATTTTGCTGAAAAATTCATTGGAATTTGGAATTTTTTAGAAATTTTCCAGAAAAAGAAAAAAAATCACCAAAAATTTTAAAAATTTTCCTAAAAATCTTAAGACCACTTATGCACATTTTAAACACCTTTTTTTGCTTTTCTTTTCTCTCTATTTGCTTTCTGTGTTTGTGTCTGTCTGTTCTATCTCTTATCTATGGATATTTATAGGGTGAAATCTGAGAGTCCTAAAATTAGATGGGATTTCAATTCTTTTTTATTTTTAACTCCAGGCTTTAATCCAACTAAAACGCCTCAACCTAGTTTTACCCAAATTCAACCACCTTTTTTTTTTTTTTCATTTTTTCAACTTTTTTATTTTTTATTTTTATTTTATAAAATCACTTAAACCCCCTGACAGATTGGGGTGTCTACAAAATTTAAATGAAAATGTTCTAAAATGAATTAATTATTTGAATAAATATTTTTATAAAGGAATTTTGAATATTAAAATTCGATGAGATTAAAAAAGTAATTATAATAAAAAATAATGATATTAAAGATAGAATAAACATGAAAAAATGCAACATACGTGTCATTATATTTGTAAAAAAGTATAGATAATACTAATAACATGAACAATAAAAAATAAATTTTTAAAAGAATTTTGTAGTTAGAGTTGAAAAAAAATAAAAGTTATATAAAAAATGAATTATAATAAATTAGTGTTATTACTCATGCAATATAATAATTGTCTTTAATTATTTAAATGTGTGTAAAAGCATAAATTAACATTCTTTAATTATTTATATATTCAAAATATATGTAAAATACATATAATATAATTAAGATATCAAATCATTACAGAATCAAGTTTTTTTATTAAAAATTTAACAAATTTTTAAAATATGAAAAATACTATTTAAAGAAGAATAAAATATTCAAAAGATATCATATATATAATATATATTATATTAAAAGTAAAGAATGCAGTTAAATATTAATCTAAATGTCTGTTGATGAAAGATCTCATACAAAGTGCTTACATATTCATCTATTCTCTATTAGCATCTAATATCGGAAACAACAAGTTTTATATATTTTAAAAGAGAAAGAAGTAAATAAGCATTAAAATAAAGTAGTAAAATATCTAGTTGCCAATCATTCTTTGTATATAATTGGTGCATGTAAAACTGTGACATAGTATCATTGCTTATGATACCGTCACTTAATGCTTGCAAGTAAATTTATCAATCATCATTTCTATTTGTATTATAAAACATAAAACCTATTTTAAAAATTAAAGTGATAATTGAAAAAGCAAATTTAATGCAGATGTTTGTAAGTTAAAGTTAAGGTACAACGTGCAGTTTCCATGATCAGCCACCCACTATGCATGATTGGCAGAGGTTTTCTCCTGAATTGACCAGAAGTTTGATCTCATGTATGCCAAGAGAGCATTTGTTCACTGGTATGTAGGTGAAGGAATGGAGGAGTGAATTCTCAGATGCCCGTGAAGATGTTGTTGCTCTCTAGAAACAAAAGATTACTAGATCTATATTTCATGAAAGCAGCAGCTAATGGTCCATCATGTTCCTCAACTCATTTCAGTTCATCAGCTATTCTTATTCTTGTAAATTTGTGCATGTGCACTTCATGTCTTGAATTTGTCTATCTTTGTATGTCTTTGCTCTGAACGTGGGTGATTTTAAGTCTAGTTGTGAAAACCTATAGTTTCTGTGTTATAAGATGTGGCCCCTTTCAATGTCTAATAAAGCTTCTGCTTTGTGCCACGATTTATATAATGCAAGTCAAAATTTCCCAGAAAAATAACAGAAACAATAAGAAAGCAAAGATTTCCCAATTTTCTATTTGGTGAGTGATTAAATATTTTGCTACAGACTGTATGTAATTGGAAATAGAAGTTTTCCATTCAAGAAAAACAATATTTAAAAAAAATAATAAGGATTGATGAATAAGGTCCAACTTGTTGTTAAAAAAATTTTAATGACTTTTTTTTATATGTAATTACTAGTCATGTTTATTCATCAAATAAATAACTTAACTAGATGAGAACTTTACTTTTTTTTTCCTATTATAAAGAGAAACAAGACTTAATGAAATTTTTATTTACAACTTGTTAAATTCGTTATTAAAAATAATTTATTAAAAATTTTAATCTAAAATTGAAATTCATAAATTAAAAGATTTTAGATTAAAAGTTTTATTAAATCATTTTTAATATTAAATTTCACGAATTTCATTTAAATTTTTTTATAAAAAAATTGCTATCTTGACTTGTGAGCAATTTTTTAAGAGTTCAAAAATAACTTAATTAATCAACTATTTACTTATGTTTTTGTATTTAAGATTGCTTAGAATTGAAATTTTATTATTAAAATTAAAATTTTAACATTTTATCAAATTATTGACTAAAGACTTTTTTAAATCTAATGTCTAAAATTACTAATTAATTTTTATCAACAACAAAATTTATTGGTCAATGGTTGTCAAACTTGATTAAATAAAAAGTGGATTTTGCTAATGATGATCTTGGGATAGTTTTTAAAATTACAAGTTTCCATGGAGTGGACGGCTGGTTCTCTCTCCCTCTTTTTTTATTTTTTATTATTTTCTTATCCATGTCAATCTTCATAAGTTTCTCTCTTCAAAAGTTTTAGACTTTTTTTTAACCTTGAAAACTTTTTTCCTTAGAGTTAGCATTAACTTTAAGAAAAGGATAATTTTTGTTGAGCTAAATGCTCAAATCAGAATCAAACATTTGGATGATTGCTCAATTCAAGATCAAACGTTTTAATTTATACAAATAAAGATCAAACGTTATTGATTTGTAACAATATACGATTTATTTCAACGGTAAGAAATGTGCATCTTACGCGGCGTTATAACACGTAAAAAGAATAGGGAACGATTGATGAGGAAAAATTATGCTGAATTGGATTTTTTAGGTGAAAACGACTTGAGTACTCATATCATAAAAATTTATGAATGGATTATTGAAGGCATTTTTGGCAAGAAACGCCTTTAATAACCCCATTAAATTTTTTTTTGGGTATATTTAATACATTTTTGACGAAAAATACCTTAAATAATCATATCATAAACATTTATGAGAAGATTATTGAAGGTGTTTTTTACCAAGATTGCTTGAATTTTCTTTGGGTTTGCCTCTATCCCCCTCTTATTGATTATATAGTCGAGAAATTTACCCGACACAACTCCAAAGGCATACTTGCTCGAGTTAAGCCTTATATTGTATTTTTTTAATGTGTTAAAGGCCTTTTCAAGGTCCTTCAAGTGTTCAGCTAGGCTTTTTGCTTTTTACTATTATATCGTCCACATATACCTCCATATTACTATCGATTTGATTTTTTAAAATCTTGTTGACTAGTCTTTAAAACAGAAGGCATCATCCTGTAGCAATAAAAACCCATTTTCAATGATGAAAGCCATTTTTTCCTCATCTTGCTTCAATATTTTAATATGGTTGTAACCAAGTACATCCATAAAACTAAAAAGGCTATGCTTAGTATTGTCATCCACTAATTGATCTATGTTAGGGAGAGGAAAACCATCTTTTAGGCATATTTTATTAAGGTCGGTAAAGTCAACATACATCTTTTATTTTTCATTGTATTTATTAACCATGACTACATTGGCTATTCATTCAGGGTAGTAAACCTCCCTAATGAAACATGTTTGTAGTAGTTTATTGACATTGTCCTAAATAGCATTTTGCCTTTTTGAGGCAAAAATTCTATTCTTTTGTTGAATTAGTTTCGTATTAGGTTGGTATGCAACCTATGGACTATTATCTCGATGTCAATACCAAGTATATTGAAGGTGTCCTGGTGAATAGGTCAATATTATTCTTCAAAAGTTGGATTAATTGCTCTTTATATTCAAGTTTAATTCTAATCTATATATATGTTTTCCTAGAATGGGATGAATACAAGGTTTTTTCTTGACTAATTCAATTTTCATTTGCCTCAAGTTTTTGATCAAATTTTTTTTGTCTAGTTAAGTTAAGACCACTTTTTGTAGAGACAAATCTTGATGTGACAGATAGTATATTATTGATAAAATGATCAAAATGTAAGTTATTATTACTTGATAGTTCATATAATTGTTACTTATTCATTTCCAAATTCAATAAGGGTAATGGTGATCGGCTGTAGCTAGTTTTCTCTAATTTTTATCTTTTTCTTGCTGGCATGGTACGAGACGTCAGTTGAACTTTTATTATTAAACAAGATCTTTCTAACCACATAATTATACACTAGTATTATGATCACTATAGCATCATTATAAAGGATTGGGTTTCTTCTAAGTCCTTCAAACTGATTAAGATTGGTTTGTCCCTTTAGTCTTTTTTTTTGAGAAATCGATAGCCATAACCATACCTTGGTCAAATTTTTTTTTCATCGAAGTGGAGTTTCCTTCAGTGGTCACATTGATTACCATGGTAATTGATCTATTATTCATAGCTTAGCTCTAGTTCTATCTTTACTCATCCATCAAAACTTTTTATCTTTTGTTTTCCTTTGGCCTACCTTCTCTATCATTTGTAGGTTTTCTTCAATCCCTTATGTAGTATGATCTATTCTGCCTCTGCCTTCATTGGTCCATAAACCTCGATGTTGACTTCTTTTAATTAGAGCTTCAATATCATTTTTTAGGTCAAAATGATTTTCGGTGTTGTGATTTATGTTTCTATGGAAGATACATCTTTTAATCAAATCTCTTATTATGTCTTGCCTTAATAGTTTCGACCATCTGAGCTCTAGATTTCTTTCAATTTGCATTAAAATCCTCTCTCAATGAGATATTCAATATTGTGTAGTTTTTTTCTTTGCTGGAACTCTTAGCTCTGTCTCATTTCCCTTTTGGGAGAGGATCGTAAAAATTCTTTCCTTTTTTACAACCATGGAGGACGGATAAGCTTTTCTCACCTTAATCGCAGAGAAAAGGGATGAGCTTCTCTTACCTAAGCTATTTCTCATCATAGCTTTAGTATTTATGTATTTCTTAGCTACAAGTAGCACATCGACCAAAGTTTTGGGCAGCTCTAAGGATAAGGTCAGCTCAAGGTGGTATGCTCTGTCATTGACCCTACTTGTTAAGGTGGCTACAACAACCGTTTGTTATAGGTCTTTCACCTATAGGGCTTTTCGTGTTAAAACGTGTGATATAATCCTTTAAAGATTCATTCAAGCCTTGATGAATCGACATCAGGTGCAATGTCATTTTTTTCATTCTTCAGCTACTCACAAATCATGACAAGAATGAATGGCTAAGTTCTTTAAATGATGTGATCGACTTTAGCTTTAAGCTATTATATCAAGACCAAGCTAGGCCCTAGAGGGTAATAGCAAGGCCTGTACATATCATAGCTTCATCTGCATCACGCATCATCATATTCTAAGTTTCAAGTATTTGAATTTGCATGGTTAACCTAGATATTATAACCCATGCAACAAAAAAATAAAAAATAGTAATAGAAACATGAGACGGATATTAATGGAAAGATGTCTCTTATTCTATGTATTCAATTAAGCGTAAATAAAAGGAAATATCATTTACCTCATGTTGTGAATTTGCTCACTTGCGTAACATGTAGAATATCATTTTTATTCTTAAAGAAAGAGATGGAACTGATGATTTTCTATATATATAAGAAAGTAGCAATTGATAAATATGAAACTTTCTATAAAATAACATGACAGAAGCTCATTTATCTCATTGGGCTATTCTAGATTTTAAACTTTTGTTTAAGGTTTTTTACCCTCTCACTTTAAAACTCATAACATGATCTAAAACACAATTGATTGCCCAATAATTGAGTAATTTGATCTTTCATTAAAATATATCAAATTTAAAAATATGACTGTGAAATAAGAAAGCTGTCAAATAATAGCAATTCTTTGTAATGAATTATCAAATACATTTAATGTAAATATCTCAATATAAAATCATTTAATCAAATAAATAATGAAAAATTATTTCAAACCATAATTGAGTGCTACCAGCATATCAACAAGAAGTCAGAGCTTTGAATCACATTTCAGGGAGAAAAAGAATAACAAAGTTCAAATAGACAAGCCTAAAGCTTATAAATTTTATCATTTTAATTACAAACTAAATTATCATGGTTGAAACTATGTATCATTTCAATCCTACACAATAGTACAACCAAGAGCGATTTTTGTCCACTATTGAATCTTAATTGAATTGAAATATGAGTAATTAAAGTCATATAAAGTGTTAAACCTTTTTATTAATTGACCATATGAACTATTATTCTTATACTAAACAAAATTATTTAAATGATAGTATGAGGTAATCATTGGTCTACTTTAACAAATAGTCCATCAATGGCATAAAAGGTTTTGTAAAAATTTATCATACATACTACAAGACAAAACATTCACAACAAAATATTATTGGTTTTAATGACAGAATTTTACTTTTGATCTTGGCCTTCTTAGTACAATTCTATCGATTTTGCGGAGAATTTCTCTGATCGAGGCACTTCTACATACAAAACTTATTTTACTTTTAAAGGAGTTGAAATGGAAAATAAAGGACATTAGCATGATAAGAATGAATAATAAATTATATTCATTACAACATAGACATCCACCTAAATCCATTTTCATAACACACATTCATGGATAGATTATGTAAAAGAAAAATAAAATAGAATAATTTAATTTATTTATATTAATTTTGATTAATACAATAAAACCATAATATTTCAATAATTAATAATGTATAAATTTCACTAAACTATCAAATATATATAAGTTATTTCAAAACAAATATAAATCTTAATAATATATAAATTACTTCAAAATGAGATAATTATTAGTAATATATAAATTATAACCTCAAATCAGTATAAATAATTTTAATTTCTATAATTATTATTAAAATGTAGAAAATATCAAATATTAAACATCAATCAAAATATATTTAAATCTTAATATACATTAAACCCAAATTAACTAATATAAATCTTAAACATCAAAAAGTTAATAAATTTAAAACAAAACCCAACAAATCTCAACAAAACTTTCACAAATAAAAAATAAATAACTCAACAAATAAAAAAATCCATAATAATACTAAAATAAAATAAAAAAAATTAACAATACTCAATATTAATACTCAACAAAAAATCCAACAAAAATATATAACGAACAAATTTCAACAAAAATTTAACCACAACCTAAACAAATTTCGACAACTATAAAACCAACAAAAACTCAACAAATTGATATTCAAAACCCAAATAAATTTCAACAAATGAATAACTAACCAAACCTCAACACATTAGTAATCAAAACTCAAACAAGTTTCACCAAATTTATAACAAAAAATTAAACCCTAAACTCAATAAATATATAACATTAAATACAACATAAAATAAAATAATTAAAAAAAACTTAATAGATGGAAGAGACACATTTATGCCAGTCGATGCACTTGGTTGGCGGTGTAGGATGGCAAGGTGGCAGGGAGAGAAGGAAGGAGAAAGGGAAGGGGAAAGACAATTAGGGATTCAAGAAAGAAATTGGGGGAAAATGAGTTGCCTTAATAAGGGATTTGAATTTTTGTAACTCTTCGCAATGGTTTTACTAATGAAAATTTCGTCAATAATATTAAAAGTTTTTAAAAATACTTTTCACAATTGTTTTAGTGATAGAATTTCCATCAATTACGTCAAAAAAAAAATTTTTCAAAATTTTTTACCAATGAAAATTTTCGTTGGTAAATCCATTAGTAACTTTTAATGACGAATTTATAGACGAAAAAAATTCATCGATAAATTTGGCTGCAATTCACTTCACACTTTTAGTGACGGATTAGCGACGGATTTAATTTCATCGGTAATTTATTTAGTAATCTATCAGTAAAAGTGTTTTCTTTTTAATTTTATTAAAATTTTGTCGGTAATTAATGATGAAAAAATTATGCTTATAAAATTTTGTTGATAATGCTTAAAATTCTAGTAGTTATTAAACTACAAACTGTTTAGTGAAAGTAACTAATCCAATTTTCATGTACCCCATTAAATCAAGTTTATAAAAATTATCTTGATATCTTAATATGATATCATTATAAATTTTGTAAATTTCAAGTATAATAAATAACTATTTATGTAAATTAATGTAAACTTAATAATGCAAGATTTTGATCTTTTTAAGGCAAAATTCCCTAAAAAGGAAGGAATGTGAGCCAAAAGCTGAGTTAACCAAAACAAATATGTTGTAACATTAAATGCAACATCAAATTATACAAGTTCTTAAGTGTGAGTTTGTATAAAAGTCTTAACATTTTTAAAAAAATTTTGTTGTAACGTCTATATCTAGGGATCTATCACTAGATATTGACTTGAGGAGTCGTCACCAATCTTTTTTTGTTTAGGTGCTATTGGCCACCTAACTGAATCTGTCTATTTTTAAAGAGAAATTCTAAGTTTGGCTTAGGTATCTTTAAAAGGTAGATTCAATGTCTGCCAAACCATAACTAGATCCAAAAGTACGATTACGTGTAAAGAAGGTTATAGCACCCTCACAACGGCCATCGAAAGATGGTACCAGCTCAATTTCGTGTTATCCATTAAGCTTTAAAAGTTTTACCAAATGATTAATTATTGAAAATAATTTTTAATTGACTTCAATACCTTAAGAGTATACAAGAAAACTACTGTTTCTTTTATAGAAGCTCCATCATCGGATTATTTAACAATAAAAATTTTTTAAGAAAAGAAAAAAAGAAAATGAGAAAAGAATGATGATTCAACTTTTGATATAGATCTTTTTTTTTTGTTTTATAAGAAAAAACTCAAGCTTTTATATAAAAAAAATTGATACTTTCAACTTTTTCTTAAAGCATTTTAAGGTTTTTTTTTATTTTTAAGAAAAATTGATACTCTCAACTTTTCCTTAAAAATATTTTTTTTAGAATTTTATTTTTAAGGAAATTGATACTTCCAACTTTACCTTAAAAATTTTTTTTTTGAAAATTTTATTTTCAAGAAAAATTGATACTTTCAACTTTTCCTCAAAAATACTTTTTTTGAAAATTTTATTTTCAAGAAAAATTGATACTTTCAACTTTTCCTCAAAAATATATTTTTTGAAAATTTTATTTTCAAGGAAAATTGATACTTTCAACTTCACCTCAAAAATATTTTTTAAAAATTTTATTTTCGACAAAAATTGATACTTTCGACTTTTCCTCAAAAATATTTTTTTTTGAAAATTTTATTTTAAAGAGATCATTGAAAATTAAAGAATGTTTAATTAAATGAATAAATTATTTCAATTTAATCTATAGATAAATTGGCAAAAAAAATAATCATATTAATAGATAAATAAGAAAAAAGAAAATAAAAAAAACCTTGGAGTAGCTCGGCTCAGCGTGACAGAAACGTGGCTCAAGAGACAAAAGTGGTTGGATGACTTGATTCATGGTTTGGCTCAGTGGCTCAATAACGGCTAAGCGAAACAGGTAAACAGGTTAAAACGCTGCGGGTCGAGTTGGATTTTGGGCGATGCACAAATCCTGTCGACTTTCAGCTTCTCCAAAAACGGTGTTGTTTTCAAGTAGTATAAAAGGCAAAAATTTTCCTTTTTCGTCAGATGCTTCACCCATTTCTCTCTCTTTCTTTCAGTTTTCTCTACATCTCTCTCTAGATGCGAAGAACACCAGTGAAATTCTCATCGATTTTTGAGTTTTATCATCGAAAACTGAGTTTTTTGTCAAAAAAGTCATCGAAAAACTTGAATTTCGTTGAAAAATTCACCGAAATCTGAAATTTTCCAAAACTTTTCCAGAAAAAGAAAAAAATTTTCCAAAATTAAAAAAAATTCCTAAAAATCTTAAGACCACTTCTACACCTTTTAAACACCTTTTTTTGCTTTTGATTTTTCTCTCTGTTTGCTTTCTGTGTTTGTGTTTGTCCGTTTTGTATATGATATATGGATATTTATAGGGGTGAAATCCGATAGTCCTAAAACCAGATGGGATTTTAATCCCTTTTAAGTTTTAACTCTAAGCTTTAATCCAACTAAAATGCCTTAACCTAGTCTTACCCAAATTCAACCACCCTTTTTTTTTTTTTTTCATTTTTCTAACTTTTTCATTTTTTTTATTTTTCCATAAAATCACTTAGACCCCTAGACAGATTGGGGTATCTATAGTTGCCTCTCTTTTCACATTTTTTATGAAACAAAAATTGTGCAAAGACATAGGCAACCCAATCCACTCAACACGCATTTCTTGTTTTTTTTTTTAAAAGTAAATAAAGCTCCTCTAAACAGAGGCTCAATGACTTTGAGAAAATTAAATGCTCTTTTAAATAGAGGGTCTACAACTTTTAAAAAATAAATTGCTCCTCTAAGCAGAGGTACCATAACTTTTGAAAAATAAAATGTTCCTCTAAATAGAGGCACCATAACTTTCAAAAAATAAATTGCTCATCTTAACAGAGGACCATAACTTTGGAAATAAATTGCTCATCTAAACAGAAGACCACAACTTTGAAAAATAAATTGCTCATCTAAACAGAAGCACCACAACTTTAGAAAAATAAATTACTACTCTAAACAGAAGCACCATAACTTTGAAAAATAAATTGCTCCTCTAAATAAAGGCACCACAACTTTGAAAAAATGAACAAGGCTCCTATAATCAGAGGTTCAACAACTTTGAAAAAATAAACAAAGCTCCTTCAATCAGAGGCTCAACAGCTTTGAAAAAATAAACAAGGCTTATCGAGAATCATGTCCGAGGAGTTATAAATCGTGTTTAAAGGAATTTTAAGAGATTATGCCTGAAGGTCTTACAAATTGATCATAATACTAAGAGATATCATTTTTCAAGGATTAGAATCTTACCTCACAAGCTTTTTCTCAATCAAGAATTTGAAACTTTTACATCGAAAAGTCTTCATATTTGTCTTCTCTATATGGGATCCTGGAATATCTTTATTTTCTGAGTTTATGCACTAGACTTTCTAAATGTTGTATATGTTATGCACTAGGCATTTAGAAATGTAATGCATGCTATACAAATATTGATTAATTGTGGTACTTAAGTTTCTTAAGCTTTTTTCTTGGGCCACAAACCCTTTAATTTTCAAATACTAAGACCACATCAACGTGACTCTCAATCATCCCTCTCATTTAATTCTCATATTCTCTTTGCAAGAAATCTCTTTTCGAATTCAATGTCCTTATCAGAAACTAAACATTTCAATTTTTTTATCACTCTCAACCTTTCCAATGTAATGTAGAAATCTTTCATGCTATTATTCATTTATCAATCATTATTTCAACCTCAAAAAGTAAAAATGCACTCACACATTTCTTTCAGTATAAGGTATAAAAAAAAAGTAAAAATGGTTGAAAATTAATTAACAAAAAGAGAAACTTAAATAATGAAGTGGAATATCTTTTATTAGCAAAAATGCTGGCAAACTTTGACACAGAAAAGAAAACAAAAGAATTACAATGATGGTTATGGGGAGACAATGCCCAAAAATAAACAATCGGACAATCATGATAACATATCTCAAAGTCTTTTTGAAAATCTCAACCACCCGATGCACTTAACAACTTAGAGCTCTTCAAAATATGCTGGCCTTCATGCCAATGAATTTTTAGATTTGATGCTATATTTTCTTTACCTAAGCTACTTTCTTAGGTTTTCAACTTAGATAAATCCCCTTTGACTCAAACCGTCATTTTGGAGTTTTCGCCTTAAGTCTTACTTTTTTCGTTTTTCATTTTTTTTTCTTTTGTTTTTTTGTTTTTTCTATTTTTTTTTCAAGCATATTATTTTTTCACAGCATCAAAATTTATAGGATGAGGCAAATCATTTTTATCCATCTCAACTAATATCATATCTCAAAATTAACAGGTTTATACGACTATCTCATGAAAACCTAAAATGGTTTTTTTGTTAAATGTAATGAATGAGAATGCAATGAATGAAAATGCATGCATGGGAAGAACATTTACCTTAAGACAGTGTTCAACCAAAAGATTTTATTTATTCCAAAGAACTTTGTTTATATAGAATTTATCATCCTAGAGTTATAACCATATAATCATTTGATCTGCTCATACTAGTCACTTGTTTCCTCAATGAAATTTAGTAGGGTTGTCTATGTTCCCCTACTGGGGCCACCACTTATTTCAATGTTTCTGCCTCTTCGACAATTTTTTTTACCTTACATACCCCTTTACAAATTTGGGTTGTTAAGTGCTCAATATACTTCTATCTTTCTAGGTTTTCCCTTTTACCACACCATACTTGGTATGATAACTCTTTATGCTCTTTAACCAATGCAGCAATATAGTCATCTTGTTCGTTCAACCTTTGTCTCAACCTGCTTAGGTAGCTATTCAACATGTTATTTTTTATTTGACCTAGGTATTTTCTTCTTCTAATTCAGCATATTCTTGCTTCAATCACTCACTTTCATCTATCAACTAAGTGATTGTTATCTCTTTGGCTTTTACCTTTACACATAACCTCTTATGTTCATGGTATAGCTCCGTTAGTTTTTTGATAGTTGTATAACATTCTTTAGCAATCTTGCAAACTTTGACTTCATGTTTTTCAGCTCTATCTTTTCATTGTTCTCTCTCCTCTCGAAGCTTCTGAATCTCTTACCTTAGCCTATCATTTTCGATCTCGAATCTTTTCTTCACAAATTCTAATTCTGATGGTGTTTCTTCAAGTATTTCTTCTATTGGTTATAGAAAACTTTCAAGAGTGAATACAACTTTCTGTCCTCATCTTGATCTCCAAACTAAGTACCCATAAGTGACTTTATCAGTGAACAGTCTAGGACTCACCTTGTGGGGATTTTTTCATGCTTTAATCACATCATTGATCCTTTGAAATGCTTTTGGCTCATTATAAGAAAAATCTGACTGATGAAGCTTGTGTCATGAGAATGAACTGTTTTGCCCTAACTGTTTTCTCATTAGAAATAATGCATAACTTTTTGCCTCCCACAAACTCAAAAGTGGGACCACAATGTTATCTCTACACTGATATAGCATAGGTTCATGATTCATCCACAGGGCCAACCATTTCACCTCGGTGCTTGTCATTTTTGTTAAAGATGCTATCCACTATTTTTTAGACTTTTGTTATGGCCACTCACTTTTGCAGAATTCTTTGATTGGAGCTCGATTATGGAAATAAAGCTTCAAGAAAACACCTATTTTACACTGAAGTGGCTTTTTATCCATAGGTACAATAGTTGTATACAGCTTGTCAAACGCCCTCCATTCTGGTGATAATAACTCAACAAGCTAATGGTCTCTGCCAATATCATTGTTGACAAGTTACAGCCATTGATCACATTTTCGAAGAAGTCAACCACTACTATTTTAATATAACCCAAAACCTTAAAAAAAAATCACCATTTCGTATAAGGCTAAGGCAAACACGTCTAACCCTTACTCCCCGTCGACATGTTGTACTAAAAAATCATGAAAGAACTTTCAAGATAAACAAACCTGCTCTTGTTTCTTCTTTGTATGAGAATCCATAATCTCTTTGTTTATCCCCATAAGATGGGCTAGTTTCTTATGGAATGCTGATTTGTGTTTTTTGACATATATCTTGTCAGAAGCATGAAGGTATGAACTCAATAAAATCAAATATTCTTCAATAGTCGGTGTCATATCAACTTCATTGAAGATGAAACACTTGTATGAAGGATCCCAGAATTGCACTTCAACTTTAATTAGTTAATTCTCAACATTCACTGCAATGAGGTGTGCTATATGTCCATGCCTCTCGTAAAACTCCTCTTGTCTTGATGGACTCATTTTTTTCCATATATCAAGCAAATCCTTTAAATTATTTTATTTGAGGAGGATGGATGTTTCATGAGACAAGGTGGAAGCATAGCCGATTGGTAGACAATCTTTTTCCTTTTATTTAAATCCTTTTTGACTAAACCTTTACTTCATTGGGTGACTCACAATGAGCTAATATAGGCAAAGAGCAAACTAGTCATTTTATAGAGTCCATGAAAAACTCTTTGTTGAAGATCATCTTTCAAGTAAGTGTTCTTTATGTAGCTTTATGATATGAGCATGAATCAATGCAAAAATGAATAAAAGAAAAGGTTAGTATACCAAATAAAGAGAAATAAATAAATAAATAACTAAATAAATTAAAACATCACACACAATAAAAGGAATGAATCTTATGCTTTTGGTCAATTCTAAAGGGAAGGAGATGGCTCTATCTATAGGTTAGGCGCTTCTAAGGTTCACTATATATGGTTCAAGGTTAAAGTCTAAAAGGTTCCCAAATTGCTCCTTACATCATTGTCCATCACAGATTAGTAAGGCACCTCAATCCTCACTCATTATAGGCTACAACGAAAAAGATTCAATTTGAGTGGAAGTATTTCGCTAGTCATTGCGAAGGCATTAAAATCTCACGAAAGCATAGGTACTTTACTCCCTCCTAGAGGGATGGAGCTCGGGTATAGAGCTCATGTTATGCTCATACATATGAATGACATCAAAATAAAGGAATAGAGTGAATGAATGAACAAAGATCTTTAAAAAAAATCAATTTTATTAGGCTTTTGGATAACATAAACTTATTTGTTGGCCTGACTCTTAGCTTGTCCCCAGTAGAGTCGTCAAACTATCGTAACGTCTAGATCTAGGGATCTATCATTAGATATTGACTTGAGGAGTTATCACCAAATTTTTTTTATTTACGTACAATTGGCCACCTGATTGAATCTGTCCATCTTTAAAGAGAAATCCTAAGTTTGGCTTAGACATATTTAAAAGGTAGATTCAATGTCTGCAAAATCAGAACTAGGTCCGAAAGTACAATTACATGTGAGAAAAGTTATAGCACCTTCACAACGCTCATCGAAAGATGGTACCAACTCAATTTTGTGTTATCCATTAAGCCTTAAAAATTTTATCAAATGATTAATTATTGGAAATAATTCTTAATTGACTCCAATACTTTTGACAGAAAATTAAGAAAATTTTTTCACCTCAAGAGTATACAAGAAAACTACTATTTCTCTTACAAAAGCTCTATCGTCAAATTATTTAATATTAAAATTTTTTCAAGAAAAGAAAAAAAAATGAGAAAGGAATGCTGATTTGACTTTCGATATAGATCTTTTTTTTGTTTTATAAGAAAAAACTCATGCTTTTATACAAGAAAAGATAGTACCAACTCAATTTTGTGTTATCCATTAAGCCTTAAAAATTTTATCGAATGATTAATTATTGGAAATAATTCTTAATTGACTCTAATACTTTTGATAGAAAATTAAAAAAATTTTCTCACCTCAAGAGTATACAAGAAAACTACTATTCTTTTACAAAAGCTCTATCATCGGATTATTTAATATTAAAAATTTTTCAAGAAAAGAAAAAAGAAAAAATGAGAAAGGAATGATGATTTGACTTTCGATATAGATCTTTTTTTATTTTAGAAGAAAAAACTCATGTTTTTATGCAATGAAAATTGATATTTTCAACTTTTCCTTAAAGCATTTTAAGGTTTTTTTTTTTATTTTTAAGAAAATTGATACTTTCAATTTTTTCTTAAAATTTTTTTTTGAAAATTTTATTTTTAAGGAAATTTGTACTTCTAACTTTTCCTTTAAAATATATATTTTTTTGAAAATTTTATTTTCAAGGAAAATTTATACTTTCAACTTTTCTTCAAAAATATTTTTTTTTGAAAATTTTATTTTCAAGGAAAATTGATACTTTTAACTTTTCCTCAAAAATATATTTTTTTAATTTTACTTTTTATATTTTCAAGAAAAATTGATACTTTCAACTTTTCTTCAAAAGTATTTTTTTTTTTGAAAATTTTATTTTAAAGAGATCATTGAAAATTAAAAAATGTTTAATTAAATGAATAAATGATTTCAATTTAATACATAGATAAATTGGCATAAAAAAATCATATTAATAGATAAATAAGAAAAAAAAAAGAAAATAAATAAAAAACCTTGGAGGTGCTCGGCTCAGCATGACAAAAGTGCGGCTCGAGAGACAGAAGCGACGGATGGCTTGATACGCGGCTTGGCTCAATAACTTAACAACGGCTAAACGAAATGGGTTGAAATGCTGCGGGTCGGGTCCGATTTTGGGCAACGCGTAGATCCTATCCACTTCAACTTCCCTAAAATAGCATCGTTTTCAAGTAATATAAAAGGTAAAAAATTTTCTTTTTCGCCAGATGCTTCATTCCTTTCTTTCTCTTTCCTTCAGTTTTTTATGTATCTCTCTTTAGATACAAAGAACACTGGTGAAATTCTCGTCAGTTTTTGGGTTTTTCGCCATAAAAGTTACCGAAAAACTTGAATTTTATTGAAAAATTCATTGGAATTTGGAATTTTTTAGAAATTTTTCAGAAAAAGAAAAAAATCACCAAAAAATTTAAAAAAATTCCTAAAAATCTTAAGACCACTTATGCACCTTTTAAACACCTTTTTTTGCTTCTCTTTTATCTCTATTTGCTTTCTGTGTCTGTGTTTGTCTGTTCTGTCTCTGATCTATGGATATTTATAGGGTGAAATCCGAGAGTTCTAAAACTAGATGGGATTTCAATCCCTTTTAAGCTTTAACTACAGGCTTTAATCCAACTAAAATGCCTCAACCTAGTCTTACCCAAATTCAACCATATTTTTTTTTCATTTTTTTAGCTTTTTTATTTTTTATTTTTTTATAAAATCACTTAGACCCCTCTGACAGATTGGGGTGTCTACAAAATTTAAATGAAAGTGTTCTAAAATGAATTAATTATTTGAATAAATATTTTTATAAAGGAATTTTGAATATTAAAATTGGATGAGAGTAATTATAATAAAAAATAATGATATTAAAAATAGAATAAACATGAAAAAATGCAACATACATGTCATTATATTTATAAAAAAGTATAGATAACACTAATAACATAAACAATAAAAAATAAATTTTTAAAAGAATTTTGTAGTTAGAGTTGAAAAAAAATAAAAGTTATATAAAAAACGAAATACAATAAATTAGTTTATTACTCGTGCAATACAATAATTGTCTATAATTATTTAAATGTGTGTAAAAGCATAATTAACATTCTTTAATTATTTATATATTCAAAATATATGTGAAATACATATAATATAATTAAGATATCAAATCATTATAGAATTAAATTTTTTTATTAAAAATTTAACAAATTTTTAAAATATGAAAAATATTATTTAAAGAAGAATAAAATATTCAAAAGATATCATATATATAATATATATTATATTAAAAGTAAAGAATGCAGTTAAATATTAATCTAAATGTCTGTTGATGAAATGTCTCAAACAAAGTGCTTACATATTCATCTATTCTCTATTAGCATCTAATATTGGAAACAAAAAGTTTTATATATTTTAAAAGAGAAAGATGTAAATAAGCATTAAAATAAAGTAGTAGTAAAGCATCTAGATACCAATCATTCTTTGTATAAGATTGGTGTATGTAAAACTGTGACATAGTATCATTGCTTATGATACCGTCACTTAATGCTTGCAAATAAATTTATCAATCATCATTTTTATTAGTATTATGAAACATAAAACCTATTTTAAAAATTAAAGTGATTATTTAAAAAGTAAATTTAATGTAGATGTTTGTAAGTTAAAGTTAAGAAACTTAACATCAATAGTTATAAAAGAGAAAAATAAATGCTTTTGTAAATTTTAACTTTATACTTCACAAAATATAAAATAGTAAACATAAAGATTTGAGAAAAAATATAAAGAAATATAATTGGCTTTAAGAGTTTCATTGAATTGTTTACTCTAATATGTTATACGTGATCTTAATTATTATTTTAATATAATTTAATATATATCAATATTTTGATTCAATAAATTTTTAAGATTTTAAATATTAAAGAACATCAAAATATATATATAAATTAATTTACTATTACATTTTTAAATCAAAATCTTTAATAATAATTATCTTACTAACATTGTTGCTGCTTTTAAATTTAAACGTATATTTTAATACTGATTTTATTTCTACTACTAAGACGTTATATCATCTCTACGATTATTTTCAATATCAACAGATATAATTTCACTCTATATCCAAATTAACCATCATTCAAATATCCGAGTTGGGATAGACGAGAATTTGAATGATAGATTTTAAGCAGCCCTAAATTGGCCAGATCCGATCTCGGCTTTTGAAACAGGTAAATGGTTTAAATGGAGCGCATCAATTAGGCGTGGGTCCGAAATCAGGTTTGGACTTTTGGCAGCAATTTATCATTTGAGCGCGGTGCGTGGGTGTCTCATCCGACAACGAAGCAGCTGAAGGAAGAAGAATTGGAGCTTTCGGTTTGTTTTTTTGATGACGATGATGATGATGATGATGATGATGAGGGGTTGGAGAAGCTCTTCTCTCTCTTCTTTTTCTTCTGCCTTTGATCATCTCCGACAATTGGGATCGGGTAACCCTAGATCTGCCACTTCTCTCTTTTATTCCCAAATCTCTTATTTCTCTACTACCCATTGCAAGAAGAAACCCAAGTATGTGTTTGATCAAATTGATGGTGCCTTAAACAAGTTTGATGAGATGCTACATGTGCATCGACGTCCTTCTATTGTGGAATTTAGTCAATTATTAAGGGCCATTGTTAGAATGAAGTATTATGAAACTGCGGTTACTCTGTTGAGAAAAATGGAATTACTAGGAATTAATCCTGATGTTTATACTCTCAGCATTTTGGTAAATTCTTTTTGCCGCTTGCATCGTGTGGATTTTGGGTTTTCGGTTTTGGGGAAGATGTTGAATTTGGGCATTGAACCAAATACTATAACACTCTCCACTTTGATCAATGGACTTTGCATTGGAGGTAAAGTAGCTCAAGCTGTGAGGTTGTTTGATGACATGATTCGAGAAGGGTATCAGCCTAGTTTAATCACTTATACTACGATAGTAAATGGTCTTTGTAAAATCGGGCTATTAGATTGCTAAGGACTATGGGAGAAATAGGTTATGCACCTAACATTGTAACATACAGCACTATCATCGATAGCCTTTGTAAGGAAAAGAATGTAACCGAGGCTTTGAAGCTTTTCTCGGAAATGAGAGGTGAAGGCATTCCACCTAATGTTTTCACTTATAATTCCTTAATTCATGGTATGTGTAATTCATGTCAGTGGAAGGAGGTCACAAGATTATTGAATGAAATGATGGTGAACAATTGCAAACCTAATGTCATCACATATAGTATTGTGGTTGATGCCCTTTGTAAAGAGGGTAGGGTTTTAGAGGCTCAAAATATTTTTGATAGAATGATTCAACAAGGTGTTGAGCCTGATATAGTTACCTATAGTTCATTGCTTGATGGATATTGTTTGCAAGGTAAAATGTACGCGGCTAGAAAACTATTCAATTCAATAACTAACAAGGGTTGTGCACCTAATGCATTTAGTTACAGCATCATTATCAATGGATATTGTAAAGCTAAAAGGATTGATGAGGCAATGGAACTTTTTCATGAAATGACTCGAAATGGATTAATCCCTAATGTTGTTAGTTACAACACTCTTATAGGTGGCATGTCACAGGTTGGGAGACTTGCATTTGCACAAGAACTTTTGAAAGAAATGAGTGCTCGTGGCCTAGTTCCAAACGTGATCACTTATTGTATGTTGTTGGATGGCTTATGCAAGCGTGGTCATATTCATGAGGCATTGGGACTTTTTCATGTAATGCAGAATAGTGGGTTAGATGCTAACATTGTCCACTATTCTATCTTAATTGATGGCTTGTGTCGAGTTGGGCAACTTAAAGTTGCAAGGAAATTATTTTATGCTCTCAAAGTCAAAGGGATACACCCTAATGTTCACACATATAATATAATGATCAGAGGACTTTGTAAAGAAGGGCTGCAGAATGAAGCATACAAACTGTTTAGTAAAATGGAAGTGGATGGTTGCATGCCAGATAGTCGCTCTTATAATGTAATGATTACAGGATTTCTTCAAAACAATGACATATCAAGGGGAATCCAAATTCTTCGTGAAATGGTTAACAAAGGATTTTCTGCAAATGCATCTGTAGCAGCCATGCTAGTGGATCTAATCTGTCGTGATTCAATGGGTGAATATATTCGTGCAGTAGTTCAGAAACTTTGAAGACTATCAAAGTTCTAATATGGAGTGATTTCTTCCCAGCCAATATTAGTGCAATATATCCAAACAAGTTTTATAATCTGTCGGGGTTGCTAATAAATATCTAAGCAGTCCCTAATTCCGTCATATGAACTTCATATGGATGGCAGTATTTTACTCCTTGATTAGGCATTAGGCCGCATGCAAGTATCCTATTAAATTCAGGAAGAGGGCTGATTTTGAATTTTTCAGCCTGCAGGTACTCTTTTTTCTTCTGTTTTTCTCCTCCTTTTTTTTTGTTTTTTTTTCTTCTAGGGCACCTATAGGCATAGCAGTTTTGGGCTCTATTAATGGTTTACCATTCATTCTAGTTTTGATAATCTTGCAAAACGTATAATATTCTCCTTTGCAGAACAAATGTCAATGCTCGTTCATCCTGCTTTATAATCATATTGTCTTTTCCTGGTGGTGTTTCTTTGGAACTGGTAGCATTAGAAAGTTTTTTGTTGTGAGTTTGTTGCATGGAAATGAGATATTTGGTTTGAATTGAAGTGAATGGTAAGAATTTAAATAATTCTTTTTTATTAACATAAATTTCCATTTGAAATGCATTTCCAATGCTCAGATGGCGAAGTCACCAGAGCTATCTCCTGTGGTGGTGCAGGATTTCTGTTGATCCTCCACCATTTGGGGAACTGGCATGGCTAGCCGCCTTGTCTGCTCTAACTGAACATCTTACAGGGATAGGATCACATTGTGGAATTGTATGTAATGAAATTCAAAAAATTTCCCTGGATCTATTATGAATTGACATGATTCTAATATAATGCATCTCTGTTTTCCTTTATTCTTCTTATCATATAAATTTATGTAGTTATGTTCTTATAGTTTTCCTCTCGATTTTTCCTCTACTTTATAGTTCCTAGTGAGGGACTTTGAACAATTTGATTAAACTTCTTGCCTTGCAATTTTCTCTTTTTGTTGGTGTCATTTCTTTTGTGCTACTTGCCTTACTCTTTGCTTATCATTCTCAGATGTATGGTACAAATTTAATAGCAACAAATGCATGCCGGAAACTACTTATTTTTCTTAATATAAATTTCAGATCAAAGTGGACATAAACATTGAATGGGATTTATAAATGGATCACTGAATTATGGTTTTACCTCTGTCATTTCATGATCTGAACCTATAAAACTCGTTTGTGTTTGCTTGCAGTGACACCACCTTAGGTGTTTGCCACGATGATTTTAATACTTTCTTTAGTGAGACTGGGTCTGGCAAGCATGTGCCAAGAGCTATATTTGTTGATCTAGAGCCCACTGTCATTGATGAAGTTGGAGGAGGGACTTTTAGACAACTCTTTCACCCAGGGCAACTTATTTCTGGCAAGGAAGATACTGGTAATAACTTTGCTAGAGGACATTATACAGGTACAAGCATCTTTTCTGCATTTCCACAGTACTGGCAATTTTGTTATATTTGATCACTGGCTTAAACTTCTTTGGTGTTGTATACTGCAGTTGGTCAGGCAATTGTGGAACTTTGCCTTGACCAAGTGAGAAAATTGGCTGATAACTGCACTGGTTTGCAAGGAATTTTTGTGTTTAGTGCTTTTGGCAGTGGAATTGGTTTTGGTTTGGGCTTGTTGCTTTTGGAGTGCTTGTCCGTAGATTATGGAAAGAAGTCAAAACTTGGCTTCACCATCTACCCTTCTCCTCAGGTAATTTCTTGAAGACTTCAAGGAAAAGTACAGGTTTCTTTTACCCTATGCTTGAACTATTATGTTTGTGCAATTCACTGAACAATTATCCCCAATTGTGCAGGTTTCTACTGCTGTTGTGGAACTTTTTAATAGCGTGCTCTCAACTCATTCCCTCCTTGAACACACAGATGTTGCTGAGCTTCTTGACAATGAAGCTATATACGATATTTGTAGGAGATCCTTAGACATTGAAAGACCAACTCAAACAAACTTGAACCACTTGATATCCCAAATTATCACTTCTTTGACCAGTTCATTGAGGTTTGATGGTGCCATAAACATGGACATCGCAGAGTTTGGACATTTTAGAGTTTCAGAATAACCTCGTGCTGTATCCTTGTATCCATATCGTGCTCTCATCATATGCCCCAGTAATCTCAGCTACAAAGGCTTACCATGAGCAGCTATCAGTTCCTGGGATTACAAGTGCTGTTTTTGAACCATCAAGCATGATGGCTAAATGTGATCCAAGGCATGGGAAGTACATGGCGTGCTGTTTAATGTACCTAAGGATGTCAATGCTGCCGTTGCTACCATCAGAACTAAGCGGACAGTTCAGTTAGTAGATTGGTTAGTAGACATCTCTTACATTTCATTTCCAAATAATTATGTATAAGCAATCTGATTATCATTAGTGCACAGAGTTCGCCAAGGGGAAAACATTGATTTTGCCTTCGGTTTGTTATCTGAATGATTGCGATGCGTCTTTTATTTGAGGTGCCCCACTGGTGTCAAGTGTGGTATCAACTATCAGCCACCCACTGTGGTGCCATGGGGTGATCTTGCTAAGGTACAATGTGCAGCATCCATGATCAGCCACCCACTATGCATGATTGGCAGAGGTTTTCTCCCGAATTGACCACAAGTTTGATCTCATGTATGCCAAGAGAGCATTTGTTCACTGGCATGTAGGTGAAGGAATGGAGGAAAGTGAATTCTCAGATGCCCGTGAAGATGTTGCTGCTTTCTAGAAACAGAAGATTACTAGATCCATATTTCATGAAAGCAGCAGCTAACGGTCCATCATGTTCCTCAACTCATTTCAGTTCATCAGCTATTCTTATTCTTGTAAATTTGTGCATGTGTACTTCATGTCTTGAATTTGTCTACCTTTGTATGTCTTTGCTCTGAACGTGAATGGTTTTAAGTCTGGTTGTGAGAACCTATAGTTTCTGTGTTATAAGATGTGGCCCCTTTCAATGTCTAATAAAGCTTCTGCTTTGTGCCACGATTTATATAATGCAAGTCGAAATTTCCAGAAAAATAACAGAAACAATAAGAAAGTAAAGATTTCCCAATTTTCTGTTTGGTGAGTGATTAAATGTTTTGCTACGGACTGTATGTAATTGGAAACATAAGTTTTCCATTCAAGAACAACAATATTTAAAAAAAATAATAAGGATTGATGAATAAGGTCCAACTTGTTGTCAAAAAATTTTAAATGATTTTTTTTTATATGTAATTACTAATCATGTTTATTCATCAAATAAATAACTTGACTAGATGAGAACTTTACTTATTTTTTCCTATTATAATGAGAGACAAGACTTAATGAAATTTTTATTTACAACTTGTGAAATTCAATATTAAAAATAATTTATTAAAAATTTTAATCTAAAATTGAAATTCATAAATTAAAAGATTTTAGATTAAAAGTTTTATTAAATCATTTTTAATATTAAATTTCATGAATTTCATTTAAATTTTTCTATAAAAAAATAGCTATCTTGACTTGTGAGCAATTTTTTAAGGGTTCAAAAATAACTTAATTAATCAACTATTTACTTATATTTTTGTATTTAAAATTGCTTAGAATTGAAATTTTATTATTAAAATTAAAATTTTAACATTTTATCAAATTATTGACTAAAGACTTTTTTAAATCTAATGTCTACAAATACTAATTAATTTCTATCAACAATAAAATTTATTGGTCAATGGTTGTCAAACTTGATTCAATAAAAAGTGGATTTTGCTAATGATGATCTCGGGATAGTTTTTAAAATTATAAGTTTCCATGGAATGGACGGCTGATTCTCTCTCCCTTTTTTTTATTATTATTTTATCCACGTCAATCTTCATAAGTTTCTCTCTTTAAAAGTTTTAGACTTTTTTTTAACCTTGAAAACTTTTTTCCTTAGAGTTAGCTTTAACTTTAAGAAAAGGATAATTTTTGTTGAGCTAAATGCTCAAATCAAAATCAAACGTTTGGATGTTTGCTCAATTCAGGATCAAACGTTTTAATTCATACAAATAAAGATCAAACGTTATTTATTTGTAACAATATACGATTTATTTCAACGGTAAAAGGAATGCGTATCTTACGCGTTATTATAACACATAAAAAGAATAAGAAACAACTGATGAGGAAAAATTATACTGATTTAGATTTTTTTAATGAAAAACACTTTGAGTACTAACGTCATAAAAATTTATGAAAGGATTATTGAAGGCATTTTTTACAAGAAATGCTTTTAATAACCTCATTAAATTTTTTTTGGGTATATTTAAGACATTTTTGACGAAAAATACCTTAAATAATCATATCATAAACATTTATGAGAGGATTATTGAAGATGTTTTTTACCAAGATTGCTTCAATTTTCTTTGGGTTTGCCTTTATCCCCCTCTTATTGATTATATAGCTGAGAAATTTACCCGACACAACTCCAAAGGCATACATGCTCGAGTTAAGCCTTACATTGTATTTTTTTAATGTGTTAAAGGCATTTTCAAGTCCTTCAAGTGTTCAGCCAGGCTCTTTACTTTTTACTATTATATCATCCACATATACCTCCATATTATGATCGATTTGATTTTTTAAAATCTTGTTGATTAGTCTTTAATAGGTTACCCCTACATTTTTCAAAACAAAAGGCATCATCTTGTAGCAATAAAGACTTTTTTTCAGTAATGAAAGCCATTTTTTCCTCATCTTCCTTCAATATTTTAATATGGTTGTAACCAAGGTAAACATCCATAAAATTGAAAAGGTTATGCTTAGTATTATCATCCACTAATTGATCTATGTTAGGGAGAGAAAAATCATATTTTAGGCATATTTTGTTAAGGTCGGTAAAGTCAACATACATCTTTTATTTTTCATTGTATTTCTTGACCATGACTACATTGGCTATTCATTCGGGATAGTAAACCTCCCTAATGAAACATGTTTATAGTAGTTTTATTGACTTTGTCCTAAATAACCTTTTGCCTTTTCGGGGCAAAAATCCTATTCTTTTGTTGAATTAGTTTCATATTAGGTTGGTATGCAACTTATGGACTATTACCTCGATGTTAATACCAGGTATATCGAATGGTGTCCAGGTGAATAGGTCAATATTATTCCTCAAAAGTTGGATTAATTGCTCTTTATATTCAAGTTTAATTCTAATATATATATATATATATGTTTTCCCAGAATGGGATGAATACAAGGTTTTTTCTTGACTCAGTTCAGTTTTCATTTGCCTCAAGTTTTTGATCAATTTTTTTTATCTAGTTAAGTTAAGACCACTTTATGTGGAGACAAATCTTAATGTGACAGATAGTATATTATTGATAAAATGATTAGAATGTAGAACTAAAAAAAATGTGTGTATATTTCAATTCAATTTTTCAAATTTTCTTTTGATCGACATGTTAGCTCAATCCCATTAACACGTGAATATTCATTAGCTTAAGAGCTTTGTCATTTTCAAGATCTATTCAAAAATTACAAAAAATTATTGTTATCTTCTGTTGGAGTGGAGCTTAAAAGCTTAAAGCAATTTAAAAGAGTGCTTTATCAGGTCGATTTTCTATTGTTGTAGGTGTTTGCTCTTATTTTCTTGCTTCTCTTTGGTTTCAATTGTTTGCTTCTCTTTTTTAACCTTTTCAGCCTCAGTTGAACTGTTAGTCTGCTTTTTAGCCCTTTATTTCGTTATTGTAACATAGCATTGTCATGCCATGAAGTGGTCTCCTCTTACTTCTCTAATCCCAAAAAAGGTTGGAAACTTTACTTTTAGATAGGGAGCTAAGCCCATAAGCCACATAATAAATTGACAAGGTTAGCTCAGTATCATGTTATAAGCAGATAGGATATCTATAACCATAAATTCTATGATCGACGTGATCGTTCTCGATTTTATCTCCAAAGAGATTGGTAGTTTGATAGTTCATTTAATTGTTACTTATTCATTTCCAAATTCAATAAGGGTAATGGTGATCGGTTGTAGCTAGTTTTCTCTAATTTTTATCTTTTTCTTACTGGCATGGTACGAGACGTCAGTTAAACTTTTATTATTGAACAAGATCTTTCTAACCATACATTATTACTCTGATCACTATAGCATCATCATAAAAGATTGGGTTTCTTCTAAGTCCTTCGAACTGATTAAGATTGGTTTGTCCCTTTAGTCTTTTTTTTTTTTTGAGAAATCAATAGCCATAACCATACCTCGATCAAATTTTTTTTTCATTGAAGTGGAGCTTCCTTCAGTGGTCACGTTGATTACCATGGTAATTGATCTATTATTCGTAGCTTAGCCCTCGTTCTATCTTTACTCATCTATCAAAACTTTTCATCTTTTGTTTTCCTCTGGCCTACCTTTTCTATCATTTGTGGGGTTTCTTCAATCCCTTATGTAGTATGATCTATTCTGCCTCTGCCTTTATTGGTCCACAAACCTCGATAGTTGACTTTTTTTATTAGAGCTTCAATATCATTTTTCAAGTCAAAACGATTTTCGATGTTGTGATTTATGTCTCTATGGAAGATACATCTTTTGATCAAATCCCTTATTATGTCTTGCCTCAATAGCTTCGACCATCTGAGCTCTAGATTTCTTTCAATTTGCATCAAAATCCTCTCTTGATGAGATATTCGATATTGTGTAGTTTTTTTTTTTTTTTACTGGAACTCTTAACCCTGTCTCATTTTCCTTTTGGGATAGGATCGTAAAAATTCTTTCTGTTTTTACAACCATGAAGGACGGATAAGCTTTTCTCACCTCAATCGCAGAGAAAAGGGATGAGCTTCTCTTACCTCAGCTATTTCTCATCGTAGCTTTAATATTTATGTATTTTTTAGCTACAAGTAGCACATCGACCAAAGTTTTAGGCAGGTCTAAGGACAAGGTCAGCTCAAGGTGATACTCTCTGTCATTAAGCCCACTTGTTAAGGTGGCTACAACAACCGTTTGTTACAGGTCTTTCACTTATAAGGCTTTTCGTGTTAAAATGTGTGATATAATCCTTTAAAGATTCATTCAAGCCTTGATGAATCGACATCAGGTGCAATGTCATTTTTTTCATTCTTCAGCTACTCACAAATTAGGACAGGAATGAGTGGCTAAGTTCTTTAAATGATGTGATCGACTGTAGCTTTAAGCTATTATATCAAGACCAAGCTATGCCCTAGAGGGTAATAGCAAGGCCTTTACATATCATAGCTTCGTCTGCACCATGCATCATCATATTCTAAGTTTCAATTATTTGAATTTGCATGGTTAACCTAGATATTATAACCCATGCAGCAAAAAAATGAAAAATAGTAGTAGAGACATGAGACAGATATTAACCTAGATCTTATTCTATGTATTCAATCAAGCACAAATAAAAGGAAATATCATTTACCTCATGTTGTGAATTTACTCCCTTGCGTAACATGTAGAATACCTTTTTTATTCTTAAAGAAAGAGCTAGAACTGATGATTTTCTGTATATATAAGATAGTAGCAATTGATAAATATGAAACTTTCTATAACATAACATGACAGAAGCTCATTTATCTCATTGGGCTTTTCTAGATTTTAAACTTATGTTTAAGGCTTTTTACCCTCTCACTTTAACACTCATAACATGATCTAAAGCACAATTGATTCCCTAGTAATTGAGTAATTTGATCTTTCATTAAAATATATCAATTTTTAAAATATGACTGTGAAATAAGAAAAGCTGTCAAATGATAGCAATTCTTTGTAATGAATTATCAAATTCATTTAATGAAAATATCTCAATATAAAATCATTTAATGAAATAAATAATGAAAAAAGATTTCAAACCATAATTGAGTGCTACCAGCATATCAACAAGAAGTCAGAGCTTTGAATCACATTTCAGAGAGAAAAAGAATAACGAAGTTCAAATAGACCAGCTTAAAACTTATAAATTTTATCATTTTAACTACAAGCTAAATTATCATGGTTGAAACTATGTATCATTTCAATCCTACACAAGAGTACAACCAAGAGCGATTTTTGTCCACTATTGAATCTTAATTGAATTGAAATATGAGTAATTAAAGTCATATAAAATGTTAAACCTTTTTATTAATTGACCATATGAACTATTATTCTTGTACTAAACAAAATTATCTAAATGATAGTATGAGGTAATCATTGGTCTACTTTAACAAATAGTCCATAAATGGCATAAAAGGTTTTGCAAAATTTTGTCATACATACTACAAGACAAAACATTCACAACAAAATATTATTGGTTTTAATGACAGAATTTTACTTTTGATCTTGGCCTTTTTAGTGCAATTCTATCGATTTTGCGGAGAATTTCTCCGATCGAGGCACTTCTACGTACAAAACTTATTTTACTTTTAAAGTAGTTGAAATGAAAAATAAAGGATGTTAGTATGATAAGAATAAATAATAAATTATATTCATTACAACATATACATCCACCTAAATCCATTTTCATAACACACATTCATGGATAGATTATGTAAAAGAAAAATAAAATAGAATAATTTAATTTATTTATATTAATTTTGATTAATACAATAAAACCATAATATTTCAATAATTAATATTGTATAAATTTCACTAAACTATCAAATATATATAAGTTATTTCAAAACAAATATAAATCTTAATAATATATAAATTATTTCAAAATGGGATAATTCTTAGTAATATATAAATTATAACATCAAATCAGCATAAATAATTTTAATTTCTATAATTATTATTAAACTGTAGAAAATATCAAATATAAAACATCAATCAAAATATATTTAAATCTTAATATACATTAAACCCAAATTAACTAATATAAATCTTAAACATAAAAAAGTTAATAAATTTAAAACAAAACCCAACAAATCTCAACAAAACTTTCACAAATAAAAAATAAATAACTCAACAAATAAAAAATCCAAATAATACTAAAATAAAATAAAAAAAATTAACAATACTCAATATTAATACTCAACAAAAAAATCCAACAAAAATATATAACCAACAAATTGCAACAAAAATTTAACCACAACCCAAATAAATTTCAACAACTATAAAACTAATTGATATTCAAAACCCAAATAAATTTCAACAAATGAATAACTAACAAAACCTCAACACATTAGTAATCAAAACTCAAACAAGTTTCAACAAATTTATAACAAAAAATTAAACCCTAAACTCAACAAATATATAACATTAAATACAACATAAAATAAAATAATTAAAAAAAACTTAATAGATGGAAGAGACACATTTATGCCGGTCAATGTGTCACGGACCTAAGGATGAGTCCTGAATCCCACATCGAACATAATAGAAGGGTCACTGGGGTGTATAAGGGTTCACACCACCTCCGCCTTAAGAGGCACCTTTTGTAGGACAAAACCGTAAGGTCAGAGGGGGTCAGAGCAGACAATACCTCACAAGGGTATGAACCGTGGCAGTTAGGCTGATCTGAGACGTCGGAAGGGTGAATGCCCGGGTTTCGGAGCTGTGCAGGTTCGGAGCTTAAGTCTCGACCCGTGACAAATGCACTTGGATGGCGGTGTAGGATGGCAAGGTGGCAGGGAGAGAAGGAGAGAGGGAAGGGGAAAGAAAATTAGGGATTTAGGAAAGAAATTGGAGGAAAAATGAATTGCCTTCAATAGGGGATTTGAATTTTTGTAACTCTTCGCGATGGTTTTATTTACGAAAATTTCGTCAATAATATTAAAAGTTTTTAAAAATACTTTTAACGATGGTTTTAGCGATAAAATTTCCATCGGTTACGTCAAAATTTTTTTTTTTTTAATTTTTTACCAATGAAAATTTTCGTTGGTAAATCCATTAATAGCTTTTAATGACGAATTTATAGATGAAAAAAATTCATCGATAAATTTGGCTGTAATTCACTTCACACTTTTAGTGACGGACTATCAACGGATTTAATTTCGTCAGTAATTTGTTCAGTAATCTATCAGTAAAAGTTTTTCTTTTTAATTTTATCAAAATTTTATCGGTAATTAATGATGAAAAAATTATGTTTATAAAATTTTTTCGATAATGCTTAAAATTCTAATGGTTATTAAACTACAAACTGTTTAGTGAAGGTAACTAATCCAATTTTCATGTACCCCATTAAATCAAATTTATAAAAATTATCTTGATATCTTAATATGATATCATTATAAATTTTGTAAATTTCAAGTATAATAAATAACTATTTATGTAAATTAATGTAAACTTAATAATGCAAGATTTTGATATTTTTAAGGCAAAATTCCCTAAAAAGGAAGGCATGTGAGCCAAAAGTCGAGTTAACCAAAACAAATATGTTGTAACATTAAATGCAACATCAAATTATACAAGTTCTTAAGTGTGAGTTTGTATAAAAGTCCTAAAATTTTTTAAAAATTTTTGTTGCAACATCTAGATCTAGGGATCTATCACTAGATATTAACTTGAGGAGTTGCCACCAATCTTTTTTTATTTAGGTGCTATTGGCCACCTAACTGAATCTGTCCCTTTTTAAAGAGAAATCCTAAGTTTGGCTTAGGTATCTTTAAAAGGTAGATTCAATGTTTGCAAAATTAGAACTAGATCCAAAAGTACGTTTACGTGTGAAAAAGGTTATAGTACCCTCACAACGCCCATCGAAAGATGGTACCAACTCAATTTTGTGTTATCCATTAAGCTTTAAAAATTTTACCAAATGATTAATTATTGGAAATAATTCTTAATTGACTTCAATACTTTTGGTAGAAAATTAAAAAAATTCCCTCACCTCAAAAGTATACAAGAAAATTATTGTTTCTTTTATAGAAGCTCCATTGTCGGATTATTTAACATTAAAAATTTTTCAAAAAAAGAAAAAAGAGAAAATGAGAAAGAAATGATGATTTGACTTTCGATATAGATCTTTTTTTTTTTTTTTATAAGAAAAAACTCATGCTTTTATACAAGAAAAATTGATACCTTCAACTTTTCCTTAAAAATGTTTTTTTTTTTAGAATTTTATTTTTAAGGAAATTGGTACTTCCAACTTTTCCTTAAAAATATTTTTTTGGAAAATTTTATTTTCAAGAAAAATTGATATTTTCAACTTTTCCTCAAAAATATTTTCTTTGAAAATTTTATTTTCAAGAAAAATTAATACTTTCAGCTTTTCCTTAAAAATATTTTTTAAAAATTTTATTTTCGAGAAAAATTAATGCTTTCGACTTTTTCTCAAAAATTTTTTTTTGAAAATTTTATTTTAAAGAGATCATTGAAAATTAAAGAATGTTTAATTAAATGAATAAATGATTTCAATTTAATCTATAGATAAATTGGCAAAAAAAAATCATATTAGTAGATAAATAACAAAAAAGAAAAGAAAAAAAATAAAGAAAACCTTGGAGTGGCTCGGCTCAACGTGACAGAAATGTGGCTTAAAAGACAAAAGTGATTGGATGGCTTGATTCATGGTTCAGCTCAGCGGCTCAACAACGGCTAAGCGAAATGGGTAAATAGGTTGAAACGCTACAGGTCGGGTTAGATTTCGGACGACGCACGAATCCTATCAACTTTAAGCTTCTCCAAAAATGGTGTCATTTTCAAGTAGTATAAAAAGCAAAAATTTTCCTTTTTCGTCAGATGCTTCACCCTTTTCTCTCTCTTTCTTTCAGTTTTCTCTCCATCTCTCTCTAGTCGCAAAGAACACCAATGAAATTCTCATCAATTTTTGGGTTTTATCACCGAAAACTAGGTTTTTTTGTTAGAAAAGTCATTGAAAAACTTGAATTTCGTTGAAAAATTCACCAGAATTTGAAAGTTTCCAAAAATTTTCTAGAAAAAGAAAAAAAATCGTCAAAATTCAAAAAAATTCCTAAAAATCTTAAGACCATTTCTGCACCTTCTAAACACTTTTTTTTACTTTTTTTTCCTCTCTGTTGCATTATGTGTTTGTGTTTGTCTGTTTTGTATATGATATATGGATATTTATAGGGTGAAATCTGAGAGTCCTAAAACCAAATGGGATTTTAATCCCTTTTGAGTTTTAACTCTAAGCTTTAATCCAACTAAAACGCCTCAACCTAGTCCTACCCAAATTCAACCACCCTTTTTTTTCATTTTTCTAGCTTTTTTTTTTTTATTTTTCTATAAAATCACTTAGACCCTTAGACAGATTGGGGTATCTACAGCTGCCCCTCTTTTCACATTTTTTGTGAAACAAAAATTGTACAAAGACATAGACAACCCAATCCACTCAACACGTATTTTTTATTTTTTTTTGAAAAAGTAAACAAAGCTCTTCTAAACAGAGGCTCAATGACTTTGAGAAAAATAAATGCTCTTCTAAATAGAGGCTCTACAACTTTTAAAAAATAAATTGCTCTTCTAAGCAGATGTACCATAACTTTTGAAAAATAAAATGCTCTTTTAAATAAAGGCACCACAACTTTAAAAAAATAATTGCTCCTCTAAACAGAAGCAACATAAGTTTGAAAAATAAATTGCTCCTCTAAATAGAGGCACCACAACTTTGGAAAAATGAACAAGGCTCCTATAATCAGAGGCTTAGCAACTTTGAAAAAATAAACAAAGCTCCTTCAATCAGAGGCTAACAGCTTTGAAAAAATAAACAAAGCTCCTTCAATCAGAGGCTCAACAGCTTTGAAAAAATAAACAAAGCTCCTTCAATCAGAGGCTCAACAGCTTTGAAAAACTAAACAAAGCTTATCGACAATCATGTCCAGAGGAGTTGTAAATCGTGTTTAAAGAAATTTTAGGAGATTATGTCCGAAGGTCTTACAAATCAGTCATAATACTAAGAGATATCATTTTTCAAGGATTAGAATCTTACCTCACAAGCTTTTTTTCAAACGAGAATTTGAAACTTTTACATCGAAAAGTCTTCATATTTGTTTTCTCCATGTGGGATCCTGGAATATCTTTATTTCTTGAGTTTATGCACTAGACTTTCTAAATGCCGTATATGCTATACACTAGGCATTTAGAAATGCAATGCATGCTAAACAAATATTGATTAATTGTGGTACTTAAGCTTTTTAAGCTCTTTTCTTAGGCCTCAAACCCTTTAATCTTCAAATACTAAGACCACATCAATGTGACTCTCAATCATCCCTCTTTTTTAATTCTCATATTCTCTTTGCAAGAAATCTCTTTTCGAATTCAATGTCCTTATCAGGAACTAAACATTTCAAAAATTTTTTTATCACTCTCAACCTTTCCAATGTAATGTAGAAGTCTTTCATGCTATTATTCATTTATCAATCATTATTTCAACCTTAAAAAGTAAAAAAGTACTCACACATTTCTTTCAGTATAAAGTATAAAAAAAAAAGTAAGAATGGCTGAAAAATAATCAACAAAAAGAGAAACTCAAAGAATGAAATGGAATATCTTTTATTAGTAAAAATGCTGGCAAACTTTGGCACAGAAAAGAAAACAAAAGAATTACAATAATGGTTATGGGGAGACAATGCCCAAAAATAAACAATCAGACAATCATGATAACATATCTCAAAGTCCTTTTGAAAAACTCAACCACCCGATGCACTTAACAACTTAGAGCTCTTCAGAATATGCTAGCCTCCATGCCAATGAATTTTTAAATTTGATGCTGTATTTTCTTTACCTAAGCTGCCTTCTTAGGTTTTCAACTTAGATAAACCCCTTTTGACTCAAACCGTCCTTTTGAAGTTTTCGCCTTAAATCCTACTTTTTTCGTTTTTCGTTTTTCATTTTTCATTTTTCTTTTATTTTTTATTTTTTTCATTTTTTTTTTTTTTAAGCATAATTTTTTTTGTAGCATTAGAATTTATAAGATGAGGCAAATTATTTCTATCCATCTTAGCTAATATCAATGCTTTGCTTTAGAAAGCTCATTTCATGACATATGATCCTTCTCAATTCAGAGTCCATTTTTCTCTATTATCTTATTAACTTGAAAGAATTCTTTTCAAGACCAACTTTCCTTCCCGGAAACAATGAGGTCGAACCATTTTATCATGAGCCCTCATTATTCTTTTTTGATATAGTTGACCATGGTATGGTGTTGTTAATCTCTTTTCCTAAATGAAATTCAACTGTTCATAGCGCTTTTGAATTCATTCAACTTTTTTCAATTCAACCTCTTTTAGAACCCTTAAGGATGAGATTTTCACTTCCACTGGTAATACAGCCTTTATCCCATAAACTAAAGAGAATGGGGTTGCCCCAATAAAGGTACGCACTGATGTTCGATATGTATACATGCAAATGGTAACTTCTCATGCTAATCTTTATAGGTCGCGATCATCTTTTCAAGAATTTTTTTATATTCTTGTTTGCCGTCTCAATTGTCCCATTTATTTTTGGATTGTATAGCGCTGAATTATGATGTTTGATCTTATACTGGGCATATATTTCTTACATCATCTTACTATTTAGATTCTTAACATTACCTAAAATAATTTTTTTTTGGAAGTTCATATCTACAAATGATCTTTCTTTTTATGAACTTGCAGACCACAGATCGTGTTACATTTCTAAATGATGCTACCTCCACCCATTTTGTGAAATAGTCTATCATCACGAAAATGAACATATGCCCATTAGAAGCTTTTAGGGTAATAAGACCAATGACGTCCATGCCCTACATTAAGAATGGTCAAGGTGGTACCAAAACATGTAAAGTAAATGGCAAAGCATGGATCTTGTCAGCATAGGTCTGACATTTATGAAATTTTTGAGCATAGTCAATGCAATCACTCTTCATTGTTAACCAATAGTACCCTGCTCTCATGATCTATCTTGCTATCATATATTCATTGGCATACGCCCCACATATTCCATCACGTATCTCTTCAATAATTTTTTTACCTCAGCTTTATTTATGCATCTCAATAATACTTGATCCCAGCTTTTTTTGTATAAAACATCCCCATTCCGAAAAAAACTCATAGCTAGTTTTCGGATGACTTTTTTATCGTTCTCCGTTGCTTGGATGGAGTATTGTTGGTTCTTAATATACTGTAAGATATCATAATACCAAGGCTTTCCATTCTCTTCTTCTTTCATATTAGAGTAGTGAGTCAGTATATCTTTGACATCTAGCCTGATGGGTTGAATGTCAGCGCTATCATTAATTCAAACCATTACTGCTAAAGTAGCCAAAGAATCAGCAATTAGATTTTCCTTCTGAGGTAAATGATCAAATTGAATATCTTTGAACTAGTTGATCAACTCTAGAAGATACTTACGATATAAAATGAGTTTCGAGTCTCTTATCTCCTATTCTCCTTTTAATTGATATATAACTAGAGCTGAGTCTCCAAACACTTTTAATGTTTTAACTTTTCTAACTATAGGAACTTGTAAACCCATGATACATGCCTCATATTCAATGATGTTATTTGTGCAATTAAAATTCAATCTCACTGTTATAGGGTAGTATTATTCTACAGGAAAAATTAGAATTACCCTAATCCTATGTCTTAAAGCGTTGGTGGCTCCATCAAAATACATTTTTCAACACTTCTCTTCATGCTTTTCTTTCTCTAATTGGGAAACAGTCATAAGATCTTCATAAAAAAACTTCAATCTCATTGGTTCATAATCTTGGATAGCATAATCTATGAGAAACTCGACTATAGCACTCTTTTTTACTGCCTTTTAGCTTACATCTATGATATCATACTCTGAGAGCATTACTTGCCATCTAGCAATTTTTTCAGACATAGAAGGCTTCTCGAAGATGTATTTAATTGGATCCAACTTTGCTATAAACCAAGTGGTGTGATAGAGTATGTATCATCTGAGTCTTTTGATAGTCCAAACTAATGCACAACACATTTTTTTCAAAGAAGAATATTTGAACTCATATTCTGTGATTTTTTACTCAAATAATAAATAGCTTTATCTTTTCAGCCATATTCATTTTATTGTCCCAGCACACATCTTATTTAATTCTCACACACCGTTAGGTATAAAATTAGAAGTCTCCTTGGAACAGGTGGCACCAATAATAGAAGATTTGATAAATATTACTTAATTTTATCAAAAGCTACTTGGCATTCCTTATTCTATTCTCTAAGGTTGTTCTTGCGGAGAAGCTTAAAAATAGGATCACATTTATAGGTAAGCTAAGACATGAACCGTGAAATATAGTTCAATCTTTCTAGAAAACCTCAAACTTCTTTTGGTGTACTTGGAGGTGATAAATTTTGAACGGCCCGTATTTTATTTGGATCAACTTCAATACCTCTTTCACTGACCACAAAGCCTAGTAACTTCCCTATCTTTACCCCGAAGGTGCACTTGGCTGGGTTTAACTTGAGTTGAAATTTTTTCAACCTCTCAAATAGTTTTTTGAGGTTTGTGACATGATCTACATCTTCTCGAGATTTTGCTATCATATCATCCACATATACCTTAATCTCTTTGTGCATCATGTCATGAAAGAGTGTCACCATGGCTCTTTGATATATTACCAAAGCATTCTTTAACACAAAGGGTATGATTTTGTAGTAAAAAATTCCCTACATGGTCATAAGAATGGTCTTTTTCATGTCAACTACGGCCATCTTTATTTAGTTATACCTGAGAACCCATCCATAAAGGAGAACATTGAATGCTTAGTCGTATTATCCATCAGGGTGTCAGTATAAGGTAAAAGAAAGTTATCTTTTGGGCTAGCCCTATTCAAATCATAATAGTCTACACACGTTTGCACATTCTCATTTTTTTTAAGAACTGGTACTATATTCGCTACCCATTTTGGATATTTAGTCACTTGTAAGAAACCTACATCAAATTACTTTTTCACTTCTTCTTTGATCTTTAGCAACATTTCAGGCTTTATTCGCCTTAGTTTTTTTTGTACTAGCTTACAATTTGGCTTTAGGGGTAGTCTGTGCTCTACTAACTCTGTACTAAGCCTTGGCATATCTTGGTAAGACCAAACAAATACATTTACAAATTCTCAAAATAGATTTTTCAAACGTTGCCTGTCTTTCGATAAAAGTGAGGTATCAATTTTAACCTCTTTCTTATTCTCTTCATCTCTTAGATTCACCTAGTCAGTTATCTCCTGATGAGGCTCAGTTGGCTTACTTTCTTGCTCCATCAATCTCATTAGATCTGGAGGTATAACATACTCTTCAAAATCATCTTTATTGTCAAGTTCATCAGTGTTAATTGAACTCTTAAAATTAACCTCTTGATCATTATCATAATTATCTTCTTGTTCATTTAAAGACTTAAAATTGAATGAGATGAGATATGTTGGCAAGACATGTTTAGAAAAATGAAAAAATGACAATAATAAGGGCACAAGAAAAAATGAAAGAAAATGTATTCTTCTTAATCTTTATTAAAATAATAAAATATATATGGTCCAAACAAAAAAGATCACCTTAATACCTTGGGTAATAGCTATTGGGATATATAATTACATTGAATTAGTCTCAAGGGTAAAAGGCATTTTAATGATACTCCAATTGTTCAACTCATAATCTGGCAGACAAGGGTAGACCCATCCTTCTTATTCAAGCCCCTTTTTATCTTCAATAGCATGGATGGATAATTGAACAAATGTTTCTTCCATACTTTGTTCAAAATCTCTTTTTAAATTTGAGTACATAAATTCTCCAAGCATGAAGGTCTTGTACAAGTGTGGGATGATCATTAGTCTTGTTATTTTACTTGTTTATCTTCTTCTGATCTCTCATCCTTCTATTTCATAATCTAAGCATAACCTTTCACTATTGTCCACCATTGTTGGGGGCTCTCTTATTCCCTGTAAGTTTTTACTTAGTCCTACTCTAGGATACTAGCCCTTATTGATGACTTGACTCAACACTATCTTTAAAAATTATCAATTTTTAGGTCATTTTTCCTATAAAGTTGACTAGTTTAAAAGATCGATAGGAACACTCCACTACTTTTTCAGTAGCTTCCATATATTGAGCAGTCAAGGGTTGGGTCACTAGCATGTCTTCCTTCTTAAATACCACTACTAATCGACCTTCTATATTAAACTTGATCTTTTGGTGTAGGGTAAAGGGCATAGCACTTTGCCATGTGAATCTATGGCCTTTCTAGCAAACAATTATAAGATAGAGAGATATCCATCACTTAAAACTTCACATTAAAATTACACGACCCAATTTGTAAGGGCATCTTGATATCTCTCAAGACTTCTCATCTGGTCTCATCAAAAGCTCGCACGACCATTTGACTGTCCTTCATATGAGAGTAATCGATAGATAACCTCACCAAAGTTGACATGAGCATGACATTGATAGCGAAGCTATTATCAATAAAGATTTTGGCTATGATATGGCTCTTGCACTTGACTGTGATATACAGAGCCTTGACGTTTTCCCTTCCTTTTGAAAGAATCTCTTCATCACTGAATGATATATAATTTGGCATGACAAGTTTCCGGCTAAATGGTTCACATACTTAATAGACACATTATGTGCCACATATGCTTGGTTTAACACCTCCAGCAAGGCATTCTAATGTGGTTTTGAATTTAATAATAATGATAATAATGAGATTCATGCTGGCATCTTGTTTAATTACTCAACCACTGAGTATTCACTATGTTTTACCAGCTTTAAGAATTCACAGGCCTCTTTTTTTGATATCGAGTTTTGGGTTTCTTTTTCGGGTACCATATTTGGATTATTTTATTCATCTTCCACCTTAGCTTTCTCTCTTCTAGCCTTTTCTAATATTTTGAGAGTGTAGCATTTTTCACTTTGGGTGATTCCTCTTACACTAGTTATATTGGCAGTATCAGACTTAAAAGCATTCTCTTCTTGCCCTTGAACTATCGTATCACAGCCATATTTTTAGGGTACAACTTTGTCATCCTTATATGGAATGAAGCCTGGACTTTAAAAATCACTGGCCTGGGAATGAATTTGTCTATAATTGACTTTGGCTTATTCCTACAATGAATTGTTATCGACTTTGAAAATAGTTTAACAAGCCTATTAGTCATAGATACTTCAACACTCTTTGAGACCTCTCCCTTTTCATAGAGTTCTATTTGGTATGAATCCATGAGCTTTTGTACCTCTTGGCAAAACTACTCATAATTTTCAATAGAGTGATCAATTGCCCTATTATGATATTTACAGTTTGTACCTATCATATATGCTCTATGATAACCATGCGGACCTACTGGTTGTATCATATCAGCTTTTCATAAAGTATCAAATAGCTGACTAATAGGTGTTTTAATATTTGTCACTTTTTTCTTCAAATGATACTCATGTTCCTTACTCAGAGCATTCACGTTATGATTAGGTAAAAGATTGCCACTAACATTTGGTGTAGTTATCCCTTCTGTATCGAAGTTAATCATTCCATCCTCGATCAATCGTTGCACTTTATGTTTCAAAGTAGTGTAATTCTTAGTGAAATGATCGGTAATCCTATAGCGATAGTTACAATGGGCTGTGGGATCATACTACTTAGGGTAAGGCAGTTTGAGTGGCTCTAGTCGGCTAGAAGCAATCAAATTATTGTTGTAAAGCTCATGATATAACTTTGTATAGGTCATGGAAATTGGATCAAATACAGGCTTTTCACGAGTAGTTCATAACTCCCGTGAACCACCTATTGGGCTATTCAAATGGGTCTGAAGTTTTAGAGTAGGTTGAATGTTAAGATTGTATGTGAAATTTTGAGGTCTAAAAGAATGTTGATATATTTAAGGGTAAGATGACTATAGGATTGGTTGGTATAGGTAAGGGGAAGCATTATTCATAACAGGATAATATGAAGAATATCCTTATGGTAGGTAGGGTTGATAACCCCTAAATTGTTACCTATCAAAACTCACAGCTTGAACTTCAGTATCCTTTTTCTTTGGGGCTCTTTTAGTGGATGCTTCCCCTATCTCTAACTTGTCATTCTTGATGGCACTCTCAATAATTTCTCCCAAAATTACCATATCGATAAAATTCTTGGTTGCATTCCCTATCATCTTTTCATAATAGAGAGATTTTAGAATGCTAATGAACAATACTGTATTTTTCTTTTTAGTTAAAAAAGGTTGCACTTAAAAAGCTACATCCCTTCACCTTTGAACGTATTCCTTAAAAGATTATTTTACCTTTTTTCCATGTTTTGTAAAGATAAAAGATCAGAAACCAAATCCATGACATACTGATATTGACTGATGAAGTCATGGGCCATATTACTCTAGGAACAGATACGAGTTCTATCTAGCTGGATATACCACCTAGCAACGAAATCCGTAAGGTTATCTTAAAAAATATGCATTAGTAGTTTTTCATTATAGGCATGGGCTGTCATCTTTTGACAGTACATGATAATATGAGTCTTTAGGCACTTTGTATTCTAGTACTTTAAACTTGAGAGGAAAAATCATATCCGAGACTAAACAAAGCCCAGCAGCATCGACAGAACCATAAAATCCAATTCCTTCTACAGCTCGTAACCTTTGTTCTAGCGTACTAATTTTTTAGTTTTCTTGAAATTCAACCACTTTTGACTGTTCTTTCTCTTTTTCTTTCAAGTCATCCAGATCAGGAACTTGGATCGATTATACTACCTTTTCAATAAAAATAAGATTCAGATAGCTATGGTAATGCCCTAGGTTCGAAGTTGATGGCATTCCAAGGTATACAGGATATGTGAACTACTGTGGTGGTATATCCTGTGTGGATTAAGCTTATTGTGGATCAAAATCCAGAGGATACAGAGGGTTAGCCACTTCTTATAATGGAGTACCCTATTGGCTTGTGTTCTCTTCTACTCCCTTTCTCTTGTTTAACTTGTTGAGAGCATCCAAATCTTACTCAACTCATTTTCAAGCTTTTTTTATACCTTTTCTATTTTTTTAAGTCGATGAGAGTTTTCTTACTCCATTTATCTAGCTCTGGCTCTTATGTTATATCGGTGGGTAAAGTTCCTACTGGATGGAGCTATCTTTTAACCTTAAATACCATATTTCAGAATTAGCAGGTTTATACGACTATCTCATGAAAACCTAAAATGGTTATTTTGTTAAATGTAATGAATGAGAGTGCAATGAATGAAAATGCATGCATGCGAAGAACATTTACCTTAAGACAGTGTTCAACCAAAAGATTTCATTTATTCCAAAAAACTTTGTTCACATAGAATTTATCATCCTAGAGTTATAACCATATAATCATTTGATCTACTCATACTGGTCTTTTGTTTCTTCAATGAAATTCAGTAGGGTTGTCTATGTTCCGCTACTAGGGCCAACACTTATTTCAATGTTTTTGCCTCTTCGACCATTTCTCTTATCTTACATACCCTTTTGTAAATTTGGGTTGTTAAGTGCTCAATATACTTCTGTCTTTCTAGGTTTTTCCTTTTACCATACCATACTTGGTATGATAACTCTTTATGCTCTCTAACCAATATAGTAATATAGTCATATTGTTCGTTCAACCTTTGTCTCAACCTACTTAGGTAACCGTTCAACATATTATTTTTTATCTGTACCTAGGAATTTTCTTCTTCTAATTCAGCCATTCTTACTTGAATCACTCACTTTCATCTATCAGCTGAGTGATTGTTATCTCTTTGGCTTTTACCTTTACACATAACCTTTTATGTTCATGGTATAGCTCCATTAGCTTTTTGACAGCTGTATAACATTCTTTAGCAATCTTGCAAACTTTGACTTCATGCTTTTCAACTCTATCTTTCCATTAATCTCTCTCCTCTCGAAGCTTCTGAATCTCTTACCTTAGCCTATCCTTTTCGATCTTGAATTTTTTCTTCATAAATTCTAATTTTGATGGTGTTTCTTCAAGCATTTCTTCTGTTGGTTATAAAAAACCTTCAAGAGTGAACACAACTTTCTGTCCTCGTCTTGATCTCCAAACTAAGTACCCATAAGTAACTTTATCAGTGAACGGTTTAAGACTCACCTTGTAGGGGTTTTTTCATGCTTTAATCACATCATTGATCCTTTGAAATACTTTTGGCTCATTATAAGAAAATTTTGACAGATGAAGCTGGTGTCATGGGAATGAACTATTCTGCCCTAACTGTCTTTTCACTAGAAGTGGCACATAACTTGTTGCCTCTCATAAGCCCAAAAGTGGGACTACAGTGTTATCTCTACACTGATATAGCATAGGTTCATGACTCATTCACAGGGCCAACCATTTCACTTCAGTGCTTGTCATCTTTATTAAAGATGTTATCCACTATTTTTTAGACTTTTGTTATGGCCATTCACTTTCATAGAATTTTTTGATTGGACCTCGATTATGGAAATAAAGCTTTGGAAAAACACCTATTTTCCATTCGAAGTGGCTTTTTATCCATAGGTACAATAGTTGTATATAGCTTGTCAAACGCCCTCCATTCTGGCGATAATAACTCAACGATCTAATGGTCTCTGCATCATTGTTAACGAGTTACAGCCATTGATCACACTTTCGAAGAAGTCAACCACTGCTATTTCAATATAACCCAAAACCTTCAAAAAAATCACCATTTCGTATAAGGCTAAGGCAAACACGTCTAACCCCTGCTCTTCATCGACATGTTATACTAGAAAATCATGAAAGAACTTTCAAGATAGGTAAACCTGCTCTTGTTTTTTCTTTGTATGAGAATTCATAATCTCCTTGTTTATCCCCATAAGATGGGCCAGTTTCTTATGGAATGTTGATTTGTGTTTTTTGGCATATATCTTGTCAGGAACCTGGAGGTGCAGACTCAATAAAGTTGAATATTCTTTAATGGTCAGTGTCATATCAATTTCATTGAAGGTGAAACACTTGTATGAAGGATCTCGAAATTGCACTTTAGCTTTAATTAGTTGATTCTCAACATTCACTGTAAGGAGGTGTGTTATATGTCCATGCCTCTCGTAAAACTCCTTTTGTCTTGATGGGCTCATCTTCTTCCATATATTAAGTAAATCCTCTAAATTATTTTATTTGAGGAGGATGGATGTTTCTTGAGACAAGGTGGAAGCATAGCCGATTGGTAGACAATCTTTCTCCTTTTATTAAATCTTTTCTGATTGAACCTTTACTTTGTTGGGTGAATCACAATGAGCTAATACAGATGAAGAGCAAACTAGTCATTCTATGGAGTCCATGAAAAACTCTTTGTTGAAGATCGTCTTTCAAGTAAGTGTTTTTTATGTAACTTTATGATATGAGCATGAATCAATGCAAAAATGAATAAGATAAGAGGTTAGTATACCAAATAAAGAGAAATAAATAAATAATTAACTAAATAAATTAAAACATCACACACAATAAGAGGAATGAATCCTATGTTTTTGGTCAATTCTAAAGGGAATGAGATGGTTCTATCTATAGGTTAGGCACTTCTAAGGTTCACTATATATGGTTCAAGGTTAAAGTCTAAAAGGTTCCTAAATTGCTCCTTACATCATTGTCCATCACAGATTAGTAAGGTATCTCAATCCTCACTCATTACAGGCTACAATAAAAAAGATTTAATTTGAGTGGGAGTATTTCGCTAGTCACTGCAAAGGCATTAAAACCTCATGAAAGCATAGGTACTTTACTCCCTCATAGAGGGACGGAGCTCGAGTATAGAGCTCATGTTATGCTCATACATATGAATGACATCATAAGCAAAATAAAGGAATAGAGTGAATGAATGAACAAAGATCTTTAAAAAAAATCAATTTTATTAGGCTTTTAGATAATATAAACTTATTTGTTGGCTTAACTCTTAGCTTGTCCCCAGTAGAGTCGTTAAACTGTCGTAACGTCTAGATCTAGGGTCTATCACTAGATATTGACTTGAGGAGTTATCACCAATCTTTTTTTATTTAGGTACAATTGACCACCTAACCGAATCTGTCCATTTTTAAAGAGAAACCCTAAGTTTGGCTTAGGTATCTTTAAAAGGTAAATTCAATGTCTGTGAAATCAAAACTAGATCCGAAAGTACAATTACGTGTGAGAAAAATTATAGCACATTCACAACGCTTATCGAAAGATGGTACCAACTCAATTTCGTGTCATCTATTAAGCCTTAAAAATTTTACCAAATGATTAATTATTGAAAATAATTCTTAATTGACTCTAATACTTTTGGCAAAAAATTAAGAAAATTTCCTCACCTCAAGAGTATACAAGAAAACTAATGTTTCTCTTACAAAAGCTTTATCGTCGGATTATTTAATATAAAAATTTTTTCAAGAAAAGAAAAAAGAGAAAATGAGAAAGGAATGATGATTTGACTTTCGATATAGATCCTTTTTTGTTTTATAAAAAAAAACTCATGCTTTTATATAAGGAAAGATTGTACCAATTCAATTTCGTTTTATCCATTAAGTCTTAAAAATTTTATCAAATGATTAATTATTGAAAATAATTTTTAATTAACTTCAATACTTTTGGAAGAAAATTAAAAAAATTCTCTCACTTTAAGAGTATACAAGGAAACTACTGTTCCCTTACAGAAGCTCTATCGTCGGATTATTTAATATTAAAAATTTTTCAAGAAAAGAAAAAAGAGAAAATAAGAAAGGAATGATGATTCGACTTTCGATATAGATCTTTTTTTGTTTTATAAGAAAAAACTCATGCTTTTATACAAGAAAAATTGATACTTTCAATTTTTGCTTAAAGCACTTTAAGGTTTTTTTTTTTATTTTTAAGGAAAATTGATACTTTCAATTTTTCTTTTAAATTTTTTTTTGAAAATTTTTTTTTTAAGGAAATTGGTATTTTCAACTTTTCCTCAAAAAAAAATTTTTTTTTTTGAAAATTTTATTTTCAAAGAAAATTTATACTTTCAATTTTTCCTCAAAAATATTTTTTTTAAAAAAATTTTATTTTCAAAGAAATTTGATACTTTTACCTTTTCCTCAAAATTTTTTTTTTGAAAATTTTTTTTTATATTTTCAAGAAAAATTGATACTTTCAACTTTTCTTCAAAAATATATTTTTTTGAAAATTTTATTTTAAAGAGATCATTGAAAATTAAAGAATGTTTAATTAAATGAATAAATGATTTCAATTTAATCCATAGATAAATTGGCATAAAAAATCATATTAATAGAAAAATAACAAAAAAAAGAAAGAAAAAAAATAAAAATCCTTGGAGCTGCTCGGCTCAGCATGAAAGAGGTGCGACTCGAGAGACAGAAGTGACAGATGGCTTGATACGTGGCTTGGCTCAACGATTCAACAACGGCTAAACGAAATGGGTTGAAACACTGTGGGTCAAGTCCGATTTCGGGTGACGCGCAGATCCTATCCACTTTCAACTTCCCTAAAACAACATCGTTTTCAAGTAATATAAAAGGTAAAAATTTTTCTTTTTCGCTAGATGCTTCACTCCTTTCTCTCTCTTCCCTTCAGTTTTTATGCATCTCTCTTTAGACACAAAGAACACTAGTGAAATTCTCGCCAGTTTTTGGGGTTTATCGCCAGAAATTGGGTTTTTCGCCAGAAAAGTCACCGAAAAACTTGAATTTTGCCGAAAAATTCATTGGAATTTGGAATTTTTTAGAAATTTTCTAGAAAAAGAAAAAAAATCACCAAAAAATTTTTAAAAATTCCTAATAATCTTAAGACCACTTATGCATATTTCAAACACCTTTTTTTGCTTCTCTTTTCTCTCTATTTGCTTTCTATGTCTGTGTCTGTCTGTTTTGTCTCTGATCTATGGATATTTTATAGGGTGAAATCCAAGAGTCGTAAAACTAGATGAGATTTCAATCCCTTTTAAGTTTTAACTCCAGGCTTTAATCCAACTAAAACGCCTCAACCTAGTCTTACCCAAAACGCCACTTAATGCTTGCAAGTAAATTTATCAATCATCATTTCTATTAGTATTATGAAACATAAAACCTATTTTAAAAATTAAAGTGATTATTGAAAAAGTAAATTTAATTTAGATGTTTGTAAGTTAAAGTTAAGAAACTTACTAACAGTTATAAAAGAGAAAAATAAATGCTTTTGTAAATTTTAACTTTATACTTCACAAAATATAAAAAAGTAAACATAAAGATTTGAGAAACAATGTAGAGAAATATAATTGGTTTTAAGAGTTTCATTGAATTGTTTACTCTAATATATTATATGTGATCTTAATTATTATTTTAATATAATTTAATATATATCAATATTTTGATTCAATAAATTTTTAAGATTTTAAATATTAAATAACATTAAAATATATATAAAAATTAATTTAGTATTACATTTTAAAATCAAAATCTTTAATAATATTTTTTTTACTATAATTTATCTTACTAACATTGTTGCTTTTAAATTTAAACGTATATTTTAATACTGATTTTATTTCTACTACTCACCTCTACGATTATTTAACCATTATTTAAATATTCAAGTTGGGATAGACGAGAATTTGAATGATAGACTTTAAGCAGCCCTAAATTGGCCAGATCCGATCTCGGCTTTTGAAACAGGTAAATGGTTTAAATGGAGCGCATCAGGTAGGCGTGGGTCCGAAATCAGGTTTGGACTTTTGGCAGCAATTTATCATTTGAGCGCGGTGCGTGGGTGTCTCATCCGACAACGAAGCAGCTGAAGGAAGAAGAATTGGAGCTTTCGGTTTGTTTTTTTGATGACGATGATGATGAGGGGTTGGAGAAGCTCTTCTCTCTCTTCTTTTTCTTCTGCCTTTGATCATCTCCGACAGTTGGGATCGGGTAACCCTAGATCTGCCACTTCTCTCTTTTATTCCCAAATCTCTTATTTCTCTACTACCCATTGCAACAAGAAACCCAAATATGTGTTTGATCAAATTGATGGTGCCTTAAACAAGTTTGATGAGATGCTACATATGCATCGACGTCCTTCTATTGTGGAATTTAATCAATTATTAGGGGCCATTGTTAGAATGAAGTATTATGAAACTGCGGTTACTGTGTTGAGAAAAATGGAATTACTAGGAATTAATCCTGATGTTTATACTCTCAGCATTTTGGTAAATTCTTTTTGCCGCTTGCATTGTGTGGATTTTGGGTTTTCGGTTCTGGGGAAGATGTTGAAGTTGGGCATTGAACCAAATACTATAACACTCTCCACTTTGATCAATGGGCTTTGCATTGGAGGTAAAGTAGCTCAAGCTGTGAGGTTGTTTGATGACATGATTCGAGAAGGGTATCAGCCTAATTTAATCACTTATACTACGATAGTAAATGGTCTTTGTAAAATAGGTGAAACTATTCGGGCTATTAGATTGCTAAGGACTATGGGAGAAATAGGTTATGATCCTAACATTGTAACATACAGCACTATCATCGATAGCCTTTGTAAGGACAAGAATGTAACCGAGGCTTTGAAGCTTTTCTCGGAAATGAGAGGTGAAGGCATTCCACCTAATGTTTTCACTTATAATTCCTTAATTCAGGGTATGTGTAATTCATGTCAGTGGAAGGAGGTCACAAGATTATTGAATGAAATGATGGCGAACAATTGCAAACCTAATGTCATCACATATAATATTGTGGCTGATGCCCTTTGTAAAGAGGGTAGGGTTTTAGAGGCTCAAAATATTTTTGATAGAATGATTCAACAAGGTGTTGAGCCTGATATAGTTAGCTATAATTCATTGCTTGATGGATATTGTTTGCAAGGTAAAATGGGTGCGGCTAGAAAATTATTCAATTCAATAACTAACAAGGGTTGTGTACCTAATGTATTTAGTTACAGCATCATTATCAATGGATATTGTAAAGCTAAAAGGATTGATGAGGCAATGGAACTTTTTCATGAAATGACTCGAAATGGATTAATCCCTAATGTTGTTACTTACAGCACTCTTATAGGTGGCATGTCACAGGTTGGGAGACTTGCATTTGCACAAGAACTTTTGAAAGAAATGAGTGCTCGTGGCCTAGTTCCAAATGTGATCACTTATTGTACGTTGTTGGATGGCTTATGCAAGCGTGGTCATATTCATGAGGCATTGGGACTTTTTCATGTAATGCAGAATAGTGGGTTAGATCCTAACATTGTCCACTATTCTATCTTAATTGATGGCTTGTGTCGAGTTGGGCAACTTAAAGTAGCAAGGAAATTATTTTGTGCTCTCAAAGTCAAAGGGATACACCCTAATGTTCACACATATAGTATAATGATCAGAGGACTTTGTAAAGAAGGGCTGCAGAATGAAGCATACAAACTGTTTAGTAAAATGGAAGTGGATGGTTGCATGCCAGATAGTTGCTCTTATAATGTGATGATTATAGGATTTCTTCAAAACAATGACATATCAAGGGGAATACAAATTCTTCATGAAATGGTTAACAAAGGATTTTCTGCAAATGCATCTGTAGCAGCCATGCTAGTGGATCTAATGTGTCGTGATTCAACGGGTGAATATATTTGTGCAGTAGTTCAGAAACTTTGAAGACTATCAAAGTTCTAATATGGAGTGATTTCTTCCCAGCCAATATTAGTGCAATATATCCAAACAAGTTTTATAATCTGTCGGGGTTGCTAATAAATATCTAAGCAGTCCCTAATTCCATCATATGAACTTCATATGGATGGCAGTATTTTACTCCTTGATTAGGCATTAGGCCTCCTGCAAGTGTCCTATTAAATTCAGGAAGAGGGCTGATTTTGAATTTTTCAGCCTGCAGGTACTCTTTTTTCTTCTGATTTTCTCCTTTTTTTTTGTTTTTTTTTTCTTCTAGGGCACCTATAGGCATAGCAGTTTTGGGCTCTATTAATGGTTTACCATTCATTCTAGTTTTGATAATCTTGCAAAACATATAATATTCTTCTTTGCAGAACAAATGTCAATGCTCGTTCATCCTGCTTTATAATCATATTGTCTTTTCCTGGTGGTGTTTCTTTGGAACTGGAAGCATTAGAAAGTTTTTTGTTGTGAGTTTTGTTGCATGGAAATGAGATATTTGGTTTGAATTGAAGTGAATGGTATAGAATTTAAATAATTCTTTTTTATTAACATAAATTTCCATTTGAAATGCATTTCCAATGCTCAGATGGCGAAGTCACCAGAGCTATCTCCTGTGGTTGTGCTGGATTTCTGTTGATCCTCCACCATTTGGGGAACTGGCATGGCTAGCCGCCTTGTCTGCTCTAACTGAACATCTTACAGGGATAGGATCACATTGTGGAATTGTATGTACTGAAATTCAAAAAATTTCCCTGGATCTATTATGAATTGACATGATTCTAATATAATGCATCTCTGTTTTCCTTTATTCTTCTTATCATATAAATTTATGTAGTTATGTTCTTATAGTTTTGCTCTCGATTTTTCCTCTACTTTATAGTTCCTAGTGAGGGACTTTGAACAATTTGATTAAACTTCTTGCCTTGCAATTTTCTCTTTTTGGTTGGTGTCATTTCTTTTGTGCTACTTGCCTTACTCTTTGCTTATCATTCTCAGATGTATAGTACAAATTTAATAGCAACAAATGCATGCCAGAAACTACTTATTTTTCTTAATATAAATTTCAGATCAAAGTGGACATAAACATTGAATGGGATTTATTAACGGATCACTGAATTATGGTTTTACCTCTGTCATTTCATGATCTGAACCTATAAAACTCGTTTGTGTTTGCTTGCAGTGACACCACCTTAGGTGTTTGCCATGATGATTTTAATACTTTCTTTAGTGAGACTGGGTCTGGCAAGCATGTGCCAAGAGCTATATTTGTTGATCTAGAGCCCACTGTCATTGATGAAGTTGGAGGAGGGACTATTAGACAACTCTTTCACCCAGGGCAACTTATTTCTGGCAAGGAAGATACTGCTAATAACTTTGCTAGAGGACATTATACAGGTACAAGCATCTTTTCTGCATTTCCACAGTACTGGCAATTTTGTTATATTTGATCACTGGCTTAAACTTCTTTGGTGTTGTATACTGCAGTTGGTCAGGCAATTGTGGATCTTTGCCTTGACCAAGTGAGAAAATTGGCTGATAACTGCACTGGTTTGCAAGGATTTTTTGTATTTAGTGCTGTTGGCAGTGGAATTGGTTTTGGTTTGGGCTTGTTGCTTTTGGAGCGCTTGTCTGTAGATTATGGAAAGAAGTCAAAACTTGGCTTCACCATCTACCCTTCTCCTCAGGTAATTTCTTGAAGACTTAAAGGAAAAGTACAGGTTTCTTTTACCCTATGCTTGAACTATTGTGTTTGTGCAATTCACTGAACAATTATCCCCAATTGTGCAGGTTTCTACTGCTGTTGTGGAACTTTATAATAGCGTGCTCTCAACTCATTCCCTCCTTGAACACACAGATGTTGCTGAGCTTCTTGACAATGAAGCTATATACGATATTTGTAGGAGATCCTTAGACATTGAAAGACCAACTCAAACAAACTTGAACCACTTGATATCCCAAATTATCACTTCTTTGACCACTTCATTGAGGTGTGATGGTGCCATAAACATGGACATCGCAGAGTTTGGACATTTTAGAGTTTCAGAATAACCTCGTGCTGTTTCCTTGTATCCATATCGTGCTCTCATCATATGCCCCAGTAATCTCAGCTACAAAGGCTTACCATGAGCAGCTATCAGTTCCTGGGATTACAAGTGCTGTTTTTGAACCATCAAGCATGATGGCTAAATGTGATCCAAGGCATGGGAAGTACATGGCGTGCTGTTTAATGTACCTAAGGATGTCAATGCTGCTGTTGCTACCATCAGAACAAAGCAGACAGTTCAGTTAGTAGCTTGGTTAGTAGATATCTCTTACATTTTATTTCCAAATAATTATGTATAAGCAATCTGATTATCAATAGTGCACAGAGTTCGCCAAGGGGAAAACATTGATTTTGCCTTCGGTTTGTTATCTGAATGATTGCAATGCGTCTTTTATTTGAGGTGCCCCACTGGTTTCAAGTGTGGTATCAACTATCAGCCACCCACTGTGGTACCATTGGGTGATCTTGCTAAGGTACAACGTCAGCATTCATGATCAGCCACCCACTATGCATGATTGGCAGAGGTTTTCTCCCGAATTGACCACAAGTTTGATCTCATGTATGCCAAGAGAGCATTTGTTCACTGGCATGTAGGTGAAGGAACGGAGGAAAGTGAATTCTCAGATGCCCGTGAAGATGTTGCTGCTCTCTAGAAACAGAAGATTACTAGATCTATATTTCATGAAAGCAGTAGCTAACGGTCCATCATGTTCCTCAACTCATTTCAGTTCATCAGCTATTCTTATTCTTGTAAATTTGTGCATGTGTACTTCATGTCTTGAATTTGTCTACCTTTGTATGTCTTTGCTCTGAACGTGGGTGGTTTTAAGTCTAGTTGTGAGAACATATAGTTTCTGTGTTATAAGATGTGGCCCCTTTCAATGTCTAATAAAGCTTCTGCTTTGTGCCACGATTTATACAATGCAAGTCGAAATTTCCCAGAAAACTAACAGAAACAATAAGAAAGTAAAGATTTCCCAACTTTCTGTTTGGTGAGTGATTAAATGTTTTGCTACAGACTGTATGTAATTGGAAACAGAAGTTTTCCATTCAAGAACAAAAATATTTAAAATAAATAACAAGGATTGATGAATAAGGTCCAACTTGTTAAAAAATTTTTAATGATTTTTTTTATATGTAATTACTAATCATGTTTATTCATCAAATAAATAACTTAATTAGACGAGAACTTTACTTATTTTTTTCTATTATAAAGAGAGATAAGACTTAATGAAATTTTTATTCAAAACTTGTGAAATTCGATATTAAAAATAATTTATTAAAAATTTTAATCTAAAATTGAAATTCATAAATTAAAATATTTTAGATTAAAAGTTTTATTAAATCATTTTTAATATTAAATTTCACGAATTTCATTTTAATTTTTTTATAAAAAAAATAGTTATCTTGACTTGTGAGCAATTTTTTAAGAGTTCAAAAATAACTTAATTAATTAACTATTTACTTATGTTTTTGTATTTAAGATTGCTTAGAATTGAAATTTTATTATTAAAATTAAAATTTTAACATTTTATCAAATTATTGACTAAAGACTTTTTTAAATCTAATGTTTAAAAATACTAATTAATTTCTATCAACAATAAAATTTATTGGTCAATGGTTGTCAAACTTGATTAAATAAAAAGTGGATTTTGCTAATGATGATCTTGGGATAGTTTTTAAAATTACAAGTTTTCATGGAATGGTCGACTTATTTTTTCTCTCTTTTTTTTATTTTTTATTATTTTTTAATCCATGTCAATCTTCATAAGTTTCTCTCTTCAAAAGTTTTAGATTTTTTTTTAACCTTGAAAACTTTTTGCCTTAGAGTTAGCATTAACTTTAAGAAAAGGATAATTTTTGTTGAGCTAAATGTTCAAATCAGAATCAAACATTTGGATGATTGCTCAATTCAGGATCAAACGTTTTAATTTATACAAATAAAGATCAAACGTTATTTATTTGCAACAATATACGATTTATTTCAACGGTAAAAGGAATGTGCATCTTACCGTCGTTATAACACGTAAAAAGAATAAGAAACGACTGATGAGGAAAAATTATGCTGATTTGGATTTTTTTGAAGAAAACCACCTTCAGTACTCACGTCATAAAAATTTATGAAGGGATTATTGAAGGCATTTTTGGCAAGAAACACCTATAATAACCACATTAAATTTTTTTTGGGTATATTTAAGACATTTTTGACGAAAAATACCTTAAATAATCATATTATAAACATTTATGAGAGAATTATTGAAGGTGTTTTTTACCAAAATTGCTTGGATTTTCTTTGGGTTTGCCTCTATCCCCCTCTTATTGATTATATAGCTGGGAAATTTACCCAACACAACTCCAAAGGCATACTTGCTCGAGTTAAGCCTTATATTGTATTTTTTTTAATATGTTAAAGGCCTTTTCAAGGTCCTTCAAGTGTTCAGCCAGGCTCTTTGCTTTTTACTATTATATTGTTCATATATACTTCCATATTATGATCAATTTGATTTTTTAAAACCTTGTTGACTAGTCTTTAATAGGTTACCTTTACATTTTTCAAAACAAAATGCATCATCTTGTAGCAATAATGACCATTTTTCAGTTATGAAAGCCATATTTTCTTGATCTTTGTTCAATATTTTAAAATGATTTTAACCAAGATAAACATCTATAAAACTGAAAAGGCTATGCTCAGTATTGTCATCCACTATTTGATCTATGTTAGAGAGAGGAAAACCATCTTTTAGGCATATTTTATTAAGGTCGATAAAGTCAACATACATATTTTATTTTTCATTGTATTTCTTAACCATGACTACATTGGCTATTCATTCTAGGTAGCAAACATCCTTAATGAAACATGTTTGACTTCGTCCTAAATAGCCTTTTGCCTTTTCAAGGCAAAAATCCTATTTTTTTGTTGAATTAGTTTCGTATTAGGTTGGTATGCAACCTATGGACTATTACCTCGATGTCAATACTAGGTATATCGAATGTTGTCCAGGTGAACAGGTCAATATTATTTCTTAAAAGTTGGATTAACTGCTCTTTATATTCAAGTTTAATTCTAATCTATATATATGTTTCCCAGAATGGGATGAATACAAGGTTTTTTCCTGACTCAGTTTAGTTTTCATTTGCCTCAAGTTTTTGATCAATTTTATTTTTGTCTAGTTAAGTTAAGACCATTTTTTATGGAGACAAATCTTGATGTGACAGATAGTATATTATTGATAAAATGATCAGAATGTAGAACTAAAAAAAATGTGTGTATATTTCAATTCAATTTTTCAAAATTTCTTTTAGCCATCATATTAGCTCGATCCCATTAACACGTGAATATTCATTAGTTTAAGAGTTTTGTCATTTTCAAGATCTATTCAAAAATTACAAAAAATTATTGTTATCTTTTGTTGGAGTGGAGCTTAAGAGCTTAAAGCAACTTAAAAGAGTGCTTTTATCAGGTCGATTTTCTATTGTTGTAGGTGCTTACTCTTGTTTTCTTGCTTCTCTTTGGTTTTTATTGTTTGCTTCTCTTTTTTAACCTTTTCAGCCTCAGTTGAACTATCAATCTATTCTTCAGCCCTTCATTTCATTATTGTAACATAGCATTATCATGCCATGAAATGGTGTCCTCTTACTTCTCTAATCCCATAAAAGCTTGGAAACTTTACTTTTAGATAGGGAGCTAAGCCCATAAGCCATATAATAAACTGACAAGGTTAGCTTAGTATCATATTATAAGCAGATAAGATATCTATAACCATAAATTCTATGATTGACGTGATCGTTCTCGATTTTATCTCCAAAGAGATTAATAGTTCATTTAATTGTTACTTATTCATTTCCAAATTCAATAAGGGTAATGGTGATCGGCTGTAGCTAGTTTTCCCTAATTTTTATCTTTTTCTTGCTGGCATGGTACTAGATGTCAATTGAACTTTTATTATTGAATAACATCTTTCTAACCACATAATTATACACTATTACTATGATCACTATAGCATCATCATAAAGGATTGGGTTTCTTCTAAGTCCTTCGAACTGATTAAGATTGGTTTGTCCCTTTAGTCTTTTTTTTTTTTTTGAGAAATCGATAGCCATAACCATAACTTGGTCAAATTTCTTTTTCATCGAAGTGGAGCTTCCTTCAGTGGTCACGTTGATTACCATGGTAATTGATCTATTATTCTAGCTTAGCCCTCATTCTATCTTTACTCATCCATCAAAACTTTTCATTTTTTGTTTTCTTTTGGCATGCCTTCTCTATCATTTTTGGGTTTTCTTCAATCCCTTATGTAGTATGATCTACTCTGTCTCTACCTTCATTGGTCCACAAACCTCGATAGTTGACTTTTTTTTACTAGAGCTTCAATATCATTGTTTAGGTCAAAACGATTTTCGGTGTTGTGATTTATGTCTCTATGGAATATACATCTTTTGATCAAATCCTTTATTATGTCTTGCCTCAATAGCTTCGACCATCTTTGCTCTAGATTTCTTTCAATTTGTATCAAAATCCTCTCTCGATGAGATATTCGATATTGTGTAATTTTTTTCTTTGCTGGAACTCTTAGCCCTGTCTCATTTCCCTTTTGGAAGAGGATCGTAAAAATTCTTTCCTTTTTTACAACCATAGAGGATGGATAAGCTTTCCTCACCTTAATCGCAGAGAAAAAGGATGAGCTTCTCTTACCTCAGCTATTTCTCATCGTAGCTTTAGTATTTATGTATTTCTTAGCTACAAGTAGCACATCGACCAAACTTTTGGGTAACTCTAAGGACAAGGTCAGCTCAAAGAGGTACTCTCTGTCATTAAGCCCACTTGTTAAGGTGGCTATAACAACCGTTTGTTACAAGTCTTTCACTTATAGGGCTTTTTGTGTTAAAATGTGTGATATAATCCTTTAAAGATTCATTCAAGCCTTGATGAATCGACATCAGTTGCAATGTCATTTTTTTCATTCTTCAACTACTCACAAATCAGAACAGGAATGAGTGGCTAAGTTTTTTAAATGATGTGATCGACTTTAGCTTTAAGTTGTTATATCAAGACCAAGCTATGCCTTAGAGGGTAATAGCAAGGCCTCTACATATCATAGCTTCGTCTGCACCATGCATCATCATATTCTAAGTTTCAAGTATTTGAATTTGCATGGTTAACCTAGATATTATAACCTATGCAACAAAAAAAATGAAAAATAGTAGTAGAGACATGGGACGGATATTAATGAAAAGTTGTCTTTTATTCTATGTATTCAATCAAGCACAAATAAAAGGAAATATCATTTATCTCATGTCGTGAATTTGCTCTCTTGCGTAACATGTAGAATACCATTTTTATTCTTGAAGAAAGAGCTAAAACTAATGATTTTCTGTATATATAAGAAAGTAGCAATTGATAAATATGAAACTTTTTATAACATAACATGACAGAAGCTCATTTATCTCATTGGGCTTTTCTAGATTTTAAACTTTTGTTGAAGGCTTTTTACCTTCTCACTTTAACACTCATAACATGACATAAGCTTTTTACCCTCTCACTTTAACACTCATAACGTGTGAAAAAGGTTATAGCACCCTCACAACGCCCATCGAAAGATGGTACCAACTCAATTTCGTGTTATCCATTAAGCTTTAAAAAATTTATCAAATGATTAATTATTGAAAATAATTCTTAATTGACTTCAATATTTTTGGTAGAAAATTAAAAAAATTCCTTCACCTCAAGAGTATACAAAAAAACTATTGTTTTTTTTATAGAAGCTCCATCATCGGATTATTTAACATTAAAAATTTTTCAAGAAAAGAAAAAAGAGAAAATGAAAAAGGAATGATGATTTGACTTTTGATATAGATCCTTTTCTTTTGTTTTATAAGAAAAAACTCATGCTTTTATACAAGGAAAATTGATAATTTTAACTTTTCCTTAAAGCATTTTAAGGTATTTTTTATTTTTTTATTTTCAAGAAAAATTGATACTTTCAACTTTTTCTTAAAAATATATTTTTTTAGAAATTTATTTTTAAGTTCCAACTTTTTCTTAAAAATATTTTTTTTGAAAATTTTATTTTCAAGAAAAATTGATACTTTCAACTTTTCCTCAAAAATTTTTTTAAAAATTTTATTTTCGAGAAAAATTAATACTTTTGACTTTTCCTCAAAAATATATATATTTTTGAAAATTTTATTTTAAAGAGATCATTGAAAATTAAAGAATGTTTAATTAGATGAATAAATGATTTCAATTTAATCTATAGATAAATTGGCAAAAACAAATCATATTAATAGATAAATAACAAAAAAAAAGAAAAAAAAATAAAGAAAAGCTTGGAGTGGCTTGGCTCAACGTGACATAAACGTGGCTCAATAGACAAAAGTGGTCGGACGGCTTGATTCATGGTTCGGCTCAGCGGCTCAACAACGACTAAGTGAAACGGGTAAATAGGTTGAAACGCTGCGGGTTGGGTTGGATTTCGGGCGACGCACGAATCCTGTCGACTTTCAGCTTCTCCAAAAATGGTGTCATTATCAAGTAGTATAAAAGGTAAATTTTTTTCTTTTTCGTCAAATGCTTCACCCCTTTCTCTATTTTCTTTTCAGTTTTTTTTGCATCTCTCTTTAGACGCAAAGAACACCAGTGAAATTTTCATCGATTTTTGGGTTTTATCACCGAAAACTGAGTTTTTTGTCGAAAAAGTCATTGAAAAACTTGAATTTCGTTGAAAAATTTATCGGAATCTAAAATTTTCTAAAAATTTTCCAGAAAAGAAAAAAATCACCAAATTTTAAAAAAATTCTTAAAAATCTTAAGACCAGTTCTACACCTTATAAATGCTTTTTTTTTGCTTTTTTGTTTCTCTTTGTTTGCTTTCTGTGTTTTTGTTTGTCCATTTTGTATATGATATATGGATATTTATAAGGTGAAATCTGAGAGTCCTAAAACCAGATGGGATTTTATTCCCTTTTGAGTTTTAACTCTAAGCTTTAATCCAACTAAAACGCCTTAACCTAGTCTTACCCAAATTCAACCGTTCTTTTTTTTTTTTTTTTCATTTTTCTAGCTTTTTCATTTTTTTTATTTTTTCATAAAATCACTTAGACCCCTAGACAGATTGGGTATCTACAGCTGCCCTTCTTTTCACATTTTTTGTGAAACATGAATTGTGCAAAGATATAAACAACCCAATCCACTCAGCACGCATTTCTTATTTTTTTTTTTTGAAAAAGTAAACAAAGCTCATCTAAATAGAGGCTCAACGACTTTGAGAAAAATAAATGCTCTTCTAAATAGAGGCCTATAACTTTTAAAAAATAAATTGCTCATCTAAGTAGAGGTACCATAACTTTTGAAAAATAAAATGCTCCTCTAAATAGAGACACCACAACTTTAAAAAAATAAATTGCTCTTCTAAATAGAGGACCACAACTTTGGAAAATAAATTGCTCATCTAAACAGAAGCATTACAACTTTGAAAAAAAAATTGCTTCTCTAAATAGAGACACCATAACTTTGGAAAAATGAACAAGGCTCTTATAATCAGAAGCTCAATAACTTTGAAAAGCTAAATGAAGCATTACAACTTTAAAAAATAAATTGCTTCTCTAAATAGAGACACCATAACTTTGGAAAAATGAACAAGGCTCCTATAATCAGAGGCTTAACAACTTTGAAAAAATAAACAAAGCTCTTTTAATCAGAGGCTCACCAGCTTTGAAAAAATAAACAAGACTTATCGACAATCATGTCCAGAGGAGTTATAAATCATGTTTAAAGGAATTTTAGGAGATTATGCCCGAAGGTCTTACAAATCGATCATAATACTAAGAGATATCAATTTTCAAGGATTAGAACTTACTTCACAAGCTTTTTTTTAAACAAGAATTTGAAACTTTTACATCGAAAAGTTTTCATATTTGTCTTCTCCATGTGGGATCCTGAAATATCTCTATTTCTTGAGTTTATGCACTAAACTTTCTAAATGCCGTATATGCTATGCACTAGGCATTTAGAAATGCAATGCATGCTATACAAATATTGATTAATTGTGGTACTTAAGCTTCTCAAGCTCTTTTCTTGGGCCACAAACCCTTTAATCTTCAAATACTAAGACCACATCAACGTGACTCTCAATCATCCCTCTCATTTAATTCTTATATTCTCTTTGCAAGAAATCTCTTTTCGAATTCAATGTCCTTATCAGGAACTAAACATTTCAAATTTTTTTATCACTCTCAACCTTTCTAAAGTAATGTAGAAATCTTTCATGTAATTATTTATTTATCAATCATTATTTTAACCTCAAAAAGTAAAAATGCACTCACACATTTCTTTCAGTATACGGTATAAAAAAAGTAAAAATGGCTAAAAATAATCAACAAAAAGAGAAACTCAAAGAATGGAGTGGAATATCTTTTATTAGCAAAAATGCTGGCAAACTTTGGCACAGAAAAGAAAACAAAAGAATTACAATGATGGTTACGGGGAGACAATGCTAAAAAATAAACAATCGGACAATCATGATAACATATCTCAAAGTCCTTTTGAAAAACTCAACCACTCGATGCACTTAACAACTTAGAGCTCTTCAGAATATGCTAGCCTCCATGCCAATGAATTTTTAGATTTGATGCCGCATTTTCTTTACCTAAGCTGCCTTCTTAGGTTTTCAACTTAGATAAACCCCATTTGACTCAAACTATCTTTTTGGAGTTTTCGCCTTAAGTTTTATTTTTTTCAGTTTTTTATTTTTTATTTTTCTTTTATTTTTTTATTTTTTTTATTTTTGTTTTTTTTTTAAGCATAGTATTTTTTCACAACATCATAATTTATAGGATGAGGCAAATCATTTCTATCTATATCAGCTAATATCAATGCTATGCTTGAGAAAGCTCATTTTATGACATATGGTCATTCTCAATTCAGAGTCCATTTTTCTCTATTATCGTGTTGACTTAGGAGAATTCTTTTCAAGACCAACTTCCCTTCTCGGAAACAATGAGGTCGAACCATTTTATCATAAGCCCTCATTATTCTTTTGAAATATAGTTGACCATGGTATGGTATTGTGAATCTCTTTTCCTAAATGAAATTTAACTATTCATAGTGCTCTCGAATCCATTCAATTTTTTTCAGTTTAACCTCTTTTAGAACCCTTAAGGATGAGATTTTCACTTTCACTGGTAATACAGCCTTCATCCCATAAACCAAAGAGAATGAGGTTACCTCAATAGAGGTACGCACTGATATTCGATATGCATACAGCGTAAATGGTAACTTATCATGCTAATCTTTATAAGTCTCGATCATCTTTTCAAGAATTTTTTTATATTCTTATTTGCCGCCTCAATTGTCTCATTTATTTTTGGACTGTATGGCGTTGAATTATGATGTTTGATCTTACTATTTAGATTCTTAACATTATCTGAAATAAATTTTTTTGAAAGTTTATATCTGTAAATGATCTTTCTTTTTATGAACTTGCAGACCATAGATCGTGTTACATTTTCAAATGATGCTACCTTCACCTATTTCGTGAAATAGTCTATCATCACGAAAATGAAGATATGCCCATTAAAAGCTTTTGGGGTAATAGGACCAATGACATCCATGCCCCACATTGACAATCGCCAAGGTGGTGCAAAAACATGTAAAGTAGATGGCAAAGCATGGATCTTGTCAGCATAGGTCTGACATTTATGAAATTTTTGAGCGTAGTCAATGCAATCACTCTTCATTATTAACTAATAGTTCCCTGCTTTTATGATCTGTCTTGTCATCATATGTCCATTGGCATATGCCCCACATATTCCATCATGCACCTCTTCAATATTTTTTTTGCCTCAGCCTTATTTACGTATCTTAATAATACTTGATCCCAGCTTTTTTTGTTTAAACATCCTCATCCCGAAAAAAACTCATAGCTAGTTTTCGGATGACTTTTTTATTATTTTTCGTTGCTTGGATCGATATTGTTGGTTCTTAATATACTGTAAGATATCACAATACCAAGACTTTCCATTTTTTTCTTCTTCTATATTAGAGCAGTGAGTCGGTATATCTTTGACATCTAGCCTGATGGGTTGAATGTCAATGCTATCATTAATTCAAATCATTGCTGCTAAAGTAGTCAAGGCATCAGCAATCAAATTTTTCTCCCAAGGTAAATGATCAAATTGAATATCTTTGAACTGGTTGATCAACTCTAGAAGATACTTACGATATAAAATGAGTTTCAAGTTTTTCGTCTCTCATTCTCCTTTTAATTAGTATATAACTAGAGCTGAGTCTCCAAACACTTTTAATGTTTTAACTTTTCTAACTATAGTAGTTTGTAAACCCATGATACATGCCTCATATTCAATGATGTTATTTGTGTAGTTAAAATTCAATCTCGCTGTTATAGGGTAATATTGTTCTTTAGGAAAAATTAGAATTGCCTTAATCCTATGTCCTAAAGCATTGGCGACTTCATCAAAATACATTTTCCAACACTTTTCTTAATGCTTTTCTTTTTCTAATTAAGAAACAGTCATTAGATTTTCATCGAAAAACTTTAATCTCATTAGATCATAATCTTTGATAGCATGATCTATCAAAAACTCGACAATGGCACTCTTTTTTACTGCCTTTTAGCTTACATATATGATATCATACTCTAAGAGCATTACTTGCCACCTAGCAATTCTTTCAGACATAGAAGGCTTCTCAAAGATGTATTTAATTGGATCCAGTTTTGCTATAAGATAAGTGGTGCGATAGAGCAAGTATCATCTGAGTCTTTTGATAGTCCAAACTAATGCACAATATATTTTTTCCAAAGAAGAATATTTGGACTCATATTCTATGATTTTTTACTCAGATAATAAATAGCTTTATCTTTTCAGCTATATTCATCTTGCTGCCCCAGCACACATCCTATTTAATTCTCACACACCGTTAAGTATAAAATTAAAGGTCTCCTTGAAACAGATGGCACCAATAATGGAGGATTTAATAAGTGTTACTTAATTTTATCAAAAGCTACTTGGCATTCCTCATTTCACTCCCCAGGGTTGTTCTTACAGAGAAACTTAAAAATACGATCACATTTATGGATAAGCTGAGACACGAACCGTGAAATGTAGTTCAATCTTTCTAGAAAACCTCAAACTTTTTTTTGTGTACTTAAAGGTGACAAATTGTGAATGGCCCGTATTTTATTTGTATCAACTTCAATACCTCTTTCACTGACCATAAAGCCTAGCAACTTCTCTGTCTTTGCCCTGAAGGTACACTTGGCTGGGTTTAACTTGAGTTAGAATTTTTTCAACCTCTTAAATAGCTTTTTGAGGTTTGTGACATGATCTACATCTTTTCAAGATTTTGCTATCATATCATCTACATATACCTCAATCTCTTTGTGCATCATGTCATGAAAGAGTGTCACCATGGCTTTTTGATATGTTACCCAAGCATTCTTTAACCCAAACGATATGATTTTATAGCAAAAAGTTTCCTACATGGTTACAAAAATGGTCTTTTCCATGTCATCTATGGCCATCTTTTTTTGGTTATACCCTGAGAACCTATCCATAAAGAAGAACGTTGAATGCTTAGTCATATTATCCATCAGGGTGTCAGTATGAGGTAAAGAAAAGTTATTTTTTAGGTTAGCCCTATTCAAATCACAATAGTCTGTACACATTTGTATATTCCCATCTTTCTTAAGAATTAGTACTATATTGGCTACCCATTTTGGATACTTAGCCACTTGTAAGAAACTTACATCAAACTATTTTTTCATTTTTCTTTAAACTTTAACAGCATTTATGGCTTCATTCACTTTAGTTTTTACTGTACTAGCTTACACTTTAGCTTTAAGGGTAGTCTGTGCTCTACTAACTCTGTACTAAGCCTTGGCATATCTTGGTAAGACCAAACAAACACATCTATAAATTCTCAAAATAGATTTTTCAAACGTTACCTGTCTTTCGATGAAAGTGAGGTGCCAATTTTAACCTCTTTCTTATTCTCCTCATCTCCTAGATTCACCTAGCTAGTTATCTCCTGATGAGGCTCAGTTGGCTTACTTTCTTCTTCAATCAATCTCATTAGGTCTGGAGGTATAACATACTCTTCAAAATCATCTTTATTGTCAAGTTCATCAGTGTTAATTGAACTCTTAAAATTAACCTCTTATAATTATCTTCTTGTTCATTTAAAGACTTGAAATTGTATGAAATGAGATATGTTGGCAAGAGGTGTTTAGAAAAATGAAAAAATGACAATAATAAGGGCACAAGAAAAAATGAATGAAAATGTATTCTTCCTAATCTTTATTAAAATAATAAAAGATATATGGTCCAAACAAGAAAGATCACCCTAATGTCTTAGGTAATAGCTATTAGGATGTACAATTACATTGAATTAGTCTCAAGGGTAAAAGGCATTTCAATGATACTCCAATTGTTCAGCTCATAATCTGGCGGACAAGGGCGGACCTATCCTTCTTATTCAATACCCTTTTTATCTTTAATAGCATGAATGGACAATTGAACGAATGTCTCTTTCATACTTTGTTCAAAATCTCTTTTTGAATTTGAGTACATAAATTCTCCAGGCCTGAAGGTTTCATACAAGTGTGGGATGATCATTAGTCTTGCTATTTTACTTGTTCATCTTCTCCTGATCTCTTATCCTTTTGTTTCATAGCCTAATCCTAACCTTTCACTGTTATCCACCATTGTTGAGGGCTCTCTTATTCCCTGTAAGTTTTTGCCTAGTCCTACTGTAGGATACCAACCCTTATTGATGACTTGACTCAATACTATCTTTAAAAATTATCAATTTTTAGGTCTTTTTCCTACAGAGTTGACTAGTTTAAAAGACTAATAGGAAAATTTCACTGCTTCTTCAGTAGTTTCTACATATGGAGCATTCAAGGGTTGGGTCACTAGCATGTTTTTCTTTCTAAATACCACTATCAATTGACCTTCTACATTAAACTTGATCTTTTAGTATAGGGTAGATGGCACAGCACCTTGCCATGTGAATCCATGGCCTTTCTAGTAAACAACTATAAGATTGAGAGATATCTATTACTTGAAACTTCACATTAAAAGTGCACGACCCAATTTGTAAAGGCATCTTGATATCTTTCAGGATTTCCTATCTGGTCTCATCAAAAGCTTGCACGACCATTTAACTGTCCTTCATATAAGAGTAATTGATAGGTAACCTTGCCAAAGTTGACATGGGCATGACATTGATAGTAGAGCTATTATCAATAAAGTCTTTGGCTATGATATGGCTCTTGCACTTGACTGTGATATACAGAGCCTTGGCGTTTTCCTTTCTTTCTAGAGAAATCTTTTCATCGTTGAATGATATATAATTTGGCATGACAGGTTTTCGACTAAATGGTTCACATACTTGACAGACACATTATGTGTCACATATGCCTGGTTTAACACCTCCAGTAAGGCATTCTAGCGTGGCTTTGAATTTAATAATAGTGATAATAATGAAATTTATGCTGGCATTTTGTTCAATTGCTCAACCACTGAGTATTCACTATGTTTTACTAACTTTAAGAATTCACATGCCTTTTTTTTTTATACCGACTTTTGGGTTTCTTTTTCAAGTACCACATTTGGATTATTTTGTTCGTCTCTCACCTTATCTTTCTCTCTTTTAGCCTTTTCTAATATTTTGAGAGTGTAGCATCTTTCACTTCGGGTGATGCCTCACACACTAGTTATATTGGTAGTATTAGACTTAGAAGCATTCTCTTTTTGCCCTTGAACTATTGTATCATAGCCATATTTTTAAGGTACAACTTTGTCATCCTTATATGGAATGAAGTCAGGATTTTAAAAGTCACTGGCCTGGGAATGAATTTGTCTATAATTGATTTTGGCTTGTTTTTATAATGAATTGTTACCGACTTTAAAAATAATTTAACAGGCTTGTCAGTCATAGATACTTCAACACTTTTTGAGACCTCTCCCTCTTCATAAAGTTCTATTTGGTATGAATCCATGAGCTTTTGTACCTTTTGGTAAAACTACTCATAATTTTTAATAAAGTGGCCAATTGCCCTACTATGATATTTACAACTTGTATCTGTCACATATGCGCCATGATAACCATGCGGACCTACTGGTTGTATCATGTTAGCTTTTCATAAAGAATCAAATAGCTGATTGAGAGATGTCTTAATATCTGTCACTTTTCTCTTCAAATGATGCTCCTGCTCCTTACTCAAAGCATTCACGTTATGATTAGGTAAAGGATTGCCACTAACATTTGGTGTAGTTATCCCTTCTGTATTAAAGCTAATAATTACATCCTTGATCAATCGTTACACTTTATGTTTCAGAGCAGTGTAATTTTTAGTGAAATGATCGGTAATCCTATAGCGATAGTTACAATAGGCTGTGGGATCATACTACTTAGGGTTAGGTAGCTTGAGTGGCTTTAGTCGACTAGGAGCAATCAAATTATTGTTGTAAAGCTCACGATATGACTTAGTATAGGTCATGGGAATTAGATAAAATACAAGCTTTTCATGAGTAGTTTGTTATTCTCGTGAACCACCTATTGGGCTATTCAAATGGGTATGAAGTTTTGGGGTAGATTGAATGTTAAAATTGTATGTGGAATTTTGAGGTCTAAAAAATGGTTGATATGTTTAGGGGTAAGATGACTATGGGATTGGTTGGTATAGGTAAAGGGAAGCATTATTCATAGCAGTATAATATAAAGAATATCCTTATAGTGGTTAGGATTTATAACCTCTGAATTGTTACCTATCAAAGCTCACAGCTTGAGCTTTAGTCTCTTTCTTCTTTGGGGCTCTTTTAGTGGATGCTTCCCCTCTCTCTAACTTGTCATTCTTGATGGCACTCTCAATAATTTCTCCCGAAATCACCATATCGATGAAATTCTTGGTTGTATTCCCCATCATCTTTTTATAATAGAGAGATTTCAGAATGCTAATGAACAATAGTATATTTTTCTTTTTAGTTAGAGGAGGTTGCACTTAAAGCTACATCTTTTCACCTTTGGGCATATTCCTTAAAAGACTCATTTACCTTTTTTTTCCATGTTTTGTAAAGACAAAAGATTAGGAACCAAATCTATGATATACTGATATTGACTGATGAAGTCATGGGCCATATTACTCTAAGAACGGATGCGAGTTCTGTCTAGCTGGATATACCACCTAGTAATAGAATCCGTAAGGCTATCTTGAAAAATATGCATTAGTAGTTTTTCATTATGGGCATAGGCTCCCATCTTTTGACAATACATGATAATATGAGTCTTTGGGCACTTTGTATTCTGGTACTTTGAACTTTGGAGAAAAAACCATATCCGGGACTAAGCAAAGCCCAGAAATATCGATAGAACCATAAAATCCAATTCTTTTTATAGCTCGTAACCTTTGTTCCAGCATACAAATCTTCGAGTCTTCCTAAAATTTAACCACTTTTGATTGTTCTTTCTCTTTTTCTCTCAAATCATCCAGATTAGAAACTTGGATTGGTTATACTACATTTTCAATAAAAATAAAATTCACATAGCTATGGTAATGCCCTGGGTTTGAAGTTGATGGCATTTTAGGATATACAAGATATGTGAACTGTTATGATGGTATATCCTGTGTGGATTGGGCTTATTATGGATCAAAATCGAGAGGATATAGAGGGTTAGCCACTTATTGTAATAAAGGACCCTGTTGGCTTGTGTTCTTTTCTATTCCCTTTCCCTTGTTTAACTTGTTGAGAGCATCCAAATCTTACTCAACTCATTTTCAAGCTTTTTTTATGCCTTTTTTATTTTTTAAAGTTAATGAGAGTTTTTTTGTTCCATTTGTCTAGTTCCGGCTTTTATGTTATATCGGTGGGTAAGGTTCCTACTGGATGGAGCTATCTTTGAACCTTAAATATCATATCTCATAATTAGCAGGTTTATACGACTATCTCATGAAAACCTAAAATGGTTATTTTGTTAAATGTAATGAATGAGAATGCAATTAATGAAAATGCATGCATGCGAAGAATATTTACCTTAAGACAGTGTTCAACCAAAAGATTTCATTTATTCCAAAGAACTTTGTTTATATAGAATTTATCATCCTAGAGTTATAACCATATAGTCATTTGATCTGCTCATACTGGTCTCTTATTTCCTCAATGAAATTCAATAGGCTTATCTATGTTCCCCTACTGAGGCCACCACTTATTTCAATGTTTCTACTTTTTTGACCATTTCTCTTGTCTTACATACCCCTTTGTAAATTTGGGTTGTTAAGTGCTCAATATACTTCTGTCTTTCTAGGTTTTCCCTTTTATCACACCATACTTGGTATGATAACTCTTTATGCTCTCTAACCAATGCAGCAATATAGTCATCTTGTTCATTCAACCTTTGTATCAACCTGCTTAGGTAGCATTTCAACATGTTATTTTTTATCGTACCTAGGTATTTTCTTCTTTTAATTTAGTATATTCTTGCTTCAATCACTCACTTTCATCTGTCAACTGAGTGATTGTTATCTCTTTGGCTTTTACCTTTACACATAACCTCTTAAGTTCATGGTATAGCTTCGTTAGCTTTTTGACAACTGTATAACATTCTTTAGCAATCTTACAAACTTTGACTTCATGCTTTTTAGCTCTATTTTTCCATTGATCTCTCTCCTCTCGAAGCTTTTGAATCTTATACCTTAGCCTATCCTTTTCGGTCTCGAATTCTTTCTTAACAAATTCTAATTCTGATGGTGTTTTTTCAAGCATTTCTTCTATTAGTTATAGAAAACCTTCAAGAGTGAATACAACTTTCTATCCTCGTCTTGATCTTCAAACTAAGTACCCATAAGTGACTTTATCAGTGATCGATTTAGGGCTCACTTTGTGGGGGTTTTTTCATGCTTTAATCACATCATTGATCCTTTGAAATGCTTTTGGCTTATTATAAGAAAAATCTGATTGATGAAGCTTGTGTCATGGGAATGAATTGTTTTGCCCCAACTGTCTTCTCACTAGAAGTGGCGCATAACTTGTTGCCCCTTATAAACCCAAAAGTGGGACCACAGTGTTATCTCCATACTGATATAGCATAGGTTCATGATTCATCCACAAGGCCAACCATTTCACCTCGGTGCTTGTCATCTTTGCTAAAGATGCTATCCACTATTTTTTAGACTTTTGTTATGGCCACTCACTTTCACTGAATTCTTTGATTGAAGCTCGATTATGGAAATAAAGCTTCGAGAAACACCTATTTTACACTCGAGTGGGCTTTTCATCCATAGGTACAATAGTTGTATATAGCTTGTCAAACGCCCTCCATTCTGGCGATAATAACTCAACGATTTATAATGGTCTCTACCAATATCATTGTTAACAAGTTGCAGCCATTGATCACACTTTCAAAGAAGTCAACCACTGCTATTTCAATATAACCCAAAACCTTAAAAAAAATCACTATTTCGTATAAGGCTAAGGCAAACACATCTAACCCCTACTCTTTGTCGACATGTTGTACTAAAAAATCATGAAAGAGCTTCCAAGATAGGTAAACCTGCTCCTGTTTTTTCTTTGTATGAGAATCCATAATCTCTTTGTTTATCCTCATAAGATGGGCCAATTTCTTATGGAATGTTGATTTATGTTTTTTGACATATATCTTGTTAGGAGCCTGAAGGTGCAGGCTCAATAAAGTCAAATATTTTTCAATGGTCGGTGTCATATCAACTTCATTGAAGGTAAAACACTTATATGAAGGATCCCAAAATTGCACTTCAGCTCTAATTAAGTGATTTTCAACATTCACTGCAAGAAGGTGTGTTATATGTCCATGCCTCTCGTAAAACTCCTCTTGTCTTGATGGACTCATCTTTTTCCATATATCAAGCAAATCCTTTAAATTATTTTGTTTGAGGAGGATGGATGTTTCTTGAGACAATGTGGAAGCATAGTCGATTGGTAGACCATCTTTCTCCTTTTATTGAATCCTTTCTGACTAAACCTTTACTTCGTTGGGTGACTCATAAAGAGCTAGTACAGACGAAGAGCAAACTAGTCATTCTGTGGAGTCCATGAAAAACTCTTTATTGAAGATCATCTTTCAAGTAAGTGTTCTTTATGTAACTTTATGATATGAGCATGAATCAATGCAAAAATGAATAAAAGAAAAGGTTACTACACCAAATAAAGAGAAATATATAAATAAATAACTAAATAAATTAAAACATCACACACAATAAAAGGAATGAATTCTATGCTGTTGGTCAATTCTAAAGGGAAGAAGATGGCTCTATCTATAGGTTAGGCATTTTTAAGGTTCACTATATGTGGTTCAAGGTTAAAGTCCAAAAGGTTCCCAAATTGCTCCTTACATCATTATCCATCACAGATTAGTAAAGCACCTCAATCCTCACTCATTACAGGTTACAACAAAAAAAATTCAATTTGAGTGGGAGTATTTCACTAGTCACTACGAAGGCATTAAAATCTCATGAAAGCATAGGTACTTTACTCCCTCTTAGAAAGACGAAGATCGGGTATAGAGCTCATGTTATGCTCATGCATATGAATGACATCATAAGCAAAATAAAGGAATAGAGTAAATGAATGAACAAAGATCTTTAAAAAAAATCAATTTTATTAGGTTTTTAGATAACATAAACTTATTTGGCCTGACTCTTAGCTTATCCCTATTAGAGTCATCAAACTGTTGTAACATCTAGATATAGAAATCTATCACTAGATATTAACTTGAGGAGTTATCACCAATCTTTTTTTATTTACGTACAATTGGTCACTTGACTGAATCTGTCCATTTTTAAAGAGAAATCCTAAGTTTGGCTTAGGTATCTTTTAAAGGTAGATTCAATGTCTGCGAAACTAGAACTAGGTCTGAAAGTACAATTACGTGTGAGGAAAGTTATAGCACATTCACAACGCTTATCGAAAGATGGTACCAACTCAATTTCGTGTTATCCATTAAGCCTTAAAAAATTTACCAAATGATTAATTATTGGAAATAATTCTTAATTGACTCTAATACTTTTGGTAAAAAATTAAAAAAATTTCCTCACCTCAAGAGTATACAAGAAAACTACTGTTTCTCTTACAAAAGCTCCATCGTCGAATTATTTAATATTAAAATTTTTTCAAGACAAGAAAAATGAAAAAATGAGAAAGGAATGATGATTCTACTTTCGATATAAATCTTTTTTTTTTGTTTTATAAGAAAAAACTTATGCTTTTATACAAGGAAAGATGGTACCAACTCAATTTCATGTTATCCATTAAGCCTTAAAAATTTTATCAAATGATTAATTATTGAAAATAATTATTAATTGACTCTAATACTTTTGGCAGAAAATTAAAAAAATTTCTTCACCTCAAAAGTATACAAGAAAACTACTATTCTCTTACAGAAGCTCCATCATCGGATTATTTAATATTAAAAATTTTTTAAGAAAAGAAAAAAGAGAAAAAGAGAAAGGAATGATGATTCGACTTTCGATATAGATCTTTTTTTATTTTATAAGAAAAAACTCATGCTTTTATACAAGAAAATTTTATATTTTCAACTTTTTCTTAAAGCATTTTAAGGTTTTTTTTTTATTTTTAAAGAAAATTGATACTTTCAATTTTTCCTTAATATTTTTTTTTGAAATTTTATTTTTAAGGAAATTGTTACTTCCAACTTTTTCTCAAAAAAATTTTTTTTTTTGAAAATTTTATTTTCAAAGAAAATTTATACTTTCAACTTTTCTTCAAAAATATTTTTTTTGAAAATTTTATTTTCAAGAAAAATTGATACTTTTAACTTTTTCTCAAAAATATATTTTTTTAAATTTTTATTTTTATATTTTCAAGAAAAATTGATACTTTCAACTTTTTTTCAAAAATATTTTTTTTTGAAAATTTTATTTTAAAGAAATCATTGAAAATTAAAGAATGTTTAATTAAATGAATAAATGATTTCAATTTAATCCATATATAAATTGGCATAAAAAAATCATATTAATAGATAAATAACAAAAAAAGAAAGAAAAAAAATAAAAAACCTTGGAGCTGCTCGGCTCAACATGACAGAAGTGCGGCTCGAGAGACAGAAGTGACGGATGGCTTGATACGCGGCTTGGCTCAACGACTCAACAACGGCTAAACGAAATGGGTTGAAACACTGCGGGTCGGGTTTGATTTCGAGTGACGCGCGGATCCTATCCACTTTCAACTTCCTTAAAACAACATTGTTTTCAAGTAGTATAAAAGATAAAAATTTTCCTTTTTCGCTAAATGCTTCATTTTTATCTCTCCCTTCCCTTCAATTTTTTATGCAGCTCTCTCTAGACACAAAGAACATTGGTGAAATTCTCATCAATTTTTGGGTTTTATCGTTAGAAATTGAGTTTTTCATCAGAAAAGTCACTGAAAAACTTCAATTTTGTCGAAAAATTCATTGGAATTTGGAATTTTTTAGAAATTTTTCAGAAAAAGAAAAAAAATCACCAAAAATTTTAAAAAAATTCCTAAAAATCTTAAGACCACTTATACACCTTTTAAACACATTTTTTTGCTTTTCTTTTCTCTCTATTTGCTTTCTATGTCTGTGTCTGTCTGTTCTATCTCTGATCTATGAATATTTATAGGGTGAAATATGAGAGTCCTAAAACTAGATGGGATTTCAATCCCTTTTAAATTTTAACTCCAGGCTTTAATCCAACTAAAATGCCTTAACCTAGTCTTACCCAAATTCAACCACTTTTTTTATTTTTTATTTTTTTATAAAATCACTTAGACCCCCCTGACAGATTGGAGTGTCTACAAAATTTAAATGAAAGTATTCTAAAATAAATTAATTATTTGAATAAATATTTTTATAAAGGAATTTTGAATATTAAAATTTGATGAGATTAAAAAAGTAATTATAATAAAAAATAATGATATTAAAGATAGAATAAACATGAAAAAATGCAACATATATATCATTATATTTGTAAAAAAGTATAGATAATACTAATAACATGAACAATAAAAAATGAATTTTTAAAAGAATTTTGTAGTTAGAGTTGAAAAAAAATAAAAGTTATATAAAAAATGAAATATAATAAATTAGTTTATTACTCGTGCAATACAATAAATGTCTTTAATTATTTAAATGTGTGTAAAAGCATAAATTAACATTATTTAATTATTTATATATTCAAAATATATGTAAAATACATATAATATAATTAAGATATCAAATCATTATAGAATTAAATTTTTTTATTAAAAATTTAACAAATTTTTAAAATATGAAAAATACTATTTAAAGAATAATAAAATATTCAAAAGATATCATATATATAATATATATTATATTAAAAGTAAAGAATGCAGTTAAATATTAATCTAAATGTTTGTTGATGAAAGGTCTCATACAAAGTGCTTACATATTCATCTATTCTTTATTAGCATCTAATATTGGAAACAACAAGTTTTACATAATTTAAAAGAGAAAGATGTAAATAAGCATTAAAATGAAGTAGTAAAATATCTAGTTGCCAATCATTCTTTGTATAAGATTGATGCATGTAACACTGTGACATAATATCATTGCTTATGAGACCGTTACTTAATGTTTGTAAGTAAATTTATCAATCATCATTTCTATTAGTATTATGAAACATAAAACCTATTTTAAAAATTAAAGTGATTATTGAAAAATAAATTTAATGTAGATGTTTGTAAGTTAAAGTTAAGAAACTTACCATCAACAGTTATAAAAGAGAAAAATAAATGCTTTTGTAAATTTTAACTTTATACTTCATAAAATATACAAAAGTAAACATAAAGATTTGAGAAAAAATGTAGAGAAATATAATTGGCTTTAATATATATCAATATTTTGATTCAATAAATTTTTAAGATTTTAAATATTAAATAACATTAAAATATATATAAAAATTAATTTATTATTATATTTTTAAATCAAAATCTTTAATAATAATTTTTTTACTATAATTTATCTTACTAACATTGTTGCTTTTAAATTTAAACGTATATTTTAATGCTGATTTTATTTCTACTGCTAAGACGTTATATCACCTCTACGATTATTTTCAATCCCAACAGATATAATTTCACTCTATATCTAAATTAACCATCATTTAAATATCCAAGTTGGGATAGACAAGAATTTGAATGATAGATTTTAAGCAGCCCTAAATTGGCCAGATCCGATCTCGGCTTTTGAAACAGGTAAATGGTTTAAATGGAGCGCATCAATTAGGCGTGGGTCCGAAATCAGGTTTGGACTTTTGGCAGCAATTTATCATTTGAGCGCGGTGCGTGGGTGTCTCATCCGACAACGAAGCAGCTGAAGGAAGAACAATTGGAGCTTTCGGTTTGTTTTTTTGATGAAGATGATGATGATGATGATGATGATGATGATGTTGAGGGGTTGGAGAAGCTCTTCTCTCTCTTCTTTTTCTTCTGCCTTTGATCATCTTCGACAATTGGGATCAGGTAACCCTAGATCTGCCACTTCTCTCTTTTATTCCCAAATCTCTTATTTCTGTACTACCCATTGCAAGAAGAAACCCAAGTATGTGTTTGATCAAATTGATGGTGCCTTAAACAAGTTTGATGAGATGCTACATATGCATCGACGTCCTTCTATTGTGGAATTTAATCAATTATTAGGGGCCATTGTTAGAATGAAGTATTATGAAACTGCGGTTACTCTGTTGAGAAAAATGGAATTACTAGGAATTAATCCTGATGTTTATACTCTCAACATTTTGGTAAATTCTTTTTGCCGCTTGCATCGTGTGGATTTTGGGTTTTCGGTTTTGGGGAAGATGTTGAAGTTGGGCATTGAACCAAATACTATAACACTCTCCACTTTGATCAATGGACTTTGCATTGGAGGTAAAGTAGCTCGAGCTGTGAAGTTGTTTGATGACATGATTCGAGAAGGGTATCAGCCTAATTTAATCACTTATACTACGATAGTAAATGGTCTTTGTAAAATAGGTGAAACTATTCGGGCTATTAGATTGCTAAGGACTATGGGAGAAATAGGTTATGCACCTAACATTGTAACATACAGCACTATCATCAATAGCCTTTGTAAGGACAAGAATGTAACCGAGGCTTTGAAGCTTTTCTCGGAAATGAGAGGTGAAGGTATTCCACCTAATGTTTTCACTTATAATTCCTTAATTCAGGGTATGTGTAATTCATGTCAGTGGAAGGAGGTCACAAGATTATTGAATGAAATGATGGCGATCAATTGCAAACCTAATGTCATCACATATAATATTGTGGTTGATGCCCTTTGTGAAGAGGGTAGGGTTTTAGAGGCTCAAAATATTTTTGATAGAATGATTCAACAAGGTGTTGAGCCTGATATAGTTACCTATAATTCATTGCTTGATGGATATTGTTTGCAAGGTAAAATGGGTGCGGCTAGAAAATTATTCAATTCAATAACTAACAAGGGTTGTGTACCTAATGTATTTAGTTACAACATCATTATCAATGGATATTGTAAAGCTAAAAGGATTGGTGATGCAATGGAACTTTTTCATGAAATGACTCGAAATTGGATTAATCCCTAATGTTGTTACTTACAGCACTCTTATAGGTGGCATGTCACAGGTTGGGAGACTTGCATTTGGACAAGAACTTTTGAAAGAAATGAGTGCTCGTGACCTAGTTCCAAACGCGATCACTTATTGTACTTTGTTGGATTGCTTATGCAAGCGTGGTCATATTCATGAGGCATTGGGACTTTTTCCTGTAATGCAGAATAGTGGGTTAGATCCTAACATTGTCCACTATTCTATCTTAATTGATGGCTTGTGTCGAGTTGGGCAACTTAAAGTTGCAAGGAAATTATTTTGTGCTCTCAAAGTCAAAGGGATACACCCTAATGTTCACACATATAATATAATGATCAGAGGACTTTGTAAAGAAGGGCTGCAGAATGAAGCATACAAACTGTTTAGTAAAATGGAAGTGGATGGTTGCATGCCAGATAGTTGCTCTTATAATGTGATGATTACAGGATTTCTTCAAAACAATGACATATCAAGGGGAATACAAATTCTTCGTGAAATGGTTAACAAAGGATTTTCTGCAAATGCATCTGTAGCAGCCATGCTAGTGGATCTAATGTGTCATGATTCAACGGGTGAATATATTCGTGCAGTAGTTCAGAAACTTTGAAGACTATCAAAGTTCTAATATGGAGTGATTTCTTCCCAGCGAATATTAGTGCAATATATCCAAACAAGTTTTATAATCTGTCCGGGTTGCTAATAAATATCTAAGCAGTCCCTAATTCCATCATATGAACTTCATATGGATGGCAGTATTTTACTCCTTGATTAGGCATTAGGCTGCATGCAAGTATTCTATTAAATTCAGGAAGAGGGCTGATTTTGAATTTTTCAGCCTGCAGTTACTCTTTTTTCTTCTGTTTTTCTCCTTTTTTTTTGTTTTTTTTTTCTTCTAGGGCACCTATAGGCATAGCAGTTTTGGGCTCTATTAATGGTTTACCATTCATTCTAGTTTTGATAATCTTGCAAAACGTATAATATTCTCCTTTGCAAAACAAATGTCAATGCTCGTTCAACCTGCTTTATAATCATATTGTCTTTTCCTGGTGGTGTTTCTTTGGAACTGGAAGCATTAGAAAGTTTTTTGTTGTGAGTTTTGTTGCATGGAAATGAGATATTTGGTTTGAATTGAAGTGAATGGTATAGAATTTAAATAATTCTTTTTTATTAACATAAATTTCCATTTGAAATGCATTTCCAATGCTCAGATGGCGAAGTCACCAGAGCTATCTCCTGTGGTTGTGCTGGATTTCTGTTGATCCTCCACCATTTGGGGAACTGGCATGGCTAGCTGCCTTGTCTGCTCTAACTGAACATCTTACAGGGATAGGATCACATTGTGGAATTGTATGTACTGAAATTCAAAAAATTGCCCTGGATCTATTATGAATTAACACGATTCTAATATAATGCATCTCTGTTTTCCTGTATTCTTCTTATCATATAAATTTATGTAGTTATGTTCTTATAGTTTTCCTCTACTTTATAGTTCCTAGTGAGGGACTTTGAACAATTTGATTAAACTTCTTGCCTTGCAATTTTCTCTTTTTGGTTGGTGTCATTTCTTTTGTGCTACTTACCTTACTCTTTGCTTATCATTCTCAGATGTATAGTACAAATTTAATAGCAACAAATGCATGCCAGAAACTACTTATTTTTCTTAATATAAATTTCAGATCAAAGTGGACATAAACATTGAATGGGATTTATAAATGGATCACTGAATTATGGTTTAACCTCTGTCATTTCATGATCTGAACCTATAAAACTCGTTTGTGTTTGCTTGCAGTGACACCACCTTAGGTTCTTGCCAATGATGATTTTAATACTTTCTTTAGTGAGACTGGGTCTGGCAAGCATGTGCCAAGAGCTATATTTGTCGATCTAGAGCCCACTGTCATTGATGAAGTTGGAGGAGGGACTATTAGACAACTCTTTCACCCAGGGCAACTTATTTCTGGCAAGGAAGATACTGCTAATAACTTTGCTAGAGGACATTATACAGGTACAAGCATCTTTTCTGCATTTCCACAGTACTGGCAATTTTGTTATATTTGATCACTGGCTTAAACTTTTTTGGTGTTGTATACTGCAGTTGGTCAGGCAATTGTGGATCTTTGCGTTGACCAAGTGAGAAAATTGGCTGATAACCGCACTGGTTTGCAAGGATTTTTTGTATTTAGTGCTGTTGGCAGTGGAATTGGTTTTGGTTTGGGCTTGTGGCTTTTGGAGCACTTGTCTGTAGATTATGGAAAGAAGTCAAAACTTGGCTTCACCATCTACCCTTCTCCTCAGGTAATTTCTTGAAGACTTCAAGGAAAAGTACAGGTTTCTTTTACCCTATGCTTGAACTATTATGTTTGTGCAATTCACTGAACAATTATCCCCAATTGTGCAGGTTTCTACTGCTGTTGTGGAACTTTATAATAGCATGCTCTCAACTCATTCCCTCCTTGAACACACAGATGTTGCTGAGCTTCTTGACAATGAAGCTATATACGATATTTGTAGGAGATCCTTAGACATTGAAAGACCAACTCAAACAAACTTGAACCACTTGATATCCCAAATTATCACTTCTTTGACCACTTCATTGAGGTTTGATGGTGCCATAAACATGGACATCACAGAGTTTGGACATTTTAGAGTTTCAGAATAACCTTGTGCTGTATCCTTGTATCCATATCGTGCTCTCATCATATACCCTAGTAATCTCAGCTACAAAGGCTTACCATGAGCAGCTATCAGTTCCTGGGATTACAAGTGCTGTTTTTGAACCATCAAGCATGATGGCTAAATGTGATCCAAGGCATGGGAAGTACATGGCGTGCTGTTTAATGTACCTAAGGATGTCAATGTTGCTGTTGCTACCATCAGAACTAAGCGGACAGTTCAGTTAGTAGATTTGTTAGTAGACATCTCTTACATTTCATTTCCAAATAATTATGTATAAGCAATCTAATTATCATTAGTGCACAGAGTTCGCCAAGGGGAAAACATTGATTTTGCCTTCGGTTTGTTCTCTGAATGATTGCGATGCGTCTTTTATTTGAGGTGCCTCACTGGTTTCAAGTGTGGTATCAACTATCAGCCACCCACTGTAGTACCATGGGGTGATCTTGCTAAGGTACAACGTGCAGCATCCATGATCAGCCACCCACTAGGCATGATTGGCAGAGGTTTTCTCCCGAATTGACCACAAGTTTGATCTCATGTATGCCAAGAGAGCATTTGTTCACTGGCATGTAGGTGAGGGAATGGAGGAAAGTGAATTCTCAGATGCCCGTGAAGATGTTGCTGCTCTCTAGAAACAGAAGATTACTAGATCTATATTTCATGAAAGCAGCAGCTAACGGTCCATCATGTTCCTCAACTCATTTCAGTTCATCAGCTATTCTTATTCTTGTAAATTTGTGCATGTGTACTTCATGTCTTGAATTTGTCTACCTTTGTATGTCTGCTCTGAACGTGGGTGGTTTTAAGTCTAGTTGTGAGAACCTATAGTTTCTGTGTTATAAGTTGTGCCCCTTTCAATGTCTAATAAAGCTTCTGCTTTGTGCCACGATTTATATAATGCAAGTCGAAATTTCCCAGAAAAATAACAGAAACAATAAGAAAGTAAAGATTTCCCAATTTTCTGTTTGGTGAGTGATTAAATGTTTTGCTACAGACTGTATGTAATTGGAAACAGAAGTTTTCCATTCAAGAAAAACAATATTTTAAAAAAATAATAAGGATTGATGAATAAGGTCCAACTTGTTAAAAAATTTTTAATGATTTTTTCTATATGTAATTACTAATCATGTTTATTCATCAAATAAATAACTTAACTAGATGAGAACTTTGCTTTTTTTTTTTCCTATTATAAAGAGAGACAAGACTTAATGAAATTTTTATTTACAACTTGTGAAATTTGATATTAAAAAAATTTTATTAAAAATTTTAATCTAAAATTGAAATTCTTAAATTAAAAGATCTTAGATTAAAAGTTTTATTAAATCATTTTTAATATTAAATTTCATGAATTTCATTTAAATTTTTTTATAAAAAAATAGCTATCTTGACTTGTGAGCAATTTTTTAAGAGTTCAAAAATAAGTTAATTAATCAAGTATTTACTTATGTTTTTGTATTTAAGATTGCTTAGAATTGAAATTTTATTATTAAAATTAAAATTTTAACATTTTATCAAATTATTGACTAAAGACTTTTTTAAATCTAATGTCTTAAAATACTAATTAATTTCTATCAACAATAAAATCTATTGGTCAATGGTTATCAAACTTGATTAAATAAAATGAGGATTTTGGTAATGATGATTTTGGAATAATTTTTAAAATTACAAGTTTTCATAGAATGGGCGACTGATTCTCTCTCCCTCTTTTTTTTATTTTTTTTTATTTTTTTATTCATGTTAATCTTTATAAGTTTCTCTCTTCAAAAGTTTTAGACTTTTTTTTAACTTTGAAAACTTTTTTCCTTAGAGTTAGTATTAACTTTAAGAAAAGGATAATTTTTGTTGAGCTAAATGCTCAAATCAGAATCAAACATTTGGATGATTGCTCAATTCATGATCAAAAGTTTTAATTCATACAAAAAAAGATTAAACGTTATTGATTTGTAACAATATACGATTTATTTCAACAGTAAAAGGAATGTACATCTTACGTGCCGTTATAACACGTAAAAAGAATAAGAAACGACTGATGAAGAAAAATTATGCTGATTTGGATTTTTTTGGTGAAAAATGGCTTCAGTACTCACGTCATAAAAATTTATGAAGGGATTATTGAAGGCATTTTTGGTAAGAAATGCCTTTAATAACCCCATTAAATTTTTTTAGAAATATTTAAGACATTTTTGACGAAAAATGCCTTAAATAATCAATCATAACCATTTATGAAAGGATTATTGAAGGTGTTTTTGATCAAGATTGCTTGAATTTTCTTTGGGTTTGCCTCTATCCTCTTCTTATTGATTATATAGCTAAGAAATTTACCCAACACAACTCCGAAAGCATACTTGCTCGAGTTAAGCCTTATATTGTATTTTTTTAATGTGTCAAAGGCCTTTTCAAGGTCCTTCAAGTGTTTGGCCAGGCTCTTTGCTTTTTAATATTATATCGTCCACATATACCTCCATATTATGATCGATTTGATTTTTTAAAACCTTGTTGACTAGTCTTTAATAGGTTACCCCTACATTTTTTAAAACAAAAGGCATCATCTTGTAGCAATAAAGACCTTTTTCAGTGATGAAAATCATTTTTTCCTCATCTTCTTTCAATATTTTAATATGGTTGTAACCAGGGTAAACATCCATAAAATTGAAAAGGCTATGCTCAGTATTATCATCAACTAACTGATCTATGTTAGGGAGAGGAAAACCATCTTTTAGGCATATTTTATTAAGATCGATAAAGTCAACATACATCTTTTATTTTTCATTGTATTTCTTGACTATGACTACAGTGGCTATTCATTCAGGGTAGTAAACCTCCCTAATGAAACATGTTTGTAGTAATTTATTGACTTCGTCCTAAATAGCCTTTTACCTTTTTGGGGCAAAAATCCTATTCTTTTGTTGAATTAGTTTCATATTAGGTTGGTATGCAACCTATGGACTATTACCTCGATGTCAATACCAGGTATATCGAATGGTGTCCAGGTGAATAGGTCAATATTATTCCTTAAAAGTTGGATTAACTGCTCTTTATATTCAAGTTTAATTCTAATCTATATATATGTTTTCCCAAAATGGGATGAATACAAGGTTTTTTCCTGACTCAGTTCAATTTTCATTTGCCTCAGGTTTTTGATCAATTTTTATTTTGTCTAGTTAAGTTAAGACCACTTTTTGTGGAGACAAATCTTGATGTGATAGATAGTATATTATTGATAAAATGATCAGAATGTAGAACTAAAAAAAATGTGTGTATATTTCAATTCAATTTTTCAAATTTTCTTTTGACTGACATGTTAGCTCGATCCCATTAATATGTGAATATTCATTAGCTTAAAAGCTTTGTCTTTTTCAAGATCTATTCAAAAATTACAAAAAATTATTGTTATCTTCTGTTAGAGTGGAGCTTAAGAGCTTAAAGCAACTTAAATGAGTGCTTTTATCAGGTTGATTTTCTATTGTTGTAGGTACTTACTCTTGTTTTCTTGCTTCTCTTTGGTTTCTATTGTTTGCTTCTTTTTTTTAACCTTTTCAACCTTAGTTAAACTGTCAGTCTGTTTTTCAGCCTTTCATTTCATTATTATAACATAGCATTGTCATGCCATGAAGTGGTCTCCTCTTACTTCTCTAATTCCATAAAAGGTTGGAAACTTTACTTTTAGATAGGGAGCTAAACCCATAAGCCACATAATAAACTGGCAAGGTTAGCTCAGTATCATGTTATAAACAGATAGGATATCTATAAACATAAATTCTATAATCGACGTGATCGTTCTCGATTTTGTCTCCAAAGAGATTGGTAGTTGGATAGTTCATTTAATTGTTACTTATTCATTTTCAAATTCAATAAGGGTAATGGTGATCGACTGTAGTTAGTTTTCCCTAATTTTTATCTTTTTCTTACTAGCATGGTACGAGACGTCAGTTGAACTTTTATTATTGAACAAGATCTTTCTAACCACATAATTATACACTATTACTATGATCACTATAGCATTATCATAAAGGATTGGGTTTTTTCTAAGTCTTTCGAACTGACTAAGATTGGTTTGTCCCTTTAGTCTTTTTTTTTTTTTTGAGAAATCGATAGCCATAACCATACCTTGGTCAAATTTCTTTTTCATCGAAGTGGAGGTTCCTTCAGTGGTCACGTTGATTACTTTAGTAATTGATCTATTATTCATAGCTCACCCCTCGTTCTATCTTTACTCATACATCAAAACTTTTCATCTTTTGTTTTCTTCTGGCATGCTTTCTCTATCATTTGTGGGTTTTCTTCAATCCCTTATGTAGTATGATCTACTCTGCCTCTGCCTTTATTGGTCCACAAACCTCGATAGTTAACTTCTTTTGATTAGAGCTTCAATATCATTTTTCAAGTCAAAATGATTTTCAGTGTTATGATTTATGTCTCTATGAAAGATACATCTTTTGATCAAATCCCTTATTATGTCTTACCTTAATAGCTTTGACCATCTGAGCTCTAGATTTCTTTCAATTTGCATCAAAATCTTCTTTCGATGAGGTATTCGATATTGTGTAGTTTTTTTCTTTGTTGGAACTCTTAGCTTTGTCTCATTTCCTTTTTGAGAGAGGATCATAAAAATTCTTTCCTTTTTTACAATCATAAAAGACGGATAAGCTTTTCTCACCTTAATCGCAGAGAAAAGGGATGAGCTTCTCTCACCTCAGTTATTTCTCATCGTAGCTTTAGTATTTATATATTTCTCAATTACAAGTAGCACATCGACCAAAGTTTATGATAGCTCTAAAGATAAGGTCAGCTCAAGGCGGTACTCTCTATCATTGAGCCCACTTGTTAAGGTGGCTACAACAACCGTTTGTTATAGGTCTTTCACCTATAGGGCTTTCATGTTCAAACGTGTGATATAATCCTTTAAAGATTCATTCAAGCCTTGATGAATCGACATCAAGTGCAATGTCGTTTTTTTCATTCTTTAGCTACTCACAAATCAGGACAAGAATGAGTGGCTAAGTTTAAATGATGTGATCGACTTTAGCTTTAAGCTATTATATCAAAACCAAGCTATGCCCTAGAAGGTAGTACCAAGGCCTCTACATATCATAGCTTCATCTGCACCATGCATCATCATATTCTAAGTTTCAAATATTTGAATTTGCATAGTTAACCTAGATATTATAACCCATGCAACAAAAAAATGAAAAATAGTAGTAGAGACATGAGACGGATATTAATGAAAAGTTGTCTCTTATTCTATGTATTCAATCCAGCGCAAATAAAAGGAAATATTATTTACCTCATGTGAATTTGCTCCCTTGCGTAACATGTAGAATACCATTTTTATTCTTGAAGAAAGAGCTAGAACTGATGATTTTCTGTATATATAAGAAAGTAGCAATTGATAAATATGAAACTTTCTATAACATAACATGACAGAAGCTCATTTATCTCATTGGGCTTTTCTAGATTTTAAACTTTTGTTTAAGGCTTTTTACCCTATTGCTTTAACACTCATAACATGATCTAAAGCACAATTGATTCCCTAATAATTGAGTAATTTGATCTTTCATTAAAATATATCAAATTTTAAAATATAACTATGAAATAAGAAAGCTGTCAAATAATAGCAATTCTTTGTAATGAATTATCAAATACATTTAATGCAAAATATCTCAATATAAAATCATTTAATCAAATAAATAATGAAAAAAGATTCCGAACCATAATTGAGTGCTACCAGCATATCAACAAAAAGTCAGAGCTTTGAATCAAATTTCAAGGAGAAAAAGAATAACAAAGTTCAAATAGACAAGCCTAAAACTTATAAATTTTATTATTTTAACTACAAACTAAATTATCATGGTTGAAACTATGTATCATTTCAATCCTACACAAGAGTACAACCAAGAGCGATTTTTGTCCACTATTGAATCTTAATTGAATTGAAATATGAGTAATTAAAGTCATATAAAGTGTTAAACATTTTTATTAATTGACCATATGAACTATTATTCTTATACTAAACAAAATTATCTAAATGATAGTATGAGGTAATCATTGGTCTACTTTAACAAATAATCCATCAATGGCATAAAAGGTTTTGCAAAAATTTGTCATACATACTACAAGACAATACATTCACAACAAAATATTATTGGTTTTAATGACAGAATTTTACTTTTGATCTTGGCCTTCTTAGTGCAATTCTATCGGTTTTGCAGAGAATTTCTCTGATCGAGGCACTTTTATGTACAAAACTTATTTTACTTTTAAAGTAGTTGAAATGAAAAATAAAGGACGTTAGTATGATAAGAATAAATAATAAATTATATTCATTACAACATATACATCCACCTAAATCCATTTTCATAATACACATTCATGGATAGATTATGTAAAAGAAAAATAAAATAGAATAATTTAATTTATTTATATTAATTTTGGTTAATACAATAAAACCATAATATTTTAATAATTAATAATGTATAAATTTCACTAAACTATCAAATATATTTAAGTTATTTCAAAACAAATATAAATCTTAATAATATATAAATTACTTTAAAATGAGATAATTATTAGTAACATATAAATTATAACCTCAAATCAACATAAATAATTTTAATTTCTATAATTATTATTAAAATATAGAAAATATCAAATATAAAACATCAATCAAAATATATTTAAATCTTAATATACATTAAACCCGAATTAACTAATATAAATCTTAAACATCAAAAAGTTAATAAATTTAAAACAAAACGCAACAAATCTCAACAAAACTTTCACAAATAAAAAATAAATAACTCAACAAATAAAAAAATCCACAACAATACTAAAATAAAATAAAAAAAATTAACAATACTCAATATTAATACTCAACAAAAAAATCCAACAAAAATTTATAACCAACAAATTTCAACAAAAATTTAACCACAACCAAACAAATTTCAACAACTATTAAACCAACAAAAACTCAACAAATTGGTATTCAAAACCCAAATAAATTTCAACAAGTAAATAACTAACAAAACCTCAACACATTAGTAATCAAAACTCAAACAAGTTTCAACCAATTTATAACAAAAAATTAAACCCTAAACTCAACAAATATATAACATTAAATACAACATAAAATAAAATAATTAAAAAAAAAAACTTAATAGATGGAAGAGACACATTTATGCCAGTCGATGCACTTGGATGGTAGTGTAGGATGGCAAGGTGGCAGGGAGAGAAGGAATGGGAGAGGGAAGGGGAAAGGAAATTAGGGATTTAGGAAAGAAATTGGGGGAAAAATGAGTTGCCTCAATAGGGGAATTGAATTTTTGTAACTCTTCGTGATGGTTTTACTAACAAAAATTTTGTCAATAATATTTAAAGTTTTTAAAAATACTTTTAACGATGGTTTTACCAATAGAATTTCCATCGGTTACATCAAAAAAAAAATTTTCAAATTTTTTTACCAATGAAAATTTTCGTTGGTAAATCCATCAATAGCTTTTAATGAAGAATTTATAGACGAAAAAATTCATCTATAAATTTGGCTGCAATTCACTTCACACTTTCAATGACGGATTATCAATGGATTTAATTTCGTCGGTAATTTGTTCAATAATCTATCAGTAAAAGTGTTTTCTTTTTAATTTTATCAAAAGTTTTTCGGTAATTAATGACAAAAAATTATGTTTATAAAATTTTGTCAATAATGCTTAAAATTCTAGTAGTTATTAAACTACAAACTGTTTAGTGAAGGTAACTAATATAATTTTCATGTAAACCATTAAATCAAGTTTATAAAAATTATCTTGATATCTTAATATGATATCATTATAAATTTTGTAAATTTAAGTATAATAAATAACTATTTATGTAAATTAATGTAAACTTAATAATGCAAGATTTTGATCTTTTTAAGACAAAATTCCCTAAAAAGGAAGGCATGTAAGCCAAAAGCCGAGTTAACCAAGACAAATATGTTGTAACATTAAATGCAACATCATATTATACAAGTTCTTAAGTGTGAGTTTGTATAAAAGTCTTAAAATTTTTTAAAAAATTTGTTGTAACATCTAGATCTAGGGATCTATCACTAGATATTGACTTGAGGAGTCGTTACCAATCTTTTTCTGTTTAGGTGCTATTGGCCACCTAATTGAATCTGTCCCTTTTTAAAGAGAAATCTTAATTTCGCTTAGGTATTTTTAAAAGGTAGATTCAATGTTTGCAAAATCAGAACTAGATCCAAAAGTACAATTACGTGAGAAGAAGGTTATAGCACCCTCACAACAACCATCAAAAGATGGTACCAGTTCAACTTCGTGTTATCTATTAAGCTTTAAAAATTTTATCAAATGATTAATTATTGGAAATAATTTTAATTGACTTCAGTACTTTTGGTAGAAAATTAAAAAAATTTCCTCACCTCAAGAGTATACAAGAAAACTACTGTTTCTCTTACAGAAAGCTCCATCGTCAGATTATTTAATATTAAAAATTTTTCAAGAAAAGAAAAAATAGAAAATGAGAAAGGAATGATAATTCGACTTTTGATATAAATCTTTTTTTTTGTTTTATAAAAAAAAAACTCATGCTTTTATACAAGAAAAATTGATACTTTCAACTTTTCCTTAAAGCATTTTAAGTTTTTTTTTTTACTTTCAAGAAAAATTAATGCTTTTAACTTTGCCTTAAAAATGTTTTTTTTTAGAATTTTATTTTTAAGGAAATTGGTACTTCCAACTTTTTCTTAAAAATATATTTTTTAAAAATTTTATTTTCAAGAAAAATTAATACTTTCAACTTTTCTTTGAAAATATTTTTTAAAAATTTTATTTTCGAGAAAAATTGATACTTTTGACTTTTACTCAAAAATATTTTTTTTTCAAAATTTTATTTTAATGAAATCATTGAAAATTAAAGAATGTTTAATTAAATGAATAAATGATTCCAATTTAATCTATAGATAAATTGACAAAAAAAATAATCGTATTAATAGATAAATAACAAAAAAGGAAAGAAAAAAAATAAAGAAAACCTTGGAGTGGCTCGGCTCAGCATAACAGAAACGTGGCTCGAAAGACAAAAGTGGTTGGATGGCTTGATACGTGGTTCGGCTCAACGGCTCAACAACGGCTAAGTGAAATGGGTAAACAAGTTGAAACGCTACGGGTCGGGTTAGATTTTGGGCGATGCACGAATCCTGTGACTTTCAGCTTTTCCAAAAATGGTGTCATTTTCAAGTAGTATAAAAGGCAAAAATTTTCCTTTTTCACCTGATGCTTCATCCCTTTCTCTCTTTTCCTTTCAAATTTCTATGTATCTCTCTCTAGACGCGAAGAACACCAGTGAAATTCTCATCGATTTTTGGGTTTTATCACCAAAAACTGAGTTTTTTGTTAGAAAAGTCACAAAAAAACTTGAATTTCGTTGAAAAATTCACCGGAATCTGAAATTTTCCAAAAATTTTTCATAAAAAGACAAAAAATTGTCAAAATTCAAAAAAATTCTTAAAAATCTTAAGACCACTTTTGCACCTTTTAAACACCTTTTTTTTCTTCTTTTTTCTCTCTATTTGCTTTCTGTGTTTGTGTTTGTTTGTTTTATATCTGATATATGGATATTTATAGGGTGAAATCCGAGAGTCCTAAAACCAGATGGGATTTCAATCCCTTCTGAGTTTTAACTCTATGCTTTAATCCAACTAAAACGCTTCAACCTAGTCCTACCCAAATTCAACCACCTTTTTTTTTATTTTTCTAGCTTTTTCATTTTTTTTATTTTTCCATAAAACCACTTAGACCCCCAGACAGATTGGGGTATCTACAACTACCTTTTTTTCCACGTTTTCTGTGAAACAAGAATTGTGCAAAGACATAGACAACCCAATCCACTCAACACGTATTTTTTGTTTTTTTTTGAAAAAGTAAACAAAGCTCCTTTAAATAGAGGCTTAATGACTTTGAGAAAAATAAATGCTCCTTTAAATAGAGGCTCAACAACTTTTAAAAAATAAATTGCTCCTCTAAGCAGAGGTACCATAACTTTTGAAAAATAAAATGCTCCTCTAAATAGGGCACCACAACTTTGAAAAAATAAATTGCTCCTTTAAACAGAGGACCACAACTTTAAAAAATAAGTTGCTCATCTAAACAGAAGCACCACAACTTTGAAAAAATAAATTACTCCTCTAAACAGAAGCACCATAACTTTGAAAAATAAATTGCTCCTCTAAATAGAGGCACCACAACTTTGAAAAAAAATAAATTGCTCCTCTAAATATAGGCACCACAACTTTGAAAAAATGAACAAGGCTCCTATAATCAGAGGCTTAGCAACTTTGGAAAAATAAACAAAGCTCCTTCAATTAGAGGCTCAATAACTTTGAAAAAATAAACAAGGCTTATCGATAATCATGTCCAAAGGAGTTATAAATTATGTTTGAAAGAATTTTAGGAGATTATGCCCGAAGGTTTTACAAATCGATCATAATACTAAGAGATATCATTTTTCAAGGATTAGAATCTTACCTCACAATCTTTTTCTCAAACAAGAATTTGAAACTTTTACATCGAAAAGTCTTCATATTTGTCTTCTTCATGTGGGATCCTGGAATATCCTTGTTTCTTGAGTTTATGCACTAGATTTTTTAAATGTTGTATATGCTATGCACTAGGCATTTAGAAATGTAATGCATGCTATACAAATATTGATTAATTATGGTACTCAAGCTTCTCAAGCTCTTTTCTTAAACCCCAAACCTTTTAATCTCCAAATACTAAAACCACATCAATGTGACTCTTAATCATCCCTTTCATTTAATTCTCATATTCTCTTTGAAAGAAATCTCTTTTCGAATTCAATGTCCTTATCAGGAATTGAACATTTCAAATTTTCCTTTATCACTCTCAACCTTTCCAATGTAATGTAGAAATCTTTCATGCTATTATTCATTTATCAATCATTATTTCAACCTCAAAAAGTAAAAATGCACTCACACATTTCTTTCAGTATAAGGTATAAAAAAAAGTAAGAATGGCTAGAAAATAATCAACAAAAAGAAAAACTCAAAGAACGAAATGGAATATCTTTTATTAGCAAAAATGCTGGCAAACTTTGGTATAAAAAAGAAAAAAAAATTACAATGATGGTTATGGGGAGACAATGCCCAAAAATAAACAATCGGACAATCATGATAACATATCTCAAAGTTCTTTTGAAAACTCAACCACCCGATACACTAACAACTTAGAGCTCCTCAGAATATGCTAGCTTCCATGCTAATGAATTTTTAGATTTGATGCTGTATTTTCTTTACCTAAGCTGCCTTCTTAGGTTTTCAACTTAGATAAACCCCCTTTGACTCAAACCGTCATTTTGGAGTTTTCACCTTAAGTCCTATTTTTTTTATTTTTCATTTTTTTTTAATTTTTTTTTCAAGCATAATATTTTTTCACAGCATTAAAATTTATAGGATAAGGTAAATCATTTTCATCCATCTCAGCTAATATCAATGCTCTACCTGAGAAAGCTCATTTCACGATATATGGTTCTTCTCAATTCGGAGTCCATTTTCTTTTATTATCGTATTGACTTGGAAGAATTCTTTTCAAGATCAACTTTTTTTCCCCGAAACAATGAGGTCGAACCATTTTATCATGAGCCCTCATTATTCTTCTTTGATATAGTTGATCATGGTATGGCGCTATTAATTTCTTTTCCTAAATGAAATTTAACTATTCATAGTGCTTTCGAATTCATTCAGCTTTTTTTGGTTTAACCTTTTTTAGAACCCTTAAGGACGAGATTTTTACTTCCACTGATAATACAACCTTCATCCCATAAACCAAAGAGAATGGGGTTACCCCAATAAAGGTACGCACCGATGTTCGATATACATACAACGTAAATGGCAACTTCTCATGCTAATCTTTATAGGTCTCGGTCATTTTTTCAAAATTTTTTTTATATTCTTGTTTGCTGCCTCAATTACCCCATTCATTTTTGGACTATATGGTGCTAAATTATGATGTTTGATCTTACACTGGGCATATATTTCTTGCATCATCTTACTATTTAGATTTTTGGCATTATCTGAAATATTTTTTTTTTAAAGTTCATATCTATAAATGATCTTTCTTTTTATGAACTTGCAGATCACAGATCGTGTTACATGTTCAAATGATGCTATCTCCACCCATTTCGTGAAATAGTCCATCATCATGAAAATGAACATATGCCCATTAAAAGCTTTTGGGGTAATAGGACCAATGATGTCATGCCCCACATTGAGAATAGCCAAGGTGGTGCCAAAACATGTAAAGTAGATGGCAAAACATGGATATTGTCAGCATAGGTATGACATTTATGAAATTTTTTAGCGTAGTCAATGCAATCACTCTTCATTGTTAACCAATAGTACCCTACTCTCATTATCTGTCTTGTCATCATATGTCAATTGACATATGCCCCACATATTCCATCATGCACCTTTTCAATAATTTTTTTACCTTAGCCTTATTTACGCATCTCAATAATACTTGATCTCAACTTTTTTTGTATAAAACATTTCCATCCCGAAAAAAACTCATAGCTAGTTTTCGAATGACGCTTTTATCGTTCTTCATTGCTTAGATGTGGTATTGTTGGTTCTTAATATACTATAAAATATCATAATACCAAGGCTTTTCATTCTCTTCTTCTTTCATATTAGAGTAGCGAGTCGGTATATCTTTGACATCTAGCTTGATGGGTTGAATGTCAGTGCTATCATTAATTTGAACCATTGTTGCTAAAGTAGCTAAGGCATCAGCAATCAGATTTTTCTCCTGAGGTAAATGATCAAATTGAATATCTTTGAACTGATTGATCAACTCTAAAATATACTTACGAATAAAATGAGTTTCGAGTCTCTCATCTCCCATCCTTCTTTTAATTGATATATAACTAGAGCTGAGTCTTCAAACACTTTTAATGCTTTAACTTTTCTAACTATAGCAGCTTGTAAATCCATGATACATGCCTTATGTTCAATGATGTTATTTGTGTAATTAAAATTCAATCTCGTTATTAGAGGGTAGTATTATTCTTTAAAAAAAATTTGAATTGCCATAATCCTATGTCCTAAGGTATTGACGACTCCATCAAAATACATTTTTCAATACTTCTCTTTATGTTTTTTTTCTCTAATTGGGAAACAGTCATCAGATCTTCATTGAAAAACTTCAATCTCATTGGTTCATAATCTTTGATAGCATGATCTATGAGAAACTCGGCTATGACACTCTCTTTTACTGTCTTTTAGCTTACATATATGATATCATACTCCGAGAGCATTACTTGCCACCTAGTAATTCTCTCAGACATAGAAGGCTTCTTGAATATGTATTTAATTAGATCTAGTTTTACTATAAGCCAAATGGTTTGATAGAACATGTATCATCTGAGTCTTTTGATAGTCCAAACTAATGCACAACACATTTTTTTCAAAGAAAAATATTTGAACTTATATTCTGTGAATTTTTACTCAGATAATAAATAGCTTTATCTTTTCAATCATATTTATCTTGCTGCTCTAGCACACATCTCATTTAATTCTCACACACTGTTAGGTATAAAATTAGAAGTCTCATTGGAACAGGTGGCACCAATAATGAAGGATTTGATAAGTATTACTTAATTTATCAAAAGCTATTGGCATTCCTCATTCCATTCCCCAGGGTTGTTCTTGTGGAAAAGCTTAAAAATGAGATCACATTTATAGATAAGCTGAAACACGAACCGTGAAATGTAGTTCAATCTTTCTAGAAAACTTCAAACTTCTTTTGGTGTACTCGAAGGTGACAAATTTTCAATGGCCCATATTTTATTTGGATCAATTTCAATACCTCTTTCACTGACCATAAAGCCTAGTAACTTTCCTGTCTTTGCCCCGAAGGTGCACTTGGCTGGATTTAACTTGAGTTGGAATTTTTTTAACATTTCAAATAGCTTTTTGAGGTTTGTGACATGATCTACATCTTCTCGAGATTTTACTATCATATCATCCACATATACCTCAATTTTTTTGTGCATCATGTCATGAAAGAGTGTCATTATAGCTCTTTGATATGTTACCCTGCATTATTTAACCTAAAGGGCATGACTTTGTAGTAAAAAATTTCTTACATGGTCACAAAAGTGATCTTTCTATGTCATCTATGACCATCTTTATTTGGTTATACCCTGAGAACACATCCATAAAGGAGAACGTTGAATGTTTAGCCGTATTATCCATCAGGGTGTCAGTATGAGGTAAAAAAAAGTTATCCTTTGGGCTAGCCCTATTCAAATCATGATAGTCTACACACATTTACACCTTCCCATCTTTCTTAAAGACTGGTTGGCTACCCATTTTGGATACTTAGCCATTTGCAAGAAACCTACATTAAACTATTTTTTCACTTTTTCTTTAATCTTTAACAGTATTTCAGGCTTCATTCACCTTAGTTTCTGCTGTACTAGCTTACACTTTGGCTTCAGAGGTAGTCTATGCTCTGTTAACTCTATACTAAGCTTTGACATATCTTGGTAAGACCAAGCAAACACATCTACAAATTCTTGAAATAGATTTTTCAAACGTTGCCTGTCTTTCGATGAAAATGAGGTGCCAATTTTAACCTCTTTCTTATTCTCCTCATCTCCTAAATTCACCTAGTCAGTTATCTTCTGATGATGCTTAATTAACTTACTTTCTTGCTTAATCAATCTCATTAGGTCCGCAGGTATAACATACTCTTCAAAATCATCTTTATTGTTAAGTTCATCTGTGTTAATTGAACTCTTAAAATTAACCTCTTTATCATTATCATAATTATCTTATTGTTCATTTAAAGACTTGAAATTGAATGAAATGAGATATGTTGGCAAGATGTGTTTAAAAAAATAAAAAAATGACAATAATAAGGGCACAAGAAGAAATGAATAAAAATGCATTCTTTTTAATTTTTATTAAAATAATAAAAGATATATGGTCTAAACAAGAAAGATCACCCTAATACCTTGGGTAATAGCTATTGGGATGTATAATTACATTGAATTAGTCTCAAGGGTAAAAGGTATTTCAATGATACTCCAATTGTTAAGCTCATAATATGACGGACAAGGACGGACTTATCCTTTTTATTCAAGCTCCTTTTCATCTTCAATAGCATGGATGGACAAACAATTGAACGAATATTTCTTCCATACTTTGTTCAAAATCTCTTTTTGAATTTGAGTACATAAATTCTCCAAGCCTGAAGGTCTCGTGCAAGTGTGGGATGATTATTAGTCTTGCTATTTTACCTGCTTCTTTTCTCCCGATCTCTTATCCTTCTACTTCATAGCTTAAGCCTAACCTTTCACTGTTGTCCACCATTGTTGGGGGCTTTCTTATTCCTTGTAAGTTTTTATCCAGTCCTACTCTAGGATGCCAGCCCTTATTGATGACTTGACTCAACATTATCTTTAAAAATTATCGATTTTTAGGTTCTTTTCTTATAGAATTGACTAGTTCAAAAGATCGATAGGAATATTCCATTACTTTTTCAGCAGCTTCTACATATGGAGCATTTAAGGGTTGGGTCACTAGCATGTCTTCTTTCCTAATACCACTACCAATCGACTTTTTATATTAAACTTGATTTTTAGGTATGGGGTAGAGGGCACAACATCTTGCCATGTGAACCATGGCTTTTCTAGTAGACAATTGTAAGATAGAGAGATATCCATCACTTAAAACTTCATATTAAAAGTGCACAGTTTAATTTGTAAGGGCATCTCGATATCTCTCAAGACTTTTCGTTTGGTTTCATCAAAAGCTCATATGACCATTTAACTATCATTCATATGAGAGTAATCGATAGGCAACCTCGTCAAAGTTGACATGGGCATGACATTGATAGTGAGCTATTATCAATAAAGACTTAGCTATGATATGGCTCTTACACTTGACTGTGATGTACAGAGCCTTGGTGTTTTCTCTTCCCTCTGAAAAAATCTCTTCATCACTTAATGATATATAATTTGACATGACCAGATTTTTGGCTAAATGGTTCACATACTTGACAGACATATTATGTGCCACATATGCCTGGTTTAACACCTTCAACAAGGCATTTTAGTGTGGTTTTGAATTTAATAATAGTGATAATAATGAGATTTATGCTAGTATCTTGTTCAATTACTCAACCATTGAGTATTCATTATGTTTTACCAGCTTTAAGAATTCACAGGCTTCTTTTTCTGACATCGACTTTTGAGTTTCTTTTTCAAGCACATTTGGATTATTTTGTTTGTCTTTCATCTTAGCTTTCTCCCTTCTAGCCCTTTCTAATATTTTAAGAGTGTAGCATCTTTCACTTCGGGTGATGCCTCCTACACTAGTTATATTGGTAGTATCAGACTTAGAAGCATTCTCTTCTTACCCTTGAACTATCGTATCGTAGCCATATTTCTAGGGTATAACTTTATCATCCTTATATGGAATGAAGCCAGGATTTTAAAAGTTACTGGCCTGAAAATGAGTTTGTCTATAACAGACTTTGGCTTGTTCCTACAATGAATTGTTACCGACTTTAGAAATAATTTAATAGGCCTATCAGTTATAGATACTTCAACACTCTTTGAGACCTCTCCCTCTTCATAGAGTTCTATTTGGTATGAATCCATGAGCTTTTGTACCTATTGGCAAAATTACTCATAATTTTTAATAGAGTGGCTAATTGCCCTACTATGATATTTACAGGTTGTACCTGCTACATATGCTCCATGATAACCATACGAACCTACTAGTTGTATCATGTTAACTTTCCATAAAGCATCAAATAGTTGACTGAGAGGTGTCTTAATATTTACCACTTTTCTCTTCAAATGACACTTATGTTCCTTACTCAGAGCATTCATGTTATGATTAGGTAAATGATTGTCATTAACATTTGGTGTAGTTATCCCTTCTGTATCGAAGCTAATCATTCCATCCTTGATCAATCATTGCACTTTATATTTTAGAGCAATGTAATTCTTAGTGAAATGATCGATAATCCCATAATGATAGTTACAATGGGTTGTGGGATCATACTACTTAGGGTAAGGTGGCTTGAGTGGCTCTAGTCGACTAGGACCAATCAAATGATTGTTGTAAAGCTCACGATATAACTTTGTATAGGTAATAAGAATTGGATCAAATACAAGCTTTTCACGAGTAGTTTGTTACTCCCGTGAATCACCTATTGGGCTAGCCAGATGGGTTTAAAATCTTGAGATAGGTTAAATGTTAAGACTATATGTGGTATTTTGAGGTCTAAAAGAGGGCTGATATGTTTAGGGGTAAGATGACTACGGGATTGGTTGGTATGGGTAAAGGGAAGCATTATTCATAGTAGGATAATATGAAGATAATCCTTATGGTGGGTAGGGTTGATAACCTCTAAATTGTTGCCTATCAAAGCTCACAGCTTCAGCTTCAGTCTCTTTCTTCTTTGGAGCTCTTTTAATGGATGCTTTCCCTCTCTCTAACTTGTCATTCTTGATGGCACTCTCAATAATTTCTTTCGAAATCACCATATCGATGAAATTCTTGGTTGCATTCCCTATCATCTTTCATAATAAGGAGATTTCAGAGTCCTAATGAATAATACTGTATTTTTCTTTTTAGTTAGAGGAGGTTGCACTTAAAAAGCTACATTCTTTCACCTTTGGACGTATTTTTTAAAGGACTCATTTACCTTTTTTTTCATGTTCTATAAAGATAAAAGATCAGGAACCAAATCCATGATATACCGATATTGACTGATGAAGTCATGGGCCATATCACTCTAGGAACGGATGTGAGTTCTATCTAGTTGGATATACCACCTAATAACGGAACCTGTAAGGCTATCTTGAAAAATATGCATTAGTAGTTTTTCATTATGGGCATGGACTGCCATCTTCTAACAGTACATGATAATATGAGTCTTTGGGCCCTTCGTATTTTGGTACTTTAAACTTTAAAAAAAAATCACATCCGAGACTAAGCAAAGCCTAACAGCATCGATAGAACCATAAAATCCAATTCCTTCTACAGCTCGTAACTTTTGTTCCAGCGCACTAATCTTCGAGTTTTTCTGAGATTTAACCACTTTTTACTATTTTTTCTCTTTTTCTTTCAAGTCATCCAGATCAAGAACTTTGATCGGTTCTATTATCGTTTTAATAAAAATAAGATTCACATAGCTATGGTAATGCCCTAAGTTCGAAGTTGATGGCATTCCAGGGTATACAAGATATGTAAACTGCTGTGGCGATATATCCTGTATGGATTGGGCTTATTGTGAATCAAAATCGAGAAGATGTAGAATGTTAGCCATTTCTTATGATGGAGGACCCTGTTGGCTTGTGTTCTCTTTCATTCCCTTTCCCTTGTTTAACTTGTTGAGAGCATGCAAATCTTACTCAACTCATTTTCAAGCTGTTTTATGCTTTTTCTATTTTTTTAAGTCGATGAGAGTTTTCTTACTCCATTTTTCTGGCTCTAGCTCTTATATTATATCGGTGGGTAAGGTTTCTACTAGATGGAGCTATCTTTGAACCTTAAATACCATATTTTAGAATTAGCAGGTTTATACAACTATCTCATGAAAACCTAAAATGGTTATTTTGTTAAATGTAATGAATGAGAATGTAATGAATGAAAATGCATGCATGCGAAGAACATTTGCCTTAAGACAGTGTTCAACCAAAAGATTTCATTTATTCCAAAAAACTTTGTTTACATAGAATTTATCATCCTAGAGTTATAACCATATAATCATTTGATCTGCTTATACTGGTATCTTATTTTCTCAATGAAATTCAGTAGGGTTATCTATGTTCCCCTACTGGGGCCACCACTTATTTTAATATTTCTGCTTCTTCAACCATTTCTCTTGCTTTACATACCCATTTGCAAATTTGGGTTGTTAAGTGCTCAATATACTTCTGTCTTCCTAGGTTTTCCTTTTTACCACACCATACTTGGTATGATAACTCTTTACGCTCTCTAACCAATGCAACAATATAGTCTTCTTGTTCATTCAACCTTTGTCTCAACTTGCTTAGGTAGTTGTTCAACATGTTATTTTTTATCTGTACCTAGGTATTTTTTTTTAATTTAGCATATTCTTGCTTCAATCATTCACTTTCATTTGCCAACTGAATGATTGTTATCTCTTTAGCTTTTACCTTTACACATAACTTATGTTCATGGTGTAGCTCCGTTAGCTTTTTGACAGTTATATAACGTTCTCTAGCAATCTTGCAAACTTTGACTTCATGCTTTTCAGCTCTATCTTTCATTAATCTCTCCCCTCTTGAAGCTTCTGAATCTCTTACCTTAGCCTATCCTTTTTTATCTTGAATTTTTTCTTCACAAATTCTAATTCTGATGGTGTTTCTTCAAGCATTTCTCCTGTAGGTTATAAAAAATCTTCAAAAGTGAATACAACTTTTTATCCTCATCTTGATCTTCAAACTAAGTACCCATAAGTGACTTTATTAGTGAACGGTCCAAGACTCACCTTATGAGGGTTTTTTCATGCTTTAATCACATCTTTGATCATCTGAAATACTTTTGGCTCATTATAAGAAAAATCTAACTAATGAAGCTTGTGTCATGAGAATGAATTGTTCTGCCTCAACTGTCTTCTCACTAGAAGTGGCGCATAACTTGTTATCCCCTATAAACCCAAAAGTAGGACCATAGTGTTATCTCCACACTGATATAGCATAAGTTCATGATTCATCCACAAGGCCAACCATTTTACCTCGGTGCTTATCATCTTTGTTAAAGATGCTATCCATTCTTTTTTAGACTTTTGTTATGGCCACTCACTTTCATAAAATTCTTTGGTTAGAACTCGATTGTGGAAATAAAGTTTCAAGAAAACACATATTTTACACTCGAAGTGGCTTTTCATCCATAGGTACAATAGTTGTATATAGCTTGTCAAACGCCCTCCATTCTGGTGATAATAACTTAACGATCTAATGGTCTCTGCCAATATCATTATTGATGAGTTGTAGCCATTGATCACACTTTTGAATAAGTCAACCACTACTATTTCAATATAACCCAAAACCTTCGAAAAAATCACCATTTCATATATGGCTAAGGCAAACATGTCTAACCCCTGCTCCTCGTCAACATGTTGTACTAGGAAATCATGAAAGAACTTTCAAGATAGGCAAACTTGCTCTTGTTTCTTCCTTGTATGAGAATCCATAATCTTCTTGTTTATCCCCATAAGATGGGCCAGATTCTTACGGAATGTTGATTTATGTTTTTTGACATATATATTATCAAAACCCTGGAGGTGCAGACTCAACAAAAGTCAAATATTCTTCAATGATCGGTGTCATATCAACTTCATTGAAGGTGAAACACTTGTATGAAGGATCCTAAAATTACACTTAAGCTCTAATTAATTGATTATCAACATTCACTGCAATGAGGTGTGCTATATGTCCATGCCTCTCGCAAAACTCCTCTTATCTTGATGGACTCATCTTCTTCCATATATCAAGCAAATCCTCTAAATTATTTTGTTTGAGGAGGATGTATGTTTCTTGAGATAAAGTGAAAGCATAGTTGATTGGTAGAGAATCCTTCTCCTTTTATTGAATCTTTTCTGACTAAACCTTTACTTCGTTAGGTGACTTACAATGAGCTAATACAGATGAAGAGCAAAATAGTCATTCTGTGAAGTCCATGAAAAATAGATCGTCTTTCAAGCAAGTGTTCTTTATGAAACTTTATGATATGAGCATGAATCAATGCAAAAATGAATAAGAGAAGAGGTTAGTATACCAAATAAAGATAAATAAATAAATAAATAACTAAATAAATTAAAACATCACACATAATAAGAGGAACGAATCCTATGCTTTTGGTCAATTCTAAAGGGAAGAAGATGGCTCTATCTATAGGTTAGGTGTTTCTAAGGTTCACTATATGTGGTTCAAGGTCAAACTCTAAAAGATTCCCAAATTGCTCCTCACATCATTGTCCATCACAGATTAGTAAGGCACCTCAATCCTCACTCATTACAGGTTGCAACGAAAAAGATTCAATTTCAGTGGGAGTATTTTGCTAGCCACTATGGAGGCATTAAAACCTCACGAAAGCATAGGTACTTTACTCCCTCCTAGAGGAGTGGAGCTCGGGTATAGAGCTCATGTTATGCTTATGCATATGAATGACATCATAAGCAAAATAAAGGAATAGAGTGAATGAATGAACAAAGATCTTTAAAAAAAATCAATTTTATTAAGCTTTTGAATAACATAAACTTATTTGTTGGCCTAACTCTTAGCTTGTCCCTAATGAAGTCACCAAACTATCATAACGTCTAAATCTAGGGATCTATCACTAGATATTGACTTGAGGAGTTATCACCAATCTTTTTTTATTTAGGTACAATTGGCCACTTGACTGAATCTGTCTATTTTTAAAAAGAAATCCTAGGTTTGGCTTAGGTATCTTTAAAAGGTAGATTCAATGTTTGCGAAACCAACACTAGGTCTGAGAGTACAATTACATGTGGGAAAGGTTATAGCACCTTCACAACGCTCATCGAAAGATGATACTAACTCAATTTTGTGTTATCCATTAAGCTTTAAAAATTTTATCAAATGATTAATTATTGAAAATAATTTTTAATTGACTCCAATACTTTTGACAAAAAAATTAAGAAATTTCTCACTTCAAGAATATACAAAAAATCTATTATTTCTCTTACAAAAGCTTCATCATTGAATTATTTAATATTAAAAATTTTTCAAGAAAAGAAAAAACAGAAAATGAGAAATGAATGATGATTCGACTTTCAATATAGATCTTTTTTTAGTTTTATAATAAAAAACTCATGCTTTTATACAAGGAAAGATGATACCAACTCAATTTCGTGTTATCCATTAAGCTTTAAAAAATTTACCAAATGATTAATTATTGGAAATAATTCTTAATTGACTCCAATACTTTTGGCAAAAAATTTAAAAAATTCTCTCACCTCAAGAATATATAAGAAAACTATTGTTTCTCTTACAGAAGCTCCATCGTCGGATTATTTAATATTAAAAATTTTTCAAGAAAAGAAAAAAGAGAAAATGAGAAAGAAATGATGATTCGACTTTCAATATAGATATTTTTTTTTTGTTTTATAAGAAAAAACTCATGCTTTTATACAAGGAAAGATGATACAAACTCAATTTCGTGTTATCCATTAAGCTTTAAAAGATTTACCAAATGATTAATTATTGGAAATAATTCTTAATTGACTTCAATATTTTTGGTAAAAAATTAAGAAAATTCTCTCACCTTAAGAGTATACAAGAACACTACTATTTCTCTTACAGAAGCTTCATCGTTGGATTATTTAATATTAAAAATTTTTCAGGAAAAGAAAAAAAAGAAAATGAGAAAGGAATAATGATTCGACTTTCAATATAGATCTTTTTTTTGTTTTATAAGAAAAAACCCATGCTTTTATACAAGAAAAATTGATACTTTCAAATTCTCCTTAAAGCATTTTAAGGTTTTTTTTTTTTATTTTCAAGGAAAATTGATATTTTTAACTTTTCCTTAAAATTTTTTTTTGAAAATTTTATTTTTAAGGAAATTTGTACTTCCAACTTTTTCTCAAAAATAATTTTTTTTTAAATTTTATTTTCAAGGAAAATTGATACTTTCAACTTTTCCTCAAAAATATTTTTTTTAGAAATTTTATTTTCAAGAAAAATTGATACTTTTAACTTTTCCTCAAAAATATATTTTTTAAAATTTTTATTTTTATATTTTCAAGAAAAATTGATACCTTCAACTTTTTCTCGAATATATTTTTTAAAAATTTTATTTTCACGAAAAATTGATACTTTCAACTTTTCTTCAAAAATATGTTTTTTTTGGAAATTTTATTTTAAAGAGATCATTGAAAATTAAAGAATGTTTAATTAAATGAATAAATGATTTCAATTTAATCCATAGATAAATTGGCAAAAAAAAAATCATATTAATAGATAAATAACAAAAAAATAAAAAAATAAATAAAAAAAACCTTGGAGCTGCTCGGTTCAGCATGACAAAAGTGCGGCTTGAGAGACAGAAGCGACGGTTGGCTTGATACGCGGCTTGGCTCAATTGCTCAACAACGGCTAAACGAAATGTGTTGAAACACTGTAGGTTTGGTTCGATTTCGAGCGATGCGTGGATCTTGTCCCTTTTCAACTTCCCTAAAACGGCATCGTTTTCAAGTAGTATAAAAGGTAAAAATTTTCCTTTTTCGTCAGATGCTTCACTCCTTTCTCTCTCTTCCCTTCAATTTTCTCTGTATCTCTCTTTAAAACAAAGAACACCGGTGAAATTCTCGCCAGTTTTTGGGTTTTATTGCCAGAAATTGGATTTTTCACCAGAAAAGTCATCGAAAAACTTGAATTTTACAGAAAAATTCACTGGTATTTGGAATTTTTTAAAAATTTTTCAAAAAAAAAAATCACCAAAAATTTTTAAAAATTTCTAAAAATCTTAAGACCACTTATGCACCTTTTAAACACCTTTTTTTGCTTTTCTTTTCTCTTTATTTACTTTCTGTGTCTGTGTCTGTCTGTTCTGTCTCTGATCTATGGATATTTTATAAGGTGAAATCTGAATGCCCTAAAACTAGATGGGATTTCAATCCCTTTTAAGTTTTAACTCCAGGCTTTAATCCAACTAAAATGCCTCAACCTAATCCTACTTAAATTCAACCATCTTTTTTATTTTTTTATTTTTTCATAGAATCACTTAGACCCCCTAACAGATTGGAGTGTCTACAAATTTTAAATGAAAGTGTTCTAAAATGAATTAATTATTTGAATAAATATTTTTATAAAGAAATTTTGAATATTAAAATTCGATGAGATTAAAAAAGTAATTCTAATAAAAAATAATGATATTAAAGATAGAATAAATATGAAAAAATGCAATATACGTGTCATTATATTTGTAAAAAAGTATAGATAATACTAATAACATAAATAATAAAAAATAAATTTTTAAAAGAATTTTGTAGTTAGAGTTGAAAAAAAAAGTTATATAAAAAATGAAATATAATAAATTAGTTTATTACTCGTGCAATACAATAATTGTCTTCAATTATTTAAATGTGTGTAAAAGCATAAATTAACATTCTTTAATTATTTATATATTCAAAATATATGTAAAATACATATAATATAATTAAGATATCAAACCATTATAGAATTAAAATTTTTTATTAAAAATTTAAAAAATTTTTAAAATATGAAAAATCCTATTTAAAGAAGAATAAAATATTCAAAAGATATCATATATATAATATATATTATATTAAAAGTAAAGAATGCAGTTAAATATTAATCTAAATGTCAAGGTCTCGTACAAAGTGCTTACATATTCATCTATTCTCTATTAGCATCTAATATTGGAAACAACAAATTTTATATATTTTAAAAGAGAAAGATGTAAATAAGCTTTAAAATAAAATAGTAAAATATCTAGTTGCCAATTATTCTTTGTATAAAATTGGTGCATGTAAAACTATGACATAGTATCATTGCTTATGATACCACCACTTAATGCTTGCAAGTAAATTTATCAATCATCATTTTTATTAGTATTATGAAACATAAAACCTATTTTAAAAATTAAAGTGATTATTAAAAAAGTAAATTTAATGTAGATGTTTGTAAGTTAAAGTTAAGAAACTTACCATCAACAGTTATAAAAGAGAAAAATAAATATTTTTGTAAATTTTAACTTTATACTTCACAAAATATAAAAATGTAAACATAAATATTTGAGAAAAAATGTAGAGAAATATAATTGGCTTTAAGAGTTTCATTGAATTGTTTACTCTAATATGTTATACGTGATTTTAATTATTATTTTAATAAAATTTAATATATCTCAATATTTTGATTCAATAAATTTTTAAGATTTTAAATATTAAATAACATATATTTTTAAATCAAAATCTTTAATAATAATTTTTTTAGTATAATTTATCTTTCTAACATTGTTGCTTTTAAATTTAAACGTATATTTTAATACTGATTTTATTTCTACTACTAAGACGTTATCTAATATCACCTCTACGGTTATTTTCAATCTCAACGGATATAATTTCAGTCTATATCTAAATTAACCATCATTTAAATATCTAAGTTGGGATAGACGAGAATTTGAATGATAGATTTTAAGCAGCTCTAAATTGGCCAGATCCGATCTCGGCTTTTGAAACAGGTAAATGGTTTAAATGGAGCGCATCAATTAGGCGTGGGTACGAAATCAGGTTTGGACTTTTGACAGCAATTTATCATTTGAGCACGGTGCGTGGGTGTCTCATCCGACAACGAAGCAGCTGAAGGAAGAAGAATTGGAGCTTTCTGTTTGTTTTTTTGATGACGACGACGACGATGATGATGATGATGATGAGGGGTTGGAGAAGCTCTATGCTCTCTTCTTTTTCTTCTGCCTTTGATCATCTTCGACAATTGGGATCGGGTAACCCTAGATCTGCCACTTCTCTCTTTTATTCCCAAATCTCTTATTTCTCTACTACCCATTGCAAGAAGAAACCCAAGTATGTGTTTGATCAAATTGATGGTGCCTTAAACAAGTTTGATGAGATGCTACATATGCATCCACGTCCTTCTATTGTGGAATTTAGTCAATTATTAGGGGCCATTGTTAGAATGAAGTATTATGAAACTGCGGTTACTCTGTTGAGAAAAATGGAATTACTAGGAATTAATCCTGATGTTTATACTCTCAGCATTTTGGTAAATTCTTTTTGCTGCTTGCATCGTGTGGATTTTGGGTTTTCGGTTTTGGGGAAGATGTTGAAGTTGGGCATTGAACCAGATACTATAACACTCTCCACTTTGATCAATGGACTTTGCATTGGAGGTAAAGTAGCTCAAGCTGTGAGGTTGCTTGATGACATGATTCGAGAAGGGTATCAGCCTAGTTTAATCGCTTATACTACGATAGTAAATGGTCTTTGTAAAATCGGTGAAACTATTCGGGCTATTAGATTGCTAAGGACTATGGGAGAAATAGGTTATGCACCTAACATTGTAACATACAGCACTATCATCGATAGCCTTTGTAAGGACAAGAATGTAACCGAGGCTTTGAAGCTTTTCTCTGAAATGAGAGGTGAAGGCATTCCACCTAATGTTTTCACTTATAATTCCTTAATTCAGGGTATGTGTAATTCATGTCAGTGGAAGGAGGTCACAAGATTATTGAATGAAATGATGGCGAACAATTGCAAACCTGATGTCATCACATATAATATTGTGGCTGATGCCCTTTGTAAAGAGGGTAGGGTTTTAGAGGCTCAAAATATTTTTGATAGAATGATTCAACAAGGTGTTGAGCCTAATATAGTTACCTATTGTTCATTGATGGATGGATATTGTTTGCAAGGTAAAATGGGTGCAGCTAGAAAATTATTCAATTCAATAACTAACAAGGGTTGTGTACCTAATGTATTTAGTTACAGCATCATTATCAATGGATATTGTAAAGCTAAAAGGATTGATGAGGCAATGGAACTTTTTCATGAAATGACTCGAAATGGATTAATCCCTAATGTTGTTACTTACAACACTCTTATAGGTGGCATGTCACGGGTTGGAAGACTTGCATTTGCACAAGAACTTTTGAAAGAAATGAGTGCTCGTGGCCTAGTTCCAAACGCGATCACTTATTGTACTTTGTTGGATGGCTTATGCAAGCGTGGTCATATTCATAAGGCATTGGGACTTTTTCATGTAATGCAGAATAGTGGGTTAGATCCTAACATTGTCCACTATTCTATCTTAATTGATGGCTTGTGTCGAGTTGGGCAACTTAAAGTTGCAAGGAAATTATTTTGTGCTCTCAAAGTCAAAGGGATACACCCTAATGTTCACACCTATAATATAATGATCAGAGGACTTTGTAAAGAAGGGCTGCAGAATGAAGCATACAAACTGTTTAGTGAAATGGAAGTGGATGGTTGCATGCCAGATAGTTGCTCTTATAATGTGATGATTACAGGATTTCTTCAAAACAATGACATATCAAGGGGAATACAAATTCTTCGTGAAATGGTTAACAAAGGATTTTCTGCAAATGCATCTGTAGCAGCCATGCTAGTGGATCTAATGTGTCGTGATTCAACGGCTGAATATATTCGTGCAGTAGTTCAGAAACTTTGAAGACTATCAAAGTTCTAATATGGAGTGATTTCTTCCCAGCCAATATTAGTGCAATATATCCAAACAAGTTTTATAATCTGTCGGGGTTGCTAATAAATATCTAAGCAGTCCCTAATTCCATCATATGAACTTCCATATGGATGGCAGTATTTTACTCCTTGATTAGGCATTAGGCTGCATGCAAGTATCCTATTAAATTCAGGAAGAGGGCTGATTTTGAATTTTTCAGCCTGCGGGTACTCTTTTTTCTTCTGTTTTTCTCCTCCTTTTTTTATGTTTTTTTTTTTTTCTTCTAGGACACCTATAGGTATAGCAGTTTTAGGCTCTATTAATGGTTTACCATTCATTCTAGTTTTGATAATCTTGCAAAACGTATAATATTCTCCTTTGCAGAACAAATGTCAATGCTCGTTCATCCTGCTTTATAATCATATCGTCTTTTCCTGGTGGTGTTTCTTTGGAACTGGAAGCATTAGAAAGTTTTTTGTTGTGAGTTTTGTTGCATGGAAATGAGATATTTGGTTTGAATTGAAGTGAATGGTATAGAATTTAAATAATTCTTTTTTATTAACATAAATTTCCATTTGAAATGCATTTCCAATGCTCAGATGGCGAAGTCACCAGAGCTATCTCCTGTGGTGGTGCAGGATTTCTGTTGAGCCTCCACCATTTGGGGAACTGGCATGGCTAGCCACCTTATCTGCTCTAACTGAACATCTTACAGGGATAGGATCACATTGTGGAATTGTATGTACTGAAATTCAAAAAATTTCCCTGGATCTGTTATGAATTGACATGATTCTAATATAATGCATCTCTGTTTTCCTTTATTCTTCTTATCATATAAATTTATGTAGTTATGTTCTTATAGTTTTCCTCTCGATTTTTCCTCTACTTTATAGTTCCTAGTGAGGGACTTTGAACAATTTGATTAAACTTCTTGCCTTGCAATTTTCTCTTTTTGGTTGGTGTCATTTCTTTTGTGCTACTTGCCTTACTCTTTGCTTATCATTCTCAGATGTATAGTACAAATTTCATAGCAACAAATGCATGCCAGAAACTACTTATTTTTCTTAATATAAATTCCAGATCAAAGTGGACATAAACATTGAATGGGATTTATAAATGGATCACTGAATTATGGTTTTACCTCTGTCATTTCATGATCTGAACCTATAAAACTCGTTTGTGTTTGCTTGCAGTGACACCACCTTGGGTGTTTGCCACGATGATTTTAATACTTTCTTTAGTGAGACTGGGTCTGGCAAGCATGTGCCAAGAGCTATATTTGTTGATCTAGAGCCCACTGCCATTGATGAAGTTGGAGGAGGGACTATTAGACAACTCTTTCACTCAGGGCAACTTATTTCTGGCAAGGAAGATACTGCTAATAACTTTGCTAGAGGACATTATACAGGTACAAGCATCTTTTCTGCATTTCCACAGTGCTGGCAATTTTGTTATATTTGATCACTGGCTTAAACTTCTTTGGTGTTGTATACTGCAGTTGGTCAGGCAATTGTGGATCTTTGCCTTGACCAAGTGAGAAAATTGGCTGATAACTGCACTGGTTTGCAAGGATTTTTTGTATTTAGTGCTGTTGGCAGTGGAATTGGTTTTGGTTTGGGCTTGTTGCTTTTGGAGCGCTTGTCTGTAGATTATGGAAAGAAGTCAAAACTTGGCTTCACCATCTACCCTTCTCCTCAGGTAATTTCTTGAAGACTTCAAGGAAAAGTACAGGTTTCTTTTACCCTATGCTTGAACTATTATGTTTGTGCTATTCACTGAACAATTATCCCCAACTGTGCAGGTTTCTACTGCTGTTGTGGAACTTTATAATAGCGTGCTCTCAACTCATTCCCTCCTTGAACACACATGTTGCTGAGCTTCTTGACAATGAAGCTATATACGATATTTGTAGGAGATCCTTAGACATTGAAAGACCAACTCAAACGAACTTGAACCACTTGATATCCCAAATTATCACTTCTTTGACCACTTCATTGAGGTTTGATGGTGCCATAAACATGGACATCGCAGAGTTTGGACATTTTAGAGTTTCAGAATAACCTCTTGCTGTATCCTTGTATCCATATCATGCTCTCATCATATGCCCCAGCAATCTCAGCTGCAAAGGCTTACCATGAGCAGCTATCAGTTCCTGGGATTACAAGTGCTGTTTTTGAACCATCAAGCATGATGGCTAAATGTGATCCAAGGCATGGGAAGTACATGGCGTGCTGTTTAATGTACCTAAGGATGTCAATGCTGCTGTTGCTACCATCAGAACTAAGCTGACAGTTCAGTTAGTAGATTGGTTAGTAGACATCTCTTACATTTCATTTCCAAATAATTATGTATAAGGAATCTGATTATCATTAGGGCACAGAGTTCACCAAGGGGAAAACATTGATTTTGCCTTCGGTTTGTTATCTGAATGATTGCGATGCATCTTTTATTTGAGGTGCCTCACTGGTTTCAAGTGTGGTATCAACTATCAGCCACCCACTGTGGTACCATGGGGTGATCTTGCTAAGGTACAGCGTGCAGCATCCATGATCAGCCACCCACTATGCATGATTGGCAGAGGTTTTCTCCCGAATTGACCACAAGTTTGATCTCATGTATGCCAAGAGAGCATTTGTTCACTGGCATGTAGGTGAAGGAATGGAGGAAAGTGAATTCTCAGATTCCCGTGAAGATGTTGCTGCTCTCTAGAAACAGAAGATTACTAGATCTATATTTCATGAAAGCAGCAGCTAATGGTCCATCATGTTCCTCAACTCATTTCAGTTCATCAGCTATTCTTATTCTTGTAAATTTGTGCATGTGTACTTCATGTCTTGAATTTGTCTACCTTTGTATGTCTTTGCTCTGAACGTGGGTGGTTTCAAGTCTAGTTGTGAGAACCTATAGTTTCTGTGTTATAAGATGTGGCCCCTTTCAATGTCTAATAAAGCTTCTGCTTTGTGCCACGATTTATATAATGCAAGTCGAAATTTCCCAGAAAAATAACAGAAACAATAAGAAAGTAAAGATTTCCCAATTTTCTGTTTGGTGAGTGATTAAATGTTTTGCTACAGACTGTATAGAAACAGAAGTTTTCCATTTAAGAAAAACAATATTTAAAAAAAATAATAAGGATTGATGAATAAGGTCCAACATCTTGTTAAAAAATTTTTAATGATTTTTTTTATATATGTAATTACTAATCTTGTTTATTCATCAAATAAATAACTTAACTAGATGAAAACTTTACTTATTTTTTCCTATTATAAAGAGAGACAAGATTTAATGAAATTTTTATTTACAACTTGTGAAATTCGATATTAAAAATAATTTATTAAAAATTTTAATCTAAAATTGAAATTCATAAATTAAAAGATTTTAAATTAAAAGTTTTATTAAATCATTTTTAATATTAAATTTCATGAATTTCATTTAAATTATTTTATAAAAAAAATAGCTATCTTGACTTGTGAGCAATTTTGTAAAAGTTCAAAAATAACTTAATTAATCAACTATTTACTTATGTTTTTGTATTTAAGATTGCTTAGAATTGAAATTTTATTATTAAAATTAAAATTTTAACATTTTATTAAATTATTGACTAAAGACTTTTTTAAATCTAATGTCTAAAAATACTAATTAATTTCTATCAACAACAAATTTTATTGGTCAATGGTTGTCAAACTTGATTAAATAAAAAGTGGATTTTGTTAATAATGATCTTGAGATAGTTTTTAAAATTAAAAGTTTTCATGGAGTGGACGGCTAATTCTCTCTCCCTATTTTTTTTATTTTTTATTATTTTTTTATCCATGTCAATCTTCATAAGTTTCTTTCTTCAAAAGTTTTAGACTTTTTTTTTAACCTTGAAAACTTTTTTCCCAAGAGTTAGCATTAACTTTAAGAAAATGATAATTTTTGTTGAGCTAAATGCTCAAATCAAAATCAAACATTTAGATGTTTGCTCAATTTAGGATCAAACGTTTTAATTCATACAAATAAATATCAAACGTTATTGATTTGTAACAATATACGATTTATTTTAACGGTAAAAGGAATGTGCATCTTAGGCGCCGTTATAACACGTAAAAAGAATAGGAAACGACTGATGAGGAAAAATTATGCTGATTTGGATTTTTTTGGTCAAAAACGCCTTGAGTACTCCCATCATAAAAATTTATGAAGGGATTATTGAAGGCATTTTTGGTGAGAAACGCCTTTAATAACCTCATTAAATATTTTTTGGGTATATTTAAGAGATTTTTGATGAAAAATACATTAAATAATCATATCATAAACATTTATGAGAGGATTATTGAAAGTGTTTTTTGCCAAGATTGCTTGAATTTTCTTTGGGTTTGCCTCTATCCCCCTCTTATTAATTATATAGCTGAGAAATTTACCCGACACAACTCCAAAGGCATACTTGTTCGAGTTAAGCCTTATACTATATTTTTTAAATGTGTTAAAGGCCTTTTCAAGGTCCTTCAAGTGTTTAGCCAGGCTCTTTGCTTTTTACTATTATATCATCCACATATACCTCCATATTATGATCGATTTAATTTTTTAAAACCTTGTTGACTAGTCTTTAATAGGTTACCCCTACATTTTTCAAAACAAAAGGCATCATTTTGTAGCAATAAAAACCCTTTTTCAGTGATAAAAGCCATTTTTTCCTCATATTCCTTCAATATTTTAATATGGTTGTAACCAAGGTAAACGTCCATAAAACTAAAAAGGCTATGCTCAGTATTGTCATCCACTAATTGATCTATGTTAGGGAGAGCAAAACCATCTTTTAGGCATATTTTATTAAGGTCGGTAAAGTCAACATACATATTTTATTTTTCATTGTATTTCTTGACCATGACTACATTGGCTATTCATTCGGGATAGTAAACCTCCCTAACGAAACATGTTTGTAGTAGTTTAGTGACTTCATCCTAAATAGCCTTTTACCTTTTAGGGGTAAAAATCCTATTATTTTGTTGAATTAGTTTCGTATTAGGTTGGTATGCAACCTATGGACTATTACCTCGATGTCAATACCAGGTATATCGAATGGTGTCCAGGTGAATAAGTCAATATTATTCCTCAAAAGTTGGATTAACTGCTAATTATATTCAAGTTTAATTCTAATCTATATATATGTTTTCCCAGAATGGGATGAATACAAAGTTTTTTCCTGACTCAGTTTAGTTTTCATTTGCCTCAAGTTTTTGATCAATTATTTTTTTGTCTAGTTAAATTAAAACCACTTTTTGTGGAGACAAATCTTGATGTGACAGATAGTATATTATTGATAAAATGATTAGAATGTAGAACTAAAAAAATGTGTGTATATTTCAATTCAATTTTTCAAATTTTCTTTTGGCTGACATGTTAGCTTGATCCCATTAACACGTGAATATTCATTAGCTTAAGAGCTTTGTCATTTTCAAGATCTATTTAAAAATTAAAAAAATTATTGTTATCTTTTGTTGGAATGGAGCTTAAGAGCATAAAGCAACTTAAAGGAGTGTTTCTATCAGGTCGATTTTTTATTGTTGTAGGTGCTTACTCTTGTTTTCTTGCTTCTCTTTGGTTTCTATTGTTTGCTTCTCTTTTTTAACCTTTTCAGCCTCAGTTGAATTGTCAGTCTATTTTTCAGCCCTTCATTTCATTATTGTAACATAGCATTGTCATGCCATGAAGTGGTCTCTTCTTACTTCTTCAATCCCATAAAAGGTTGGAAACTTTACTTTTAGATAGGGAGCTAAACCCATAAGCCACATAATAAACTGACAAGGTTAGCTCAGTATCACGTTACAAGTAGATATGATATCTATAACCATAAATTCTATGATTGATGTGATCGTTCTCGATTTTATCTCCAAAGAGATTAGTAGTTTGATAGTTCATTTAATTGTTACTTATTCATTTCCAAATTCAATAAGGGTAATAGTGATCAGCCGTAGCTAGTTTTCCCTAATTTCTATCTTTTTCTTGTTGGCATGGTACGAGACATCAGTTAAACTTCTATTATTGAACAAGATCTTTCTAACCACATAATTATACACTATTACTATGATCACTATAGCATCATCGTAAATGATTGGGTTTCTTTTAAGTCCTTCGAACTGATTAAGATTGGTTTGTCCCTTTAGTCTTTTTTTTTTGAGAAATCGATAGCCATAACCATACCTTGGTCAAATTTTTTTTTCATCGAAGTGGAGCTTCATTCAGTGGTCACGTTAATTACCATGGTAATTGATCTATTATTCGTAGCTTAACCCTTATTCTATCTTTACTCATTTATCAAAACTTTTCATCTTTTGTTTTCCTCTGGCCCACCTTCTCTATCATTTATGGGTTTTCTTCAATCCCTTATGTAGTATGATCTACTCTGCCTTTACCTTCATTGGTCCACAAACCTCGATAGTTGACTTCTTTTGATTAGAGCTTCAATATCATTTTTCAGGTCAAAACGATTTTCGGTGTTATGATTTATGTCTTTATGGAATATACATCTTTTGATCAAATCCCTTATTATGTTTTGCCTCAATAGCTTCGACCATTTGAGCTCCAGATTTCTTTCAATTTGCATTAAAATCCTCTCTCGATAAGATATTCGATATTGTGTAGGTTTTTTTTTACTGGAACTCTTAGCATTGTCTCATTTCCCTTTTGGGAGAGGATCGTAAAATTTTTTTCCTTTTTTACAACCATGGAGGACGGATAAGCTTTTCTCACCTCAATCGCAGAGAAAAGGGATGAGCTTCTCTTACCTCAGCTATTTCTCATCGTAGCTTTAGTATTTATGTATTTCTTAGCTACAAGTAGCACATCGACAAAAGTTTTGGGCAGCTCTAAGGACAAGGTCAGCTCAAGGTGGTACTCTCTGTCATTGAGCCCACTTGTTAAGGTGGCTACAACAACCGTTTGTTATAGGTCTTTCACCTATATGGCTTTTCATGTTAAAACGTGTGATATAATCCTTTAAAGATTCATTCAAACCTTGATGAATCGACATCAGGTGCAATGTCATTTTTTCATTCTTCAGCTACTCACAAATCAGGACAGGAATGAGCGGCTAAGTTATTTAAATGATGTGATCGAATTTAGCTTTAAGCTATTATATCAAGACCAAGCTATGCCCTAGAGGGTAATAGCAAGCCCTCTACATATCATAGCTTCGTCTGCACCATGCATCATCATATTCTAATTTTCAAGTATTTGAATTTGCATGGTTAACCTAGATATGATAACCCATGCAACAAAAAAATGAAAAATAGTAGTAGAGACATGAGACGGATATTAATGAAAAGTTGTCTTTTATTCTATGTATTCAATCAAGCGCAAATAAAAGGAAATATCACATGTTGTGAATTTGCTTCCTTGCGTAACATGTAGAATAGCATTTTTATTCTTGAAGAAAGAGCTGGAACTGATGATTTTCTGTATATATAAGAAAGTAGCAATTGATAAATATGAAACTTTCTATAACATAACATAATAGAAGCTCATTTATCTCATTGGGCTTTTCTAGATTTTAAACTTTTGTTTAAGGCTTTTTACCCTTTCACTTTAACATTCATAACATGATCTAAAGCACAATTGATTCCCCAATAATTGAGTAATTTGATCTTTCATTAAAATATATCAATTTTTAAAATATGAGTGTAAAATAAGAAAGCTGTCAAATGATAGCAATTCTTTGTAATGAATTATCAAATACATTTAATGCAAATATCTTAATATAAAATCATTTAATCAAATAAATAATAAAAAAAGATTTCGAACCATAATTGAGTGCTACCAACATATTAACAAGAAGTAAGAGCTTTGAACCACATTTCAGAGAGAAAAGAATAACAAAGTTCAAATAGACAAGCCTAAAGCTTATAAATTTTATCATTTTAACTACAAACTAAATTATCATGGTTGAAACTATGTATCATTTCAATCCTACAGAAGAGTACAACTAAGAGTGATTTTTGTCCACTATTGAATCTTAATTGAATTGAAATATGAGTAATTAAAGTCATATAAAGTGTTAGACCTTTTTATTAATTGATCATATGAACTATTACTCTTATACTAAACAAAATTATCTAAATGATAGTATGAGGTAATCATTGGTCTACTTTAACAAATAGTCCATCAATGGCATAAAAGGTTTTGTAAAAATTTGTCATACATACTACAAGATAAAACATTCACAACAAAATATTATCAGTTTTAATGACAAAATTTTACTTTTGATCTTGGCCTTCTTAGTGCAATTCTATCGATTTTGCGAAAAATTTATCCGATCGAGGCACTTCTACGTACAAAACTTATTTTACTTTTAAAGTAGTTGAAATGGAAAATAAAGGATGTTAGTATGATAAGAATGAATAATAAATTATATTCATTACAACATATATATCCACCTAAATCCATTTTCATAACACACATTCATGGATAGATTATGTAACAGAAAAATAAAATAAAATAATTTAATTTATTTATATTAATTTTGATTAATACAATAAAACCATAATATTTCAATAATTAATAATGTATAAATTTCACTAAACTATCAAATATATATAAGTTATTTCAAAACAAATATAAATCTTAATAATATATAAATTACTTCAAAATGAGATAATTATTAGTAATATATAAATTATAACCTCAAATCAGCATAAATAATTTTAATTTCTATAATTATTATTAAAATGTAAAAAATATCAAATATAAAACATCAATCAAAATATATTTAAATCTTAATATACATTAAACCCAAATTAACTAATATAAATCTTAAACATAAAAAAGTTAATAAATTTAAAACAAAACCCAACAAATCTCAATAAAACTTTCACAAATAAAAAATAAATAACTCAACAAACGAAAAAATCCATAATAATACTAAAATAAAATAAAAAAATTAACAATACTCAATATTAATACTCAACAAAAAATCCAACAAAAATATTTAACCAACAATTTTCAACAAAAATTTAACCACAACCCAAACAAATTTCAACAACTATAAAACCAACAAAAACTCAACAAATTGATATTCAAAACCCAAATAAATTTCAACAAATGAATAACTAACAAAACCTCAACACATTAGTAATTAAAACTCAAACAAGTTTCAACAAATTTATAACAAAAAATTAAACCCTAAACTCAACAAATATATAACATTAAATACAACATAAAATAAAATAATTAAAAAAAAAACTTAATAGATGGAAGAGACACATTTATGTCGGTCGATGCACTTGGATGGCGGTGTAAGATGGCAAGGTGGCAGGGAGAGAAGGAAGGAGAGAGGGAAGGGGGAAGAAAATTAGGGATTTAAGAAAGAAATTGGGGGAAAAATGAGTTGCCTCAATAGGGGATTTGAATTTTTGTAACTCTTCGCGATGATTTTACTGACGAAAATTTCGTCAATAATATTAAAAGTTTTTAAAAATACTTTTAACGATGATTTTAGCGATAGAATTTCCATTGGTTACGTCAAAAAAAATTTTTTTCAAAATTTTTTACCAATGAAAATTTTCGTTGGCAAATCTATCAATAGCTTTTAATGACGAATTTATAGATGAAAAAAATTCATCGATAAATTTGGCTGCAATTCACTTCACACTTTTAGTGACGGATTATCAACAGATTTAATTTCGTCGGTAATTTGTTCAGTAATCTATTAATAAAAGTGTTTTCTTTTTAACTTTATCAAAATTTTGTCGGTAATTAATGACGAAAAAATTATGTTTGTAAAATTTTGTCGATAATGCTTAAAATTCTAGTAGTTATTAAACTACAAATTGTTTAGTGAAGGTAACTAATCCAATTTTCATGTACCCCATTAAATCAAGTTTATAAAAATTATCTTGATATCTTAATATGATATCATTATGAATTTTGTAAATTTCAAGTATAATAAATAACTTTTTATGTAAATTAATGTAAACTTAATAATGCAAGATTTTGATCTTTTTAAGGCAAAATTCCCTAAAAAGGAATGCATGTGAGCCAAAAGCCGAGTTAACCAAAACAAATATGTTGTAACATTAAATGCAACATCAAATTATACAAGTTCTTAAGTGTGAGTTTGTATAAAAGTCTTAAAATTTTTAAAAAAATTTTGTTGTAATGTCTAGATCTAGGGATCTATTACTAGATATTAACTTGAGGAGTCACCATCAATCTTTTTTTGTTTAGGTGCTATTGGCCACCTAACTAAATCTGTCCCTTTTTAAAGAGAAATCTTAAGTTTGGCTTAGATATCTTTAAAAGGAAGATTCAATGTCTACAAAACCATAACTAGATTCAAAAGTACGATTACGTGTGAAGAAGGTTATAGCACCCTCACAACGTCCATCGAAAAATGGTACCAGCTCAATTTCGTGTTATCCATTAAGCTTTAAAAAATTTATCAAATGATTAATTATTGGAAATAATTCTTAATTGACTCAATACTTTTGGTAGAAAATTAAAAAAATTCTCTCACCTCAAGAGTATACAAGAAAACTACTGTTTCTTTTATAAAAGCTCAATCGTCAGATTATTTAACATTAAAAATTTTTCAAGAAAAGAAAAAAGAGAAAATGATAAATGAATGATGATTTGACTTTCGATATAGATCTTTTTTTTTTGTTTTATAAGAAAAAACTCATGCTTTTATAAAAGAAAAATTGATACTTTCAACTTTTCCTTAAAGCATTTTAAGGTTTTTTTTTATTTTTTATTTTCAAGAAAATTGACACTTTCAACTTTTCCTTAAAAATATATTTTTTTAGAATTTTATTTTTAAGGAAATTGGTACTTCCAACTTTTCCTTAAAAATATTTTTTTTTGAAAATTTTATTTTCAAGGAAAATTGATACTTTCAACTTTTTCTCAAAAATAGATTTTTTGAAAATTTTATTTTCGAGAAAAATTTATACTTTTGACTTTTCCTTTAAAATATTTTTTTTGAAAATTTATTTTAAAGCGATCATTGAAAATTAAAAAATGTTTAATTAAATGAATAAATGATTTCAATTTAATCTATAGATAAATTGGCAAAAAAAATCATATTAATAGATAAATAACAAAAATAAAAAGAAAAAAATATAAAGAAAACCTTGGAATGGCTCGGCTCAGCGTGACAGAAACGTGGCTCGAGAGACAAAAGTAGTTGGACGGCTTGATTCATGGTTCGGCTCAACGGCTCAACAACGACTAAGTGAAACGAGTAAACAAGTTGAAATGTTTTTTTGCTTTTTTTTTTCTCTTTATTTGCTTTCTGTGTTTGTGTTTGTCCATTTTGTATATGATATATGGATATTTATAGGGTGAAATCCGAGAGTACTAAAACCAGATGGAATTTTAATCCCTTTTGAGTTTCAACTCTAAGCTTTAATCCAACTAAAACGCCTCAACCTAGTCCTACCCAAATTCAACCACCCTTTTTTTCTTCATTTTTCTAGCTTTTTCATTTTTTTTTATTTTTTCATAAAATCACTTAGACCCCTAGACAGATTGGGGTATCTATAGTGCCTCTCTTTCCACATTTTTTGTGAAACAAGAATTGTACAAAGACATAGATAATCCAATCCACTCAACACGTATTTTTTTTTTTAAAAGTAAACAAAGCTCCTCTAAACAGAAGCTCAACGACTTTGAGAAAAATAAATGCTCTTCTAAATAAAGGCTCTACAACTTTTGAAAAAAATGATGCTCCTCTAAATAGAGGCACCACAACTTAAAAAAAAAAATTGCTCCTCTAAACAGAGGACCACAACTTTGAAAAATAAATTGCTCATTTAAACAGAAGCACCACAACTTTAGAAAAATAAATTACTCCTCTAAACAGAAGCACCATAACTTTGAAAAATAAATTGCTCCTCTAAATAAAGGCACCATAACTTTGGAAAAATGAACAAGGTTCTTATAATTAGAGGATCAACAACTTTGAAAAAAATAAACAAAGCTCCTTCAATCAGAGGCTCAATAGCTTTGAAAAAAATAAACAATGCTATCGACAATCATGTCCAGAGGAGTTATAAATTGTGTTTAAAGGAATTTTAGGAGATTATGCCCGAAGGTCTTACAAATCGATCATAATACTAAGAGATATCATTGTTCAAAGATTAGAATCTTACCTCACAAGCTTTTTTTCAAACGAGAATTTGAAACTTTTACATCGAAAAGTCTTCATATTTGTCTTCTCTATGTGGGATCCTGAAATATCTCTATTTCTTGAGTTTATGCACTAGACTTTCTAAATGTTGTATATGCTATGCACTAGACATTTAAAAATGCAATGCATGCTATACAAATATTGATTAATTGTCGTACTCAAGCTTTTTAAGCTCTTTTCTTGGGCCACAAACCCTTTAACCTTCAAATACTAAGACCATATGAACGTGACTCTCAATCATCCCTCTCATTTCATTCTCATATTCTTTTTGCAAGAAATCTCTTTTCGAATTCAATGTCCTTATCAGGAACTAAACATTTTAAAATTTTTTTATCACTCTCAACCTTTCCAATGTAATGTCGAAATCTTTCATGCTATTATTCATTTATCAATTATTATTTCAACCTCAAAAAGTAAAAATGCACTCACACATTTGTTTCAGTATAAGGTATTAAAAAAAGTAAGAATGGCTGAAAAATAATCAACAAAAAGAAAAACTCAAAGAATGAAGTGGAATATCTTTTATTAGCAAAAATGCTGGCAAACTTTGACACATAAAAGAAAACAAAAGAATTACAATGATGGTTATGGGGAGACAATGCCCAAAAATAAACAATCAAATAATCATGATAACATATCTCAAAGTTTTTTTGAAAAACTCAACCACCCGATGCACTTAACAACTTAGAGCTCTTCAGAATATGCTAGCCTCCATGCCAATGAATTTTTAGATTTGATGCTGTATTTTCTTTACCTAAGCTGCCTTCTTAGGTTTTCAACTTAGATAAACCCTTTTTGACTCAAACCGTCTTTTTGGAGTTTTTGCCTTAAGTCCTACTTTTTTCATTTTTCATTTTTATTTTTATTCTGTTCTTTTTATTTTTCCATTTTTTGCTTTTTTTTTTCAAGCATAGTATTTTTGCACAGCATCAGAATTTATAAGATGAGGCAAATCATTTCTATCTATCTCATCTAATATCAATGCTTTGCTTGAGAAAGCTTATTTCACGACATATGGTCCTTCTTAATTCAAAGTCCATTTTCCTCTATTATTGTATTGACTTAGGAAAATTCTTTTCAAGACCAACTTTTCTTCTCAGAAACAACTAGGTCGAACCATTTTATCATGAGCCCTCATTATTCTTTTTTGATATAGTTGACCATGGTATGGCATTGTGAATCTCTTTTCTTAAGTGAAATTTAACTGTTCATAATGCTCTCGAATCTATTCAACTTTTTTCAGTTCAACCTCTTTTAGAACCTTTAAGGACGAGATTTTCACTTTCATTGGTAATACAGCCTTCATCCTATAAACCAAAGAGAATAGGGTTGCCTCAATAGAGGTACGCATTGATGTTCGATATGCGTATAGCACAAATGATAACTTTTCATGCTAATCTTTATAGGTCTCGATCATCTTTTCAAGAATTTTTTTATATTCTTGTTTGTCGCCCTAATTGTCTTATTTATTTTTAGACTGTATGACATTGAATTATGATGTTTGATCTTATACTGGGCATATATTTCTTACATTTTTGGACTGTATGTCCCTTGTTTCCCATTTACCTTTTAATTGATATATAACTAGAGCTTAGTCTCCAAACACTTTTAATGTTTTAACTTTTCTAACTATAGTAACTTGTAAACCCATGATACATGCCTCATATTCAATGATGTTATTTGTACAATTAAAATTCAATCTCGCTATTATAGGGTAGTATTGTTCTTCAGAAAAAATTAGAATTGCCCTAATCCTATGTCCTAAAGTATCGATGACTCCATCAAAATATATTTTCCAATACTTCTCTTCATGTTTTTCTTTCTCTAATTGGGAAACAGTCATCAAATTTTCATCAAAAAACTTCAATCTCATTGGTTAATAATCTTTAATAGCATGATCTATGAGAAACTCGACTATGGCACTCTTTTTTACTGCATTTTAGCTTACATATATGATATCATACTCCGAGAGCATTACTTACCACCTAGCAATTCTCTCAAACATAGAAGGCTTCTCGAATATGTATTTAATTAGATCTATTTTGCTATAAGCTAAGTGGTGTGATAGAGCATGTATCATTTGAGTCTTTTCGTAGTCCAAACTAATGCACAATACATTTTTTCCAAAGAAAAATATTTGGACTTATATTTTGTGAATTTTTACTCAGATAATAAATAGCTTTATCTTTTCAACCATATTTACTTACTTCCCTAGCACACATCTCATTTAATTCTCACACACCGTTAGGTATAAAATTAAAGGTCTCTCTGAAACAGGTGGCACCAATAATGGAGGATTTGATAAGTAATACTTAATTTTATCAAAAGCTATTGGCAATCCTCATTCCATTCCCTAGGGTTGTTCTTGTGGAGAAGCTTAAAAATAGGATCATATTTATAGATAAGCTGAGACACGAACCACGAAATGTAGTTCAATCTTCATAGAAAACCTCAAACTTCTTTTGGTGTACTCGGAGGTGACAAATTTTGAATGGCTCGTATTTTATTTGCATCGATTTCATTACCTCTTTCACTGACCACAAAGCCTAGCAACTTCTTTATCTTTGCCCCGAATGTACATTTGGCTAGGTTTAACTTGAGTTAGAATTTTTTCAACCTTTCAAATAGCTTTTTGAGGTTTGTGACATGATCTACTTATTCTCAAGATTTTGCTATCATATCATCCATATATACCTCAATCTTTTTATGCATCATGTCATGAAAGAGTGCCACCATGGCTCTTTGATATGTTACCCCACATTCTTTAACCTAAAGGGCATGTCTTTATAGTAAAAAGTTTCCTACATGGTTACAAAAGTGATCTTTTCCATGTCATCTATGGCCATCTTTATCTGGTTATACCTTGAGAACCCATCTATAAAGGAAAACGTTGAATGTTTAGCCGTATTATCCACTAGAGTGTCAGTATGAGGTAAAGAAAAGTTATCATTTGGGCTAGCCCTATTCAAATCACGATAGTCTACACATATTTGCAAATTTTGATCTTTCTTAAGGATTGATACTATATTGGCTACCCATTTTGGATACTTAGCCATTTGCAAGAAACTTACATCAAACTATTATTTCACTTTTTTTTTATCTTTAGCAACATTTCAGGCTTCATTTGCCTTAGTTTCTATTGTACTAGCTTACACTTTGGCTTTAGGGGTAGTTTGTGCTCTTCTAACTCTATACTAAACCTAGGCATATCTTGGTAAGACCAAGTAAACACATCTACAAATTCTCGAAATAGATTTTCCAAATGTTGCTTGTCTTTCGATGAAAGTGATGTGCCAATTTTAACCTCTTTCTTATTCTCTTCATCTCCTAGATTCATCTAGTCAGTTATCTCCTGATGATGCTTAATTGGTTTACTTTCTTGTTTAATCAATCTCATTAGGTCCGGAGGTATAACATACTCTTCAAAATCATCTTATTATCAAGTTCATTTATGTTAATTAAACTCTTAAAATTAACCTCTTTATCATTATCATAATTATCTTCTTGTTCATTTAAAGACTTGAAATTGAATGAAATGAGATATGTTGGCAAGACGTGTTTAGAAAAATAAAAAAATGATAATAATAAGGGTACAAAAAGAAATGAATAAAAATGCGTTCTTCCTAATCTTTATTAAAATAATAAAAGATATATGGTCCAACCAAGAAAGATCACCCTAATGCCTTGTGTAATAGCTATTGGGATGTACAATTACATTGAATTAGTCTCAAGGGTAAAAGGTATTTCAATTATACTGTAATTGTTCAGCTCATAATCTAACAGACAAAGACAGACCCATCCTTCTTATTCAAGCTCTTTTTCATCTTCAATAGCATGGATGAACAATTGAGCGAATGTCTCTTCCATACTTTGTTCAAAATCTCTTTTTGAATTTCAGTACATAAATTTTTCAGGCCTGAAGGTCTCGTACAAGTGTGGGATGATTATTAGTCTTATTGTTTTACTTACTTTTCTTCTCTCGATCTTTCATCCTTCTATTTTATAGCCTAAGCCTAACCCTTTCACTGTTATCCATCATTGTTGGGGGCTTTCTTATTCTCTGTAAGTTTCTGTCCAGTTTTACTCTAGGATACCAGCCCTTATTGATGACTTGACTTAACACTATCTTTAAAAATTATCAATTTTTAGGTCCTTATCCTACAGAATTGACTAGCTCAAAAGATTGATGGAACACTTCACTACCTTTTTAACAGCTTTCACATATGGAACATTCAAGGGTTGGGTCACTAGCATGTCTTTCTTCCCAAATTCCACTACCAATCAACCTTCTACATTAAACTTGATCTTTAGGTGTAGGGTAGAACGCACAACACCTTACCATGTGAACCATGGCCTTTCTAACAGAGAACTATAAGATAGAGAGATATCCATCACTTGAAACTTCACATTAAAAGTGCACAACCTAATTTGTAAGGGCATCTCGATATCTCTTAAGACTTTTCATCTGGTCTCATCAAAAGCTCGTATGACCATTTGACTATCATTTATATGAGAGTAGTCGATAGACAACCTCGTCAAAGTTGACATGGGCATGAAATTGATAGCAGAGCTATTATCAATAAAGACTTTAGCTATGATATAGCTCTTGCACTTGACTGTGATATACAAAAACTTGGCATTGTTTTCCCTCCGAAGGAATTTTTTCATCGCTTAATGATATATAATTTGGCATGACCAGGTTTCTGGCTAAATGGTTCACATACTTGACAAACACATTATGTGCCACATATGCTTGATTTAATACCTCCAGCAAGGTATTTTAGTGTGGTTCTGAATTTAATAATAGTGATAATAATGAGATTCGTGTTGGTATCTTATTCAATTGCTCAACCATTGAGTATTCATTATGTTTTACCAGCTTTAAGAATTCACAGGCTTTTTTTTCTGACACTGACTTTTGGGTTTTTTTTTTCAAGTACCACATTTGGATTATTTTGTTCGTCTCCCACCTTAGCTTTCTCTCTTCTAACCCTTTCTAATTTTTTGGGAGTATAGCATCTTTCACTTCGGTTGATGCCTCTTCTAGTAGTTATATTAGTAGTATCAGACTTAGAAGCATTCTCTTATTAACCTTGAACTATCGTATCATAGTCATATTTTTAAGGTACAACTTTATCATCTTTATATGGAATGAAGCCAGACTTTAAAAGTTACTGGCCTAAAAATGAGTTTGTCTATAACTGACTTTGGCTTATTCCTACAATGAATTGTTATCGATTTTGGAAATAATTTAACAGGTATGTCAGTTATAGATACTTCAACACTCTTTGAGACCTTTTCCTCTTCATAGAGTTCTATTTGGTATGAATCCATGAGTTTTTGTACCTCTTGGTAAAACTACTTACAATTTTCAATAGAGTGGCCAATTGCCCCACTATGATATTTGTAGCTTGTACCTGTTACATATGCTTCATGATAACCATGCAGACCTACTAGTTATATCATGTCAGCTTTTCATAAAGCATCAAATAGCTGACTGAGAGGTGTTTTAATATCTACCATTTTTCTCTTTAAATGATGTTCATGTTCCTTACTCAGAGCATTCTCGTTATGATTAGGCAAAGGATTGCCATTAACATTTGATGTAGTTATCCCTTCTGTATCGAAGCTAATCATTCCATCGTTGATTAATCATTGCAATTTATGTTTTAGAGCAGTGCAATTCTTAGTGAAATGATCGGTAATCCTATAGTGATAGTTACAATAAGCTGTGGGATCATACTACTTAGGGTAAGGTAGCTTGAGTGGCCTTAATCGGTTAGAAGTAATCAAATGATTGTTGTAAAGCTCACGATATAACTTTGTATAGGTCATGAGAATTGGATCAAATACAGACTTTTCACGAGTAGTTCATTACTCCCGTGAATCACCTATTGGGCTAGTCAGATGGGTCTAAAGTCTTGGGGTAGGTTAAATGTTAAGACTGTATATGGTATTTTGAGGTCTAAAAAAGGGTTGATATGTTTAGGGGTAAGGTGACTATGGGATTGGTTGGTATGGGTAAGGGGAAGCATTATTCATAGTAGGATAATATGAAGAATATCCTTATGGTGGGTAGGGTTGATAACCCCTAAATTGTTGCCTATCAAAGCTTACAGCTTGAGCTTCAGTCTTTTTCTTCTTTGGAGCTCTTTTAGTGAATGCTTCCCCTCTCTCTAACTTGTCATTCTTGATGGCACTCTCAATAATTTCTTTCCAAATCACCATATCGATGAAATTCTTGGTTACATTCCCGATCAACTTTTCATAATAAGAAGATTTTAAAGTGCTAATGAACAATACTGTATTTTTCTTTTTAGTTAGAAGAGGTTGCATTTAAGAAGCTACATCCCTTCACCTTTGGGCGTATTCTTAAATGACTCATTTACCCTTTTTTTTCATGTTCTGTAAAGATAAAAGATCAAGAATCAAATTCATGATATATTGATATTGACTGATGAAGTCATGGGCCATATCACTCCATGAATGAATGCGAGTTCTGTCTAGCTGGATATACCACCTAGCAATGGAACCTATAAGGTTATCTTGGAAAATATGCATTACTAGTTTTTCATTATGGGCATAGGCTGCCATCTTCTAACAGTACATAATAACATGAGTCTTTGGGCACTTCGTATTCTGGTACTTTGAACTTTGAAGGAAAAACCACATCCGGGACTAAGTAAAGCCAGCAGCATCGATAGAACCATAAAATCCAATTCCTTTTACAGCTTGTAACCTTTGTTCCAGCGTGTTAATCCTTGAGTCTTTCTGAGATTCAACCACTTTTGATTGTTCTTTCTCTTTTTCTTTTAAGTCATCCAGATCAAAAATTTGGATTGGTTCTACAACCTTTTTAATAAAAATAAGATTCACATAGCTATGGTAATGCCCTAGGTTCGAAGTTGATGACATTTCAGGGTATACAAGATATGTGAATTGTTGTGGCGGTATATCCTGTGTGGATTGGGCTTATTATGGATCAAAATTGAAAGGATATAGAGGATTAGCTACTTCTTGTGATGGAGGACCCTGTTGGCTTGTGTTCTCTTCTATTTTTTTTCTTTGTTTAACTTGTTGAGAGCATCCAAATCTTACTCAACTCATTTTCAAGCTTTTTTTTTTATGCCTTTTCTATTTTTTTAAGTCGATGAAAGTTTTTTTGCTCCATTTATCTAGTTCTCGCTTTTGTGTTATATTAGTGGGTAAGGTACCTACTGGATGAGCTATCCTTGAACCTTAAATATCATATCTCAGAATTAGTAGGTTTATATGACTATCTCATGAAAACCTAAAATGGTTATTTTGTTAAATGTAATGAATGAGAATGCAATGAATGAAAATGCATGCATGCGAAGAACATTTACCTTAAGATAGTGTTCAACCAAAATATTCCATTTATTCCAAAGAACTTTGTTTACATAAAATTTATCATCTTAGAGTTATAACCATATAATCATTTGATCTACTCATACTGGTCTCTTGTTTTCTTAATGAAATTCAGCAAGGTTGTCTATGTTCCCCTACTAGGGCCACCACTTATTTCAATGTTTCTGTCTCTTCGACCATTTCTCTTGCTTTACATACCCCTTTGCAAATTTGGTTGTTAAGTGCTCAATATACTTCTATCTTCCTAGGATTTCCCTTTTACCACACCATACTTGATATGATAACTCTTTATGCTCTCTAACCAATGCAGCAATATAGTCTTTTTGTTCATTCAACCTTTGTCTCAACTTGTTTAGGTAGCTATTCAACATCTTATTTTTTATCTGTACCTAGGTATTTTCTTTTTCTAATTCAACATATTCTTACTTCAATCACTCACTTTCATCTGTCAACTGAGTGATTGTTATCTCTTTGGTTTTTACCTTTACACATAACTTCTTATGTTCGTGGTGTAGCTCCGTTAGCTTTTTGACAGCTATATAACATTCTTTAGCAATCTTGCAAACTTTGACTTCATGCTTTTCAGCTTTATCTTTCCATTGATCTCTCCCCTCTCGAAGCTTCTGAATCTCCTACCTTAGTCTATCCTTTTCGATCTCGATTTTTTTCTTCACAAATTCTAATTCTGATGGTGTTTCTTTAAGCATTTTTCCTGTTGGTTATAGAAAACCTTCAAGAGTGAATACAACTTTCTATCCTCATCTTGATCTCCAAACTAAATACCCATAAGTGACTTATCAATGAACGGTCTAGGACTCACCTTGTGGGGTTTTTTCATGCTTTAATCACATCATTGATCCTCTGAAATGCTTTTGGCTCATTATAAAAAAAATCTTACTGATGAAGCTTGTATCATGAGAATGGATTGTTCTGCCCCAACTCTCTTCTAACTAGAAATGACGCATAACTTGTTGTCTTCTATAAACCCAAAAGTGAGACCACAGTGTTATCTCCACACTAATATAGCATAGGTTCATGATTCATCTACAGGGCCAACCATTTCACCTCAGTGCTTATCATTTTTGTTAAAGATACTATCCACTTTTTTTTAGACTTTTGTTATGGCCACTCACTTTCATAGAATTCTTTGATTAGAGCTTGATTGTGAAAAAAAAAGCTTCAGAAAAACACATATTTTACACTCGAAGTGGCTTTTCATCCATAGGTACAATAGTTGTATACAGTTTGTCAAACGCCCCCCATTCTGACGATAATAACTCAACGATCTAATGGTCTCTGCCAATATCATTATTGAAGAGTTGCAGCCATTGATCACACTTTCAAAGAAGTCAACCACTGCTATTTCAATATAACCCAAAACCTTCAAAAAAATCGCCATTCGTATATGGCTTAGGCAAACACGTCTAACTTCTGCCCCTCATCAACATGTTGTACTAAAAAATCATGAAAGAACTTTTAAGATAGGCAAACCTGCTCTTGTTTATTCTTTGTATGAGAATCCATAATCTTTTTATTTATCCTCATAAGATGGGCCAGATTCTTACGGAATGCTAATTTGTGTTTTTTGACATATATCTTGTTAGGACCCTAGAGGTGCAAACTCAACAAAGTCGAATATTCTTCTATGGTCGGTGTCATATCAACTTCATTGAAGGTGAAACACTTGTACGAAGGATCCCAAAATTGCACTTAAGCTCTAATTAGTTGATTTTTAACATTCACTGCAATGAGTTATGCTATATGTCCATGCCTCTCGTAAAACTCTTCTTATCTTGATGGACTCATCTTCTTCCATATATCAAGCAAATCCTCTAAATTATTTTATTTGAGGAGGATGGATTTTTCTTGAGACAAGGTGGAAGCATAGTCGATTGGTAGACAATCCCTCTCCTTTTATTGAATCTTTGCTGACTGAACCTTTACTTCGTTGGGTGACTCACAAGGAGCTAATACAGATGCAGAGCAAACTAGTCATTCTGTGGAGTCCATGAAAAACTCTTTGTTGAAGATTGTCTTTCAAGCAAGTGTTCTTTATGAAACTTTATGATATCAGCATGAATCAATGCAAAAATGAATAAGAGAAGAGGTTAGTATACCAAATAAAGAGAAATAAATAAATAAATAAATAACTAAATAAATTAAAACATCACACACAATAAGAGGAATGAATCCTATGCTTTTGGTTAATTCTAAAGGGAAAGAAATGGCTCTATCTATAGGTTAGGCGTTTCTAAGGTTCACTATATGTGGTTCAAGGTTAAAGTTTAAAAGGTTCTCAAATTGCTCTTCACATCATTGTCCATCACAGATTAGTAAGGCACCTTAATCCTCACTCATTATAGGCTGCAACGAAAAAGATTCAATTTGAGTGGGAGTATTTCGTTGCTACTACAGAAGCATTAAAACCTCACGAAAGCATAGGTACTTTACTCCCTCCTAGAGGAACGTAGCTCGGGTATAGAGCTCATGTTATGCTCATGCATATGAATGACATCATAAGCAAAATAAAGGAATATAGTGAATGAATGAACAAAGATCTTTAAAAAAAATCAATTTTATTAGGCTTTTGGATAACATAAACTTATTTATTGGCTTGACTCTTAGCTTGTCCCTAGTGGAGTCACAAAACTATCATAACGTCTAGATCTAGGGATCTATCACTAGATATTGACTTGAGGAGTTACCACCAATATTTTTTTATTTAGGTACAATTGGCCACTTGACTAAATCTATCCATTTTTAAAGAGAAATCTTAAGTTTGGCATAGGTATCTTTAAAAGGTAGATTCAATGTCTGTGAAACCAAAACTAGGTCCGGGAGTACAATTACATATGAGGAAGGTTATAGCACCTTTACAATGCTCATCAAAAGATGGTATCAACTCAATTTCGTGTTATCCATTAAGCCTTAAAAATTTTACCAAATGATTAATTATTAAAAATAATTTTTAATTGACTCTAATACTTTTGGCAAAAAATTAAGAAAATTTCCTTACCTTAAAAGTATACAAGAAAACTACTATTTCTCTTACAGAAGCTCCATCGTCGGATTATTTAATATGAAAAATTTTTCAGGAAAAGAAAAAAGAGAAAATAAGAAAGAAATAATGATTTGACTTTCAATATAGATCCTTTTTTTGTTTTATAAGAAAAAACTCATGCTTTTATACAAGGAAAATTGATACTTTTCACTTTTTCTTAAAATTTTATTTTTGAAAATTTTATTTTTAAGAAAATTGGTACTTCCAACTTTTTCTCAAAACTTTTTTTTTTTTTTGAAAATTTTATTTTTAAGAAAAATTGATACTTTCAACTTTTTCTCAAAAATATTTTTGTTTTGAAAATTTTCTTTTTAAGGAAAATTGATACTTTTAACTTTTCCTCAAAAATATTTTTTAAAAAATTTTTATTTTTATATTTTCAAAAAAAATTGATACTTTCAATTTTTCTTCAAAAATATTTTTTTTGAAAATTTTATTTTAAAGAGATCATTGAAAATTAAAGAATGTTTAATTAAATAAATAAATGATTTCAATTTAATCCATAGATAAATTGGCAAAAAAAAAAATCATATTAATAGATAAATAACAAAAAAAGAAAGAAAAAAATAAAAAAAACTTTGGAGCTGCTCGGTTCAGCATGACAAAAGTACGGCTCGAGAGACAGAAGCGGCAGATGGCTTGATATGCAGCTTGGCTCAGCGGCTCAACAACGGCTAAACGAAATGGGTTGAAACGCTGTAGGTTGGGTCCAATTTCGGACAACACGTGGATCTTGTCCACTTTCAACTTCCCTAAAACGGCATCGTTTTCAAGTAGTATAAAAGGTAAAAATTTCCCTTTTTTCGTTAGATGCTTCACTCTTTTCTCTCTCTTCCTTTCAATTTTCTCTGCATTTCTCTTTAAAACAAAGAACACCGGTGAAATTCTCGTCAGTTTTTGGGTTTTATTGCCAGAAATTGGGTTTTTCGTCAAAAAAGTAGCCGAAAAACTTGAATTTTGTCGAAAAATTCATTGGTATTTGGAATTTTTTAGAAATTTTCCAGAAAAAGAAAAAAACTCACCAAAATTTTTTAAAAATTCCTAAAAATCTTAAGATCACTTATGCATCTTTTAAACACATTTTTTTGCTTCTCTTTTCTCTCTATTTGCTTTGTGTGTCTGTCTGTTTTGTCTCTAATCTATGGATATTTATAAGGTGAAATCTAAGTGTCCTAAAATTAGATGGGATTTCAATCCCTTTTAAGTTTTAACTCCAAGCTTTAATCCAACTAAAACGCCTCAACCTAATCTTACCTAAATTCAACCTTTTTTTTTTCGTTTTTTCATTTTTTCAGCTTTTCTATTTTTTATATTTTCATAAAATCACTTAGACTCCCCTGACAGATTGGGGTGTCTACAAATTTTAAATGAAAGTGTTCTAAAATGAATTAATTATTTAAATAAATATTTTTATAAAGGGATTTTGAATATTAAAATTCGATGAGATTAAAAAAGTAATTATAATAAAAAATAATGATATTAAAGATAGAATAAACATGAAAAATGCAACATACGTGTCATTATATTTGTAAAAAAATATAGATAATACTAATAACATGAACAATAAAAAATAAATTTTTAAAAGAATTTTGTAGTTAAAGTTGAAAAAAAATAAAAGTTATATAAAAAACGAAATATAATAAATTAGTTTATTACTCGTGCAATACAATAATTATCTTTAATTATTTAAATGTGTGTAAAAGCATAAATTAACATTCTTTAATTATTTATACATTCAAAATATATGTAAAATACATATAATATAATTAAGATATCAAATCATTATAGAATTAAATTTTTTTATTAAAAATTTAATAAATTTTTAAAATATGAAAAATACTATTTAAAGAAGAATAAAATATTCAAAAGATATCATATATAATATATATTATATTAAAAGTAAAGAATGCAGTTAAATATTAATCTAAATGTCTGTTGATGAAAGGTCTCATACAAAGTGCTTACATATTCATCTATTCTCTATTAGCAGCCAATATTGGAAACAACAAGTTTTATATATTTTAAAAGAGAAAGAAGTAAATAAGCATTAAAATAAAGTAGTAAAATATCTGGTTATCAATCATTCTTTGTATAAGATTGGTGCATGTAAAAACTGTGACATAATATCATTGCTTATGATATCGTCACTTAATGCTTGCAAGTAAATTTATCAATCATCATTTCTATTAGTATTATGAAACATAAAACCTATTTTAAAAATTAAAGTGATTATTGAAAAAGCAAAATTAATATAGATGTTTGTAAGTTAAAGTTAAGAAACTTACCATCAACAGTTATAAAAGAAAAATAAATGCTTTTGTAAATTTTAACTTTATACTTCACAAAGTATAAAAAAGTAAATATAAAGATTTGAAAAAAAATGTAGAGAAATATAATTAGCTTTAAGAGTTTCATTGAATTATTTACTCTAATATGTTATACGTGATATTAATTACTATTTTAATATAATTTAATATATATCAATATTTTGTTTCAATAAATTTTTAAGATTTTAAATATTAAATAACATTAATATATATATATATAAATTAATTTACTATTATATTTTTAAATCAAAATCTTTAATAATAATTTTTTTACTATAATTTATCTTAGTAACATTGTTGCTTTTAAATTTAAACGCATATTTTAATACTGATTTTATTTCTACTACTAAGACGTTATATCACCTCTACGATTATTTTCAATCTCAACAGATATAATTTCACTCTATATCCAAATTAACCATCATTTAAATATCCAAGTTGGGATAGACGAGAATTTGAATGATAGATTTTAAGCAGCCCTAAATTGGCCAGATCCGATCTCGGCTTTTGAAACAGGTAAATGGTTTAAATGGAGCTCATCAATTAGGCGTGGGTCCGAAATCAGGTTTGGACTTTTGGCAGCAATATATCATTTGAGCGCGGTGCGTGGGTGTCTCATCCGACAACGAAGCAGCTGAAGGAAGAAGAATTGGAGCTTTCGGTTTGTTTTTTTGATGACGATGATGATGATGATGATGATGAGGGGTTGGAGAAGCTCTTCTCTCTCTTCTTTTTCGTCTGCCTTTGATCATCTTCGACAATTGCGTCGGGTAACCCTAGATCTGCCACTTCTCTCTTTTATTCCCAAATCTCTTATTTCTCTACTACCCATTGCAAGAAGAAACCCAAGTATGTGTTTGATCAAATTGATGGTGCCTTAAACAAGTTTGATGAGATGCTACATATGCATCGACGTCCTTCTATTGTGGAATTTAATCAATTATTAGGGGCCATTGTTAGAATGAAGTATTATGAAACTGCGGTTACTCTGTTGAGAAAAATGGAATTACTAGGAATTAATCCTGATGTTTATACTCTCAGCATTTTGGTAAATTCTTTTTGCCGCTTGCATCGTGTGGATTTTGGGTTTTCGGTTTTGGGGAAGATGTTGAAGTTGGGCATTGAACCAAATACTATAACACTCTCCACTTTGATCAATGGACTTTGCATTGGAGGTAAAGTAGCTCAAGCTGTGAGGTTGTTTGATGACATGATTCGAGAAGGGTATCAGCCTAATTTAATCACTTATACTACGATAGTAAATGGTCTTTGTAAAATAGGTGAAACTATTCGGGCTATTAGATTGCTAAGGACTATGGGAGAAATAGGTTCTGCACCTAACATTGTAACATACAGCACTATCATCGATAGCCTTTGTAAGGACAAGAATGTAACCGAGGCTTTGAAGCTTTTCTCGGAAATGAGAGGTGAAGGCATTCCACCTAATATTTTCACTTATAATTCCTTAATTCATGGTATGTGTAATTCATGTTAGTGGAAGGAGGTCGCAAGATTATTGAATGAAATGATGGTGAACAATTGCAAACCTAATGTCATCACGTATAATATTGTGGTTGATGCCCTTTGTAAAGAGGGTAGGGTTTTAGAGGAGGGTAGGGTTTTAGAGGCTCAAAATATTTTTGATAGAATGATTCAACAAGGTGTTGAGCCTGATATAGTTACCTATGATTCATTGCTTGATGGATATTGTTTGCAAGGTAAAATGGGTGCGGCTAGAAAATTATTGAATTCAATAACTAACAAGGGTTGTGTACCTAATGTATTTAGTTACAACATCATTATCAATGGATATTGTAAAGCTAAAAGGATTGATGAGGCAATGGAACTTTTTCATGAAATGACTCGAAATGGATTAATCCCTAATGTTGTTACTTACAGCACTCTTATAGGTGGCATGTCACAGGTTGGGAGACTTGCATTTGCACAAGAACTTTTGAAAGAATGAGTGCTCGTGGCCTAGTTCCAAACGTGATCACTTATTGTACTTTGTTGGATGGCTTATGCAAGCGTTGTCATATTCATGAGGCATTGGGACTTTTTCATGTAATGCAGAATAGTGGGTTAGATCCTAACATTGTCCACTATTCTATCTTAATTGATGGCTTGTGTCGAGTTGGGCAACTTAAAGTTGCAAGGAAATTATTTTGTGCTCTCAAAGTCAAAGGGATACACCCTCATGTTCACACATATAATATAATGATCAGAGGACTTTGTAAAGAAGGGCTGCAGAATGAAGCATACAAACTGTTTAGTAAAATGGAAGTGGATGGTTGCATGCCAGATAGTTGCTCTTATAATGTGATGATTACAGGATTTCTTCAAAACAATGACATATCAAGGGGAATGCAAATTCTTAATGAAATGGTTAACAAAGGATTTTCCGCAAATGCATCTGTAGCAGCCATGCTAGTGGATCTAATGTGTCGTGATTCAACAGGTGAATATATTTGTGCAGTAGTTCAGAAACTTTGAAGACTATCAAAGTTCTAATATGGAGTGATTTCTTCCCAGCCAATATTAGTGCAATATATCCAAACAAGTTTTATAATCTGTCAGGGTTGCTAATAAATATCTAAGCAGTCCCTAATTCCATCATATGAACTTCATATGGATGGCAGTATTCTACTCCTTGATTAGGCATTAGGCCGCATGCAAGTATCCTATTAAATTCAGGAAGAGGGCTGATTTTGAATTTTTCAGCCTGCAGGCACTCTTTTTTCTTCTGTTTTTCTCCTCCTTTTTTTTTTTTCTTCTAGGGCACCTATAGGCATAGCAGTTTTGGGCTCTATTAATGGTTTACCATTCATTCTAGTTTTGATAATCTTGCAAAACGTATAATATTCTCCTTTGCAGAACAAATGTCAATGCTCGTTCATCCTGCTTTATAATCATATTGTCTTTTCCTGGTGGTGTTTCTTTGGAACTGGAAGCACTAGAAAGTTCTTTGTTGTGAGTTTTGTTTCGTGGAAATGAGCTATTTGGTTGAATTGAAGTGAATGGTATAGAATTTAAATAATTCTTTTTTATTAACATAAATTTCCATTTGACATGCATTTCCTATGCTCAGATGGCGAAGTCACCAGAGCTATCTCCTGTGGTGGTGCAGGATTTCTGTTGATCCTCGACCATTTGGGGAACTGGCGTGGCTGGCTGCCTTGTCTGCTCTAACTGAACATCTTACAGGGATAGGATGACATTGTGGAATTGTATGTACTGAAATTCAAAAAATTTCCCTGGATCTATTATGAATTGACATGATTCTAATATAATGCATCTCTGTTTTCCTTTATTCTTCTTAACATATAAATTTATGTAGTTATGTTCTTATAGTTTTCCTCTCGATTTTTCCTCTACTTTATAGTTCCTAGTGAGGGACTTTGAACAATTTGATTAAATTTCTTGCCCTGCAATTTTTGCTTTTTGGTTGGTGTCATTTCTTTTGTGCTACTTGCCTTACTCTTTGCTTATCATTCTCAGATGTATAGTACAAATTTAATAGTAACAAATGCATGCCAGAAACTACTTATTTTTCTTAATGTAAATTTCAGATCAAAGTGGACATAAACATAGATTGGGATTTATAAATGGATCACTGAATTATGGTTTTACCTCTATCATTTCATGATCTGAACCTATAAAACTCGTTTGTGTTTGCTTGGACACCACCTTAGGTGTTTGCCACAATGATTTTAATACCTTCTTTAGTGAGACTGGGTCTGGCAAGCATGTGCCAAGGGCTATATTTGTTGATCTAGAGCCCACTGTCATTGATGAAGTTGGAGGAGGGACTGTTAGACAACTCTTTCACCTGGAGCAACTTATATCTGGCAAGGAAGATGCTACTAATAACTTTGCTAGAGGACATTATACAGGTACAAGCATATTTTCTGCATTTCCAAAGTACTAGCAATTTTGTTATATTTGATCGCTGGCTTAAACTTCTTTGGTGTTGCATACTGCAGTTGGTCAGGCAATTGTGGATCTTTGCCTTGACCAAGTGAGAAAATTGGCTGATAACTGCACTGGTTTGCAAGGATTTTTTGTATTTAGTGCTGTTGGCGGAGGAATTGGTTTTGGTTTGGGCTTTGTTGCTTTTGGAGCGCTTGTCTGTAGATTATGGAAAGAAGTCAAAACTTGGCTTCTCCATCTACCCTTCTCTTCAGGTAATTTCTTGAAGACTTCAAGGAAAAGTACAGGTTTCTTTAACCCTATGCTTGAACTGTTATGTTTGTGCAATTCACTGAACAATTATCCCCAATTGTGCAGGTTTCTACTGCTGTTGGGGAACTTTATAATAGTGTGCTCTCAACCATTCTCTCCTTGAACACACAGATGTTGCTAAGCTTCTTAACAATGAAGCTATATACGATATTTTTAGGAGATCCTTAGACATTGAAAAACCAACTCAAACAAACTTGAACCACTTGATATCCCAAATTATCTCTTCTTTGACCACTTCATTGAGGTTTGATGGTGCCATAAACATGGACATCGCAGAGTTTGGACATTTTAGAGTTTCAGAATAACCTTGTATCCATATCATGCTCTCATCATATGCCCCAGTAATCTCAGCTATAAAGGCTTACCATGAGCAGCTATCAGTTCCTGGGATTACAAGTGCTGTTTTTGAACCATCAAGCATGATGGCTAAATGTGATCCAAGGCATGGGAAGTACATGGCATGCTGTTTAATGTACCTAAGGATGTCAATGCTGCTGTTGCTACCATCAGAACTAAGCGGACAGTTCAGTTAGTGGATTTGTTAGTAGACATCTCTTACATTTCATTTCCAAATAATTATGTATAAGCAATCTGATTATCATTATTACATAGAGTTCACGTAGGGGAAAACATTGATTTTGCCTTCAGTTTGTTATCTGAATGATTGCGATGCATCTTTTATTTCAGGTGCCCTACTGGTTGCAAGTGTGGTATCAACTATCAGCCACCCACTGTGGTACCATGGGGTGATCTTGCTAAGGTACAACGTGCAGCGTGCATGATCAGCCACCCATTATGCATGATTGGCAGAGGTTTTCTCCCGAATTGACCACAAGTTTGATCTCATGTATGCCAAGGGAGCATTTGTTCACTGGTATGTAGGTGAATGAATGGAGGAAAGTGAATTCTCAGAAACCCTTGAAGATCTTGCTGCTCTCTAGAAAGACTATGAGGAAGTTGGGGCAGAAGGTGCCGAAGACGAAGAAGAACCAGAAGATTACCATATCTATATTTCATGACAGCAGCAGCTAATGGTCCATCATGTTCCTCGACTCATTTCAGTTCATCAGCTATTCTTATTGTTGTAAATTTGTGCATGTGTACTTCATGTCTTGAATTTGTCTGCCTTTGTATGTCTTTGCTCTGAACGTGGGTGATTTTAAGTGTAGTTGTGAGAACCTATAGTTTCTGTCTTATAAGATGTGGCCCCTTTCAATGTTTAATATAGCTTCTGCTTTGTGCCATGATTTATATAATGCAAGTCAAAATTTTCCAGAAAAATAACAGAAACAACAAGAAAGTAAAGATTTCCCAATTTTCTGTTTGGTGGGTGATTATATATTTTGCTATGTAATTTGAAACAGAAGTTTTCCATTCAAGGAAAACAATATTAAAAAAAAAAAAGGATTGGTGAATAAAGTTCAAGTTGTTGTTAAAAAAGTTTTAATGAGTTTTTTTTTTTTTTTTATATGTAATTACTAATCTCGTTTATTCATGAAATAAATAATTTAACTAGATGAGAACTCTACTTTTTTTATTTCCTATTATAAGGAGAGACAAGGCTTAATGAAATTTTTATTTACAATTTGTGAAGTTCAATATTAAAAATAATTTATTAAAATTTTAATCTAAAATTGAAATTTGTAAATTAAAAGATCTTAGATTAAAAGTTTTATTAAAATTATTTTTAATATTAAATTTCACAAATTTCATTTAAATTTTTTTTATAAAAAATAGCTATCTTGACTTGTGAGTAGTTTTTTAAGAGGAAAAAAATAAATTAATTAATCAACTATTTACTTATATTTTTGTATTTAAGATTAAGATTGTTTAGAATTGAAATTTTATTATGAAAATTAAAATTTGAACATTTTATCAAATTATTGACTAAAGACTTTTTTAAACCTAATGTTTAAAAATACTAATTAATTTCTATCAACAACAAAATTTTTTGATCAATGGTTGTCAAACTTGATTAAATAAAAAGAGGATTTTGCTAATGATGATCTTGAGATGGTTTTTAAAATTACAAGTTTCCATGGAGTGGGTAGCTGATCCCTTTCCCTCTCTTTTTTATTTTTTTATTATTTTTTTATCCATGTCTATCTTCATAAGTTTCTCTCTTCAAAAGTTATCCTTAGAGTTGAGCATTAACTTTAAGAAAAGGATAATTTTTATTGGGCTAAATACTCAAATCAAAATCAAACGTTTGAATGATTACTCAATTCAAGATCAAACGTTTTAATTCATACAAATAAGGATCAAACGTTATTAATTTGTAACAATATAAGATTTATTTCAACGGTAAAAGAAATGTGCATCTTACGCACCGTTATAACACGTTAAAAGAATAGAAAATGACTGATTTGAAAAAATCATGCTAATTTGGACTTTTTTTTTTTAATAAAAAACATTTTGAGTAATCACGTCATAAAAATTTATGAATGAATTATTGAAGGTATTTTTGTTAGAAATGCTTTTAATAACCTCATTAAATTTTTTTTTTGAGATTATTTAAGATATTTTTTTTTATCAAAAATGCCTTGAGTAATCATGTCATAAACATTTATAAGGGGATTATTGAAGGCGTTTTTAGCCAAGATTGCTTGAATTTTCTTTGGGTTTGCCTTTATCCCCATCTTATTGATCATATAGCTAAGGAATTTACCCGACATAACTCCAAAGGCATACTTGCTCGAGTTAAGTCTTTTATTGTATTTTTTTAAGGTGTCAAAGGTCTTCTCAAGGTCCTTCAAGTGCTTAGCCAGGCTCTTTGCTTTTTACTATTACATCTTTCATATATAACTCCATATTATGGTCGATTTAATTTTTAAAAACCTTGTTGACTAGTCTTTAATAGGTCACCCCTACATTTTTCAAAACAAAAGGCATCATTTTGTAGTAGTAAAAACCCTTCTCAGTGATGAAAGCCATTTTTTCCTCATCTTCCTTCAATATTTTAATTTGGTTGTAGCTAGAGTAAGCATCCATAAAATTAAAAAGGCTATGCTTAGTATTATTGTCCATTAATTGGTCTGTGCTAGGGAGAAGAAAACCATCTTTTAGGCATACTTTAGTAAGGTCGGTAAAGTCAACATACATATTTTATTTTTCATTATATTTCTTGATTATGACTGCATTGGCTATTCATTTACGGTAGTAGACCTCTCTAATGAAACATGTTTGTAGTAGTTTATCGACTTCGTCCTAAATAGCCTTTTGCCTTTTCAGGGTAAAAACCCTATTCTTTACTGAATTGGTTTTGTTTTTGGGTTGGTATGCAACTTATAGACCATTACCTCGATGTCAATACCAGGCATGTTGGACGGTGTCCAGGTGAATAGGTCAATATTATTCCTTAAAGGTTGGATTAACTACTTTTTATATTGAAGTTTAATTCTAATCTATATATATGTTTTCCCAGAATGGGATGAATACAAGGTTTTAACTGACTCAATTTGATTTTCATTTGTCTTGGGTTTTTGATCAATTTTTGTTTTGTCTAGTTAAGTTAAGATTGCTTTTTGTGGAGACAAAACTTGACATGATAGTTTATATATTATTGATAAAATGATCAAAATGTAAAACTAAAGAAAATGTGTATATTTCAATTCAATTTTTCAAATTTTCTTTTGGTCGACATGTTAGCTCGATCCCATTAACACATGAATATCCATTAGCTTAAGAGCTTTGTCACTTTCAAGATTTTTTCAAAAATTACAAAAAATTATTATGTATCTTCTGTTAGAGTGGATCTTAAGAGCTTAAAGCAGTTTAAGGGAGTGCTTCTATTAGGTTGATTCTCTATTGTTGTAGGTGTTTACTCTTGTTTTCTTGCTTCTTTTTAGTTTTTATTGCTTGCTTCTCTTCTTTAACAATCTCAGCCTTAGTTGAATTGCCAATTTGTTGTTCAACCCTTCATTTCATTATTGTAACATAGTATTGTCATGCCATGGATTAGTCTCCCTTTACTTCTCTAATCTTATGAAGGTTGGAAACTTTGCTTTTAGATAGGGAGCTAAGCCCATAAACCATATAATAGACTGGCTAGGTCAGCTCGATATCATGTTATAAACAGATGGGATGTCTATAACCATAAATTATATGATTGACGTGATCATACTTGATTTTGTCTCCAAAAAGATTGGTAATTTGATAGTCTATTTAATTGGTACTTATTCATTTCCAAATTCAATAAAGGTAATGGTGATTGACTGTAGCTAGTTTTCCCTAATTTTTATTTTTTTCATGGTGGTGTGGTACAAGATGTAGATTGAACTTTTATTAGTGAACAAGATCTTTCTGACCACGTAATTATACACTATGACTGTGATCATTATAGCTTCTTCGTGAGGGATTGGGTTTCTTTTAAGTCCTTCAAATTGAATAAGATTAGTTTGTCCCTCTCGTCCTCTAGTCTTTCTCTTTTTTTTGAGAAACCGATAGCCATGACCATACCTTGGTCTAATTTCCTTTTGATAGAAGTAGAGCTTTCCGTAATGGTCATGTTGATTACCTTGGTAATTGATCTATTATTTGCAGCTCAGCCTTCGTTTTATCTTTACTCATACATCCAAACTTCTCATCTTTTGTTTTCCTTTAGCCTGCCTTTTATTTCCTTTATGGGTTCTCTTCAATCTCTTCTATAGTTTGACCTACTCTACCTCTACCTTCATCAGTCCACAAACCTCCAAAGTTGACATCTTTTGATTAAAGCTTTATTATCATTTTTCAAGTCAAAACAGTTTTTGGTGTTATGACTATGTCTCTATGAAAGATACATCTGTTAGTCGAATATTTTACTGTGTCTTGCCTCAATGGCTTCAACCATCTGAGCTCTAGATTTTTTTTTAATTTGCATCAAAATCATATCTCAGGAAGGTATTCAGTATTGTGTAGTTTATTTCTTCGCTAGGACTCTTAGCCTTATGTCATCTCTCTTTTAGGGGAAGATCGTAAATTTTTTTCCTTTTTTATGACCAAAGAGGGGGGATAAGCTTTTCTCACTTTAGTCACAAAAGAAAAGGATGAGATTCTATCACCTCAGCTATTTCTCATTATAGCTTTAGCATTTATGTATCTCTCAGCTACAAGTTGGACATCGACTAAAGTTTTGGGCAGCTTTAAGGACAAGGTTAGCTTAAGGTGGTATTCTCTATCTTTGAGCCCACTTGTTAGGGCGACTACAATAGTTGTTTGTTACAGATCTTTCACTTGTAGGACTTTTGTGTTAAAACACGTGACATAATCCTTTAAAGATTCATTCAAGCCTTAATGAATCGACATCAAGCTTAATGTTATCTTTTTTTTCTTTAATTACTCACAAATTAGGACAGGAATGGGTGGCTAAGTTCTTCAAATGATGTGATCAACTTTAGCCGTAGGCTGTTATACCAAGATCGAGTTGTGCCCTTGAGGGTAATAGTAAGGCTTTTACATGTTATAGCTTCGTCTGTACCATACATCATCATATTGGTTCTATAAAATTTTAGATAATAAAAAAGATTAAAAGTATTGCCATAAGTTTCTAAGGTCAGCATTTTGAATCTCTTTGAAGGCATAACTTTGTCAATTTTTTCAGTGAAACGTGAGGTCTCCAAAAATTAAAGCTCATCCCCAAAAGCTATCGCCTTTGTTTTTAGCTCTTTCTCTATAGCTTGTATATGAGCTTTTAGGTTTTGCTTGGATAGCTTTCTAGGTTAGTTTGTTTTTATTTTTGGATTGTGGCGTGTGTTGAGTTATGACTCGAGTAGTGGTGAGCGGCTAGAATATCATGTTCTTCTTTCTTAGAGGCTGATAAGGTTTCTATTTCTTCATAACTTGGTTGCCTTTTTACGACTTGTCAATAAAGTGACCATGTCAGGCACCTTTGAGGCCTGTGGTAGGGTTATAGTCTATAACACTTGCTTAAGGGCTTGTATTTACTCAATTAGCACTTGAAACTGCTTTATGGTCAAACCAGCCTATTGTGGGCAAGTCGGTCTGAGTAATGGCTATTGTATGTTTTTTTTTCGATTGGAATGCTATCTTTCCTTCCTCTAAAGCTCTCTTCCTTGGTAGCATTGTCTTATGCCTAGCTAATAAATAAAAATGTCCTTACCTAGCGTTCCAAATGTTGGTGCTGAGTTTAAACGTGAGGATACCCTTGGAAGGATAAGAAAGCCAATAAAATAGTTAGGTGCAAAGGTAGGGAGTGTTTCTTGTGTTTGTACTTTAACACATAAGTCGGAGATCAAAATAAAAGAGGTTAGAAAGAAATAAAAGTAAAGGATTAGGGCTTGATGGAACCTGTGATGATAAAGCATGGATAATTATATTTATAGATGAGAGACAGGAAACTAATGGGAGACAACAATGACATGGCCGAGCCAACATGGTACTGAATATGTCAGGTTGACCTGATATGTTAAGTCAACTCAAATATTTGAAATGCCCCTAGTTGTCTGCTAGGAGTATCTAATGAGGAAAAAGACCATGCCCTTTGGACCACTAAATACCCCCAACACATCGAATAAATATTACAAAAAAAATATTATTCAATTTTTACACTTTAAAGTGAATCCATTAAACTGCAAGCTATGACATCCCTTGTTACTTCCATTTCATAATCCATTGAATTATTTAATTAATCATCACCACCATCACTTTCTCCAACATGTATGTCTTCTAACTCACTAATATTTTATTTTGTCACATCACTATTCTCATAATCCATGAAATTTGCATTTGCTTGACCTACATGTTTTCGAATAAAATTGTGTATTACAATTGTAACATCAATAATCAACCTTTTCTTTTCAAAAGAATAACTTAGCATATCTCTTAAAATGTCTTATTTTTTCTTTAATACACCAAAAGTTTGCCTAATCATACTACGTGTAGCGATGACTATGAATGATTTAATATCTCTTTCTTATAAAATATAAATCTAACTCGATAGAAGTCAAATAAATGATATCACTTTCTTTTATATAGCCCAAAAATAATTTTTATTTGAGGATATCCAAAATCAAAAAGATAATATTTTCCTACATGTCACAAGATAATCGGCAAGCAACTTATACTATAGCTTAGTAAAAAAATAAATAGAGAAAAGAACATACCATTTGATGGGTGTGGAGATTTTAATTTTGGATCTCTAATTGCATTAAGAAATATTCTTATGTGCTGATCTTTCCCATCTAGTTATGGTGAAGCACATATTAGATTCGCACATAGTTGTAAATATTTTAAGTTGGGAAACCTTTTCTTCCTATGTATGAAATTTGTTCATGTGGTGGAAGAATAGTAGCAACATTTGTACCATCAATTACACCTATACAATTCTACATAAATAATCATAGTAATGTTCATAATTCTAATAAAATAAATACAAAAAACTATAAAGTTATATTTTTAAAAATTTACTTTAAAATGCGACATAGGTCTAAGATTATTACATATTTGTTCAGATATTAAACTAAATGATCTATCATCAAGTGCAATTATATTAATGGTCATTATTGAAACTTTTTAAAGCATAATTGCAAAAGAAAGCTTATTATCAGCCCTAGAACTTTGAAATCGTTCTTGACATCTATAAATTTTTGCACCAAATGCCAACACATATAAAAAGATAGCCAACATCCCATGAGAAGACATATTCCTCAAACTTTTTAGATTGTATCATGTTCCCAAAACCCTTAACAAACTTTTAAATATAGTTATTGACATTGTAAAATTAATTATGCAACATCTTTCAAGGCCATTAAAAATCTCTCGCACCTATGCCTTGCCTTTTGTTTTGAATTCATGCATGATTGTTTCCATATATATTTCTCATAATACAATTGAATAGAAAAAGTTACAGTTTGGAATAACCTCTTAAAACTTTCCATACGTTTTAAAATCTTTCTTTTTCCCCTTTCATCATCACTTTCATCATCAAAATTGTTGAGATTACTATTACTCATTCATTATCTATGAAAAGATTTTGAAGAAAAATACTTAAATATTTCAGTAAACAATCAAATCATTCAAAATAAACTAGGCATTAAAAAAAATAATAATACATGTAGAGTGTTAATCACAAATATCATTGATTTACCATGAATATAATAGATTTCAATATCACCCAAACATAAATAAATCCATTAAAGTACACATCAACATTATAAGAATGAAATCCATGATACCTAAAAGTATCCAATACAAAACAAAGATTCAACGCAACAACTAAAATAAAAAAAACTGAGAGAAATTCAATAATGCATCTTCTAAGGTCCAAGGTGACTAAAAAACATAAAACTCTTTTCCATTTGCCTCTTAAGTAACCAAACTTTGATCTCAGTAGATATTGATAAAAACATAGTTCAATTTTCTTTATTAACTTATAGCTTCAGAGAGAAAAAGTAAAACTGATTGGCTTTAGGAACTTCTTCTATCAAGTTATCAAGTACTTTGATTGCTTATAGAAAGCTACATGAATTCGTAATTGGAGTCAAACTAGAAATAACTTCACTCATATATTGTTAGCTATATTGTATGATTTATCTATTTGGCTAGACAATTTTGTAGATCCTCTAATCAACTTTGATAACATTTTTTTTTTACCAATTTTAAGATAAAAAAATTTTAGGCAATGAATTTGCTTTTTTGGTGTGATTGTTGCATAGGCTTTTAAGGCTCAGATTGAAGATTAAGAGTTTGATCATTTTTCATATAAATCATTTGTATTCAATAAGTCATCTGCTACTTGATTTGGCATTACAACTCATTCTACATATGCTTTAGGTGCCTTATTATCATCCTTAGACAAATCGCTAGGGAGTATGACCCATGCTTTGTCATTAGTGGTAACTATTATCATAAATATGTGGTCTAACTTGCCTTTTAATTCGAGATCAATACATATAATTTTAAAAATTTGAGTTTTGGTCATAACTTACACATAAGTTGATTGTATAGTAAGAAACTAAGGAAAGCTAAATAAATTAATAATAAAAGTTTCATTATAAGAATTTTTAATGTGCCTTTATCATATCCTCCCACCATTCTTCAAAGGCGTCAACTATTCCTTATATAAGATTTCACCCCGAATCAATATTTTCCCTTTAGGCTGTTTTCGTGCCTTTCATTCTTTGTTCAATATAACCCACCTATTTTTTAGTTGCTTTTGTGAATAAGCTTTACACGTATGATTCTTGAATTTGGAAATTATTCTTAGTCATCCTTCTCTTTTGAAATAAGTTCTAGGTTTATTGCCATGAAATATTTCTTTGACACAAAGATCACTAAATATTATTGTCAACCTCTAATCCCATATTGTTTTTTCCTTATGACCTTTAGATGTTTTAGTAGTTTGAACAATCTAAACATTTTTCATCTATCATATATAATATGTTTTAAAATATTTAAAAAATCAATGTCAGAGTAGACAATAAATAATCTAAAAAATAAATATTTTTTATCTACCATATATAATACATTTTAACTACTACCTTTATGGAAATTAAACTTACATGAAATATGAATATACTTTTGTGACCTATAGCTTCTCGGTATTTCAAGGTAATATTTTTAGTATTCCAAGGTAATATTTTTAGTGATTAATTCATCAGAATTACTTAGCTTAACACCTTAATTATTTTTTTATATAGCTTGACGCCTTAATTAATCATTAATCAAATGTTGTACTTGAACATACATAAAATTTTAGTACATGAATATTTATGATTTTGAAGGAGAGTTAAGAATTAAAATGGAAAACTAAAGAGGTGTATATATGTAAGATGTACTATAAGGGAAATTCACTCTTTATTTTATTCAAAATACTAAAACAAATAAGTAGACTATTTTAATTTTAGATTTTATTTATTGGATTGAAAGAAGCATTAACTAATTAAGCATCATTATAATCGGTAACAAAAACCAAAAGAAACAATAATTAATTAGTAGTAGTATTTTAATTGAAGTAAAGGTAGTCACATAAGTTGTATATGTTGCCCAGAAACAACTCAAACCCTAGCCCAACTTAAATTAATTAAAAAGAATAACACTAGCAAAAATAAGACTAAGCTAAGCACATCTAATACTAACAATCACATAATTGTTTCAAGATGCTAAAGGAGAATGAAAATGAAATTCATCAATTTAATTTGTTAAAAGGTCAATGTCGTATACCATACAAACAGCATTTATGATAAACTCATTTTCTAATCATTATGATGGAACTTAGTTTATATATATACTCTAAAATATGGGAGGAATATTTCATTATGAAGCATATTTTTCATTCTCAAACAAAGGAAATGCCATCAGTTTTGTCTATTTATCATTAAGGCAGAGCCTATTTTTCTCATCTGGTATATTTTATTTTCCTCTAAATAGGTATAATCTTCTTATAGTTTCATTTATAGTTTATCACCAATGTCATATAATCTTGTTATATGTATATGATTCATTATTCTTGTAAAAGCCAAAATATTTATGATTGATATCCTTTTTAACTATAAATTTCTAAAAATATTGATCTTATAACCTATTTTCGTAGAAACCCATTACTCAAATATTATTTTTATCCTCCAAAATACTAATCATCTTTGATAATTTAAAAATTATAATTTCAAACCTGAAACTCAAATAATAAACAATTGTATACTTTTAACAAATATAATAAAAAAAATACAAAATCAAGACAAAAAATAAAAAAAGCATTTTTTTACTGATGACAACATGCAAATGGCAGAGTTGGTTAAATGTAAACTTAATGAAATACTAGAAAGGGAGGAAACCTATTGGGCATAGAAGGCTAGAGTCAATTGGTTAAAAGATGGGGATAAGAACAATACTTACTTTATGTTTAAACATCATTTAGGAAAAAGAATAACTTTATAGGTGGGCTAGAAAAGGAAGACGAGACACAGATAGATGATGGGGAATGAATGAAACGGGTGGTGTCAGGATATTTTCAGAACATATTTCAGTCCCAATATCCAAGTAACTTTGAAAATATATAAAAGGTTGCTGAGGAAAAGGTTACACCAAATATGAATAATTCATTGTTAGCCAATTATAAAACTAAAGAAGTTTATAAAGTCATTACAAAGATGCACTCAACAAAAGCTTATGGCCCTGATGGTACGTTAGCTCTTTTCTTCCAAAAATTTTAAAGTATTGTAGGAGGTGAGTGTTGATAGTTTAAATTGTGGTGTATCTCATATTGAGTAGAAAGATCATTTATATGTAGTTTAAAAGAGATTATTTATATTATTTAAATAATTGAGCTTAGTGTTAGAATGAGTCAAGTCATTTGGACTTGTTAAGAGTTTTCTTAGTAGGTTAGACAATTTTAAAAGTCAAAGATAGGCATTGAGCATTTAGGCCTGTTGAGTAAATAGATTTAATTTTTAAATCTTTTTTTATTTTTAAATATTACTAAAATTTATTTTTATTCTAAGTAAACATGTTTGAACAGAGAAAAACATGATAATTCGAATAAACATATATAAATAGAAAAATATATCTGTTTAAATAAAGTTTATTTAAACAAGAAAAGAAAACATGACTATACAAAATGTCATGACTTTTTGAATTGGCTTGATTAGTGATTGTTCATTTATTATAAATAGATCTTTCTACTTGATCGATTTTGCTACATTTGATTTGGATACTATAGGTATAATTGCCTTTAAGATAGTGTTTTTCATGCCTCAAAGTCATATTTCTTCTTTCTTGTTATTTTTATTTTCTTAAATTTTCTAATAATTTAAAAGCAATTATGAATACTACATCTATTGTTGTCTCTACTACTACTATAGATTTGGAATCAAGCATAAAGGTTCATTTTCAAAATCAAGATGTAATCAAACTTAATCATTTTAATGGATCAAACTATACTAGGTGGAAAGACAAAATAGTTTTTTTATTGACTGCATTGAAGTTTTATGTACTTGATCCAAATTTGGAACCAATTCCAAAACCAACTATTGAAGATTCTGATACTGTTGAGGCAATAAGAAGCAAACATGAAGAAGATGAACTAGTTTGTCGATGTTATATTTTGAATTTATTATCTGATCATTTATATGACTTATATAGAAATATGAAAACACCAAAAGAGATATGGTCTGCTCTTGAACACAAATACATGAACGAAAAAAAAGGTACTGATAAGTTTTTAGCCTTGAAATATTTTGAATTTTCAGTAACTGAAGACAAACTAATCATGGACCAAGTGCACGAGTTGCAAATTCTGGTTTCTAAGTTAAGCAAGCTAGAAATTAAGGTTCTTGATTCACTTTTAAGTTGGAGTTATTTTATCAAAACTTCTTCCTTCTTGGAATGGATATAGGAAGAAAGTTTTACATTTAATAGATACTTTCACTATTGAAGAATTTCATACTCACATACAGATTGAAGTAAAAAATCGTGCAAGAGATGCACTATTTCTTAGAGATTCCAATGTGAACTATATGAGTGGATAAAATTACAGAAAAACTCACAAGTCTTTTGAAAAATTTCAAAATAATTTTAAAGTCAAGAAGAATGGATTTAAGAAATCCAAGTTTAACAAAAATAAAATGTGTTTCCATGATGGAAATAAAGGACATTTGATTAAAGATTGCAGATTTAAAAATACTAGAATTAAGATTGGTTCCAGTTTTGAAAACAAGGCAAATCTAATTGAGCAAGAAATTAATGAACTTGGTGAAATAATGACTGACATGCAAATTGGAATGATCCTAAAGTTCATATGGCTACTGTAAATAAGTCATCTAATTGGTGGCTAGATTTTAGTGCAACAATTCATGTTTACAACAACAAAAAGCAGTTCAAGACTATGAAGAATGCAAAAGACCAAAAAACATCCTTATAGGAAATCATGTTCCTGCCAAAGTGATTGGAAAAGGAACGGTTGAATTGAATATCACCTCAGGACAAAACTAACTTTACTTAATGTTTTTCATGTTCCTGAGATTAGAAAAAACCTTGTATCTACAAATCTATTATGTGAGAAAGGCTTTAAGATTGTACTAGAGTCTGATAAAGTTATAGTGTCCAAAATGATGTATTCATTGGAAAAAGGATATTCCAAGGATGGTATATTTAAACTAAGTATTAATGAAATAAATAATGTTTCTACTTATATTGTTGAGCATTTTTCTTCTTTATGGCATTCTAGATTAGGACATTTAAATTATCAATATATGAATCATATGACTAAGCATGGTTATGTAATATACCAGAATAATTATGACATTAAATGTGAAATCTGTATCAAAGCAAAAATAATTAAGAAACCTTTTTCTAAAGTTTAAAGAAATATAAAATTGTTAAAACTCGTACATTTGGATATTTATAAGTTAAATGGTTTATTAACAAGGGGAAGAAAATTTTATTTTATAACATTTATAGATGATAGTTCTCGTTATACTTTTGTTATGTAATGAGAACAAAAGATAAAGCTTTTGATAAATTCAAAGAATATAAATTAGCTGTTGAAAATAAAAAAAAAAAGAAAAAAATCAAAATTCTATGAACTAATAGGGGTGGCAAATATTTTTCAAATTCATTTTCTATTTTTGGGAAGATAATGGAATTATTCATAAAAAATAGCCCCTTATGCACTTTAACAAAATAGTTTAGCCGAAAGAAAAAATAGAACTTTAGTTGATATGGTAAATAGTATGTTGTTAAATGCTAAATTATCTTTAAATCTTTTGGGAGAAGCACTTTTATTAGCATGCCATATACATAATTGAATTCTTTCAAAGAAATTCTTGAAGACACCATATGCACTTTGGAATCATGGCAAAAAACTAAATTTGGATTATTTTCAAGTGTGGGGGTGCATTGCCTTTTATAAAATACCTAATCCTCATAAATCAAAATTAAGACCTAAGGTATTAAAAGTATTTTTTTTGGTAATGAACATTATTCAAAAGCATATAGACTTCTTGATTTAAATACTAATGTTATTGTTGAATCTATTCATGTAGAATTTTTTGAAAATAAGTTTATATGTGATACTAAAATTGATATGGAGAAACAAATTGAAATGATTCCTACAATTGAAAATAAAAGAAAAGAAAGTAATGATTCTGTTAAACTTAGAAGGACCAAAGAACTAGAAAAGAGAATCATTTGCATTCTAATTTTGTTTCTCTATTTTCTATTATCTTCCTAGTAGAAAGAAATAGAACCAAAGTGCATAATAAAACACCAAACACCAATAAAACACCAAACACAAATTCTAATGTAGATGAAAACCTAAAACATTTAATGAAGCTATGATTTTAAGAGATTTTTCTTTTTGGAAAAAGGCTATTAATGATTAAATGGACTTAATCATGTCCAATAATACATGGGTCTTAGTAAATTTACCTTCAAGTTCTAAACCTATAGGATGCAAATAGATATTTAAAAAGAAATATAACAAAGATGGTTTTATACAAACCTTTAAAGCAAGATTAGTTGCAAAAGATTTTAAACAAAAGGAACACCTAGATTAGTTTGATACATATGCTACAGTGGCTAGAATAGCATACATTAGAGTTCTTATAGCTTTGGCTTCCATTTATAAATTACACATGCATCAAATGGATGTTAAGACGGCCTTTTTAAATGGTGACTTAAAGGAAGAAGTATACATGGAACAACCATAATGTTTTATTCTTTTAGGTAATAAGAATAAAGTCTGTAAATTAATTAGATCACTTTATGGGCTAAAGTAAGCTCCTAAACAATGGCATAAAAAATTTGATTCAACCATAGAACCAATGGATTTAAACATAATGCAGCGGATAAGTGCCTTTACTTAAAATTTACTAAATAATATTGAGTTATAATATATTTCTATGTAGATGATATGCTAATTTTTAGTACTAATATGATTGGCATAAATGAAACCTAAAGGTATCTAATTTTTAATTTCAAAATGAAAGATCTAAATGAAGTTAATATCATTTTAGGAATTAAAGTTAAGAGATATAACAATGGTTTCATACTTAATCAAAGTCATTATGTTGAGAAACTGCTCAATAAGTTTAAATATCTTAATATAAAAGAAATCAAAACTTTATATGATATAAGTATAAAATTAACAGAAAATCAAGGTTATGCAATTGCACAACTTGATTATGCTAGTGCTCTTGGAAGTAATATGTATGCTATGCATTGTACTAGGCCAAATATAGCTTTCGCTTTTTTCAAGTTATCAAGATATACAAGTAAGCCTAGTTTTGGATATCCAGCTATTTTGGAAGGATATTTAGATGCAAGTCGGATCACTAGTATAGTGACAATAACTCTATTTCAAGATGCATGTTTACTTTTGAAAGTGGTGCAATTGGTTGGGCATCTAAGAAACAAATATGCATTTGACATTCAACTATAGAATCTAAATTTAGAGCTTTAACTACAGCAGGCAAGGAAGCTGAATGGCAAAAAAATTTATTAATGGATATAAAGTTGTGGCCATAACTAATGATAGCCATTTCTTTGTATTGCGATAGTCAAAGTACTATGTCTAGAGCTTATAGTGAAATTTATAATGAAAAATCTAGACATCTTAGTATAAGACATGATTATATCAGAGAATTGATAAAAAAGGGGCGGTAATTACCATAATACATGCTAAATTTGCTAACAACTTAGTAAATCCTCTTACCAAGGCGCTACCTAAAAATTTGGTAGGAAGTACTACAAGTGGAATGGGTTTAAAATTCCTTTTAGACACCAATAATGGGAACTTAACTTTGAATTAGTAACTTCTAATTGTAAAGTTTAATAGGTAACAACAAGTTATTGTTATGTATCTGTAAACACTAGTCAGCCCATTCTAAATATTTGAGATACGAGTGAAAGCCATTAGCATAAATGAGATGACATTGAACTTTTATGGAATCTATAATTAAATTTCTATAGCAATGGAAACATAAATAAGAAACTCTACCTATATAAACATAGAAGTGCTGCCATAACAAAATTGGAAACATTCTTGTAAACATTTATGAATAAGGATAATCATGCTATAATAGTGCTAAAGCAGTTATAAACCTCTGACAGATTAAATAAGTATTATGTGTGTTATATCTTTAATTTTAACACTAAAAATTGGGGTTTAATTTACAAACACCATTAACTTCATTAAATTCTAAGGTATATACACTAATTGAAGGTTTAAATCGAAAGATACCTTTTCGTATTTATAATATTTATTTGTGTGAAAAGTTTAAGATTAAGCACCAAAATTATAATAAACTAATGGAGAATTGTTGGTAGTTTAGAATGTGGTGTATCCCACATTGAGTAGACAAATCATTTATATATCGTTTAAAAGAGATTACTTATGTTATTTAAGTAATTGAGCTAATTGGTGAAAGGGGGAATTGTTGGTAGTTTAGAATATTATGACTTTTTTAATTGGCTTGATTGGTGATTGTTCATTTATTATAAATAGATTTTTCTGCTTGACCAATTTTAATACTTTTGATTTGGAGAGTTTTATAACGCTTTGTTGTATTCTATAGGCATAATTGCTTTTAAAATAGTGTTTTTCACACCTTAATTCCATAATTTTTTCTTTCTTATTATTTTCGTTTTCTTAAATTTTCTAACAGTGAAGTGGTCTCTTATTGTTTATCTTTCTTGAATGGGAACTTCTGTATTGAGGAGGTTAATAAGACATATTATCCTTAGTCTAAAAATAAAAAACCCTAGAAAGGTTAGTAACTTTAGACTTATAAGCCTTTGTGATGTCATTTATAAGATTATAGCAAAGGTCTTGGCAAATCATTTGAAAGGTGTTTTACCATCTTGCATTAGCTAGAATCAAAGCACATTTGCTCCTGAGAGATTGATAATAGATAATATCCTTACAGTATATGAGCTGTTTCATAAGATTAGGATGAAGAAGAAAAGAAAAGAAGGTTGGGTGGCTCTCAAACTCAATATGAGTAAAACATATGACAGGGTTGAATGGAGTTTTTTAGAGGCCCTGATGCTAAAGCTTGGATTCCATCATCAGTGGGTGTTAACAATTATGTGATGCATCACTTCTATCTCTTACTCTGTTGTAGTGAATGAAGAGGTCACATATATTTTTCAGCCATAATGAGGATTGTGCCAAGGAGACCTTTTATCGCCATATCTATTTCTTTTATGCTCAGAAGGCTTTTTTGTACTTTTACAACAAAAACAAAAAGAGAACATCATAGATGGCATAAGTGTTAGCAAAAATAGGCCAAGAATGAATCACTTGTTTTTGACAGATGATAATTTGCTATTCTTAAGAGCAAACCAATTTGAATGCAGAGCAGTGAGGAATGTGCTAAAGAGGTATGAGAAAAGTTCAGGCTAGATGATTAATATGGAGAAATCATTGATCCTTTTTAGTAGAAATGTTGGTGAGGATGGAAGACAAAGGGTGAGACAAATTTTAGAAGTAAATGAAACTCTCAACCCTGAAAAATATCTTGGGCTACCCATAATGGTAAGGAAGAATAAAAATTCAGCCTTTAAGTTCATTTTTTAGAGAATCAGGTAAAAAATCAGTTCTCAGAGCTATAAAATGTTATCCATAAGGGGTAAGAAGGTTTTTATTAAAGAGGTTTTACAAGCACTGGCTTATAGTATGAGCTATTTTCCTTTTTCATGAGGTTTTTGCTAGGAGATAAATAGTATGATATGTGCATACTGGTGGAGCTCCAGACAAAATCAAAGAGGTATCCACGGGTTTAGATGGTATAGAATATGTACAGGTAAAAAAGAAGGTGGTATGCAATTTAGACATTTTAAGTATTTCAACCAAGCTTTACTAGCCAAACAAGGATGGAGGTTGATTTAAAATAGTGAATCATTGCTACACAGAGTATTAAATGCTAAATATTTTCCAAAAGGGAAATTCCTAGAAGCACAGCTAGGTCAGAATCCCTTAATGGCTTGGCGAAGCATATGGAGTATGAGGGAAGTACTACAGCTAGGTTTGAGATAGAGAATGGGTAATGAGAGACATATTAACATTTGGAATGATGGTTACTTGATAATAGTAGGCTCATTGCAGAGAGAAATGACCAAAGTCAATTAAGAAAGGATTCAATAGTTAAAGCTTTTGATAGATAACCACTAAAGAGCTTGGAATGAAGAATTAATATTCTCCATATTTTCGATAGATAAGGCAAAGATTATATGCACAGTACCATTAAGTAAATAAGACCATGCAGATGTCTTAAAATAGGGTTTAGAGAAAAATGGTACATTTTTTATTAGAAGTACATACCACAGATTGCTATGTAAAGATAGGGAAAATAATGGGGATACAAGCCATAAGGATGAAGTGCAGTAAGAAAGAAACAAGGGAATTGAAGGAAGCTGTGGAATGCCAAACTTCCAAACAAAATAAAGATCTTTGGGTGGAAGCTTAATAATGGGTTCTTACAGTTTACAACATTTTGAAAAAGTAAAAAATAGATGTTTATAGTGTATGCCCATGATGTTGAAGAGTGATTCAAAATTGAGTTCACGTTTGGGCTCAATGTCTTGGTTTTTAGGATATAGTTGGTAGTAAACGTTGGTTTTTAGGATTAGTTGATAGTAGTTATTAAATATGGTTGGGTTATTCCTAATATTCAACCACTTTCTCCACTTTTCCATCATCTATTAACTGTTTGAGATTTTACTCTGTTAGTTATCTTGTAAGCCTATTAAAAGGTTGATTGAATTTAATAGAAATGAAGAGTAATTTGTTTACAATTACACAAAAATTAGTTATTTCTTTTGAGTCAGTGATTTAATTTTAGAAAACCCACTTCATTCCCTAACAAATTTTTGGTATTAGAGCCTTAAAATCCTTACCCATATTTTGTATCCACTGAATTGTCAACGATGGCAGTGAATGGTAGTTCAAATGTAACCCAACCTCTCATTCCTATATTTTATGGAAAACATTATGACTTCTGGAGCATTAAGATGAAGATACTTGTCAAATCTTAAAATCTTTAGGATTTTATAGAGATCGGATACGATAAGAATGATAACAATGAAGGACGGTTGAAAGATAATAAGAAGAAAGATTCCAAAGCCATATGTATCATTTAGAAGATAGTTCACGAAATACTTTTCTTCAGGATTTTAGTAGCCAACACTTCAAGGGAAGCATGGAAAACCTTACAGAAAGATTTTCAGGGCTTTTCAAAAGTTATTGCTATAAAACTCTGAATTCTTCGGCATGAGTTTGAAACTTTGATGATGACAAGTAAGAAAATAGTACAATATTTTTTTCTAGAGTAATTTTTATTGTCACTTAACTGAGATCTTATGTTGATAAGATTACTGACGAGACTGTTGTTTCCAAAGTCTTACAAAGCCTAACTCTAAAGTTTGATCATATAGTTGCTACAATAAAGATTTGTCTATTTTTTCCTTTGATGAACTAATAGATTTTTTATAAGCTCATGAGGCAAGGCTAAATAGATCACAAGAGAAGACTGATAAGAAAGCATTTCAAATGAAAAAAAAGGGAAAACTAAAAAGGAAGTGTCTGTTGGCCAAGAACATGGTAGAGGAGGTTTTCGTGAAAAAGGACGTGGCAGAGGTAGAGGAAGAGGCCGTTTTGATGGACAAGAGAGATAGTTTATTGGTGAGCAAAAATAGAACAAAAACACTGTCCAGTGTTACCATTACAAGAAATTTAGGCATGTAAAGGCAAATTGTTAGAACCAAGTGAGTTATGTGGAGGAAGAAAGCAAAGAAAGTAAGTTATTCATGACCAAATAAAGTAAGTTATTCATGACCCATTTACATACTAATGAAGTTTCAAATGATGTTTGGTTTGTGGATAGTAGGTGCTCTAAACACATGACCCTCAATAGATCGCTGTTTAAAGATCTTAATGAGTCATAAAAGTTGTAAGTAAGACTTGGTGATAACAAGCAAATGCAAGTTGAAGAAAAATGTACCATTATAGTGAAGGCAAGCAATGGTAAAATAAAATTACTTTCTGATGTCCTTTTTGTTGTTAATTTGGCACATAGTTTGTTCAGTGTTGGACAACTAATGGCTAGTAGATGTACAATTGTGTTTGAAAATGGAGTATGTGTGATTAAAGATAAATTTGGGTAACCTATGGTGAATGTGCATATGACAAAAAATAAGATGTTTTCACTTAAAATTTTTAATGTAGAAAAGCAAGCTCTTATTGTTAGCAGTAAGGATGAATCAAAATTGTGGCATCTGTGATATGAACACTTCAATATCAAAGGCTTGCAATTACTAAGTAAGAAAGGTATGATTTTTGGATTACTTCAAATTGGATCTCTTGATTTATGTGAAGGGTGTATTTATGGAAAACAAATAAGAAAGTCATTTCCAAGTGAATAGTCATGGAGAGCCTCTGAATGCCTTAAATCGATACATGTCAATCTATATAGGCCTATGAGCATTACATCACTAGGTGAGAGTAAGTATTTTTTTGCTCTTTAATGATGATTATAATCGAATAAGTTGGGTTTATTTTCTAACCAATAAGTCAGAGACTTTTGAGAGTTTTAAAAAATTCAAGGCTTTTATGGAAAAGCAAAGTAGAGCTTTCATAAAATACTTTTTGTACTGATCAAGGAGGAAAATTATTATCTAATGAGTTTAACCTTTTTTATGAGGAAAATGGCATTCACAGGGAATTGACTGCATCATATACTCCAAAGCAAAATGGTATAGCTAAAAAAAAAATCGTACTATTGTGAAAATGGCTAGAAGCTTGTTGCAAGTGAGAGGATTACTAAATCATTTTTGGGCTGAAGTTGTGACAACTACTATTTTCTTACTGAGTCTTTCTCCTACAAAAGCAATCCTCAATCAGACACCTTATGAAGCTTGAAAAGGTACAAGGTCGACGATAAACTATTTGAGGATTTTTGGTTGTGTTACTTATGCTTTGGTTAACTTTCTGGCTCATCACAAACTTAAGGAAAATTTTGAAAAATGCATTTTTGTGGGATATTGCATTTAATCCAAAGCATATCGTCTATATAATTCTCTTATTGGCAAGGTGATTATTAGTAAAAATGTAATCTTTGACGAAGATACAAGTTGAAAGTAGAATGGAAAAAATAAGACTACTTAAATTATGATTCCAAGTGAAAGTGAGAATCCAAGTGAGAATGCAGCAAATAAAGATGTCGAATCAACTCCCACAAACTCTTCAGGCAATTCTTATTCACTGACTTCCTCATCTCACTCCTCACTTCTAACCCATGACACAGTAGTTCACCTTCCTTAGAAGAATTATTAGATGAAAAATCTTCAAGAAAGTTTAGATCTTTGAAGGATATTTATGAAACTTGTCAATTTGCTCTCCTTGTTTCAGATCCTACAACTTTTGAAAAAGTAGCAAACCAAGAAGAATGGTAGAATGTAATGCAAGAAGAGATGATGGCAATTCAGAAGAATGAAATATGGGAGATGGTAGATCTACCTAAAGAAAAAAATGTAATTGGCCTCAAATGGTTGTTTAAAATGAAATACCACGTTGATGGAACCGTACAAAAGCACAAAGCCCAATTAGTGGTGCAAAGATGCTTATAGTAACAAGGTATTGATTTTGAAGAAACTTTTTCTTCAGTTGCTCGATTTGAAATGGTGTGAATTATTTTAGCCTTAGCTGCACAACTTCATTGCCTTGTTTATCAATTTGATGTCAAGTCTACCTTTTTAAATGGAGACTTGAAAGAAAAGGTGCATGTTAGTCAACCTAAAGGGTTTGTGATCAAAGAGAAGGAGACAAAGGTGTACAAGTTGAAGAAGGCACTTTACGGGTTGAAACAAGCACCACGGGCATGATATAGTAAGATTGATAACTATTTTTGTCACAATGACTTTACAAGGAATGAGAATGAGATTACTTTTTATGTGAAGAATAAAGGAAATGATGATATTATAATTGTTTGCCTTTATGTTGATGATATTATTTATATGGGCTCATGTGATTCTCTTGTTATTGAATTTAAAGCTAACATGATGAAGGAATTTGAAATGTCAAACATGTGTTTGTTGCTATTTTTTTGGGCTTGAGGTGAAGCAAGGGGAGGATAAAATTTTCATTTCACAAATGAAGTATGCAATAGATCTACTTAGAAGATTTAATTTGCTCAATTGCAATCTTGCTGCCACACCCATAAATATGAATGAGAAGTTACAACTTGAAGATGGTTCAGAAAAGGCTAATGCAAAGACTTTTAGTAGCTTATTGATTTATCTTACCCATACTATACCAAATATTGCATTTTCTATTGGTGTAATATCCAGGTTTATGCAAAGTCCCATAAAACATCATCTTGGAGCAACAAAAAGAGTCTTTCGTTATATTGCTGGAACTAGTGATTTTGGGATTTGGTATTGCAAATTACAAACTTTAGGTTATATGGATTCACTGATAGTGATTGGGCAAGTTCATTGGATGATCAAAAGAGTACTTCAACAAGTGTTTTCACTCTTGGATTAGGTGTCATCACATGGAGTTCAAAGAAACAAGCTACAACAACTTTATCATTTTCAGAAGCTGAATATGTAGCAGCAACTTTTGCAACTTGTCAAGCAATTTGGATTAGAAAAGTTCTTGCAGATCTTTGTCAGGTCAAGATAAAACAACTAAACTTTTTTTGTGACAATAAGTCAGCAATTGCTATGACAAAGAATCCGGCATTTCATGGGAGAACAAAGCATATCAGCATTCACTTTCATTTATTCGTGACTTAGTTGCAAATGGTACAATCAAAATGGAGCATTATGAAACGAACGAGCAGCTAGCAAATTTTCTTACCAAAGCACTTTCAAAACAGAAAATTTTCAATTTCAGATTACATCTTGGAGTATGAGCGTTGAAAAGTTATTCAAAATTGAGTTTATGTTTGGGCTCAATGTCCTGGTTTTTAGGATATAGTTAATAGTAGACGTTGGTTTTTAGGAGTTGGTAGTAGTTGTTAAACATGGTTGGGTGATTCTTAATATTCAGCCACTTTTTGTACTTTTTCATTATCTATTAATTGTTTGAGTTTTTTACTCTGTTAGTTATCTTGTAAGCTTATTAAAAGGTTGATTGAATTTAACAGAAATGAAGAGTAATTTGTTTACAATTATCCAAAAATTAATTATTTCTTTTGAGTCTGTGATTTAATTTTAGAAAGCCTACCACTTTCCCAACACACGATGTGGACAGCATGATGAAACTATTGGTCATGCAATATGGGAGTGCCAACAAGTGCAGGAGATATGGAGATGTGAGGGAGTTTCCTCAAGATGGACAAAGAAGCGACGACCAGAGGACGGCGAAATTTTGAAGAAATAGCAAACAAGACCGATACGAAGGAATGAGAATATGGTCTGGTCCTGCGTTGGGTAGCATGGAATGACAGGAACAAGGAAATTAAAGAAGGTGTTAGAAAAAGCGCAGCCTCACAGGTGCACTTTGCGAGAGCCTACCTCCAAGAATTTAAGCTGGCTAATGCGAGTCGATCGTCTGATCGTGAGGGTGTTGAGGAAAAGTGGGAACCACCATCGAGGGGAGAAGTGACGATTAACTTTGATGGGGCACTAAATTCAACAGCTGGAATAGGGGGTGCGGGAGTGGAGGCCAGGAACGAAAATGGGATAGTGCTGGGATCTGCTGCAGCAAAGGTGAATCATGCAAATGACGCACACGTGGTCGAGACTCTCGCTGCCTGGACAGTGATTGAATTGGCTGAAGAATGGGGGCGGATACCATCATTCTAGAGGGCGATGCACTGAGGATCATTAAGGAAATACAAAGCGAAGAACCTAGTCTCTGTAGCTAGCAATACATTGGCAGATATTAGGTCGTGCCGCACACTGTTCAAGCACATGAGTGTTAAACATGTCAATAGAGAAAGGAACGGTGTGGCTCATAGACTCGCGCAGTATGCTTTGAAGAATAGTGTAAGTGAAAGGTAGCTTGGGGAATGCCCTGTCTTTCTTCAAGATGTTGTAAAGGCAGATTTTCAAGTTATATAATAGTGGAACTTTTGTTCAAAAATAATAATAATAAATCAAAACTTTTTTTTTAAAAAATTGCTCAACATTTTCTGTGATTAAGTGATAAGTAGGTCTATACCTACTTACCTTATTCAACACCTTTTGGTTAAAAAAAATATTTTTAAGTGGATTTTAAAATGTATTATCAAACACATTGAAAAAATATTAAAGTGTTAAAAATTTTCATTTTCAATGTAATGAAAATTTTCAATGGTTTATCAAACAAGTTTTAAGTTAATCTTATTTAAAAATATTATTTAATTAAATTAACTTATATTTTTCTTTCAACTATTGATTCTTTTCTTTTAATTTTTACCAATTAAAAGTAACTATAAGATTACATTTTTTGCAAAAAAAAAAAAAAAAAACTTCTAAAAATTTAATTTTCAGTAGCATACCATACAATATTTATATAATAAATTAGTATTTAAATTTTTTTAAACTGAAAATTTAATATTTAAAGTATTAAATTTATCAAAAGGCAACTAAAAAAAATAAAATATGCATTTACATACACAAAATTATGCAGAAATTCGATACGACAGAAGCTTCTCATTGCAGACGACAAGTCTCGAGATCATAAACAGAATTGCAGTATACCAGTTAAAGTAGAATTAGAAAGAATGGAACTCAAACTCTCATTAAAAAAAGAAAAAAGGAATGAAGAATAAATCAATCATTATATGTAATTTTTATAATTTTAGAAGATTTTTATGTAACTTTGTCAATTGAATTTGTATCATTTACTATTTATTGTGACATCAAATTCAAGCAATTTCTTTTGACTAATTTTATGCGCACCCACTATCTGAGTGAAATAATAATTAATCTATTATTAAGAAAAAAAATTAGAAATTACAATTATTTCAATATGAATTTAATAGACTGATTTCATTTTCTAATTTAAATATTTTTTATAATTTATATTATAAAATAAATTTACCTATCAATAAATATATTTATTAATTTAATAATTTAATTATATTATGTTATAAAATAAATAAATATTACTAATATTTTATAAATTATTATATTTAAACAATCATAAAATTATTAATTTATGTAACTATTATAATATGCAAGGTTATTTTTATATTTTTTAAAAAATAATATTTAATTTTTAGTAATACCAAACACAATGAATTTTAATTTTTAAGAATTAATTATTGTTAACTAAACAAAATAATTTTAAATTACGAATGTTAAAATCACCTTGATATCAAAATCATTTCGATAATTATATTATTATGATGATCTTGTAAAAAATATCAAACGTTACCTTAGAAATGAGAAAAAAAATAATAATGAGCTATAATAAATTTCAAACTATTTAAATTAATCTATTATTTATAAGAAAAATCAAAGGTTAAAATAATAAAAAATTCTTCAACTTTACAGTTTTACTTAAGTAAAACTTTATATTTTTATTATATTAAAATAAGTCTTTAATCTTTTAAATAAGAGTATATTTAAATACATTAAAAGTACAAACGTTTATTTAAGAAAAGTGAAATATTATATGGATTTTTTTAGTATTTTAATCAAAATTAAAATACTAAAATTGTCATAAATATATATATAATTTTCTTATGTGTTTTTTTTTAAATAATTATTGAGCTGAATTGGTGTCAATTATCCGATGACACCAAATTCAATAAAAGATTTTATTATTAGTATAGGTACAAAGATGTTATTATTATTATTATTATTATTATTATTATTTGTGTGTGAATAGATATTACTTCTTTTGTTTTATTTTTTAATCAATCTTTTTATTTTTGATGTTTCAAAAAAAATTTTAACACTTAAAACTATTGTGTTTTATATTTTAAATTTATCTTTTAACATTAAAAAACGTAAAATATCAACTTTGTAATATTTAAAGAATTTTAAATACTAAAATTAAAGATTTTCCTTAAAGTTTATAAAAATCAAATATAAATAAAGAAAATGAGACAAAAAATGAGTAGCATGAAAGATAGAATTAGCAACTCGTACACTCGTATCTTATAAAATATTAATAATTTATTTATTCATGTTATTTTTTATATAATATTATATGTTATAATTCGTGTTAATATTAAAATATAAAATATATATTTTTATTTTTTTAAATCTATATATATTTTATATTAAAATTTTTAAATTTGTCAATTTATTCATATTAATTTTATGTTGTATTATCATATTATATTTTAAATTATCCGATATAATCAAAGACTAAAGTGTGTTTGGCATTAGATCTAGCTGTTACCAACAGAGACGTGATTATTTATCTAACTTGCTATAATAAAATCTTGATTCACATATTTGTCATGTGAAAACCGGACCAGTTGAATATAGTGGATTTTCAGAATTCAGATTCCATGTATCAAAATTTCAAGCAACAATTAACCTGGACAAAATTGACAGTATTTCCAATATGTAAACCAAAGAGACGTAAATCTTGCCGTGTGAAAATTACTAGAAACAAGTCTTTGTGATAGACTTTTGAGTTTCCCGTTGGACAATACTGAAGACCGAATAGATTGATGGGTAGCTCAAACAAGCACATCGTAATGCTTCCAATGATGCTAAGGGCCATCTCATACCAAATCTAGCGCTAGCAAGAAAAATCCATCGGTGGACACGCTTCAAAATCACCATTGCTACTACCCCTCTCAATATCCAATATGTTCCTACAACCACCGTCAATGATTCAAGCACCACAACCTAGACCGACTCTTCTAGGATCCACTTGGCCTACAGATCCCTTTTGGTAGCGTTATCGATCAAACCAAGCTGCCCAACACTGATCTGAATGCTGAGAATTTGGCATTGGATAAAATGGATGATATATTTAGCTTAATGATGAGCCTTGAAGCCCCATTTCGTCGTTTATTATTGGATATAAAGATAAGAAGGCAGGCCTCCCCTTTGACAATATCTGACACTTTGATGGGATGGGCTGTGGATGTTGCCAAGAGTATAGGCCCTATCAGTGTTACATTTACCTCTATTGGTGGGCATGGTGGTTTGGCTTATTTCTCTTTGTGGTTGAATCTTCCACATCAGCAAAGCAAATTCTGAAGAATTTATTCTATAAGGGTTGTCTTATGTATACACTTAATTTTGTTTAAGTATAATTCGATTAGTTGTGAAGTTTTTAAAATTTGATCCAATTCAAATTCAATAATTTTGGAATTATGACAAGTTTTAAAAATTAAATTTGAGATTAATTTGATCAAAATACCTCAAAATTAAACTTGTTCAAATCTAGTCAAATAAAATTAAATTTAGTCAAAATCAATCAAATTGGATTTAACTTGACTTTAATTTTTAAAATTCACAATCAAATAGGACTAAATAGCCTTAGGAATGATATTTGTGGTTTTAAAGTATCGAAAACTTTGATTACACATTGAGAAAGATAAAATTATTAAAATACCCTTCAAGGATAATTTTGTAATTTGACTTTCTCGATGTTGGATTTTCGTGAAAACTTTCAGATCACATTCAAATATTATTTTATGATTTTTTATGCTTCAAAAACCCTGATTACATCTTATGAGGTGTGAAATTACTAAAATAACCTTAGGGGTATTTTAGTAATTTGGTCTTTTGAGGCTGATTTTTCACAAAATGCTCCAAATCATAATTTTATATTATTTTATGATTTTTTGTGCATTAAAAACCTTGATTGCACCTAAAAATGTGTGAAATTACTAAAATACATATATGGGTATTTTCATAATTTAACATTTTCGAGATTAGTTTTTTGCAAGACATTCTAGATAATGGTTTTATATTATTTCATGATTTTTTTTGCATTAAAAACTTTGATCGAATCTCAAACTATGTGAAATCACTAAAATACCTTTAAGGGTAATTTTATAATTTAACATTCTCTAGGTCTATTTTTCACAAAAACTTTCATATCATAATTTCATATAATTTTAGGATTTTTGCTTATTTAAAGTCACAAAAATGAAGAAAGGATAATGGTTCTCTAAGAAAATTAGATAAAAGGTGACAACTTTCTAATGGGGTAAAATGATCTTTTCACATAGTTATAGTAGCATTAAAAATGCAACCTTTGGCTATGAGCATTTTGAACTATGAGATTATCTAAAGGGTATTTATTTGTGAAAGGCGATTCATTACAAGAATAAATAAGAGAGAAAGGATGGATTTTAGATGAAAAATGCATCTAAGGGCTTGCATACATTTTGCATAAGAAATTTATTTATCTTTTAGGGTTGGAAAAAAAAATGGCAACTAAGGCATAGGGTGCAAGAGAAAAAATGGAAAAAATAAAAAAAAATTAAGTAAGCTTGGAAGAGGTATAATTTTTACTACATGTTTTTCTTTGCATTTTTATAGCATTCCATAACATTGTCTATATTTTTCATATCATTCAGTATTTAATTTTTTTGTTTTTCTTGAAAAAATCCATAGTTTTTCATTTCCTTTAATCCAAGCTTGAATCAAGATTTCATCTAACTAAACAATAGTTTTGATTGAAACCAAAAGAATCAAGCAACAAAAAATAAATTCACCATTAAAATGCTTATGGAAGGTTTAGCCAACCTCCATTCCTTCCATGGTCAAACCTCCATTGGCTTGTTTTGGATGATTTTCTTGCTTTAGATTATGTATATGGATGTTTGGATTATTAGTTTACTTCTTATTTGAATGTATGTTGGTTAATTTAGTTGTTTGTGTATAGTGTTTAGCTAATGTTCTTATTTTTACGAATTCCTCTTTGTTTAGTTTAATACATGTTTGATAAAGTTCTTCTCATGATATATGTGCCATCATGTGGTGATTTTACAAATTTTTCATGCATGATTTAGCTAAGTATAAATGGTAGTATATTGTGGGAAGCTATGAAAGTGTTCAACCAAGCTTCCCTATGCTTTGGTCAAACCTTCTTTCCTTGCTTATGGCCAAATGTTACTTCTATCTTTTTTACTTGTTTGCATGTGGTTTTGGTTTGTTCAACAAATTTTCAATGAAAAAAAAAGTTGAATTAGTAGACTTTTAGTGATTTTTCTTATTATTTGCATGAATTTCAAAAAAAATAAAAATTGGTGGAACATTTCTTTAAATTTTTAAAGCCCTTAGTTTTTTTATCCATTTTTACTACAATGTTGCATGCATGTTTAGTTTGTAATATATTTTTAAGCATGCCTAAATTTGTAATAAGTTTATTTTCATAGATGGTCCATGTATTAAAGTTTGCATTTTCGTTAATGGTATTTTGGTAATTTTTAACACATTACTCTTATACATCAAAGTTTGCATTTTTATCAATGGTATTTCAATAATTTTGTTACATGTATCATAGTTTGCACTTTTCATTAATGGCATTCCTATAACTTTTGTCATATACATTTTTTAAAAAATCCTAAACCAAACCTCAAAGCCTAAATCTAAACTCTAAACTGTAGACCCTAAACCTAGACCCCAAACCCTAAAACCTAACCCTAAACCCAACCCTAAATCTAACACCCTAAACTAACATTAAACCCTAAACCAACCCCCAAACCTTAAACCAACTCCCAGACCCTAAAACCAACTTGATCTCATTCATGCATCTGTATTTTATTTTATTTTGTTGTGACATACATTCTTGAATTGTCATACATTTATAAGTTATCATTCATGTTTAATTATTATGCATTCATCATATATTGTTATTATGTTCAAGCCTACCATGCATATGTTTTATAAATGAAGTTTTTCAAAAGAAAATTTTTTTAAATAAGATAACATTTCAAATGAATATGGCCTTTGAGATTGGCCTAATTATAAGAAGACTCTCAATAGCTATCTTTAATGCAAAATGTCATTTCAATTTTTGTGAGATAATTTCAAAACTTCAACATTAAAGATATTTTTGAAATTCTACTTAAATATAGGGGAGTGGAAGAATTATTCTATACTTAGGAATTTTTTATTTTGATCCAACAATAAATTGTTTTGCTTTTCAAAATAAATAAAAAAATTATTTGCTTTCAAAAAAAAAAAGGAAAAAAAATGGAATTTTAGCTTTTGAACTAAACAAATAAAAGAAAGGAATTAGTTTATAAAAATTAAAGTGGAACCATTTTTACCCAAAATCTATGGATAACATACAATTAATTGGTATTGTGTTCGATGGGTGCTGTGGGGATGCTAATCCTTCTCCACACGTAACTGACTCTTGAACCCAACTCTAATTTTTGTAGGTGGCAAAATTTTCTTTTAGTAAACTTTAAACTTATTTAAATGTCTTACTAAAATGACAAAATTTTTGGGTGACCAATCACACAAAAAAAATAATGGCGACTCTTTATTTTAATTTTTCTTGAAAATGAATTTTAGCCCCATTTTTTTTATTTCCTAAGTCATACAGTCGAGTTTTCAAACCCATATGTTGTGACAGCTTGGCGACTCCACTAGAGAGACACTTTTAAAGAGTCAAGTCAAAGATTGATTGAATGTTATCCTAAATTTTGGTTTAATGGTTCTAGTTAGAGTTTTATATTAATTCCATGATTTTAACTTAAAAAGTGGAAATTTTGAAAAAAGTAAAAATTTCTTTTTAAAAAATTGGAAAAAATGAAAAAATAGTTTGATTTTAATTTCCTTATTTCTAAGGAATTAAAAAAAACAAAAAAAAAAAACTCTCTGAGTTTGCTTTACATTTCTTACATGCTTTAATTATGTCATTTATTTTTAATTGTTGTTATTTATTCTATTTTTAATAATTGTGGGGCATTTAGGATAGCGGAATTTTAGGAAAGGTGAAAAGTTTGTATGTTCCTTCACACATTCATATTTGCATTGCTATACCAAACTCTAGCCCTTTTTAGAAGGAAGTAAAGTAGTTATACTTTCATGAGGTGTAAACTTTCGTAATAGTTAGTGAAACACTCCTACCAGATCGAACTCTTTTCGTTTGAAACTTGTAATGGATGAAGATCAGGGTACCTCATTAGTCTGTGTTGGATGATAATATGAGAAAAAATTTAGGAACTTTTAGATGTATCAATTTCTAACCTAGTATGTAATGAACCTTAGGAAGCCAGCCCTAAGTAGAGCCATACCAACCTTTTTTATAGAATTATCCAAATTAAGGCACATGGGGAACAATCTGATACAATCTGCAATTAGGGTAATAATGGTGCAAATAAGACTAAATTTTAAAAAAAGAGAAAAAAAGCATAAATAATAATAAAAGAGAAACATTTTTTCAAGAAGTTTTCTTTTGACATGTAATTCAATTCATTTTGTGCTTATTCAAAATTTGCATTTAAAAAAAACTAATAAAAAAAAGAAAGAAAAGATTTTTTTAGTACTATTTAATAAACAAACACAATAATAATAATAATAATAATAATAATAATAATAAACAAAAAAAAGTTTTCTTAAATTCTTTGTTTATTGGCCAAATAAAAAACAAAAATGAAAAAAAAAAGAAAAAAAAAAGACTTTGAATCTTCGTCTTTCTTTCTTTCTTTCTTTTTTAAAAATATGTCTTTAAATCATGTCTTCCTTTAGAAAAAGAAAAAAAAAAAAGAGTTTTGAGTTTGAAAGTAGTTTCATCATCTATATTTCATTTGATTATTTTTGTATGCATTTTATCACATTTTTGAAAGTGAGAATAATAAGATAGTACGTACATTCCATTTAAAGCACATCATAATAAATAGTATATGCATTCCATTTTATGCATATCTTAATAGATAGTACATGCATTCCATTTTATACACACCTAAATAAATAGTACATACATTCCATCTCATGCATATCATAAAAGATAATACATGTAGCTCATTTCAAGCACATCTTAATAGACATACATGCATTCCATCTCATGCACATCTTAATAGTAGTGCCAACTTTATTAGGTTTGCATAACATAAGCATTGCATTTCATGTAAACATATCTCATGCATATAATATATTAGTGTATCTCATATAAGTATATGGTATCAGTCATAGGTATACATGTTATTACTCATGAAGTATGTCATTGCATTACATGCATAAGAATCCATAAATGGTAGGATGTTATAAAACATGCATTTTATAAATTGCATTTCATGAGAACATATCTCACAACCCCTACAACATTATATTTCTTTTAGACACATTCATGGGTGATGAAATTTTCATCATCTGAGGCCTTGTAAATATGAAAATCTATTATCTTAGACATTTTTACATTTCATGACATTCTCTTGCATCATTATCATATTCATGCATTCATAAACATGTTTGGTGTGCCATGCAAGTTAGAAATTCTTTTTGTGGCATTCATTCATAAGAATAATACCATAGGCTTTCTGGTCTAAACCCTAAAATAAAATATCTTGGAAATGGGCATCAAAAGGGTGAAAATGAGAGATCAATTAGAGACAAAGATCAACATATTAAATTATGAGGAATTTGGGCACAAGTTTTAACAGATTGATAAAGCAACATATCACTTAAGGGAATACCTTTAAATAAACCAAGCTAAATATATAAGAGAATTTAAAGGGTTTCCTTTAAAAATAAAATAAAATTTGACTTAAATGTCATGCATTATTTCTTTGAACATTGTTTTTATACCAACTAAAGACAAAGAATAGTGATTGTAAATATATTCTCATCAAACTTTCGAAGTAAAAAGTTATCTATAAAAATCTTACCTAAATATTGGAAGTTTTTTTAAGGAATTATTTCTTAAGGCCAACAATATAATTCATATCATGCACTTTTGACTTTTGATAATTAATAAAAAGTTCAAGGATAACGTATCTTCAAGAGTCATGGAAAATGAAAATGCTAATCGAATCGATGTAGTGGAAAAGGCCCAAGAAGAGGTAAAGGCATTAATTACAGGAATGCAACAAATCATGGACAGGTAGTTCACCGAGTTAAAACAGATTTTAGCAGGGCTATCCAAAGGAAAAAAGATTACCGAGATACAGGGTGCAAGGGAAAAAAAAGCTATGGGATAACCAGCGTATGCAAGGTTCACATATCCCTATCCTTATGTCACTCAAGCACCACTAGCAATTTATCAACAGCATGTTGGTATTTCCACTAAGCTATTACCAGTTCAAATAAACCTTATCTTTGAGACCACTGTTTTTTATCCTATTATTGTACCTAACTTGGATGATCCTAAATAAAAAAAAAAAATTGAAAAGGTTGTCAAAGTTGATAGAAAATATAAAAATGAAGAATAAGTATGACCTACTGGCAAAGAGGTTAAAGGCAATAGAAAAGCATGACATGTATGATAGTATCGATGCCAAAGAACTAAGTTTAGTACCTGATTTGGTCATTCTGTCAAAGTTTAAAGTTTCAAATTTTGCAAAATATAATGGAATAAAATGCTCTTCGACACAAATCACCATATACTACTAGAAGATGATAGGCCATACTCATAATGACAAATAGCTAATTCACTTTTTCAAGATAATTTTATAGGATCCATAGTAAGATGGTATGTCTAGCTAGACCAAAGTAAAATTTACTCATGAAAATTTCTAGCCAAAGCCTTCACAACATAATATAAAACTGTGGTAAACATGGCTATAAATCCCATAAGACTGTCTTAATATTACATGCATTCTAACTCATGCACATTTTAATAGATGGTACTGCATTTCACTTAATGCACCTCTTAATGATAGTGTTAACCTTACTAGGTTTGCAAAACATAAGCATTACATTTCTTGTAAACATTTCTCATGCATATAATATGTCAGTTCATCTCATATAAGAATATGGCATTAGTCATAGGTACATCTCATTACTTATGAAGTATGTCATTGCATTTCATGCATAAAGATCCGTTAATGGTAGGATGCTATAAAATATGCATTGCATAAATTGCATGTCATGAGAAGATATATCATCACCCCTACAACATTACATTTCTTGCATACACATTCATGAGTGATGAAATTTTTATCATTTGGGGCTTTGTACATATAAAAATCCATTATCCTAAACATCTTTGCCTTTCATGACATTCTCTTGCATCATTATCATATTCATGCATTCATAAACATGTTTGATATGTCATGCAAGTTAGAAATTATTTTTTTGGCATTCATTCATCAGAATAATACCATAGACTTTTTGTTCTAAACCCTAAAATAAAATATTTGAGGAGTGGGCATCAAAAGGGAAAAAATGAGAGATCAGTTGGAGGCAAGGATTAGCGTATTAAATTAAAAGAATTTAGGCACAAGTTCTGACAGATGAAACAACAAATCAATTAAGTGAATACCTTTAAATAAATCAACCTAAATATATGAAATAATTTAAAGGGTTTCTTTTTAAACAAACATAATAAAATTTTACTTGCATGTCATGCATAATTTTTTTGAACAATTTTTTTTATGCCAGCTAAAGACAAAGAATCATGATTGTAAACATATTCTCATCAAACCTTTGAAGTAAAAAGTTATCTTTAAAAATTTTTCCTAAATATTGGAAGAATTTTTAAGGAATTATCTTGTAGGGCCAATAATAAAATTCACATCATGTGCTTGTAACTTTTGGCAATTAATAAAAGATTCAAGGATAGCACATCCTTAAGAGTCATGGAAAATAAAAATGCCAATTGAATTGATAGGGTGGAAAAGGCCTAGAAAGAGGTAAAGGAGATAGTTATATGAATACAACAAAATATAGACAAGCAGTTCACCTAGTTAAAATAGATTTTAGAAAGGTTATCCAAAGGAAAAGGGATTACCAAGATATAAGGGGTAAAAGAAGAAATAGCCATGAAAAAACCAATGTATGTAGGGTTCACATATCTTTATCTTCATGTTACTCAGTCACCACTGGCAATTTATCAACAACATGCTAGTACTTTTGCCAAACCATTGTCGATTTGGATAAACCTTAACTTGGGGACCATTTCTTTTAACCCTATTATGTACCAAACTTGGATGATTTTAAAGAAAAAGAGAAATTGAAAAGGGCATTAGAGCTAGTAGAAAATATAAAGATGAAGAATAAGTATGACCTATTGGAAAAATGTTAAAGGCAATAGAGGGGCATGACGTGTATGGGATTATCGATACTAGTGAACTAAGTTTAGTGCCTGATCTCATCATTCTGTCAAAGTTTAAAGTCCCAAATTTTAAGAAATATGACAGAACAAAATTCCCTTCGACACACATCACCACGTATTATCGAAAGAAAAAAAGCCATACTCATAATGACAAGTTGTTAATTCACTATTTTTATAATAGTCTTATAGGGTTTGTAACAGGATAGTATGTCTAACTAGACTGAAGTAAAATTCACTTATGAAAAGATCTGGCTAGGGCCTTTATAACATAATATAAACATGTGGTAGACATGATGTTGGATAGGTTAACCTTATAAAACATGGAGAAAATGACTACTAAGACTTCCACTGAATATGCTCATTGATAAAGAGATATGGCAGCTCAAGTTCGACCATCACTGACAGAGAAAAAAACTATGATACTTTTTGTAACTACTTTAAAAGTCCCTTACTATGATAAATTGGTGGGTAATGCTACAAAGAAATTTGCCAACTTGGTAATATTAGGGGAAATGATTAAAAACACAATTAAGAATGGCAAGACCAATAGGCAAAAGGCTTTTGGTGCCAAGGAAACCTTAGTCCCCAAAAAGAATATTGTGGTTCCCCATACAATTACTATTAGAAGCCCTTCACCCAAACCTTTCATCCCCTACCACCCATACCCAACCCATTCCCCCTATTAGCATTCTGCCAATCAAGTTTCCTAAATACCTGTCAAAACTAATCAGTCTAGAGACTCGATCGCTAGATGTAAAACTTTAAGATTGTGAAAAAACATGGGGAGTTGCCACTAATCTTTTTTATAGTGAGATCGTCCACCCAAAGATTTATCTTTTTAATAAAATAATAAAATAAGTTTAAAGTTTGTTAAAAAGACGATTTTGATCTATGAAACAAAATTGAGTTCGAGAGTCAGTTATGTGTGGAGAAGGACTAGCACCCTATAATGCGCACAAAATTGGTACCAATTATATGCTATTTATAATTTTGAATAAAACTGATTTTTATACGAAATTTAATTATAATTCCCTCTATTTTTAGAAAGAAAATTAATTTACAAAAAATTTTATTTAGGAATATTATGAAAATTTTAGATTAAAGAAATATCTTCAAATTTCTCGATATAAAGACAAAATTCAAAGATAGTTTTTTCATCTAAGATTTATCAGAACATTTTTTTAAAAAATAATAAAATAATATTCTTTGTAAATGATAATTTTTGATGACTCTCTAACATCTAAGCATAATACTAACAATTATATTTCACAGAATGTTATTTTAATTTTATTTACTTAAAACTATTTTTTTTTTTAAGAAAACTTTTTATGCAATAAAAAAATGAAAAATAATATAATTAATATTGAACATCACTAATTAAAACAAACATATATATGGATTACAAATGAACACATTAATCTAAAAATGAGACATATGCAAATGATGATAAAAAGTGAACTTTTAAATTAGGGTTTCAAATATAAAGAGACCACCTAAACTTTTCAACTTCTAGCTAGAACTCTAGTGCAATTATTTATATTTAAAATCTCGTTCTATAATTATTTTTATTATTTTTGTATTTTTATGTTTGTTTTTTTGAACAAACAAATTTATTTTAGGTTATGAGAATATACGAAAAATTCTTAATGAAATAAAATTTTCTAAATACTCCATCATTTAGCCAGCAATCGGGAACCAATTATTTTATAAAAAGTTTTCATACAAATCTTTAAAAATTTAAAATAAGTTTGGAATTTTAGGTAAATTTGGTGTTTCAATTTGGGGTTTCGATTTAAGGTTTCAAACTTAGGGTTTCAATTTAGGGTTTTGACCTTAAGGTTTCGACCTTAAGGTTTTATTTAAGGTTTTAGTTTTAGGATTTCATCTAAGTTTTTATTTTAGGATTTTTAAACATTTATGAATCTCTTTAAAAGTTTTCAATATCTAAGCAAACTTTTGGAGCAAGCTTATATTTTGTAATTTTCAAAGTTTAATTCTTATATATTTTTTAGTACAAAGTCATTTTATATAGATTTTCTAAAAAATGTATTTTTATATACTTTTATATATTTTATTTTTCATTAAAAATTTATTATTATTTATTTATCTATATTTTACCATTTAATAATTTTTCAGAATTTAGGTGAAATTATTAATCTTTAAAATACGACTTTTAATTTCTTTTGAACAGGGATTTTAAAATCTTTTTTATTATTATTGTTTATTACTTATTTTTATTAATATTTTTTTAGAAGTATGATGGAATTAATAAATTTAAAATGTATGAAGAATGAATTATATCTAAAGTAGTGCACAACATATAAATTAAATTAGATTAAAAACTAAATAAGTATAACAATCAAACTATTAAGGAACCCAACTATGCACGAAATTTAAATTAAATTCAAAGAAATGTGCATGGGTGCGTATACCATGATATATACATAAAAATAAATTTTATTAAAAGCGAATGAATTCAGGCCTCATCATATTCTTAGAATCTTTATTCATTACTTAAAAGAAAAGGAATACCAAATAAAAACATTGCCTGCTCATTTATTCCATATAAAACTTTTTATACATTATTCTTTTTATATGCTCACTCTTAGCACTAAACCAAACACCCAAAATATAGAACAAAAGTTTTTAATCTCCTTTTAACACTTTCACTACTGAGTTTCATTAGCAAACTTTCTTCTTTTCATGAAGATGAAGCTTGCAAACAACCACAAAATGGTATGACATGAAGATGAAGTTTTTGGATTTCCCCACTATAACTGCTTGCATGGAGAAGAAATGAAGCAACAAATATACAAGAATGAATCTTTAAGCTTCCTCGCCTAGACTTCATGCAAGAAGAAAACAAGAAACCAACCATAAAATAAAATTTTTAAGTTGTCAAGCACCCAGATCATTAAACCGAAAAAATGAACCTATATTTACCCTGTGTTGGGCTTTAAAAATTCAAACAACTTATATCAAACAAATTCATGCAGAAGAAGGAAATGAGGAAGAAGAAAATACTACCTCCCATTCGTCTTTTTCTGCTGCAAATTTGCCTTTACGTTCTGCACTTTGCTTCTTCACGTCCAGCTTCCACGCGCAGGTATCCCCCTTTTCTTCTCTCTTCTTCTCTTTGCTACTGTTTTTTTGGTTCTGGTTTCTTTTTTTTTTCTGCTTATCCTGTTCCGTACCTCTTTTCCAGTTTTTCTGTTTCGTGTCTTCCTCCTCTTTTCTGGTTTTTCCTCTGCTCTCTTTTTTTCACCCCTCTTCCTGGCAGTTTTCTGCTCTTCTGCGCCTCTCTTCTTCTTCTTCTGTTTTTTTTTTCTTTTGGTTTTGTTTTTTGCTTCCCCGTTCCCTACAGCCTCATGAGTCCTTTTACGTCTTCATACCGCTTCATTCGTCTTCGTCCTTTTACGTCTTCATACCGCTTCATTCGTCTTCGTTTCTCTCCTCCTCATGCACCCACACACCATGCACAGTTTCCTCTCACCCCTCGCCACTTGCTTTCTTTTCTTTTTTCTTTTTATGCACAGCCTTTTTTTTTGCTGAACCATGCAACTATTGATTGTTTAGAATGTAGTGGATCTCACATTAAATAGAAAGATTTAATTATTGATAAATAAAATTAATTTTTATATTAATTTTATTCATATTTTAAATAATTATGTTTGAATAGAAACAACTATTATATGACAAATAGTCATAACTATTTGAATATAATTATATTATTATTCATAAAAGTTATAATTATATAGAAAGTCATAACCATCTGAACAAAAATTTATGTTTGTTCATTCATTGTAAATAAATATTTTAGTAAAACTATTTTCACTACTTTTGTTTAAAGAGTTTTGAGGTTTTATTATATCCTAAAGGCATAATTGCCTTTAAGAAAAGTGTTCTTCATTCTTCAAAGCCAAAATTCTTTTCTATTATTTTTCTTCTCTTATTTATTTTTTCTAATAATTTAAAGACAATTATGAAAAATTTATATTTCACATGAGAAAAATACAAGGAAAAGAAATTGGCATAATTTGGAAATCAATATTAGAGAAGGTCAAGGTGTCAAAGGATTAATGTTTCTATGGACCAAAATGTTAATTTTCATAAATATCTTCATTAAATGCCTATATTTTATTTTTTGCATAATTGCTGGTAAAAAGATTAACTAAACGACATAAACATGTTCACAATTTATTTTATTATTATGTAAAGTCAAAACACAATATGCAAAATATTGATTACATTGCTTAAGTTTATGCAAATATTAAAATTAACTCCACAATTGGGTTTAATGAATTGTATTTTATTTATTTGAAAAATCAAATTTTATAAAGACTGCGATGGGAAATAGCCTGAAAACATAAAAGAGAAAGACATGAATTGATTTATGGCCAAAAGAATTATAACTTGTTATCAAGTAATAAATTAAATTGGGTTCTAATGGAATGACCAATTGTTTAATTGTCATGTTTTGGTTTATATAGAATAGGCAAATTATCCTATAGTTTCTATGACAATAATCAAAAATGGGTAAAGGAATTTACTATGAGAAATTAGATGCAAGTAGAGAATATAAGCAAAAAATAAGATTTGACTACAAGATTAGTTTTATTTTAAAATCATGACACCAAAATTGAGATAATAAGTTGAGTCAAGCTATTTGTATGGTTCTATCTTTGTTGGTTGTTTATAAACCAAAGGTTGATTTTTTAAAATTTATTATTGTTTCAAATTTTGACTAGTGTTCAATTTTCATAAAAACCAATTGAAATTAAATTGATGTATGTGAATAATTATTCTTAAGATATGGTGTTTCATGAATTAATTGGTGGATAATAAACTAAATAATTGTTATTATCAAAAACATAGACTGTGTGACATGTATTTTGCTTGTTGGGTGTATTACACTAGAAGTGATGTTACAAAATAAAATTTTATTGTAAATAATCTCAAAGTGAAAATCATAAATAACTATCAAAAAGTTAATCAATGGTTATACAAAAGCATTATTGCTCTTCACATATGGGATATTGATTAAAAAAAAAAGGCATGTCCCAAAAAATATTAAAACGTTTGTCAATTACTAGCATTTTGAAGGATATTCATCTCTATGAAATAGAAAAGAACATGCAAATTCAATGTTCCAAAGGCACCAATATATGCATTTGTTTAATTCCATTTTGTGATGGCATGGAGAACATTAGTATAGTTTGCCATATATTACAAAAATGAACTGAATAAGATGAAATTTTTTTTCTTATACATATAAGAAAGATATGGACTATGGAAATAGAATGTCTTCATCTAATTAATACATTATTGGTTAAAGACAATGAAGATATTTTTGCCTTTTGTACCCAGAAAAATGGCCTTTACAGGCTATTAAAATGAAAAATGAACAAGTTTTCCATGCTTTCAATACTTTCATGACAATGGCAAAGATGTGACTGGTTATACACCAAATTAATATATGGGCTTAGACAATAATATTAGTTTGTAAAAGCTATAAACCATAAAGTTAGCCAATCAATGATTTAACTAATCAAATTCATCACGAATTTTTGCATGAAGTATGAGTGAACTCATTTTATAATTATTGTTTATACTATTTTATGAAAATGATTCTTTAGATTCATGTTTCATGACTTGCATTGACACGGTGATCTAGATATAGCATATTGATCATAAAATAATTGTGAAAGTATTTGAAATTGGAGTTAAATATACTATAAACTCTTATTATACATAGGCATATTGGTCCTATGAGTAAGTTTGAATTTATTATATATTCAAAAATGTTATGATCAATTAAAAGTGGTAAATAACAAAGATATTTAGGCTACACAACGATGGAGAAATAAAGTTCTCATAAAATTTTGAAATCAAGTTTATAGATTTTAATAATCGTGAACTTGGAATTGGCCATTGGGTAATTAATATATGTATTGGAAACTCATGATAACATTTAAGGTAGTTGGTTTTACTAAAAGCCATCACTATAAATGAGATAACTTCAATAGTCAAATCTATGTGATTTATAGGTATGATGTGGATTATTATGATTGGGTTAGAGTAGCCACTGATGCCACAATCTTAATCACATTGTGGTAATTTTTTGTTAGGTATATGATCTAATTAATGGATTGAACAAATAATTTATCATCTATGGTTTTATATAGTGAAAATTTCAAAATATATTTACTTTGGAAGCCATGAGTTATTCAAAGAACTTACGAATATGAAAACTTTTATAATAGCAAAAGGAATGTTATTTGATCCATTTGGGTAAAGTAAATGGTTTTCTTCATGGTAATAAGAATTATTAATAGTGTCCATGATGAAATAGATTCATAATAAGTATTTATGAATTGACATAAGAAGTCTTAAAACGAGACAATAGAAACAAGATTATATTTGAAATTTGCTTATTGATATAAACTCTTATATTGAGTTAAAATATAAAAGTTTTGGAACTTGTATAAAATATTAAGATATTTGCTAGTTATCTTTCACTAAGGGTGGATTTGGAGGCCTCCTACTTAAGAAAAAAAAAACCACCAAATAGGAATAAGATAAATGAAATGGCAACTTGATTAAGTATATATAATATCTTAAAAAATTGAATGAGACATAATAAAAGAATGCATGCTTGCACATGGTGAGGGTGATAAGAGTCAAAAAAAAAAAATATTACTACCATAGTGTTGTAAGATTTTAGTATAATTTTATGAGCAAATTATACAAGCTAATAAGTTTAAACACTTATTAAAGTAAAAGCAAAAAAAAGTCTTTAAAAATATTAAAATGGCTAAAATCATTTGATTTATTCATTGAGCTTATCCAATTATACTAGAAGTATAATTGTATTAAAAATGTATAAAAGTATGAAAATAGAATGGTTGAAATTAACGAATATAAAGTTATGGCCACAACCAAAACCAATTATTTATTAAAATGATAAGAATGAGGCAATAATGTCTGGAGCATATAAATGATATGTAAAATAAAAAGTTTGGACATTAGCTTGAAATGATTATATTAGAGATTTAATTTCAAGTGGGGGTACTTACCATAAAAGAAAATTGAATTCTAAGATATTTAGTTAGTAGTACTATAAGTAGAATGGATTTAAACCCTTACTATTAGACACCAATAATAGGAACCCAATTTTGAATTAGTAACCTCTAATTATAAAGTTTAATGGGTAAAAATAAGTTATTGTTATGTGTTAGTTAAGCACTAGTAAAATCCATTCAAATTTTAGAAACTAACATAATCCATTGCATAGGAAAGATGAGTTTTTATACTCTTAATGGAGTTTAAATTTCTAAAGCAATGGAGACATAATGGAAACTTTAACTATATAAATATAGAAATGGTGTTGCTTCAACAAAAAGAATTGGGGCCTCTCTTAAAAATGCTTATGAACAAGATAAGCATATTGCCATAATAGTGCTAAACACGGTTATAAACCTCTGACAGAAGAATAAATAAGTATTATGTGCGTTATATCTTTAATTCTAACACTAGGAGTTAGGGTTTAATCTACGGATACCATCAACTTCATTAGAATTCTAAGATATATACACTAATTAAAGTTTAAATCAAGAAATACCTTCTTATATTCATAATATTTATTTATGTGAAAGGCTAAAAATTACGTAGCAATATTCTAAACTAGTGGAGGATTGTTGGTAGTTTAAAATATGGTTGATCTCACATTGGATAGAAAGATTTAATTATTCATAAATAAAATTAATTTTTGTATTAATTTTATTCATATTTTAAATAATTATATTTGAACAAAAACGATTATCATATGACAAATGGTCATAACTATTTGATATAAATAGATTATTATTCATAAAGGTCATGATTATATAGAAGGTTATAACCATTTGAATAGAAGTTTATGTCTGTTCATTCATTATAACTAAATATTTTAGTATAACCATTTTCACTACTTCTACTTAGAGAGTTTTGAGGCTTTATTGTATCCTAAAGGCATAATCACCTTTAAGAAAGCGTTCTTCACACCTAAAATTCTTTTCTATTATTTCTTGTCTCTTATTTATTTTTTCTAACAGCAACCAATCCTATATATATTTTCCTCTAATACTTTTCCATCGTCTAACTGGGCACACCCCTCTCCCAATTAGCTTGTAGCAAGTTTTTCATCTTTTCTTCATGCAATTTTCATTGCCTCACCTCTCTTTCAGCTTGTTTCTGCTCTATTTGCTACAATAATTTTTTTTGGTTTTTGTTCTCTTTGTTCACTTTTTTTTCCCCAGTATTTTTCCTTACGTCCTTTTTTCCTGCCTTTCACTTTCCAGTGCATGTCTTCATATGTGTTTCCCACATTTCATGCAATTTTTTCTAACCTCTTCATGCAGTTTACATTGCACATCCCAACCGCCTCTTTTTCATGCCTCCTTCAACTTCCCCTTTTTGAACTTTCATCCTTTATTCTTGGTCCACTCTTCCCATCTTTTAAATCCCGTACATGCCACCTTTTAAAGTGGGCCTAATGGGTTTTTATTTTTAGGCCACATCTTTAGGTTTTAATACATTTTAATTAACTTTTAGGCCAAGCCCCTTTTTTATTATTTATTTATTTTTATATTTTTATATTTTCATTTCTCCTTCTTCATTATCTATTATTACTATTATTTTATATTTATTTCTTTATATTTTTAATCTCTAATTTGTAATTTGTAATTTTTTTATTTTTAATTTAATTTTTTACTTTATATTATTATTATTATTATTATTATTATTATTATTATTATTATTATTATTATTATTATTATTATTATTATTATTATTATTATTATTATTATTAAGGTCATTAATGGACTTTAAGATTGGGCCTTTATTGGGCCGCTTTAGGCCTTATACGGAGCACTCAGAAGTACATTGTATGTTGAACTCGAAAAATTATTATTAGGGCCCAATCACCAAAACAACCTAAGTTAAAATGATAAAATATTCTAGACAAAATTAGATGTTTACAATACCAATACTAACGTTAATTCTTCATCCTATGTTTTAAATTACTATTACTCCACCCACCACTAGACCAGTCACAAGGTCTAATAACCATATAAGTGGATTCGAGAAAGCATGAGTTCATTAAGAAAAAAGTCACATTGACCCAATTCTTATGTCATATACTGAGTTATTTCTGAAACTCGTTATGAGCATGTGGTATCATTTATTCATCTGGAACCATCGAAACCTCCATATCCCAAATGGTATAATGCCAATGCTACATGTGATTAGCACGATGGAAACATGGGTCACTCCATGAAAAGTTGCCTTGTATTCAAGCACAAGGTTCAAAGCCGAGTTAGAGAAGGATTAATAAGTTTTGATAAGCAAGGGATGTTGGATGTCAAATCTAAATCAAAGAATATATCATTTACCTCATGTAGTGAATTCATACTTTCACTTGACATGTAGAATACCCTTTTTATTCATGAAGAAAGAGTTTGAATTGATAATGTTCCCTATACATAAGAAAATAGCAATTGATAAATATGAAACTTTTGGTAACATAAAATGGAAGAAGTTCATTTATTTTATCAAGTTTTTTTAGATTGTTAACTTTTGTTTAGGAGATTTTACCCTCTTAGGTTCACACTCATAACATGATCTAAAACACAATTGATTCCCTAATAATTGAGCAATTTGATCTTTTATTAAAATATATCAAATTTCAAAACATGGTTGTGAAACAAGAGAGCTGTACCTAGTTCATTTTATTTATATAAACATTAGACAACCTTCTAATAAAGATCACCTAGAATAATTAGAATAATAAATTAACAAAAGTTGTTACCTCACTATACAAATTATAAAGAATAGACAAGTGCTTGTAGAGCAACAGTTGAATATCCAATCTCATCTAAGAGAATATGATAATGGGTAGGCCTTGTGGTTCTTTGAACAACAAATACAAATTATAGAAAGAAATCAACATTAAAATAAAAGACAAAAGGCTACCAAGGTAAGGTTTAGAATGCATTAAAAGTCAATAATGGCAATTCTTTGTAATGAATTATCAAATTCATTTAGCATAAATATCTAAACCTAAAATCATCCAATCAATAAAAAAAAAAAAGATTCCAAACTGTAATTGAGTGCGACTGACATCTCAACAAGAAAATAGAGCCTTGAATCATATTTCAAAGGAAAAAAAAACAAGAAAGTTTAAATAGATAGCCTAACACTTATAAATTTTATCATTTTAACTACATACTAAATTAACATGATCAAAACTATATATCATTTTAATCCTATATGAGAGTAAATCTAAGAGTAATCTTTGTCCATTATTCAACCCTAAGTGAATTGAAATATGAGCAATTAAAGTCAGTGTTAAATCTTTTTATTAATTGACCATATGAGCTATTATTACTATACTAAACAAAATTATCTAAATGATAGCATGAAATAATTATTGGTCTAGTTTAACAAATGGTCCATCAATGGCCCAAAAAGTTTTGAAAAAATTCATTATACATACTACAAGATAACACATTTACAAAAAAATATTATTGGTTTTAATGATAAAATTTTTCCTTTAATCTTAGCCTTTTTAGTGCAATTCTGTCCGTTTTATAAAGAATTTATTTGATCGAGCCACTTTTACATATGAAACTTGTTTTACTTTCAAAGTAGTTGAAATGGAAAATAATGCAAGTTAGTATGATAAAAATGAATAAAAAATCATATTCATTATAGAATATATATCCATTTAAACCCACTTTCATAATACACTTCACAGATAGATTATGGAAAAGAAGAATAACATAAAAAATTTTAATTTATTTATGTTAAGTTTGATCAATAAATAAAACCACAATATTTCAATAATTAGTAGCATATAAATTTCACTAAAGTATCAAATATATAAATTATTTCAAAACAAATGTAAATCTTAATAATATATAAATTACTTCAAAATGAAATAGCCATTAGTAATATATAAATTATAACCTCAAATCAACATAAATAATTTTAATTTCTATAATTATTAAATATAAAACATCCATACAAATATATATATATATATATATTAAAACACATCAAAGCCAAATTAACCAACCAAAATCTTACACATTTAAAAGTTAATAAATATATAACAAAACCCAACAAATATCAACAAAACTTTCACAAATATAAAATAAACAACTCAATAACAAAAAAATTCTCCACCAATACAAAATATAAATCCAAACAAAAATTAATAATACTTAACATTGATACTCATTAAAAAATTCAAAAAAATATATAACCAACAAATTTTAACAAATATATAAGCAGAACCTAAACAAATTTCAACAAACATAAAGCAAAAAAAAAACTCAACAAATTGATCATCAAAACCCAAATAAATTTCAACAATTAATTAAATAACAAAAACTTAACACATTGGTATCCAAAACTGAAACAAATTTCAATAAATTTATAACAAAAAATTAAACCTTAAATTCAACAAAAAAACATAAAATAAACTTACAAAAAAAAAAAAAACTAACTGGAGTTAGGGGACAAGGTCACGGCCAACGTGCTTCAAGGTGGTGACAGTGAGAAAGGGAAGAAGAGACAAGAGGGCAGTGGGGAGAGTGGGAAAAGAGAGGAGGAAGAGGATTTGGGATTAGGAAATTTAGGGGAAAAGTGAGAGGGCCAAAGGTGGAGGGTTTTGAAATTTTAACTTTTAGGGACGGTTATACTAATGAAAATTTCGTCGATAATAAAAAAATTTTTTAAACCACTATTATTGATGGTTTTTATAGATAGAATTTTCATTGGTAATGCCTAAAAAAAATTTTTGAATTTTTATAATGATAGATTTTTGATAGGTAACTATTAGCGATGATTTTTCTATCTATAAATCCGTCAGTAACATTAGTGGCATTTTGTGTAAGACTTTTAGCGACGGATTCCCTACAAATTTTATTCCATCAAAATTCATCGACAAAATTGTTTTAAAAATTTCATTGGTATTTCATTAGTAATTAGTTGGTAATTAGCGATGAAAAAATTTCGTAGATAAATATCCTTCGATAATAAATGTTTTTTTGGTAGTGAGATTGTACAAGGGTGTAACTCTCAAAATGATGAGATAAGCCAGAGTTGATTGGAAATGACTCTACTGAATTTCTGTTAAGGGTTACTGGGATTTCTTTTTATGTAAGATGTATTTTCATGGTATCTACATTTGCATCCACTTGAATGTATATATTTTTTTACATATATCTCCTAATTTTTTTTTGTATTCATTTTCAAAGGATTAAAAGCTTGATAGATATTTTATGAGGTTTGTAGACACCATTTTTTACTTTTTTCTTTTTTTTTTCTTTTTTTTGACAACTTTTTTGTCAGCCGCCTACAATTACCAGTAGCTCTAATAGCCACCGGTAGCCGTTTTGATAGCCGGTGGCCGCCCTAACCCTAGGCCACCAAAATCTTATCTTCTTTTTTACTCTATAAATAGAGCAATGTTCTAGTAAGAAAAATGAAGGCAGAAACCTTGCAAAACAAAAAAATAGATTAAAAAAAACACTCACTACCAAATTCCAAAAAAAAAACATAAATCCAACAAAAAAAACTCAGCCTCTAGGAACAAGGACCACAGTGCCAAACAAAAAGAAAAACAACATAGACATAAGAAAAAAATTTTGGGCCAAACCTTTCAAGCTACATCTGCGTTGTTTGGAGTCTATTTTCGCAAAACCAAGCTCAGATATAGACTTTGGAGGCTGAAATGATCTTTTGGTGAATTTTTTAAGTTTTTCGATCACTGACAATAGCGATCGACAACCAATAGCAGTGGCGGCTACGACGGCAAACGGCCATCGACCCTAACCTGTTTGAAATAAAAAAGAGAGGTTTTTTTTTTGGGGAGAAGGAAGGAAATGAGCTAAAAAATTAGACTTTTATATTAAAGGCTAAGCATCAAAACAATGTCGTTTCAATAAAGACCCAAGATCTGACTCAAAGCCCAAGTACATGACCCGACGACCTGTTTGTCCATCAGTCATTGATCGATCCAGTTAAATCGACCCAGATTGAACCGGATCATCCCTAAATTACTGAACTCAAACCATATCAAATCAACCACCGAACCAGACTATCCCCAAACCGCTGAACCCAGACTGGATCAAACTGTCAAATCGACCCAGACGTTGACTAGTCCGGTTCAGGTAAAAATAATATTTTTTTAGAATTTTTGGAATTTTTTTATATATTATTTTTGTTATTTTAAATTTTATTATTAATATTCATACATATTAAAATGTTTATATTTGTTAGAATAAATTTTTTTGTTAAAATAAATAAATAAATGATTAAATTTATAATAAAATTCTTTTTGATAATTTTGTTAATTTTAGAATAAAGCTTATAAATTACTAAAAATGTAAGGAAAAAAGAAAATTTTTATCCAATGATGAGATTCAAAGCTACTCTGAGTAGTGATACTTATGAAATTTCTAGGTGAGAAGATTTTTTAAAAATACTACCAGTATCTTTGTGTATTTATAAAAAATTTTCAATACAATAAAAATTTTTTGTTTTTGCTATAAAATAAAAATAAAAATAAAATTAACTAATAAATTAAAAATAAAGCAACAAAAAATAAGAAAAAAGAAAATTTTATCTGAGGACGGGATTGTAAAAGTATTCCGAGTAGAGATGCTTTAAAAAATCTTTATGTGAGAAGATTTTTTTATATTACCAGTATATTAAAATATTTATAGAAAATCTTCAATATAATAAAAATTCTTCTTTTCTTCAAAGATTTAAATAAAAATAAAAATCAATAAAATTTTTAAAAAAGAGAATAAAATACATACATCAACATATCAGCATTTTGCATTCATGCATAATAAAGTTTTTGCGAAAAGTAAATTCGAGCCTCCAAGGATGAGATTTTAAAGTATTTTGAGAAGCGATGTCTATAAAATCTCTAGGTGAGAAAGAGTTCTTCTAATGTTACCAACGTACTTGAACATTTTAAGAATTATTTCAATAAAATGGTTCTAATTTATTTTTCTCAAATAAAATTTGAACAATAAATATGGAATAATCCTAAAAGAAAAAATCAAAATTTTAATAAACAAAGGAAACCAAGGAAATTATTTTTCAAATACCGAAAATAAAATTGTTTTTATCAAAATCAACAAAAAACAAGTAATTAATTGGTACCGTTTTTAAACGAGTGTTGTGGGGGTGTTAATCTTTCCTTACACGTAACCGACTCCCAAACTTAAACTGTTACGTAGACCCTAAAATTATTATTTTAATAAATTTTAATTAATTTTAAGGTTTCATTAAAAGGATATGTTTTAAAAGGTGGCCAATCACACCTAGCAAAAAAATATTAGTGACAACTCCATTATTTTTTATTTCATTTCCAAATTATCAGATAGACACAAAACCATTACAACAGCTTGGCGACTCCACTGGCGACTCTTTTATTTTTTAGAGTCATGCCAAAATTAACTATGTGTTATCCTTAAATTTTGATTTAAACAATCGTAATTGATATCTTAATTTTTTATTTCTCATTTTCAATAAAAAAGTAAAAAAAAAATCAAAAACAAAAAGAAAAAATTTTCACATATGTTTCTTTTACTATGCCTTTTATGCTTTATTTTTCCATATGTATTATTCTTAATAAATTAGGAAACATATGCACACACAATTATAAGGTGCATCTCATACATGAGCTTTATACCCGAGCTTCATCTTTTATAGGAGAAAGTGAAGTACCTATGCCCTTATGAGGTAATAATCTTCACAATGGCAAGCGAAATACTCTCACTCAAATTGAACACTTTCTATTCGTAGCTTATAATGGGTGAGGATCGGGGTACTTTACTAGTCCAGTGTGGATGACAGTAAGGAACAATTTTAGAACCTTTAAACATATGTCAACCCGAACCAAGCATGTAATAAACCTAGGAAACTAACCTTAGGTAGAGCCTTGTCCACCCTCTTGTAAAAAAATACCTAAGTCCAAAACGTATAAGAATAAAAGTTGTGTCTAATATAAAACAAAAAAAAAACCTCAAAACACAAAAAAAAATGTTTTTTTTTCAAACCACATCTTCACATTAACTCAATTCTATTTTATTTTCTTTTTTTTTTACATTAATCATATCATATAATTTTTTATCAAGGTATTTGCCCTAGCAAAAGAATGAAGATTGCTTGCCTATCGATTATGTGTCTGAGTTACCCAGGAAAGTACATTTAGCTCCCATATAGAATGATTTAGAAGACTTAGCCACTAAATTAAATGAAGAAAGAAAATAAAGCTTTTGCAAAAAGTACGGACAGATTGCATCCCTCATTTTAGTAGTGATTGATGATCAGTTAGTTTGGGTAGCTATATAGTTTTGGGATCTATCCTATAGATGCTTCACTTTTAATCATGAGGATTTAGTGCCAATTATTGAGGAATATTTGATTTGGCTTGGGATAGAACTACAGTGTTCGAATAAAATGTTTACCTGAATGCCAAAATTAAGTTATCATAAAAAAGTTGGCCAAGCTTATGAGGGTAAAAGTAGAAACCATAGATTCTTTGCAAAGCTTAAAGGTGAACATCTCGATATCCATTAGGATTTTCTTTGATATTTTATTCAAGAACATTTAAATGATGATCAAGGTATGACTGTGTTTTCTCTATCATTGTATGGCATGATAATCTTCCCTAAAATTTTAGGTTATATTGAGATAACCGTGGTGGATTTTTTTAAGCAAATTGAAATCCAAGCAATTAATCTTGCACCAGCAGTCTTAGCAGAAATCATCCAATCATTGAATTTCTTTCGATGAAATGGAAAGGGATGGTTCATAGGATGTGCATTGCTATTATATGTGTGGGTCAGAAGTCATTTTAAGTGTGGAAAAAGTGCATTCGTAAATTCATATCTTCGATACAAAGCACCAATCGAAGAGTTCTGCAAAAGTCAATGATCGACATTGAAGACCAAAAAAGAATGGGTTCTATTCTTATGAAGGCTTACCAGGAATGAAATTGAATGGATGACACCTTGGATACCTCGAGTGCCTTTGTTGTTTCGTGGAGGAAATGAGTCATGGATACCGCTATTAGGGCTATGGAGTGTTGTGAGTTACACTCCATTGATAATGCTTAGGCAATTTGGTACAAAATAGTTTATTCCTATCACTCATGGCCTGGTCCAAGTAGAATTCACTTACAAGGAATCGAATCCACCAAGAACCTTGGAGCAGTTAATCCAAGCATGAAAGAAAACGTAAAAAAATGAGATTAGGGCCTCTCATTGACAAAGTCATTCCTGATTATCAAATTTGAAAAGCAAAGTAGCCTAGAGACATAATACTCCCTTCTGATGATAGCTCACACTAATTGGCTTATCTTTCTGTAGAAGTATAATTATCAAAAGTTGAGCTTGTCAAGAAAGAATTAGAAGCTGAAAAAAAAATAAGAAGAAAAAATTTAAGACTTCACAAAAAGGTGGAACAATTGAAATATGAAATAGAAACACAATGAAGCAGATTGGAAAAGATCATAAAAGAATGAGATGTGGCCAATAATGATTTGAAAAATTTGCACTAAGAAAATAAGAGATTGCGAGTTCAATTCAAAACTAAAAAAGTCACCAAGTCTTACCTTAGTCAACAACGTGAAATGGATGAGCTCCAAAAGGAAATGAACCAATGAAAAAGCAAAGCTTAAGAAAAGTAAGAGGAGACCATCAAAATTTCTCAAGAATGCCAGAATTGGAAGGGGTTATACTTTACAACTTTAGCAAGATTGGTGGAATGCTAGAAAAAGAAGGAAAAGTTGAAAGCTATGCTCGTAAAAGAGAAAAGAAAGCACCTTGAAATACTGAATGAAAAAGAATCACTTTACCAGATAATCCAAGGGTTAGAGTTACAACTGCAAGACCATAAGCACCATATTTTAACAATAATAGATGAATGGCATAAAAGGGAAAAAGATTGGATCTTCACATGTGATTCAGAAAGAGATGCCTATACAAGATGGAAAGCAGAAAGCTTAGAAGGCAATAATACATAGAGCACATAACTAGTCAAGTTTGCAAGACAGTGAAAAAAGTATGGGAGATGGTTGAAAAGGTAAAAGCATTAAGAAGAGAGGTCAATCACATAAAAGAATATGAACAACGCCTACTGAACTTTCTAGACGAGGCGAAGGACCATTATGAACAAGTCAAATGTTTCTATGGATATAATGCTAAGATGATAAATCTTATGTAATAAAAGTTGTATGAAATCAATAAAAATTTCTAGTGTTGAAATTTATCTAAAAGCAAATATTTCTCACTTGCATTCATGCATCATCTGCACCAATTTTATTTTTTTTCAAAAAAATAAAAAATAAAAATAAAATTTTAAATACAGGGTATTCTGGTTTTTTTCAAAAAAAATTATGGTAATAAAGGTTCAAGAATAGCTTGCCCACCAAAAATTTTGACTCAACTTACTTATCATTCATACAATACTAGGATTCAAACAAGAATCATGAAAAAAAACAAGCCAGTCGATTTGAGAAAACCGAGAAAACTTAAGAAGAACTAAGAAGGGATCTTAGTATAATAATAGATACGCTCAAGAAACTTGATAAGGGAAAAGCAATGGAAGAAAATCTCAACTTTCAAGAGCAATCATCAAATATGGTAGATCTTATTTACCCTCTAGGGTTTGAGCCATGACTAACCCAACCTTCTCAAGGAACTAGAGTATAAATTTTTGCTCTTGATGGATATTCCAATCCTTATCCAGGAATGACATCCACACCTGCTCCAAGACAATTCCAAAATTTTGTTAATCTCGTTATGATGAAAAAACTACTTGAGCCAATCTTGGTTCTTGATTTAGATGATCCCAAAGAGAGAGAAAAGCTAGGGATAAAGACACTAGAGAAAGTAAAAGATACCGGTACCTAACAAAAGATGAAAGTATTAGAAGAAAGACTTAGGGCCATAGAGGGAATGAATTTTTATGGCTCCATGGATGTAGCTGAGCTATGTTTGGTCCCAGACGTGGTCATTCCACCTAAATTCAATATTCTTAAATTTGAAAAAATGATGGCATAAAATGCTCGATAACCCATATCACCATGTATTATTGTAAAATGACAGTACATACTCGTGACGAGAAGCTGTTAATACATGTATTTTAGGATAGCTTTATGAGATTTGTAACTAGATGGTATGTTCAACTAGATAGAACTCGTATTTATTCTTGGCAATAACTCACTAAGGCATTCTTTACACAATACTGGTATGTCATGGATTTGGTTCCAGACCGTCTATCTATATAGAGTATAAAAAAAAATAACAAAAAGCTTTAAAAAGTATGCACAAAGATGGAGAAATATGGTCGTGCAAGTACAACCTCCTCTTATTAAAAAAAAATAACTGCCTTATTTGTGAATACTCTAAAAGCATCTTACTATGAAAGATTGATAGGCAATTCAACCAAAAACTTTACAGATATGGTGATATTAGGTGAGATTATTAAAAATGCAATAAAAAATGGCAAGCTTGATGCAGGAGAAACAAACAGCGCAAAAAAATTTGCAGCACCAAAAAAGAAAAAAAATGAAACCCAAACGGTGAATTATGTAGGGTAACAATTCAAAGGTTTCACTCTATACCCCACTTAAGTATACCAAACCCATTACTCTCCCATAAACAATGTTACCTTTATCCCTCATCCATATCAGTCATACTAGCCACTATAACCACTAGCTTATCCACCTCAGTTTCAGCCATCTTTTTGGACACCCACTTATTCCTACAACTGTTCTGTTGCACCTACAAGACCAGAATGGAGACCTAGTCCAAATAATGGTCCAAGAGCCCTAAGAAATACCTAAGAAAAACCCACTTTTGACCCTATTCCTATGACATGCATAGATTTATATCCTTGACTTGTTGAGAAAACTTACTCATTCCTATCATTGTTGAACCTTTGAAACCTCCATTTTCCAAATGATATAAACCCAATGCGCATTGTGATTATCATTATGGAAATCTGAGCCATTCCACTAAAAATTGTATCACTTTAAAATGTAAAGTGCAGGGGTTAATCAATAAAAAGGTGTTAAACTTTGAGACCAACCAACAAGGGACTCCAAATGTTAATGGAAACCCTTTATCAAACCATACCAGACCATCAATAAATGCTTTGATTGATAGGCAAACAAACTATGTGAAGAGAGGGATAGGAAAAGTCAAAACTCTGATGGCTAAGATGTTTGAAGCTTTAGTCAAAACTGACATGTTAAAGTCAATAGAACCTCAAAATTACTCTTAAGTGATTAACTCAATCGAGAGCTGTAATTATCATAAAGGTGCTTTGGGGCATTCTACCGAGAGTTGTAACCAATCTTGTTAAGAGGTATAAAAGTTGATGTATATGGGTCAGATAGAGTTTTATGAAGAAAAAGAATAGTTGATGAAAGCTGAAGTGTCTACCATTGATTCAAAGAATAAGTTTATACGTAGACTTATAACTATCTATTATGATGAGAAACCGACACCAAGGTCAAAAAAACCCATCTCCATTCCAATAGTGACAATTAAAGTTTCTTACCCTTTTTTATATCAGAATGATAAAACAGTATCGTGAAAGTATGATTGTGATGTCGTAGTTAATCTAGATACTGTAAACATAATGAGTGTAGAAGGTATGACCCAAAATGACAAATGTTATACTCCAGAAGCTTTAGAGAAAGCTAGGAAAGAGAAAGGAAATGTGAGAGAAAAAGAAGAAAGTCAAAATGATCATGTCACAGTCTTAGATAAAGAATGTCAAAAGCCAATCTTTGAGAGTGAAGCTTGTAAATTTTTAAAACTAATAAAACATAACGAGTATAGCATGGTAAAACAGTTAAACAAGATGCCAGCTAGAATTTCATTATTATCATCATTACTTAGCTTAGAGTCACATCGTAATACTTTGCTGAAGATGCTAAATCAAGCATATGTGTCCCACAATGTCTCTATTGAATACGTCAAACAGCTTGTTGGCAACCTAACAATTGTAAACTATATCTCTTTCAGTGATGAAGAGATTTTTCCTAAAAGTTGAAGAAGTATTAAGGCTCTCCATATTACTATAAAGTGCAAGAGTCATATAATGACTAAAGTTTTGATCGATAATGGCTTATCCATCAATGTTATGCCTATGACTACTCTAGCAAAACTCCCTGTTGATGGATCTTATATGAAACGTAGTCATCTGATAGTTTGAACCTTCGATGGAACCTGAAGAGAAGTGCTGAGAGATATAAAAATGCCATTACAGATTGACTTGTGCATTTTCAACATGAAATTCCAAGTTATGGATTTTTTTCCTCATATAGTTACTTGTTGGGTAGGCTATGGATTCATATGATAGGTGCTATTACATTCTTATTGTATCAAAAATTCAAATTCATTATTGATGGAAAATTGACATGTATGGTAGGAGAAAAAGATTTACTGGTCACCCAATTAATAAATACTCATTATGTAAAAGCAGCAAATAAAGTTTTAGAGTACTCATATAGATTTTTTGAGATTGCTAACACAACATATATGACTAAAATATCTAAATTATATTCGTCACACCTATCTATAACTACTAAAATGGTCATTAAATAGCTTACTAAAATAGGATGGCAACCTGGAACTAGACTAGTAAAAAACCTACAAGGAATCATAAAGCCACCAGCAGTATGTGACAAAAAAGACAGATTTGGCTTAGGATATAAGCTAACAAGAAGGGACAAAATGAAAATGGTGAATGAGAAAAAAGATTAAAAAAATGGCTAATCTTGGAGGATATGAGCCAGAGTCAGAATTTATAGTCATTCCATACCTCTATGGTTCTTTTCGTTCGAGAGGATATATTTACCTAGATTTGCCTGGAGCCCTAAATGCAGGATTGGTGGAAGAGTTTTCAGAGCTAGCCATTCAAATGGTCGATGATGAAGAAAAGAAAAGTCAAGATGAAAAGTTGTTCATGCATCCTTATCCTTCAGATTTTGAGCTAAATAACTGGAGAGTCATAGAGCTGACTGTTGTCTTTAAAACTTCTGAAAAGTAATGTATTATAGAACTTTAAATCCCTAATTGCTTTCTATAAGCTTTAGATGATCTTTTGTGGTGTCTTTATGTTTGTCATTTTAATAAAAGACTTAAAAGATGCATCCACATTTTGTCAATTGTTTTTATCTTCATTTTGCTTTCCATTTTCTCTTTTCATCATTTTCTGGCCATTCCATTTTTGTGTACCAATATTCTTTTCATCTTACACTTTGTAGGGTCCCAAATAATGAACATGAAGATAATTATGGCAATAATCTCATATTTGATTTTGAAAACTTAATTCATGTTGACAAACTTGTAATGAGGAAGATTAAGATACTTACACACTATCTTTTGATTTGTTAAAATTAATAGAACATAAAGATAAAGCCAATAGAACCCCATCAAAAAATTATCGAATTAGTGAATTTTAAAGATGATGAAAACAGAAGAGAGGTTAAAGTTGGTGCATCTCTTTTACTAACTGAAAGGCAGAAGCTAGAAGAGTTGCTTCAAGAATATGTAGATGTGTTTGCATGGTCTTACTATATAAGCTCAGACTCAACACTAATATTATAGAACACAAGTTACTTTTGAAATAGAATACAAGTCGATACAATAAAAGCTAAGGCATATGAAGCTAAAAATGCTATTAAAAATTAAATATGTGAAAAAGCAATTTGATGTTAGATTTTTAGAGGTGGTAAAATATCCTGAATGGATAGCCAACATAATGCCAATTCTCAATAAGGATGGAAAAGTGACAATGTGTGTCAATTATCAAGACCTGAATAGGGTGAGTCCCAAAGATAACTTTTCTTTATCTTATATCGATACTCTAGTGGATAATACTACTAGGCATTTCATATTTTCCTTTATGGATGACTTTTCAAGCTATAACCAGATCAAAATGGCTCAAGATTATATGAAAAAAACCACATTTGTGACCATATGAGAGATGTTCTGTCACAAAGTCATACCTTTTGGGTTAAAAAATACTAGTACTACTTACCAAAGAGCAATGGTGACTCTCTTTCATGACGTGATACATAAAGAGATAGAAATGTATGTGGATGATATGATTATAAAATTTCATGAAAGAGAGGATCATGCAGTTAATCTCAAAAAGCTATTTAACAGGTTGAAAAGATTTTAGCTGAAGTTGAATCCTATTAAATGTAATTTGGTGCTAAATCAAGAAAATTATTAGGCTTTGTGGTTAGTGAAAGAGGAATCAAAGTGGACCTGAATAAGATGCAAGCCATCCAAAACTTATCTCCTTCTCATACCCCTAAAGAAGTGCAAGGTTTCCTAGGAAGATTGAACTATATTGTTTGTTTCATCTCTCAACTCAACTACAAGTGCAATCCTATTTTCAAGCTTCTTAGACAACACGATCCAAGAGAATGGAACAATGAATGCCAAGAAGCTTTTGATAAGATCAAAGAATACTTGTCAAATTCACCTATATTTATGCCATCAATCTTAGGAAAATCTTTGATTTTATACTTAACTATGCATGAAAATTCAATGGGATGTATGTTGGGGCAAAGAGATGAAACTAACAGGAAAGAATGAGCAATTTACTACTTGAGCAAGAAATTCACTAATTATGAGTCCAAGTATTCACCATTAGAAAAGATATGTTGTGCATTGGCTTGGACAACTTGAAGGCTTTGACAATACATGCTTTATTATACCACTTGGCTCATAGCAAAGTTGGATCCTATTAAGTATATCTTTGAGAAACCTTCATTGACAAAGAGAATAATGTGGTGGCAAATTATGCTTTCAGAGTATGATATTGTTTATGTGACTCTAAAGGCTATTAAAAGAAGTGCAATAGTTGAGTTTCTTGCTGATCGTCCAGCCGAAGATAATACGCCAATGCAACTGAATTTTTTTTATGAAGATGTGATGGCCATTGAAGGAAATGAACCTATTGAAGAGTCTTGGAAAATGTATTTTGATAAAGCCGTTAATGCTTTAGGCTATGGTATTGGGCAATTTTAATATCGCCCAATGAACATTACATCCCATCACAACTAGGTTGAATTTCAACTGTACAAATAATATGGCTAAATATAAGGCTTGTGTTATGGGTTTGCAAGCAGCAATTGAAAGAAAGATCAAAGTGTTGGATTTGTTTAGAGATTCAGCTCTAGTCATCTATTAGTTATAAGGAGAATAGGAAATTAGAGATTTTAAATTGATTCAGTATCATAAATATATCTCTGAGTTGGTCAAACTATTCGAAGAAATTCAATTTGAGCATTTACCTAGAGAGAAAAACCAAATTGCTTATGCACTAGCTACTCTAGCTTGAATGATTAAAATAGATGCAAATACTAAAATCTAACCCATCAAGCTAGATGTGAGGGATGAACCAGCATATTGCTCAGGTATTGAAAAAGAAGTTGATAGGAAACCATGGTATCATGACATTATACAATATATTAAAGTTCAACAATACCCGGAGCATGTAATAGAAAATGATAAAAGGACTATTAGAAGCTTGACTATGAATTTTTTTCTTAATGAAGATGTCATTTATAAAAGAGGTAGAGATCAAGTGCTCTTAAGGTGTGTGAATACAGTCGAAGTGAAAAAGATTATTGAAAAAGTATATGATGGAGTTTGTGGGACACATACAAATGGTCATATAATGGTTAGAAAAATTATGAGGGCTAATTACTATTGATTGACAACAGAAAGTAACTGTATTAGTTATACTAAAAAATACCATAAGTGTTAGATCTATGCTGACAAGATCCACACTCTTCCAATAGCATTACACATTTTGGCTCTTCCTTAGCCATTCTCTATGTAGGGCATGGATGTCATAAGTCCCATCACTCTAAAAGCTTCAAATAGGCATAGATTCATCTTTGTGATGATTGATTACTTCACGAAGTGGGTAAAAACTACATCATATGCTAGTATAACCTGATCTATAGTATGTAAGTTCATAAAAAAAGAGATAATATGTAGATATAGACTTTCAAAAATGATTTTTTTTATATTACCAAAAACTTGAACAGCAAAATGATGAATGAAGTATGCACTCAATTCAAAATCCATCATCATAATTTGACACCATATCATCCAAAGATGAATGGGGCAATGGAGGCTACAAACAAGAATATCAAAAGAATCTTAGAGAAAATGACTAATATTACAAAGATTGGCACAATAAGTTACCTTTTGCTTTGCATGCTTATAGAATATCAGTTCGAACATCTATTGGGGCCATCCCATTCTCTTTGGTATATGGAATAAAAGCTGTACTATCGATCAAAGTAAAAATTCCCTCGGTGAGAGTCCTAATGAAGATAGAGTTAAAAAAAGTAAAATGGGTTCGAAATTGCTATAAGCAATTAAATCTAATTTAAGAGAAAAGACTTACAACACTTTATCATGGTCAATTATATCAAAAGAAGATGATTAGAGCATATGACAAGAAAATCTATCCCTATCACTTTAGAGAATGAGACTTAGTGCTAAAAAGGATTTTTTCAAATCAATATGACAATCGAGAAAAATGGACACCAAATTGGGAAAGCCCGTATATGGTGAAAAAGGTATTTTCTAGTGGGGCATTGATTTTAACAGAGATAGATGAAGATGATTTACCTATTCTCATAAATTTAGATGCTGTAAAGAAATATTTTGCTTAAAAAAATAACAAAAAAAGCAAAAATAAAAAGTAAAAAAAAAATGATGTATCTAAGCTGAAAACCCAAAAAATGCAGCTTGGATGTAAAGAAGAAGCATCATCAAGAAAAGATCCCACAACACAAAGGCAAGTGTAGTTTGACAAACTCTAAAGGATCAAGGAAGTCATCTGATTTAGTTTTAGAAAAAGAATCTGGGAATATTTTGTTCATGATTATCTTATGATAATTATTTGGACACTTTTGTTTCAACTCAAATACTTTGCCATGCACTTATTATCAATCTAATGAAATGTGCTATTTTTCTTTTGGAAATAACACCTATCCAATCCTTTATTCCCATTTGATATTTTTGTTCATTGTACAAATAAGAGAAATGTGTGATTGCATTTTGTTTGTCTTGAACTTAAAATGACGAAAAGAAAAACAAACATGAAAAAGCTCAGCATTACTTTTTAAAAGTTGACAAAGACAAATGAAAAAAGATAAAAAAAAAAAGCATGACAAGACATTGATGTTGCAGACTTTTGAAAAAGAAAAATATTGTTAAAGAAGAATACAATGGCCAAATGTTGAGAATAGATTAGTCATATGGCAATTTGTTGAGAATTCTAATAAAAGAAGCAAAAAATGAAAGATTTCGATAACGTTTTTACTACAATGAATAATTTTGATTGCATTACATGCATTGTATTTAGAGCACTTAGTATATACATCCATGAGCAGCTATAATAAGGATAGAGACTTTTTATTTCCTAATGAAAAACAAGATTTTGATATTTAAATGGAGATAATAATCAAACAAAAGATTTCAAGAGAGAGAAATTTACTTGTTCAGATATGAGAAATTGATTTTGAGAATAGATGAGATTTTTAAAGTTATTGAACCTCTACTTAAAAGAGCTTTTTCCAAAATAAATTTTTAAAATTGTTGAGCCTCTACTTAGAGAAGCTTTTCCCAAGATGAATTTTTAAAGTTTTTAAGCCTTTGCTTAGAAAAGCTTTTCCCAAGATAAATTTTAAAGTTCTCGAGTCTCTAATTAGATGAGCCTTTTCCAAGATAAATTTTGAAGTTGTTGAGCCTCTATTTAGGGGAGGTTTTTCAAGATGAATTTTTAAAGTTGTTGAACCTCTACTTAAATGAGCTTTTCCAAAACTAAATTTTTAAAGTTGTTGAGCCTCTACTTAGAAGAACCTTTTCCAAGATAAATTTTAAAGTTGTTGAACCTTTGTTTAGATGAGCTTTTTCAAGATGAATTTTTAAAGTTGTTGAGTCTTTGATTATAGGAGCTTTTTAAATTTAAAAAAAAAAAGATTTTATGCTCAATGTTTTTTCTTTCTGAATAAAATGGATGTCTGTTTGTCTTTACTTTATTCTTGATTCTCAGAAATAAGCAAAGAGGAGCAACTGTAGACACTATTTTTTTTTCTTTTTGGCAACTTTTCTGCCAGTCACCTGCAGCTGCCAATGGCTCTGACAACCACTGACAGTGGTTTTGATAGTCGGTGGCCGCCTTAACCTTAAGCTACCAAAATCTCAAATTTTTTGAGATTTTTTTTTTTTTTTTTGCTTTATAAATAGAGTAATGTTCTGGCAACAAAAAAGAGGGCAGAAACCTTGCAAAAAAAAAATAGATAAAAAAACATTCACTACTAGATTCCAAAAAAAAAAAAAAACTTCCTATGAAAGAAAAAAAACACAAATCCAGCAAAAAAAAACTAAGCCTCTGGGAACGAGGACCACAGCTCCAAACAAAAAAAAAATAACGCAAACGCAAGAAAAAAAATTCTGACCAAACCTTACAGGCCAGATCTGCGCTATTTGGAGTTTATTTTCACAAAACCAAGCTCAAATCTAGACTTTAGAGGTTGAGAAGAGCATTTAATGAATCTTTTTAAGTTTTTCGATCATCGATGATGGCGACAACGGCAAATGGCCATCAACCTTTACCTATTTTAAAAAAAAAAGGGACAGGGTTTTTTCTTAGAGAGAAATGAAAAAATAAGCTAAAAAAACTTGGACGTTTATATAAAAGGTTAGGCATCAAAACGACGTTGTTTCAATAAAGGCCCAAAATGACATCATTTTAAGCCCTAAGGATCCACGTGTCAACCCAAGATCTGACTTGTGGTTCGCGTACTAGACTTGGTGACTCGTTTTGCCCTCAACCTCAACCGGTCCAACTGAACTGACCCAAACCTAATCGAATCGTCCTCGAACCATTGAACTCAAACCAAACCAGATCGAACCACTGAATCAGATCATCTCTGAACCGCTAAACCTAGACCAAACCGAATCCAACCATCGAACCAGCCCAGACACATGTTAATCGAACAGTTGATCGATCTGGTTCAGGTAAAAAAAATTCTTTTAGAATTTTCTAATTTTTTTATATATTAATTTTGTTATTTTAAATTTTATTATTAATATTCATGCATATTAAAATATTTATATCTATTAGAATAAATTTTTTTGTTGAAATAAATAAATAAATGATAAAATATATAATAAAAATTTTTTGATAATTTTGGTAATTTTAGAATAAACCTTATAAATTAATAAGAAATATAAGGAAAAAAATTTTATCCGATGATGAGACTCAAAGATACTCCAAGTAGTGATACCTACGAATCTCTAGGTGAAAAGATTTTTTTTAAATACTACCAGTGTATTGGAGTATTTATAAAAAGTTTTCAATATAATAAAAAATATTTGTTATAAAATAAAAATAAAATTAACTAATAAATTAAAAATAAAGTAACAAAAAATAAAAAAAAAGGAAATTTTATTCGAGGACGAGATTCTAAAAGTATTTCAAGTAGAGATGTTTTAAGAAATCCCTATGTGAAAATTTTTTTTTATATTACCAGTGTATTGGAATATTTATAGCAAAACTTCAATATAATAAAAATTTCTCTTTTCTTCAAAGATTTAAATAAAAATAAAAATCAATAAAATTTTTAAAAAAGAGAATAAAATACATGCATCAACATATCAACATTTTGCATTGCATGCATAATAAAGTTTTTGCAAAAAGTAAATTCGAGCCTCCAAGGATGAGATTCTAAGGTATTTTGAGAAGCGATATATATAAAATCTCTAGGTGAGAAGGAGTTCTTCTAATATTACCAATGTACTAGAACATTTTAAAAATTATTTCAATAAAAGGGCTCTAATTTATTTTTTTCAAATAAAATTGGAACAATAAATATGGAACAATCCTAAAAGAAAAAACCAAAATTTCAATAAACAAAGGAAATCAAGGAAATTATTTTTCAAATACCAAAAATAAAACTGTTTTTATCAAAATCAATGGATAACATGTAATTAATTGGTACCATTTTTAAACGGGCATTGTAGGGGTGCTAATCCTTCCCCACATGTATTCGACTCCTGAACTCAGACTATTGTGCAGACCCTAAAATTATCCTTTTAATAAATTTTAGTTAATTTTAAGATTTCATTAAAAAGATATGTTTTAATAGGTGATCAATCGCACCTAGCCAAAAAAGATTGGTGATGACTCCGTTATTTTTTATTTCATTTCCAAATTCATTGGGCGAATACAAACTGTTACGACAAGGTTTTGATTCTAAGTAATTATTTGTAATAAAGTTCTACATAATTAATTTTCAAAATCATGAAAAAAAACAACTTGAAAGTGGAAAGAGAAGAAAATGAAAAAAATGAAAAAAAGAAAGATCTAATGTTGATGTTTTATTTATTTCCAAACCAAAAAAAATATGTAAGAAAATTTCTTAAAAACTTAAAATGCTTATTAAAAAAACTTAATATAATGACTAAAAAAGCTAATAAAATAAAATAAAAAATGAAAATGAAAATTTATTGAACTAAGTTGCTAAATTTAAGTGTCTAATGGTCTAACTATATAAGGGAATTTAAAGGGTTTCCTTTTAAACAAAAATAATAAAATTTGACTTGCATGTCATGTATAATTCTTTTGAACATTGTTTTTATGCCAGCTAAAGACAAGAAATAATGATTGTAAATATATTTTTATCAAATCTTTAAAATAAAAAAATATGTTTAAAAATTTTACTTAAATATTGGAGGATTTTTTAAAGAATTATCTTTTAGGGCCAACAATAAAATTCACATCATACGTTTTTTACTTTGGTAATTAATAAAAGGTTCAAGAATAACACATTCTCAAGAGTTATGGAAAATGAAAATGCTAATCAAATTAATAGGGTGGAAAACGCCCTAGAAGAGGTGAGGGAGATAGTTATAAGAATACAACAAAACATGGATAGGGAGTTCACCTAGTTAAAACAGATTTTAGCAAGGTTATCCAAAAGAAAAAGGGATTGCTGAGATACAAGGGGCAAGGGAATAAATAGTCATGGAAGAACCAGTGTATACAGGGTTTACATATCCTTATCCTCATGTCACTCAAGCACCATCGACAATTTATCAATAGCATGCTTGTATTTCCATCAGGCCATCATTGGTTTAGATAAACCTCAACTCTAGGACCACTCTTTTTGACCCTATTATTGTACCTAACTTGGATGATCTTAAAGAAAGGGAGAAACTGAGAAAAGTGTCAGAGTCGATAGAAAATATAAAAATGAAAAATAAGTACAACCTACTGAAAAAAAAAAAGGTTAAAGGTAATATAGTGGCATGACGTGTGTGGAAGTATTGATGCTAATAAACTAAATTTAGTTCTTGATCTTATCATTCCATCAAAGTATAAGGTTTCAGATTTTGATAAATATGATGAAACAAAATGCCATTCAGCATACATCACCATGTACTATCAAAAGAGGACAGGCCATACTTAGAATGACAAGTTACTGATTCATTATTTTCAAAACAGTTTTACCAAATTCGTACCAAAATGATATGTCCAACTAGACCAAAGTAAAATTCACTTATAGAAAGATCTAGCCAAAGCCTTCATAGCACAATATAAACATATGGTATATATGACACAGGATACGTTGACCTACAAAACATGAAGAAAATGACTACTAAGACTTTCAATGAATATGCTCACAGATAGAAAGATATGGTAGCTTAAGTCCTACCACTTCTAATAAAGAAAAAAACTAAGATACTTTTTGTAAGTATTCTAAAGGCCTTTTACTATGATAAATTAGTGGGTAATGCTACAAAAAACCTTATTGACTTGGTAATATTAAGGGAGATGATTGAAAACATAATTAAGAATGGTAAGATTAAGGGACAAAAGGCCTCTGGTGCCAAAGAAACCCTCGTCCCCAAAAAGAAAGAGTTAGAAAACCATGAATTACTATTAGAAGCCCTTTGCCTAGACCATTCATCCCTTACGATTCATACTCGACCCATTCCCTCTATTAGCATTGGGCCAATCAAGTGTCCCAAATACAATACCCCTTATCAACCAATACCAGCATTAGTTCTTCATCCTACATTTCAAACCCCTATTACTCCACCCACCACTAGACCAATCACAAGGTTTAATAATTAGACAAGTGATTTCGAGAAAGCATGAGTTCATCAAAAAAGAATTCACATTGACTTAATTTTTATGTCATATGCTGAGTTATTCTTAGAACTCGTTAAGAGTCATATGGTATCTTCTATTCATTTAAAACCATCAAAATCTCTATATCCCAAATGGTATAATGTTAATGCTACATATGATTACCACAATGAAAACATGAGTCACTCCATAAAAAGTTACCCTGCATTTAAACACAAGGTTCAAAGTCTGATTAGAGAATGCTTAATAAGTTTTGATAAGCAATGGAGGTTGGATGTCAAATTCGAATCAGACTATACAAGGGTGTAATTCTCAAAATGATAAGATAGGCTAGAGTCGACTAGAAATGACTTTCTTGAATTTTTGTTAAAGTTTACTCGGATTTCTTTTTATGTAAGATGCATTTTAATGGTATTTCCATTTGTATCCACTTGAATAGTTTTTTTTTTTTTTTTTACATATATCTCCTCTAATATTATCTTTGTATTCATTTTCAAAGGATTAAAGGCATGGTAGATTTTTTATGAGGTTTTGATTCTAAGTAATTATTTAAGAATAAAGTTCCACATAATTAATTTCCAAAATCATGAAAAGAAAAAACGTTCCTTGAAAATGGGGAGAAAAGAATAGGGAAAAAAAAGGAAAAAAATCTAATGTAATTATGTTGACGTTTTATTTATTTTCAAACAAAAATAAATAAATGTAAGAAAAATTCTTGAAAACTTAAAATACTTATTAAAAAATTAATATAATGACTAAAATAGCTAATAAAATAAAATAAAAGTAAAAATAAAAATTTATTGAACCAAGTGGCTAAGCTTAAGTGCCTAATGATCTATTGTTATTGAGTTAAGATTTAAGGATAAAAACTATCTAACTAATTGTTTGTGGGCTTTATTTATAATTTGTTGAGTCCTTCAAATGATTATTTTATGTAGCCTAATGGTTTTGAATTTTTATTTTTATATATTAGATTTATATATTTATTTAGTTATTTGAATTTATAAGATGGACTAAAAGGTAATGGATAATATTTTTTTGAAAAGTGTAAGAATAATATTAAAATACAAAATTATTATGTAATGAATATTTATATAAATATTTATTAATTTTTAACTTTAGTATTTTTGTCGTAGTTTTATTTAATTATATAAAGAGTAAATTAATTATTGCGTTTGAAATTACAAAAAATGTCTTTAACTTATAAATTTTCAAAATTATTCAAATCCATCTAGACTCACCTAACTCTAACCAAATCGAATTTAAAATAATCCTAACGCAAAATAATTTGTATTGAAATTGTCTAAACACATCATACAAAAATTTTATGATTATCTTATTATCCAATAGATATAATTTTCTAAATAATTAATCTGAAATCTACAAATTACAAAAATATACAATGAAAATTTAAAGTTTAAGAAAGAAAGTTTTAAAAATGCCAACTTTAAGTGCTTCATGATAAACATAATTTAAAAGTCAAAGCTTCATTTTCTTTAGGATCATATAAAAAAAACGTATAATTTTTTTTTATAAAGAAGGTTGTAAAGGAGAAATAATTGTAAGTCTTGAGATTTAATTCTAAATTTATTGAATATCACCTCTTAAAAATAATTATATGAATCAATTGAACTAAGTTCCAAGTTCATAAAACATACCAAAAAAAAAAAAAAATTACCATCTTAAGGAATAATAAAGAACTAAGTAGAAAGCTAACAAAAATCTAATAGAATTGATTGAGTAGGGAAAATTCGAATACTTCACTTATAAAACTTAGATTCAAATTTCACTACTAACAATCTCTTGATGGATTATCTATAAATCTAATATAATTTTTTTTTTAAGACTTGCGATCTATCTTAACCATAGAATGGAAAAGCCTATGTGAGGTTAATATAATATATATATATATATATATATATATATCTGTATGTATGTATCTTTCGAATCTGACCTATATATAACTTCAATCTTAAATACTTTGAACAAAAGTCCTTACGGAAATCAAACAGGCTTTGCCATTTGGTTGCATTGCATGTCTCATCAACTTTGAATCATTTTTTGAGTCGTTGTTTGTTTTTCTTCTCGAGTCTCAATGCATTCAAATTATGTGGTGGGATGAGACTTGAGACTTCCTAGGCTGACAGTTGTGAGATGTGTGTGTTGATAACTCTTTAAGGCTTGCTATTCTGTGTTCACGGCTCTTGTTTGATGGCAGATGAATTGAGAACCCAACAAATGAATGGAACAGTGAGGCGTTTACCTTTATATCATGAACTGAAAACTCAAATTCTGCCAGTACTGTGGTCTGTTCTAGTGACTATATTAAACCTGGAAATCTCAAATATATATATATATATAAAGTAATAATAATTTCCGGTTTGGCCCAAAAAAAATCCTGATTTGGGTCGTCTACAGGGCGTTGCAGTCATTGGATCTTTCTCGGTCGAAGACCAATTGAGTAGCCAATTGGGACTACACCAACGACCATAATGTATGTATTCTTTGGATCGTATGCAAGTGAACCAAAAAGACTAATGGCATTCTCACCCCCAAAAAGTGAAAAGAAAACCCATAAACCAGTTTTTACTGACAATTTATACACTGAAATGAAAATCTTGGGACTATTAGTTCATTCTTAATGTATCCAACAGCATAGAATTATGCACAAAGAATGTCAAAATTATTCATAATCTTTTAATTTCTTCTATTAGATGCAATCAGATTAGGCCTGTTTAGCATGTCTTTAATTCCCAACTATATTAAAGCACAAATTTGCACATCTGATATGTAATGCACTATCCGGACCCAAAGAACAGGTTCCAATAGTCAAGAAAACAACAAAAACTTGACTAAAATTTCACCTCAATGTCTCCAATCTTCGACCAACTTGCAAATGTACTAGTTGGGTAAACTTCAATTATTTTCATCTATTTTGGATGTACCAGAAGTCTGAGTTTTGAGAAACTCTAATCGCATCTCCAATTCAAAGTTCTTTTGCCTTTCATTCTTTAACTCCAACCTCAGCCTCTCAATCAACTGCACCAATTGATCTTCTCTGTTCATCACTTCCCCTACAAACAGGTTAATCTGATCTGTCACCTTCTGCATTTGATCATCCAAACTCTTTTTCAATGTCATCAGGCCACCCACCATTGTTTCTGCATTAACAATGCTGTCAACTCCAACTCCAGATTTATCCCCTACAATTCCCTCAATGCCAGACTCTTCTTCACCATGAGAACCATCATTTCCCCCCTCCCCAACTCCCCCTGGTGAACCAATCAAACTTGACGAGGCCTCTGGTGAATTCAAATTTGATTCCTCGAAGCCACCTGCCCCGTCTGGAATGATCGTCTCGCCACCAAAATGAATCTGTTTCACAATTGAGCCACCTTTTGACTCGTCGGGGAATATAGGGTCAAGTTCGACCTCATCTTCATTGAAGTTCCACCCACTAATCCTTCTATGTTTAACAAAGTGAGACCCTGATTCTCCATCAACATCTTCATCATCTACTTCAACATCAACACGCTTCTTAAGAATCTTTCTTGTCCTGAACCTCTCTTCAACACTAGGCAATCCATGCAACACATGCTTAACAAGAAAATCCAAACCTTCGTAACTCTCAAAAAAAGAATGTTTCAAAAGCTTCTCTGCTGAGGGTCGCTTCCCAGGATCTTGATCAAGACAAGAAGCAACCATATCCTTATAGGCCTTTGAAAAGTTCTTGCTCTTACCTTTCTTGCTATTATTTTCATAATCAGAAAATCTAAACCGCTTGGAAATCTTCATGATCAAAGACTTTGAAGGAGGTAGATGTGATAAAGGAGGCCTTCCATGGGCTAATTCGAGCGCGGTTATACCAAAAGACCATATATCAGCCTTGAAACTATACCCTATATGCGAGTGTATTACCTCTGGGGCCATCCAATATGGGGTTGCCGTTACGTCAGTACGCATCGATGGTGATGAAGATGTCGATGATCCTGATCTGTAACCTGAACTTGAATCATAAATCGAAGCTGAAACCCCAAAATCAGCAAGTTTAACACACCCATTCGAGTCCATCAAAATATTACCAGCCTTTATATCTCTATGTAAAAGCCCTTGGTTGTGAAGATATGACAATGCATTGAGGGTTTCTTTGAGAACAATGGCAATGCATTGCTCTGATAATCCATCGGGGAAAGAAGATGAGATCATGGATTGTAAAGAACCGCCAGACATAAAGGGCATCACAACCCAGAGACGTCGGTCAACGGTGAAGAAGCAATGAGCATTGAGGATATTGGAGTGTGAAAGAAGCGACATGATCTTGGTTTCACGTTGAATGTTTTCGAAATCAACCTTGTGCGGATCAATATCAAAGGTTTTGATTGCAACAACAGTTGAATTCATGGGAACACATTCGGCTTTGTAAACTACGGCACTAACACCAACTCCGATTACATCAATAATCTTGTAAGAGTCTGAATCTAATGGGAATTGAAGCTTGGGATGATCTTCTTGTTCATAAGCCATGAAGTTCTTCTTTTCTTTTCCTTTTTTCTTTTTGGCTAAAGGCTCTGAGAATTGTTATTGTTGTTGTTGTTTGGAGTGGGTTTTCTTGGAGGATTCATGAAGAACAAAGAAGAGGGAAAGAGAAAGAAAAAGTAGGGTTTAAGCGGTTTCTTTGTGAGGTTTGAAAAGGAAAGACATTGTTATAGATAGCGGTGATTTATATATCTTTGAGAGGGATACATGATAATTTCCAGCATTCAATAAAAAGCAGCAAAGGTCAAAGGCAATAGGATTTTTGCTTGTTTTGGGCATTTGGAGCTAACCTGCCATGCAAATCAGGACGGCTTTTGCAGTTTTACTAGATAATTGTGCTTGTTTCGCTACTCCTAGGAGAGCTCAAGTAGGATGTAATATATATTTTCTTAATATTGGTAATGCCATGAGTTTAAAATTTAAAGTGATGAGAAAAATAAAATATTAATTTATACAATGTAAAATTAAAATTATTTTATATTTTTTAATCATTAAATTTAATATATTTAAAGATGAAATTAAACTAATTCTTTTATTTTTTACTTATCAATCTTATTATTTGATTTATTAAAATCGATAATTAAAAAAAATATATAAAACATTTTTTAGTTTTACATTATAAACTAATCCCTTCTCATATATATATATATATATATATATATATATATATATATATATATATATTCCAAGTCTTTATTGATGAACAATCCACAAGAAAACACTTTCTTTATATTTGTAAGCTCTACAAAAACAACATTACTATTTAAAAATTTATAAAAAAAAAAAATAGGTACTACCATTTCTTAGCAAATATCATAATCACCATTACTTACTCGTGAGTTAAGAGTAATAATAATTTAGATCAGATTAAATTCGGTTCAATTTTTTGAATAATATATAATATTATAAATTTTTTAAATTTAATTTGAATTCGAATTAACATTTTTTTTAAATTGATCTAATCTAACTTAAATTCTACTGATTCAATTTATCAGGTTTTTTAAATTTCTTTATTATTTATATTGTTTTAATATAATTTTAATATATTTAAATGTTTTTACATAAACAATTATTATTTTTATTTTATAAAAATTTAAAATATAAAAAATAATAAAATATGTAATTCAATTTAGATATTTTCAAACTTCCCTATAAAAATCTGATTCGAACCTAATAATAACATTTAATGTTAGACTTTAATTCGAATCGAATGAAAAAATTGATCCGAATCAAACTAAATATTACAATTTAAAATCAATTTTGATATTCTTAATTTTTTTCTCATTTCTATAATGAACGATATAGGTCAATAATTCAATAATTTGAAACAATGAATTTTTAACATTGGTTTAAGTATTTGGTTTATATCTGTTGCAACTAAAAATTCAATTTTTTATTCAATCGATCAAACCGACAGAACTTATGTCGATTCGATTATCTATTATTATTAAAATATGTGAATCAATTTGATATTTTTTTAAGAAAAAATGCTCAATTATTTTAAAGATAGTTTGTTAAATCATGTTTCAATTTTTTTAAAATCGAAACGATCGATTAATCATTTTTATTTTCATCTTTATTTTTTATTTTTTTTTCAAATTTGAATTTTGAAATACAAAATTACCCATCCTAAATTTAATTTAATATAAAAAAAAAACTTATGACCTAATTGAATAACAAATATCATCCAATTAGGCCTTAATCTAGTTATCGTTCCTAAATTTGTTTGGGGACAACTTTAATATCATTTACAATATTGTAATATAACAAAAAGCTTATGACCTAATTGAATGACAACTATCATCCAAATAGGTCTTAATCTGGCAATGCCCCCCCCCCCCCCCCCCCCCCCAAGAAAGCACCACATCATAGAGACTAGACGATGTTAGACCAGCCCCACGTCATTATCTAACTTAACAACCATTATTTGTAGATGAAGTGATAAAAGTTGATTCATTTCCGAGCGACTATGATTGATTTTTATTATTTACCTTTCCATCGAGAAGCACTACTTGGATTCTTTTGGCGGAAATTTATAATAGAATTACTTTAATTTTCATTACCAATTGAGTGAACCAATAAACAGGAAGGTGTCTGTTAATAATATTAAAAAACTATTATTATAATCGGATTTGAATAATGATACTCTAAGAGTACTATCTGAACTTTATACATCAGTGAAAGATGCAAATCGGATTTGAATAAATTTATTACCTGAATAGATTATAAAACATCCTTATGCAGGTACCTGTTTATAGTTGCCCATTGCCATCCCTACGTGACCAACAAATAATTCCCTTCTCTTTGCAATAATGGCTTTGCTGCCCTTATTTTCTCCGCTACCTCCACAGCCTCCCCTCCTTTTCCTACCTTGTGCATTACCGTTTCTATAACATTTTCCACCATTTCACCTTCAATAGGTCTTTGAGCTCCTCTTGTCAACTCTACACAGACACCCATTTCCTCTACCAACATCTTGCAATTGAAAATTTGATCAGCTTCCTAAAGCTATCCAATAATTGGAACTCCTTGACTCAGGCTCTGCAGCACCGAATTCCATCCACAATGACTTAAGAACTAATGCTCCAATAGATTTATGTAGCAAAATCCCCAACTGGCCGCCAGCCCAGTTTATAACCAGCAACACTTGCTTACTCTCGCTCATGCGTTCTTCAAACTTTTCTGGTAATTATTCAGCTTCAAATTCACATCTCAAGTCAAAACCTCGTGAAGGCCTTATTTCCCAGCTGAAAGGGGCACTGCTGTTCTAAAAACTGGTGGTTATGTCCATCATTTGAGAAGGACTAATAGTGTTTTGTGAACCAAATGATATGTACAGAACTAAAGCAAGACATACGAGGCTTGCCATCTTTTTCAATGATATTCGATAACAAGCAATGAAATGGGGTTTCAAGGCCAATCTTTGAGCAAAGAAGGGAAACTATTTTATCCGCTGGCAAGTTCTCGGTGTATCAGAGTTTGGAGGCAAACCAAAGCTACCAAAAGGTAGCTCAGCTAGATGGATGCCCGATTGATGTTCAGTTGTTGAGATAGAAGATATTTTTATATTAAGAGTAGTGCTGGCAACGGTGATAGTGGAGCCTTTTCTCTGGTGAATTCCTCTTGCTAACTCTAGAAAAGGAATAAGATGGCCATGAGCCATTAAAGGAAAGCATTACTATGTGCTCTCTGGAACCACTCATATTTGCATGTTAGAATGACGGGCAGGCCTATGCTTTGGACTAGACTGTCCATGAACATTCAAAAAAATCAAAAAAAATTTAAAAGAAATTTTTTCTTAAATACTTTTTCTGTCGACAAAATTGATAAATCAATTGACAGTTTATATATTTATATATATATATATATAATAAGTTGATACTCTTGAAAAAAGAATTACGAATCTTAAAATTTCAAGAAAAGGAGAATAATGAAATTGGTTCTAATTCCATAAAGTGAAAGGTTGATGTTTCTCTCTAATTTATATAGATAGGGAAATGTTTTAGATGGTTTGTGCGAGCTAATTCCATGGCCGTGGATATGTGATAACTTTCTTTTTTGGTTTATTCTCTTCGTTAATTGAGTAATTTTTATTTTTGGTAAATAAATAAATTGTCTTTAGTAATCAAATGTGATGCTTGACGAGTTATAAACTCAAATCATATTCTTTTTATTCTTAACAAAATGTTTTCTATTATTTTTAAGATTATCATTGTAATGTAATCATCAAAATGATCTTATTACAATGATTTTATAACTTGTGATATGAAATCGATTTGTCTGGTTAACATTTATTAAATTATATGAATTAAAAACTACTATATTTAGTATTTTAAAAATCAAATATTATTTTATTTAAAAGTATAAAAATAACAATCCATATTGTAATAGTTATACAAGTTAATTATTTAAATATTATTTAAAATAATAATTTATAAAATATAGTAATATTTTATTTATTTTATAATGAATATTATTATTAAATTATTAAATTAGTAAATATATTTATTAAGTAAATTAATTTTTATAATATTAATTATATATAAATTTTTGAATTAAAAAATAAAACTAATATATTAATATCATAATAAAAAAAACAAAGATATTATTTATATATAAAACATTAAAAAAAAAGTAAAAAAAAATACAAATTAATTTTGAACTTATTATAATGAATATTAGTTTGAAAATATAAAAATTTATAATATAAAATAATTACAATTTTAAGATGAATTAAAATTTTAATTCATATATTGACTATTATTAATTTTACATATTACTTCGATGATAAAATTTTTTATCTTTTTGGATAAGAATTAAATCATCATCTAATATAATAATAATATAGTAATTTGATCATTCTTGACAATTTAAAATTACTGTCATATAAAATCACCAAATATTTATTAAATACAATGATTTAATTATCATATATAAATTAATTTTTAAAATGATTATCCCAACAAAACATCACCTAATAGATTTACTTTGCCTCATTTACTACGCCTTCGTTCCATTAATTCTAGTCTTTTTGGTTATATGGGGATTATTTGCAAGTTATCTTGCAGTTCTGATTACAAAGGTTCGACTAATTGCAATATTAAGTATATTACTTAACCAATGAATTTACTACAAAATCTTAAACATAAAAATTAATCAATATCTGACTGTAGCCCAAATGAACAATCGGGTCATGAAGAAATTTACTTGCGTATGAATCTCCAAGGTTCACAATATTTTTAATGCATGTAGCATTATAATTTTAAGTACAGTTATTGGATTCAGTGAAGGATGCACATTTATAAGTAGAGTGCATTGAACACTTTTAAAAATTAAAAAACAAAAAATTTAAAACAAATTTTCTTTGAATATTTAAAAATTTGTTTTAACAATTTTTTATTGATAAAATTAATAAATTCATCTGAAATTTTTTTTTTTTTATAATTTATATAAGGGAGTACAAAAAAAAAAATTGGATGTGCTGCTGATAGGCTTACAGCATAATTGGATAACGTTGTATACTTTTTTAATAAATAAAAAAATTAATTTCAACCTATATAATTTATATTTGATATTAAAGGTATTTATAAATCGAGCTTGGTTATCACATCAAAATGGTTGCACAAGGCTCAAAGTGTCTATTAAAGCTCATTTTAGCTCATTTAATCTAAATTTATTATTTAAATAATAAAAATTATTTATTTTAATATTTTATTAGTTTTAAATATGTATTTGAATTAAAATTAAATTAAATTAATTATTTTATATATAATCAATTATTTTCACAAGGGCATGTCCAAATTTGAAAATTTTTGTGTATGATTGAAACTCATGGTCTACACCAATTTATGAAATATAACGATTTTATCTCATAAAAAACTTTACAAATTAAAAGTGATGTAAATAATTATATTCCAAAATCGACTTTAATACAGTTGATATAAAATTTATAACTCTTCTCTAAGATCATAACATCATTTTTACTCCAACGAGAGCCTACTATCCTTGATGGCACATAGCTAATATCTTAAAGCCAACTTTGATGATAAATGTCATAATCTACACTGACTTAGGAAATATTATTCGTTTCAACCCATTAGGCCTCCTTGTTTTCTTGCATAAAAAATGCTTCACAAATTAAAGATAATATAAATACTTATATCTTAAAATTGACTCTAATAAATGACCACTATGAGATTCATGACTTTTCTATAAGGCCATATCACTCAGCTTGTGTAGGTTAGTCCAAGGACAAGTTAGTCAATATGAAATTAAAAATGGAATAGAAGATTAAAGTCTATTAACTCACTAATAGACCTAGAATTATGATCATTTAAGAAAAGTTAAATGAGCAATTAACTTTTTTTATGAAAAAATCAATGATTTGATTTTCTTTAATTATTTTTTCCTATTATTAGCATAGAAAGAAATCAATTAACAAAGTAATTAATAATATTACTTGTTGATTTGATTGATAATTAAAAAGAGAAAAAACTAAATCTTTAAGCAATTAAAATATCACATGTAGTTATTGTTTGATTTAAAAAGAATCAAGCTCAACTAGTTTATTGTTGAACTACATTCTTGTTTTAGCTACTTGAATAATGTGTTCAATCAAATTTGAATAATTTAATACCCAATTTGAAAGGCTTGCGAGTTTAATCAAACTCTTTTAATATATATATATATATAAGTAACTTACAAAAGTATATTATTTAATATAAATATTCATAATTTTATTAAATCTAATTGAATCTACTAAATCGAGCTTAAATGACTCAATTAAATTACAAGTTAAGCACGAACAAAAATATAAAACTTGAGTCGAATTTCAAGTTTCAAAATTTTAAATTAAGCTAAACTCAAATTTAATATTATATCGATTCGATTTGACTCGATTATATCTTCACATGTAGTCATTCTTGAAAAAAGGTGTAGAGAATTGACAAATTTATTATATAACTAAGCAGGGCTAAATAAATCCTGTTCTTTCTTTTTAAAATGATGAGGAGGATTTTCAAGAGCCTTGCCAACAAATGCTTATAAAGAGAATTGTTTTGTTGCATTTATTTTCTCATAAAACTCCACTAATATCTCATCACACAATTAATTTCGACTGTATATAATATATGTATTAATATATTATTAGGAAAGTAATTTTACTATGATTATTTTATTTTGATTTTTAAGTAATTTTATTGATTAAATTGTTGTCACGAGACTTAAAATGAAAAAAAATTTTAAAAATTACAATATTTAAATATGAAAAAATAATAAAGATAGGTGTAGTTACTTAAAAAATTAGGGACGTGAATAAGTTTAAAAGTATGTAAATCAACTTCTATTTCTAAAGAAAATTAAAAGATTAAAAATCTAACAATTCAATCACACATCAAAATATTTTAAAAATTCATTATGGATATATATAAAGATTTAAATCTAAATTTATGATACGTTTTTGTAAGACAAAACTATAAAACATTCGAGTTAAAATAGATATTAACTCGTAAGTTGAATGTAGGCTTCCATAATTTATATCAAAACAATCACCAACTGAAGAGAGCTAAGTATTACATCGTATAAGCTACCTCTAGAATCTTAGTAAATGGAAGTTAAGTGCTACACGCTGTGAATTACTTCTATAATCTTAATGTCAGATGTTATTTATGCTGAACTTGGTACAAAAGGTGAAAACCTAAAATCATAAGGTCACTTAAAAGCAAAGACCAGAAAGGTCTCCAATATTTATACTCCAACACTTAAGTCAGTGCTCTAACATGGGACAATTCAGGCCAATGTGGTTAATGTGTCTCCAATGTTTTAGGATGCAATCAGCATGGTCATGCTCCTATCATATGGGACGTTATCCTGATGACACTACTAAGATTAGCCTCAAAAAATAAGGTTGGCACACCAAATCATCTTGAACTAAATATCAAAAATGCCCTTTCAACCTCGCTGACTCACTCTCAACGATAAAAGTACTAGTTTGTCATTTGGACCTCAAAATACCCTCATCATTATGTCCTCTTATTAATAAGTTTGATTTGCAAGCCTAATTCATTTTAAAGGGATATGAAAGCTTATGTTTTTTTCGTTCTTGCATTGACCTGTCAAGTGTACAGCTAGCTTTATAGATTACATCCATAGGGTCAATGGTTTTACTAAGGGATTCAAACTCAATAGGCACTAATCCTTTGGTCTAGATCAATGAGTTATTTAGTAAGGTTGGGTGACCCTATGCAATTCAAGGCTAAACTTAAGCATATTTTCAATGCAGTTCTTGTAAGAAGAGAATAGTGACACGTCATTTGTCATTATTCATATATATTATCATTTTTTTTTTACATTTAAGATAAAGAGCCAAAGAATCATCCTCGATCCTTGCAATGGTAACATGACTTCATCCTAACTATTCATTAAATTTGGCCTTTTTTTTATAAATACTTGATTGCTTCTCTTTACCTATATTTTACCATTTTTAGCTTTCAAAGGTTCTTTAGCATCCAATGTTTTTCCTTCTACCCTGAGCTTTTGTCAACAAAATTTTCCTTTCATTAATCTCCTCGTTCTGCCTTAACTTTTTTCTTAATTTTTGTTAAAATATGTCTAACTCATCGGATAACTCTATTTATTCTTTGCCCTCTCATTTTTGTACCAACCTTAAGGATGAAAATAAGCTAGTTAAGGTAAAATCCTCGATGATGGCATTGTCCCTTCCATGATTAATGGTTGAATTATTCCAAGATAACATTTTGGCTGAATGGTATGATCGACAAAGGCATTAGGGAATTAGATGATAGTATGAATGCTCAAGGGACCTACAATAGTGCTTTCCAAGCTAATCCTATAGCTTTCTTTTCGTTACCACAATCACTAAGGATACCAAGTAGGGTCTTCTTCCTATTTTTGATATCCCTTCTAATGTTTCTGTAGATCCTACCTACCTAGTTGGTTCAAGTCAGATTTAGAGGTAAACCATCATAAGAAAATTAAGAACATGAACTTCAAGACTCTACTAATCTTATTATTCAAAATGCCTTTTATCCAATTACTCTTGTGTTTTTCATGGGCCCATTTTTACTCCAACCGACCTCGACTCCCCACTTGTTGAGGTCATGTGATTTTTAAAAAGATGGACAGTACCTCAGGATTATCCCAATCTTTATACATCATATCATTTTACTGAGTTTAAGCTTTCATTCGACATATCTGAGCATTTTTTTATCAAAAAATTTAGTCCAAATGATAAGGTTACACAATCTCAAGGTCATACCACACTATAGGTATACCTATGACTCGTTCTTAAAGCCTGTGTTATATCATTGGCTTTATATGAGAACTTAGAGTTTACACCAATCCAAACTTATTCAACCAATTTCTCACGATAAAATTTCACCTTAGCGATCGAAGATGGTAATACGTAACAACTTGCCCTAGTAAAAAGCTATTTATTAATATTCTATTGTCAATAAATAGTTAGAAGGAGTTGTTCTACTCCTTAGACAATAAAAAATATGAGAGATCAATACTGCTCAAGCTCCCGTAAATAACATGGCTAAGGTGTTTAGCCTCTCTCTAAAGTAGAACCCAATCACTTCAATGCCATTAACAAACTAAAGAAAAAAAGAGAGATGCTCTAACCTGTAGAGAAGTTTTAATTGATATAAGGTTTAAGGGTAACTTCCTAATAGTCACCTCGGTTATTATTTTGGCTTTAAAGATTTTTTTATTTCAAAACTAAGTTTTAACTAAGTTATCATTTTGTCAGTTATGGCTAGCAAAGGCAATTAGACAAGCTCAAGCTCTCAACCTTTTAAGGGTAAAAGCAAAAAGTCCATTAAACATCCAACTTTTCACCAAGCCAACCGATAAAAAGTAAAGGTAAGGTTGTTGATCTTCTTACTTTACCACCCAAATCGACAAGCAAGCAACATCCAACAACAAGTGGCAAGTCTTAGCTACACCTACTTATCATAAAGAGAAAGCAATTGCCTTGAAGGATCTTGTGTGTGAGTCATCCAAAAGGCTTTAGCTTTTTTAGGTCCAAGGTGTAGTGGTTGCCATGCCTATGACTAATTGAAAGGAATTATGCATCATTATATAGAGTTAAAGTAACAAAATTTTAAAAATTTTAATTCCTTAAAACTAAGATCAATCAATAAGATTTTACAAATAACATATATATATATATATACAAGCATGCATGATTTCAACTAAGAGTGTTACCTAGGATATCGAAAGCTCTCGGTTCAATTTGTTGACTTTCTAAATAAATTTCAAGCTAAAAAACTACTTAAGTATTCAACCTCTATGGTGATCCACACAAACTCTTGTGAAAGAACCTTATCTAAGGTTTAGTAGAACTCAAAACTACATTCTACCTAATAAGTGTTTATAAGACCTCTTGTATTTTCTTGAGTGAAATTTTGTTCGCTTAGTTTTTCTTGTTTCTTATCTAGATACTTAGTTCGTTATAAAAAGGAGTGGCTTGATGTTCCTTTTATAGGGGAAGCATTCATCCACATTAGGTATAATGCTTGGAATATAAATTTTCACAATTAACCCTATACTAGCCGAATGTATCAAATAAATGAAACTATTTCTCTTATTTTTTTCTCTATTTTTGGTCATACTGAAAACAAATTAAGTTGGACTTAATTTGTCCCAACAATAATGGGTCACTCACAATTGTCTTATTGTGTATGACCCATTAGATTCTTTAACGTGTTAGCAAGAAAAATAATATTGTAAGCCTTAGTATTCCACTATAGATGAAACAAACTATTTATCTTCGTCACCAATTCTCTAATTAACTAATCTTATATTTATAGATCATGATCAAAGCTAGCTTTATTACCATGACCCTCAATTGCTAAAAAAAAGTTAATAAAGCTTGACAACCTATCCGTGAATAGTCTTAGTATATAATTAATATATTTTCATCATATAATATCTTAATTTGAATATTAAATATAGTGTAGTATCTACTCAATCTTATTCAACCATGTTGCCCCAAGAAACCGGCTAGAACCATACCATATGACTAAATAACCCATAAACCCATTGAAGTTGAAGTCGTGGCATCCAAGTGACTGAGCCATCAAGTCTTGAGCGGACCTTTGTGCCTATAGCCAAGTTTTTTTCCAACTACCAAGCCAAGCCGAAAAGTTTGGTATTTTTTTCTTTTTTTGTTTCTTTTTTATTTGTTTATTTGTAAATATTATATATTAAAAAAGTAATAATAATATTTTAGACAAATAAAATTTACCAATATGTTAGAAGGTTTAATTTTGAAATATGAATTTTTGAATTAAAAAAAACTTACCAACATATTGAAAAGTTTAAAATTTTTTAAGAAAATAAATTTTGAATAAATAAATATTACCAACATATTAGAAGGTTTAATTTTTTTTTTAAAATAAGGCTTTGTTTGGTTTAATAAAACATTTTGTTTTTATTTTTTATTTTCATTTTCTAGAAAATAGTTTTTATTTTCTATTTTTTGTTTTTTAAAAAATATATTTGTTAAATGAAAATAAAAATTATTTTCTAAAAATGCAAAAATAAGAAAATAAATAAAATATTCAATCATTTTACTATTAATGTCATCTAATTATAAATATAATATACATTTATTAATTAATGACATTAAAAAATGTTTAAATATGGTAACTTACAAAACATAAAGAAAAAAAATAATGTACATCCATTGTTTTTGCAATTGAAAATGTCTTTTGTTTATATTTTCATATTTGAACCATTTTCAATTTTGTTTTCTAAAATCTTGTTTTTATTTTCAATTATGAACATGTTTTCATTAATGTTTTTCATTTTTCAATAAAATGAAAATAGAAAATGACTTTGCTTTCTGAAACCAAACACTATCTAAATTTTGAATAAATAAACCCTGCCAATATATTGAAAGGTTTAAATTTTAAAAATAAAAGTTTGAATTAAAAAAAAATTTTATCAACATATTGGAGGATTTGTGATTTTTTTTTAAATCTAAAAATAAGGTTTTATCAATATATTGAAAAATTTTATTAATGTTTGACAAAAATGTAATTTTCAAAAAGAAAAATAATTTTCATGAAATTCTACTAACATATTAAAAGATATTTTTAACAAAAAATTTTACTAACATAATAAAAGATATTTCTGAAAATAAATTGTTTTACTTTATGAAAATTGGATTTTGAATCTCTTATGATAATTACTAAAAACTTTACAAATGATAATTTTTATGTAAATTTTTAAATGAGAATTTTTAAAAAAAATTTACCAATATATTAAAGAACTTAAATAAGAATTTTCAATATTAAGATTTTAAATTCCACTTAGTTATGAATAAGATTTTTTTTTCAATTAAACGAATCTGACGATAGAATTTTTTTAAAATATGAAAAATAATCTTTTTAAATATTCTTACGGTAAAAATTTTTTTTAAACTATTATCAACATATTAAAATAATTTAAGGGTATTTTTCAATATTAAACTATTCAATAAAATCTTTTAAAATTTTGGACGATACAAAATCAACTAATATTATCTTTTAGATAAACGTTATAACGATACTATAATTTTTTTCATATATAATCATATTTTTAAAATTAATTTTAATTTTATAAATTAAAATTTTTTTAAATACTCAAGTTAAATTTAAATTTTTTTAAATAAGATAAATTTAATACCATTGATATCTAAATAAAAGAAACTGAAGACAATTTTTAAAATTATATATAAAATTAGGTTTACAAATTTATATGATTCGTACCAAACTCAAAAGATATTTATCATATTAATGTTGATGTAACGCGCCAGCTGCCACCACAGCAGGCCTGCCCCCAACCATAAAATTAAGGCGATTAGCGACAACGCAAACGTCCGATGGTTGGATATTAAATTTGGAATTCCGCGAGATTGACGCAAAAAGTGGATTCGGCATTGCGTGGAATTTTTATTTCTTTTTTTTCTTTCAGGGAGATTCTAATGAGATTAAAGCAATGGGCCGCGTTTGGTTATCACTTCATACTTGATTTAAAGTTGAAGAAATCATTTTATCTTTTCAGCTTTTCAAATGCTTTCTGCGTAAAGTTTTGGAATAGATTACTGTTTACTGCCTAAACAATTTAGAATGGATTAAATATAAAAGTAGTATTTGTATTTTTTATCAGTTTTATATTTTTAAAAAATAATTTATATTTAAAATTTTAAAATTTTAAAATTTTATTTTATCAAACATTTTGTATTCTGATTTAAAACTGTTAGTCAAGTTATAAGATTAATACCTAACAAAATTATAATACCTATCATAAATATTAAGTTATAGTTATATTATTTATTATCATATCAACATTTAAATAAAAAGCTCAAAAATTTTTTAAAATATATTTTTTAATTCGAAATTAAAAAAAAAATAAAAGGGAGAAGGAATCGAAAAGAGAGAGAGTGGGAAAGAAGAAAAGAGATCGAGAGATAGAAGGGAAAGAGGGAGATAGGGAAGGCCTTGCTGGCACCGATCGGTCACCCTAGAGTGGGATCAGAATCTATCTGCCTCAAATCTGACAGATCGACAGCGACAGCGACCTTACTCGTTGGGGACAAATGAAGCAGATTGGCCAGGTCCAGGGCAAATCGACCCCAATTTCATTCTCAGATCGACCGACAGAGTCTCTCCTTTCCTTCTCTCTCTTTCCCCTTCCCTCCTTCCCCCTGTCTCTCTCCTCTATGGTTTCTTTCTTTTTTAATTTTTTAAAATCAGATTTCAATTTTTTTTATTTTAAAAATTTTTTTATTGATGCTGATGTGATAATAATTAAGCATTTATGATATATAATATGATTTTTTACACATATTTATCACAATAGTTATTTAATTATTAATAATAAAATATTAAAAATATTTGATGCAATAAAAATTAAAATATTTAAATTTAAATTTTATTATTTTAAATATTAAATTGATAAAAGATATATAATACATGAACAGTTTTACATATTAGCCCATTTAAATTGTTTTATTTTTTAAAAAATATGAAAAAATTCAAGATAAATAAATTATTCAGTCTCTCAAATTATGATAAGATGTGTCGTATTTGACAGTTTAAGATAAGTGATTGTAAGTCGTGTATTCGAAATAATTTTAATAAATGTACATTCGAAACGACTTCAATAAGTGATCACCGATAAGATTTAAACTCAAAATTTTTTCGTCG